>NC_053404.1:19784104-20384104 GCF_016859285.1 Xiphias gladius | reverse complement strand
GTTTAGTAGGTTTTACTAATGTTCTGATGGGTTTTTTTTTAATGTCATGGCATCCACACCACCATTGGAACCTTTTGTGCCTCCAACCCGACATCTTCTGCAAAGTAGCAAGCTACAGGTGGCTGTGACTCAGGCGGTAGAGCTGGTTGTCCACTAATCGCAGGGCTGGTGTTTCGATCCCCGGCTCCTTTTCCACACGTCAAGGTGTCCTTGGGCAACCCCACATTGCTTTTGATGGTTAGGCCGGCACCTTGCATGCTAGCTCGACGCCAGCAGTATGTAGGTGTGTTTTTGAGTGAATTAGTGTGATTAAGAAGCAAATTATAAAGCGTTTGGGATCAAAGCGCTATACCGTATACATGCAGCCATCTAGGACTTTTGAGAGCCACATCTCATGCCTACAGATGGGGGATTTGATGCTCAAAAGACAGAATTTAAGTGTAGTATTCCTCGTTTAGAGCTACAGGGGCCCCCTCCTGGAGGCTTTCTACGTACGAGCAGCACCAGCTCTGGGAAAAATCTCCGGAACACGGGCTGGTTCTTGGGCTCCTTTTTCGAGGACTTGCCCGGGATGATTGACAGTGGCCAAGCGTGGGAATACTAAAGGAGCATTGGGCCGAGCATGGTCATGCTGGAGTTCGCCCTGGAAAATAAGAGGATCGCCTCTGTGCAACTGCTGGTTGCAGACACGAAGGCTCTGACGGCATAATATATACTAGTATTAAGTTTTAGAAGCGTTTTGACATTGACATTTTGACATTTTGAACACACACTCAGTCCTAGTGAAATCTAGTTGTGGTTACAACTAAAGAAGTATTTTTAGTGAGGACCAGGACTTGGGTGGTCATTCTTGGTTTGGGACAGTTGAATTGGCATTTCAGAAAGGGGATTTTTGTTCTCGCTATGAAGAGTAATGAGCTGTACTCCATTTAAAGGAATGAGAATATATTTCCCTTTTTTAGGTATTTTCCTAAGAAGGGATGAAAGCAGCCGATCATCTGGGAGACCAGGGAGTTGGGTGGGCCTGTACAGAATCAATGCTTGTTTCCAGCTCGTTCTCTGTAATGTTTTAATGAAAGTATATCTGTGACTCAAAATTGCAACGAGAACATGCTGTATGTCATACGTGTATATCAATTTACTCAGTCAGTAAAGCCATGAATACATAATTTGACTCTGTGCAGAAACACACCTGTTATTGCAGTACCATATAGCAATATGACCATGGCATGAGGCGACTGACAAAAACCCAGCCTGATAGCAGGAGCTTTCTGCACTCGGCACTTCCCCCCGCCCAGCACCAGTGGAGCAACAGCCCTTTGAAGCTCCTCTTCTGAGAGCCTCCCTGTTAAACATTTAACATTTAAAACTTAGGGGGTGGGGTGAGTTTGGAGAGACATGTGTTCATGGTCGCCACATGCTCCCGCATCCCCACATCCACCAGACCCTCATAATCCTACCAACCCCCTATTGTTTCATCCCCATTCCTCATTTCTGCCCCATGTTGGCAGAATGAGAGGCATCACAGAGGATCTCAATAATTTAACTGTACAAGTCCTCAGCCCCGGCTCTGATATTGCATGCTTTTGTTTATGTGCCCCCACGAATGCGGCTGTGACTCTGTATACAGAGTACCAGGGTATTTTATTTGTTTTGTTGTTCATGGCAATGTGATTGAGTTGTCCATCTTTTTCAAGTAGGGCTGGCCCGAATACCATTTTACGGGCTTCGAATATTTCCTTGTATTTCTTAGTGAATATTTGAATATTACTCATTATAAAATATTGAAAATAAAACATCAAAAATATTATTGTGCAAATATTATGCTGCATATTATGAAACAATGCAAGGCATGTTCCTGTTAGTCCCTAATACTGCATATCAGATACTGTATATCAAGCATATGGCCCATATTAATCATACAGGCCATACAGTTGTGCCACACATCAACAAAATCAACTAAAATTACACATCTGCTAAAATTACTGATGCTGACACGGACCGATCAGCAAACCCTACCAAAAACCTGAAGTCACAGCTTAAGCAGGATTTATACTTGCTGCAAGGTGTTAACAGCGGTTCCGGTTTTGATATGTAGTTCAGCATCAGATTTCACCAGATAACAGCACCATAGCAACAGCAAATGGACGTAATGTATGTAATCAGGCTCTATAATTATATTTCCCACAATAAGCATGTTTCCGTTCTTTGATTCACTTTGTTCGATAGCAATAAACTTAATGCAGTCTCCACATGGCATCTCCAATGCCACCATAACCTCAACAAGTAGTTACATTTTTGTGTAGGTGCACATTAGCTACTGTGTAGATACATCTGCCCACTCACGTAGGCATGGAAGCTATACTCTAACCCCTTAACACACAACTATAAATACCCCTTTAGTATGTAGCTGTATCAGTATATCTGTTATGATTAAATATCGAACCAACTACAAATATTAAACCTGTCATAACTTTTAATGTCACTGGGGGCTGCAGTTGTGACCGCAACACTGACATATCAAAACCTTTTACGTAGATATGGTGAACTTGTTAGCAAGCAGTTGCTTATTTACACATCGAGCAGTTAGGGAGCAACACCAAGTTTCATTTGGAATCGTGTTTCTCTCTTTTAGCTCTTGTTTGGTTTCCGCTTTTGTTTCCACCAGCTTGCGGGGGAAATATGTGGCTCTTTAGCTGCTAAATGCTCCAATATGTTCACCAGCTAGTTAATAACACCATCTTTCTGCTGTTTGTTGCTGAGCAGGTAGTCTACAGTAAGTTTCTAGAGCTTTTTCAATGAAACAGCCGCCAGCTGCGGCTGAAAATGATGTTATGAGAGCTGAGAGTGAACGAACAGTAAATTTACGAACCGCACAGCTAGTTTCTGTCAGAGGGAAAGGATGATCTTTGTTGCTGTTATGCTGGAGCTTTGAATTCTGTTGCTGCAATCGAAATACCAATGTACGATGAGCAAAGCAATGGGTATTTTTTATACAGCGTGTTTGATCAAAATTGCACTCTCAAAGATTTTCATTTAAATAAATGTATGTTAAGTCACTGTCTATTACCAAATGAGCGAACACAATGGGGATTGAGCCTATGGCCTACTGATGAAAGAATTGCAATATTTATATATTAACGGTATTATGAACTGCAGCTGTCTGTGGCAACAGTCCCCGGAACAAATGCTGCATTACTGCTAATGCAAGCATTAAAAACATTTAATTGGCGAAACGCGAGTTGACTTTTATTATGAAATAGTCAATGTGTAGTCAAATGCAATGTGTTTGTCACTGAGCATAGCACTTACCGCTGCCGTTCATCAGAAATGCCTCTACAAAACGAGACAATGGTCATCCTTGGCATTTGATTTGATCTTCGGACAGCGGATCGGTTTGAAATATTGCAGTGAGTAATGGAACAAGAAGGAGCAGCCACAGTGAGCTGTTAGATGGAGAGCTGCAGGCGACTGGCTGCACACCTCCAAATTCTCAGCGAGGAAGCCAGTTCCTTTCACTGTGCCCTGCTGTTCGCAGACTCATGCCGTGTGCAGCATAAAATCAGATCATGGTTGCTCACAGAATGATGGAAAAAAGCCAATTACTGCCCGACTTCCTTATTAAAACGACAGTAGTTTGTTTTGCTGCCCCCAGATTTATGTGACCTGTAGTATTAAACCGCATTTGCTGCTACAATCAGTAACTGAAATCTGACTGAAATCTTTGAGATGGCCACTTAAGGTGGTCCCAGTCCATCCCCTCTGTTTTATTTTTTATTTTTTATTTTTTTACCCCTGCATCCCGATTTATATGTGTAGTATGTTCAAATAATGAACACAGTAATGACATTGTTGAGTTCTGGTTGCCAAGCAGGCAGCTTGCCCATCAGTTTCCCTGCATACAGGAGCAAGAGCCACACTCCTTCCAGTCAAGCCTGTCACTCTTTTCACTGAGTGATGATGTTTATTCCTGTTTAGCCAAAGGCAGTTGAGCAGCAGCTGAGGCTGTGATCACTGAATCCAAATCCCTGCGATACTTTACACAGTCATTATGTTGACAGGAACAGTTACAGACGTCAATCCTCTCCACAGATTCAGCTTAAAAGCCAATATTGTTGTTGGATGTTGTCCTTAACTGTGAAAGACCTGCGGTGTTTACAGAATAGTTGATGTATTTTGCTTGATACGTGTCTTTGAGAGTACCGAACTCTGTAGTTCAGGCTGTGTAGTAGGCAGTCATTGACTTGTGTCTGACATTGCACAATGGGGGAGGTGAAATAGGAAGCAGACGTAGTGGATGTTGTTCTTATTTATATTTTTATCAAAATGTCGACACAGCGCTGAGAATTGCTAGATTTCTGCTATCTAGCTATGTCAAATCACTAGCTCTTTTCTCCCTCAAAAAAATGCTGCTCCTCTTAACCACAGAAAAAAACACAACTACTGTTGAATTTGTCGTCTCTGTGTTCAAGGCGACAAAGTTGAAGGCCTCTTGAGTAACTATAAATATTGAAACTTCTCCGTTAACGTTTTACATATATATCTCATTGGAGCTTGAAATTGATTTGAAGTTGGCTGAAAGGAGACAAGCATTTTGAAAAGCAAGCCCAAGGGAGGGGGGGTGTAGATGGATTCGTCCCTTTTTTTTTTTTTTTGGCTGAGATTAATATTCTCATAATGTAAGATTGATAAAGGCTTGACATATCCTACTGAGCCCTATCGTCTTCCTTTTTCTTCCCTCGGCATGTTTGAGTTCAGCCGCAGCAGTCTTTCTAGGCACGGCAGTTTTCGTCCTCTTTTCAAGCAAAGCTGAATGTCGACTAATGTGTTTGCTTCAGGGTTATTTTACCTTAAAGTCCCACTTTTGGCTCTCTTTAGAGGTTGGAAAGTTTAAGTCATTAATTTTCATACAAACAACTCTTACCGTGACAAAGAGGCAAGAGGGACACTCTGTCTTAGTGGCTCACCTAAGTACACCCCCCCTCCCTCCTCTTTTCCTTCGAGTGATTGCTGATCTAACATTATTAGACTGATTTGCGTTGACCAGTACTACTGTTTTTCATTAGTTATCAGCCAAAAGAGGAAATGGGATGCATCAGGCTCTGTGGAGGGTTTTTATGGGGCCTGGTCTTTGTCCCTTGTTGCTCACTGTGTACACTATTGGCGCTTTGTGACCAGTAACTAAGTCCCAGGATCCCTGGGACCTTAACTCGGGCGCTCTATCTGAAAGCCTCTTTGGTGCATTCCTTTTTGCATTTCGATCTGAAGAACCATGAAGGTGAGGTAAATTAGACACATAATCGAAATAAATTGCGATTTACTTGTTTTTTTTTTGCACTAGATTAGACAACAACACAATCTCCTTGCATGTTTTTTGTGTAATTTGCTGCTCTGCGACTCTGATGTTTGAATGGATGCTGGAAAGCAGATGTGCAGATGGTGTAATAAGAGACGGAAAGTGCCAGAAAAGCAAGATGCCAGTCTGTTAAAAAGAACCTGTTCTCCAGCTTTTTTACTAATGTCACTTTTTCAAAATAAAAAAACAGCAACTTTGAATGAATGATAAGTAGTATGTAGTTTGCTCAAATTAATGTGAAAGCAACCCACATATCCAAACCCAAAACAGATTTTTAGAATTGATGTTCCATTCATCTGCAGTGTCTCGGTTTCCTCACTTTGGTGACAAGGTAAGGGTCAGGTGATGCTTGAAGAGAACTAGTTTGTTAGACATGTTGTCAGACAACGCCAGAATTTAAAACCGTTTTAACGTTTTTTTTCAAACGGCCACCCTTGAAGGTGGAGTGAAAAGCTGGCAGTTTTAGAGAAGGGGGGGTACAGTATTGTTTAAATATGGGGATAACGGTGCACGTTTTCAGACAGTCTCTCCTGGCAGGTATTCGTAGTGTTTCACTGGGTTGTTCACATGAAAAGTGACAAAAATAGTTGTGTCAAGAATGAAAAAAGCTAAGAGCTATTGGTAAAAATTCAATCCCTGGCTACTTTCTCACCTCCACACAGCCGGCCAATAATGGTGTGAAGTGGGTGTGAATGTTTATTGTTGGATTAGGAAAATTACTGAAATGGTCGGACGAGTGCCTCTCTAATCCAGTGTCAGAAAGGTGCGAGGGGGATGGGGTTTCCGAAGCTAATCAGTGATCCAGCATGCAGTTCAGAAGAAGCATACTATGATAGTCTGAACTTAAACACCAAACAGGTTCTTTGGTTCCTAAAATGGCCCTGTAGTGTCAATTTACTCCTGTTTGCTTACCCCCTTTTCCTCTCCTCCAGCTGGGCATGACTCACCCCAGTCACCACCTCAACTTCGGCATGAATCCCGATCATGCCCGCAACTCCCTTTCCAATTGCGGCATCCGCCAGCCCAAGTATGGGGACAGGAAGGTCCACCACATGTACATGAGGAAGAAGGGTGGGTAATTTATGCCTATGTGTCCCATTCTCTCCCTTTCTCGTTTCTTTTCTCTCGGTCAAATGACCACTCTGTCTATAATTGTCTCTAACCCTTCCACCCTGCGGATTTTTTCTTTTTTTCCCCCCCAGGAATCAACACATTGATTAACATCATGTCTCGTCTTGGGCAGGATGACCCCTCCCCTTCCAGGTAGGCTGCCTTCGGGCACATATCTCCTCATGCTATCACTGACCACAGGAGCAATCAAAGGGACAATTCTTGTGATTAATATACCGAGCAGGCCTGCTGACAAGAAAATTAACTTTAACTGTGAAAGGAAGGGATATCTCAGGGGAAATGAAATGAGCTAATTTTAAGGGCAGCGACTACTTATTATTGAATGTGAGCTGCTGTTATTCTGAGAGCACTGATGAGGTGAGCAGCTGTGTGTGAGCGTGTGTTTGTACTGTATGTATGTGTGTTTTTCCAAAGTCTGTCTTTGCTTGGCACTTCTTCAACTGCCCTCACATCTCCACCTTTCCACCTTTCCTCCCGTCTCCTCCCCACCTCTAGGATCAATCACAACGAGAGACTGGAGTTCCTGGGTGATGCTGTCGTCGAGTTCCTCACCAGGTGAGAAAGCGCTCATGCATTTTTGATAGACGCAACTGCTAATTGAAGCCGACTACAACGCTATCAGCCTTTTTTATCCCCCCATTCCTTTATCACCCTCTCACTCTATTTCTCCCTCTCTCTCATTGTCTACATCTATCTGTGTCTGTCACAACCACGCTCCTCTCCATACTTTGGACTCGTTCAAGACAGTGATTTACTGGTAATTGGAACTGGAATGTAATTCCCCCCACCCCACCCCACCCCCTTTAACGTCCTGAAATTCTCCATGACAACTTGCAATTAGCTGTCTGGAATTGCTGTCTGGAATGCTGACTGTGTTATTGACTCCCAGGTGAGTGTGGACGTTTCTGCCCGGCACTTACCTAAGCACAGTGCTAATTATATGTCGCTATTATTAATCTCATACACTACCTAGCAAAGTGCCTAGTAGTGTGTGAGCGAGCTGCCCAAAAACCTACTCTACCTCTGCCTCCCCCCTGTGAGTGGATATTACCACTAGAAAATATAAGGAAAAGGGCTTTCTCTCCTGCCAGAGGGTGTAAAAAGGAAGAACAGATTGTCTGACTTTCATTTACCCAACAGCATAACTTCTACTGCCAAAATCTAATTTGTAACCCTCAATGCTAACACTTCCACAACATTGAACATTCACAAGCAGGATTAAACCTTAATAGGAACTGACACTTTGGTACACAGGACACTGCTTCTGCTCCTTATGCAGCAAGAACAGTGTTACAAAGAAGTTGGTTAGCCTCTGTTTCTCTCGATATCTCTGGGCATGTTTTGCCTCTTTTCCTCCTCCTTTACCCTCTTCCTCTGCCTTGTGTCTTTGATTGTTAGCATCTGACGAGACATGCTTGGCCTATGCTCTGGCCCTCTGAATTATTTATTAGCCTCTTGTCCAGTTAAATGGGTACAGCAGATCCGGCCAACTGCCTTGTGCACCTCCAGTGTACGCTGCCCTTGGAGGCTATCTGTGCTTCTGCTGTCCAGCCAACAGAATATTTTGCACATTTGAATAGCCCCAACACAGGGAGTTAGTGTTGAACAGACGGGGGTCACAGCGGATGATCTTAAAAAAAAAAAAAAAAAAAAAGTCCACTTGCAATATTTGCGATCATTCTTCTAAAAGTTTTTAAATTAGTAATAATTAAAGATAAAGGCCTGAAAAGGCAAACTAGAAATCGTCTTCGGTATTGCATGAAGAACACAGCTCGGTAAGTACACATCACCTCTGATTTTTGGAGTTTTGAGTCACAAAATTTGAGAATCAGTGCTGCAGACCAGGTAGGGAAAAGCACATGAGAAATTGATTACAGATGAGCTTCAGAGTTACAGGCCGGAAAGAGCCACGGTTTCTATGTTCACGCGATGACCCTTTTGATGTACTGCCTGGCCAGTGGGGTCAGTAGTTCACTGCGTCGTAAAGACATTTTTGAAAGCCATTTTGTTTGTGATTTTAAATGCATCTAAAATTATGTCCCAATCGTCTTCTGATTAATAAACTCAGGTACAAACACAATATTTTTTTGGACCTGGACAATGCCATGCAGTCTAGTCAGCCAGTTTGTGTGACTGACACCTTTGCCAGCAAACCAAGTGTCTCTGGTCTAATTATTTTTCATTACACTAAGTGGTTTTTATTAATTCCAAGTGCTTTGTTTCCACACGAAGATCACAATACCCTGACAAATAGACCTCTCGTGAATTTGGAAAACAGAACACCACCTGCTTTCCTCTCTTTTGCATTGATTAGAAATGACTGAATTAAATGGCCTGTTTTAATTTAAATGAAATCAAATGACACGCTGTGGTTAGGGAGAAGCTGGACCATAATGAAAATGGAACCTGCTCTCCTGGAACCCAGCTGTGGAACTACCGAAGTGTCTGTGGCCGTTTCTGGGTTCCAACACAAACCTGGACAAGCCGGAAATCTCTGGAAAATTAAATAAGTGATCTTGGAAAATTGGGTAAATGTGGGATGAGTAAGAATGACACAAATATGTCGTTTTTGTTGCCATGGAGAATAATTTTTAAGTAGGCTTTGTTGAAAAATGGAATATTTTCCAACTAAAAATGTCTGTGAATCATGAAATCTGAGACCCAGTGACTTGTTCTTCAACTGCACTAATCTGTATTTCGTTTCTCTGTCCACAGTGTCCACTTGTACTACCTTTTTCCCAATTTAGAGGAGGGTGGCCTGGCCACATACAGAACAGCCATCGTACAGAACCAGCACCTAGCCATGCTAGCCAAGGTAAACTCAGTCCTCTCTCCGCAGGTCAAAACAGTGAAAGGTCTGCAAACTGACAGGAGAACATGTTTGAGACAGTGTTATTGTTTTCTGTCTTGCTGTTATGACTTAGCTTCTTTCTAAGGGGGCACTGGGGAAAATAGTAATTTTGTCTTGCTGCCATTCCTACCCTTTTTTTTGGCCCCTCAGGTTTGTAATTGGAGATAAAAGGTTGTTGTTTTGGAGGCCTAGACTAGTGCGGCTGGGGTCCCAGTGGGCCCCTAGAGGTCTTCCTGAAACACTCTCCAGTTCCTGTTATCGCTAGGCCCCCTTGCTTTACTCCCTCTCTCTCGCTGGCAGCGTTTTAGAGCCAAGCCGCACTCACTGGCACGTTTGTAAAGAACATAACAATAATCGTCCCGTGATGTGAAGAAAGCAATTAAAAACTTCAATCTTTCATGTTGCTCCCTGCTGAATACAAAGATGCAGCCGCCCGAATCTGCATTAGTGCTGTGTAGCAGTTTGGCTTGTTTCAATTTGCCGCTCGCGGTAAAGTGAGTGTGATACAGTGTTCGACGTTGCCAAGTTGTTTACCAGGCTCCTCTAAAGCCGTCTGCTCAAGAACACTCGCAATTATCTTTCAAAAAATATCTTCAGCGAGTTACAGCACAATCCAGCACTTCACTTGGAAGGCTTAAAAGTCAGAACGGGTTCCCTCTGAGTTGGAGTATTTATGAATTGTGATTTAATTTGTGTGTGCAATCACGGGGGGTGGGATACCACCAACAGTTACCAGCCATAATTAAATAGCACCCTGACTGTTTTTTGTTGGGTATTCATCTGTGGTGCACTGCCACTGAAGTCAAGTTGGGCTACGTTTGACTTGGCTCAGAGAACCAGTTGGAGAAAGTTTGACTTCTTCTTCTTATTATTATTATTAGAGTGAGCGCGTATACTTCTTAATGTGATTTCCTGCTTTATTCTCAAGCAGTTTTATCAGACCTACAAGTTAACGACTTACACTGCAGGTTAAGTGCGGGAGTAGCTTGGTTGCAGTTCTTGGGTCAATTAGGAGAGTGTTTCTCATTCCGTTTTTTAGGACATATTTTCCACACACGTGTACTTTTAGTGTTACTGCTTACCCTGTGGTAACAAGTGAGGTTTATTTTTACAGACCAGTTGTGACATAAACTGTGTCAATGGGCTTTACAGGCCCACGTGAGCAATTGTTCCCGGACAAGCCCAAGCTCTATGGCAAGAAAACATCCCAGAAAACCTTAACACATGACAAAAATGGAAAGGCAATAGGTGCAGTGGAATATAAAAAAAGATAGCTAAATAGAGCACTTTAATGACGCCAGTTGGAAATTACGGTGTTACAACAGCTAAGTCACATGAATCACAAAACAAATGAAGTAGGCCACTCAAGAAGTTAATGTAGGTAGAAACCTAATTTTAACCAAAAGCCATATAAAACAACTACAAACAATCAACAACTAACGTACATTGAATATATTTGTACATGTAATATAAAAACACTCACAGGTAGAGCCATGTTAAAAACAGTTAATTGATAATAAAGGGATACGAGGTAACCTAGTACTACAGAGATAAATAGGACATTGGACAATGTCATGATAGTATTGCATAAGACCGGTAATAGGTTTATAGTACTTATAATGATTTCAATATCAGTTCTTCTTATCTTTTCAGTGTCATTGGGTTGGAGGTGCAGCATATTTATAGGACAAATTCCAATAATTGTATAAAGTGGTTTACCAGCGAAAGAACTGACTACTTTTCAGAGAGGATGAAGGTCAACCACTGTACTATTTCACAATTTATGTTGGGATTATCCAGTGTGTCTGTGTGTGTGTGCGTGTGCCCCAATGTAATTTTGTGCGTGCATGTATGCACACGTGTGAACATTTTCCTCCTGTGCCGGCTTAGCGCATCATGCCACAGCTGGACAACACATGGGCACATCTGTCAGTGCCATGAAGTAGAACCTTTCCCAGCAAGGGCAGGCAATCTTTCTCATTTCCCTTGAGTTTTTTTGGCCCCTTTTTTCCCTTCTTTTCCATGGAGAGCCTACGAAAATGTGCAACACCAAAAAAATGCTATTACTTTTTCAAGAGGCTATTACTGAGGTGTCTGTGGCGGCACACTGATATGAATGTGTTTGTCTTTTACAGAAACTGGAGTTAGATCGCTTCATGCTCTACGCTCACGGACCGGATCTGTGCCGGGAGTCAGACCTGCGACACGCCATGGCCAACTGCTTCGAGGCTCTTATCGGTGAGATTCCCACGAGACATAGATAGAAGCCAGGAGAACAAAAAAGAGGAATGCATTTTGAGTGAATTAAATATGTAAATCTATTCCTAAAAGGACAGATTTACATACACTGAAAACAAATACTGTCTCTCCGCTCTTATTAACACCACACAAAAATTAGTAGGGGCTTTAATATACTTTAATACTACTAGTCTTAGTGGAGTGCTGCTTTACTGGACTTTCCAGCAGGATGGATGTATTTTATCTGAAATGCTTTTATGTATAAATGTGTTAAATTTGCCTGCTAACTTCATCTGCTTTGAATAAAAATTGAATCCTTCAATAGTTTAATTCAGGTTTGTGTGCGTGTTAAACTGGGTAAATAGCCGCAGTGGATCTCCCATTAGGCCCTGGAAACATTACACAGATATATTGATCTCAGGAGATGTGGTTTGACCTCTGGCCGGACAGCCACTCCCCAGAGCACTGCTCTCCTTTGACCACACCAAACACAAACACACGCTTGCTATTCATCTTGCCAGCAGTTCAGCGATAGAGTTTGTGCAGTGATTAGGACCCCGTGCTGGAAATCTCACACACAGAACAGTCAGACAGACATAAAAATTTCTCGGTGGGGACACTCTCCCTCTCTCCATCCAATCCCACGGGCAGTGCTAAGCTAAGCCTCACTCCTGGAGAGCTGCAGAGTCGGCAGCTTTCCTCATCTTATCACCATCTTGATTGAACTAGTTCAGCCATCTCTGCGCTCCCGTGATGATAGATACAGAAAGAGGGTGGCTTTTACAGGATCATCTTTGCCTCCCTCCCCTGCACCAAAAAACAGCAGTGCGCGAAGAGCGGAGGGGAAAGTGCTGACTGGCACCGTGGCCCCCTGTCGGCCCCCGGGCCCCATACTTGTTACGGGTTCATTATCGGCAGAGACGAAGTCATAATCTATCCTGTCCCGTGGCTGTCCCCGCATTATTGCTGCACACATCCGAGCAAGGTAGCAGGGCCACGACACGGGACGCTTCCCCTTCCTCTTTCTCTTCTCTCTCTCCTCTTCTACCTGTAATTTCAACTTAATAAAACTGATGAATAAACAGGGTTGCTGTTATATAGGAACCTGCCAGAATAGCGCCGTCAGAGAGTACCCTGTGGTGATGTGTTTTTGAATATCACCCCACCACTCAACACAGACACACTTGCTGAGGGGCAAAACATGCACACATACACACAGACATTCAAAGTCACTTGCAATGAGAATGCCGTCTGATGTTGCCTCTCTTCTTCACCGAGACTTTTGTCATCTTCATTTCAGCTTTTTTAGCTCAAACCTCTCCTTTAAGACCTTGTTGTCGAGCAGTCTATCTGTCTCCACACTCCCCTGTCTCTGACTTACTCTTTCTGTTCCTTTGCATTCCTCCATCCCTCCCCCCTGCCGTGATCTAGAGTTTGGGTGTTATTAGGTGAAAGATGTGCCACGCAGATGATGAGTCATCCTGTCACTCTGTCATCTCCTCCTTCCCCCTCCTCCAGCCCTCCGACTCTCTTACTGAACAGAGCATTTTCTCCTTACAAGAGTAACTCAGATCGCTCACATGTGCCGTAGGATGGTACAAGGGGCACACAAACGCTGTCATTTCATCCTCACGCACGCCTTTCCGTCTGACGGAGACGTCAAAAACCACCACTTTCCGAAAAGCAGCAGGCGCCCGCATCAACAGACGTGCACTTGCCGACGTGCTGCTGCCTTGTTGTCGAAAGTTACCATCACCCCACCCCCTCCCTTTTAACATGCTTTTTTTCCTCCAGCGTGCACATGTGTAGAATTCAAATGGTCCTCTTTCCATACACTCCCATTTTGAAAGCTGTGATGGAATATGACATGCTTATAATATTTCCAAGGCCCTGGCAGATAGCTTTTAACGGCTTACTTGCATGTTTTCTGACCTTTGTTTTATTTGTTTCTCAGCCACGGTGACCGTTGAACCTGGGCCGTGTTGGAAATGGCAGATAATCTCCTGCTTTGCATGGGCACAGCTTTCCCTCCATAGAGCCGAGAATATGTCTATCTTCTAACCCTGAGGCAGGGCCATTCTCTTGCCTGAGACAGAGAGAAAGAAAGGGAGAGAGCTGGGGAGAGAGGAAGAATGAAGGGAGAGCAGTAGAGGAATGGAAAGCAAAGGCATCTGCAATGCAAATGGGTGCCCTGCAACCCTGAATAATTCAAAGTGTTGAATGGAAATCTTGCTTTTCTGATCCCCTGTCATTAACTTCTGCTGGAGTGGGCCATTCTCATTTGGGCTCTTTTGGCCTGCGCACCTCCTATTCTGTACCATCCTTTCCCTCCTTCTCTCTCTCTCTCTCTCACCCAACTCCGTCTTTACTTTTGCTCTTGCCCACTTTACCTCTTCGTCTTTAGAAACTACTTTCTCCTTCTGCTTATTCATAGAAACTCTGCACGCCTGTTGCCCTCCCGCTTCCCTCTCAGGTCCTCTTCACTGATAAGCCACGTCGCTTCCTTCCTACCGAACTGTTTGAACAGAATTGAGAGAGGAATAAAAGAGGCCCCACTCTGTTTTTATGGCCCTAATTTCCTTGTACAGTTGATCAGTGGATTATACGCTGCCAGCAGCCATGGGGGATACAGATGGTGAACCTCTGTGAGGGCCCTCTCTAAGCTGTCCCTATTAAAAGAACGGAGAGAAAGGATTATCTCTCACTTGCTGAATATCAGATTCATACACAATGCAGCCACTGTACTCATTGAGCAAGTACTGCTCCCTTTGTTAATTGCTGCAATGGTGGCAGTAGTGGAGTTGGTTTCTTTGGCGCCCTCTTTTTTTTTGTTTCTCCGTCTCAGCCTCTGCTCCGAGCCTCATATTTGGAAAATAAGATGTTTGATGTGACAATGCACTCAGCCTGCCTTTGTTGCTGCTGTGGTGGAAATTCTATTTTCATGT
The DNA here is from genome assembly GCF_016859285.1 of Xiphias gladius. Lineage (NCBI taxonomy): Eukaryota > Metazoa > Chordata > Actinopteri > Istiophoriformes > Xiphiidae > Xiphias > Xiphias gladius. The sequence continues at coordinate 20,369,583 of NC_053404.1, read as the reverse complement.
TTTGGTTTCGTTTATTTTTTCCCCTTTAATGTGTTGCTTTCTGTGTCCGTCTGTGGCTTCAGCCCCCATTGAGCCGAGAGGGAGCGGCTTAATATATTATTTGATGGATTAGAGCCTGAGCGTTTTTGAATAATTCATTCTAGGTTATTAATGTGACTGTCAGCCGCTGGTGTTTCATATGCCCCTGACTCTGGGTTTTTATTGGTCACTGAAGGCCCTCAGACATTGGAATTCTATTCCTAAACATAACAGTGTACAGTCAGCATGGCTGTCTGAATTAGACTTGTGTGACAGATGTGGAGATTCATTAGTGGCTTTCTTTCCCTGGCCATGACTGATATATTCTTTACACGGTACTGGGTCTAAACTTAGAGTTTGTACACTGTTTTCTCTGTATCTCTGTACCTGTATCGTATCTGCACTATGAAGTTTTTAATTAATCAGTTTAAGGTTGGGCTCCATTAAGCTCTGGTTCCATTTTTAAGTCCAGTTCAAAGTTAGGGAAATACCAGACTTCCCTAAGCTCATTATCTAATGAATCTCAAATTAAAGATTGTAAAGAGCAATGTACAAAACATTCAAGGTGAATTGTTATCAAATAGATTACTTACCTTGGAAATAAAAAGGTAAATAGTGTTTTGAACATTAGTCTTCCTAAATACTGATGCTTTCCTAACGTTGGTTATTCAGAATTGTAAGCCAGAACTCAATTTAAAAAAAAACAAACAGATTCTATAATGGATTCAGATTAAATAAACTGCTTTTGAATTCTAGTCCTAAATTAAATTTATTAGGATTTGTAGGAGCTGGTGGATCAAATGACAGTGTCATTAGGTGTCAAAAGGGCAACCAGTGAACACTCAAAGCCAGTATGATTCTTCATATACATATTCTAGGCAGGTTTATCTCAGTTGTGAGCTTCCTGTATTTTGTGCTGGCTTCCTCGGCAGGGTCAACAACTCAGTGGACTGAATGTGCTGGAGCTCTGAGACTGCAGAGTGATTTGGCCAGGGCATGATGTTACTGCAAGATGAGCTACAGAAAGATGCTAGCATATAATTGCCAGTTGAGTTGGCTGGGCGTTTTTGTGGGCTGTGTGTATTCAGGGCGTCAGCTGCAACTTTGAAAGCCGATGGGGCTGACTACGAAGCATAGATCTCTGTTTAATGATTGCGGCAAGTTGTGCGATTGATTGAATTGCTTTGGGGCACACTTTTTGCACAGACAGCCTCCTTGTCAAGAGTGTTCTTGCTAGAATTAACTGCATATCTTGGTTTCTTCATCCACAGGCCCTTTGATTGACACCAAAGGTGTTGCTTTGAGATTTTTAATACCGTTTTTAATCCCTTGAGGCTCTCCAGGTTTCTCACTCCCTTCCTGCGTACTCCCCACCTTCTCCTTCCTCTTGGAAAAAAAGTTTTGAAAATGTAATAAGAAGCAAAAACTTTGAGTTTCAATGACTTTGATGCCTCCATTTGGGGAGCCCTCCGAATAAGCTGTGTCATCAAAACGTGAAAAAAACTGCCTCCCGGCCCCACCCACACCCCACTAGCCTCAGTGTTCACACACACGAATGCATTATGAGTGGTCGTTGAAAGACATTCAAAATTTGGTCCAATGAGGGAGGTCTTATCCTCCCGCAGCTGGTCTCCAGAGGAAACATCTGCTGCATAGCAGTGTCTAGAACTGAGGCCCACATTAAGGTAAAACCACAGATCTCAGTGCTGATGCTTAGTGGAATACATCCCGTGAAGAACCGCTCCCCTCTCTAGAGTCCCCTGCGGTCAGCCTCAGCGAAACGCTCGCCCCATCGCGCCAAGATTACAGAGGCCTCGCTTACTGATGCACATCTGCAGTGGCATGCTGTGTTTGTGAACTTAAAGAAGCGTTTAGATTTATCAGTATTGATTTATAGGCTTTTTGTGTTTGGATTATGAATGACCATAAGCGTTGCAGGAAATTACTTTTTTTAAAATCCTAAAACGACAATGGCTTTTGCCCCCCAAAAATTAGCTAGCTACTTTTTTAACACTCAACTATATTTTTATATTAGTAAAGGGCCTCCAAATGAATGAGAGCCTGTTAGATGCCAAAGGGGCTGCTGGGTGAAACAAAGTTGTCAGGCTTAATCAAATTTTACAAACATTTGGGCAATGGATGGTAGTAATTTCCCACTCTGTTTAGAAGTAAAGTGCATGCAAGGCAGATAGAGTGGGTGTGCGTTTGTGTTTGTCTTTGTGCTAGGTGGTTTGTTTGTATTTCTTTATGGTTTTGGTTATGTAGGCTGCATCTTCACAGTTTGTGTGTGTGTGTGTGTGTGTGTGTGTGTAAATGGCCTGTTAGCCATCTGAAAGCAGTTCTCCTCCCCAGATGATGAATCCCTCATATGTTTTTGATGTCATCCCTGAAAGCAGTTTGCGCGTTTAGACTTGCAACCGCACTGCGCCCCATTTCCACTGGCTCATTTATGCACATAATAAAATCCGCTGCACAATTGTATACTCAATTTGCCAGGTGGTTATTGCTTTCTAAATTGAATGAGCCACCCTAAGTGTGATGGTTCGAACTTGTATGCGGCTTAAAGGTACCGCGATAGTTCTACTGATTTTAGTAGCAACCGTGTATAAGAACCAAACAACAAAACACACAAAGGAGAGTTGACATCTACAAAGGAGCTGAATATTGAGGCAGAATGAGCTGGAGAGGCTGCATATCATTCCCATGGATTGAGAAATTTGTGATACTTGTCTTGTTCTTTGCCTTCTGTGACAGCAGCTCTCCACAATTTGGGAAGAATCCTCTGTCGAATTTCTTTCTTTGTCCTTTCTCTTTTATGCGTGTGTCTGTGTGTATGTGTCGGTGTACGCACAAGTTGTGCAAAATGTGTTTTTTTTTTTTCCGTCATAGTTCAAATTTAATTCAGTACATTCTGCGGGTTGTGTGATGGACAAATGCACAGATAAGCCATACCCAAGTGTGTAGGCGAGTGACAAAGAGGACATTGTACTTTTGCTCACACTGTCCATGAATGGGCTTGAGCATGAAGTACATAAGTCTGTAGTAGAAATGAGCTTCTATGCGTTTGTAAGGCTTGTAATGCATGTGACACAGACTCAGGTCACCACTTTTAATTCAAGGTTGATGTTTATGTGACCTTGGCCACTTCCATCTCAGTGTGGTGATACAACTATTCCTTCCCCTCCTCCTCCTGCGCACTGACAAGAGGGAGGTGGATCTGCACAGGAACCCTGAGGTCATTTCACCGTCAAAAAGCAATAAAAATGCACTCCTACTTTTAATAAAGCAATTATAACTCATTGCCGAGTTCAATTAATTTTAACTTTTCCATTAGGAGAGAAGTCTGAAATTGGCTCAGAATTGCCAGAATTTTTTTTTACATCAGCAATGCACTGGTGGAACGTCATGCTTTTCAGTAACTTTAAATTTGTGTGGTTGGGGGTTAGGTGCTGCACAATTTCAGTTTACGCACACTTCCTGATTATACTTTGTTGTATTGATTTTTGTCTTCATTCATCTTTAGTTTCTTGTTTTCCGGTTTTTCATCTGTTTTTTTCTTCCCCCAGGTGCTGTGTATTTGGAAGGAGGCTTGGAGGAGGCACGGCAGCTCTTTGGTAGATTACTTTTCAACAGTGAGGTAACTGGCAAATTTATAACTGAAGTGAACTGAACTGAACTTGATCTCTGCCTTTTGCCACTCTGGAGTTTTACGTAGAGGATGAATATACTTTGCTCAGTGGAAGACTTAACTTTAATGTTTCACCAGTCTGGCCTCTTTTATTGGTTAAAACAGAACCCCATTATGTTTTGGCAAAGGACCACACATTGCACAATATTGAGGCCTTTCGAGCCTCCAAACCTGAGATCTCACGTCATCTTGCATTATCCTGCACTACTTTTGACTAGCTGTATATTGTGCGTAAGCTGATATGCACAAAGATAAAACAATAAGCATAAGCAAAAATAGGCTGAGCATGGCTTGCATACGGTATAATGCACAATGTACTGGAGGTGTGGAACATTGCAGTTTGCCAGTCCTGCTATTGTTTGCGAGTGTGTGTGTCCTCAGCAGGACCCAATAATTGATGAATGAGTCAGTATTTGCTTTTATCTTGGCGAGAAATATTATGACTCAATTAAATGATTGCAGCGGGTCTATACTGTAGCAGCAGGCTTGGTTCTAATTGGCTATTGAGGGTTTTTGTCTGAGATTCACTTGGCGACTCCCAAACACAACAGGTCACACAGCGATCTATCAAACATGTTTGATAGAAAACGGTAGTCTTTGAGAGAGCAGAGACTTCAGGAGTGGATATTGAAAACATCACACAACAAAACAACTGGGGCAGATTAATATTAATTAGGGGTCACCCCTCCTGACAGAAATGTGCTGAAAGGATTAAAAAAAAAAAAAAGGCATCTGACTGAAATACTTTTTTATACGTTAACTTTTTTTTATTACATTGATTTTTTTTGTTGAAGGGTTAAGATCAATAATTGAACCTTATGTTTTCATTTTTATCTTTGTATTTGCAATTTTCTTTTGCTTTAATTGACAAAACATTTGGGCTTGGTCTCTATGCATGAATGACCAAATTTACTACGAGTCTCTTGTACTGTGTGGCCAGTAATTGTGTTTGAGTGCTGAGCGTGGAGTATTTGTTTCTGTGTGGAAAGCTGAAATGTCCTTGGTTCTGTTTTACTGTCACCCTCTGGCCATGACAGTTGACAGCAGTGATAATGTTATTGAGTTGCCACGATGTGGAGGTCTTTATTTGTATGATGAGAGATTTCCTTATAACGGCTGACTTTTTGGAGCTGCTGAACAGATGTGGATTAAAAAATAAACCTTATTATAAAGGGCAGTGCACCATCTGTTGGAACAGATAGAGGACGGGGTACACCGTGATCAAGACTGTAATCAAAAACTGCGCTCAACATATAGACAATGACACACTAGCATACACAAACTTTTCTTATAATGCTAAAGAAAGCAACAGCATTGAGCACATTGATATCCCATGGCTACAAAAGGTGCCTGCTGTTACATATCTCCATGATAGTCTTGCTGATGATAGGACATTGAGTGTAGGTGTATGTTTCATCACCCAGAGAGAGAACAGATGAGAGGAAAGATAGGCATGCTTCGGATAGAATTTCCAGGTGGAGTATCCCTGTACAACGAGTAACGAAAAAACACAAGGACCGGGTGTATTAGCAGCATATCTTGGGGAAAAAAGAAACTCAAGTAGACAACAAAGGCAGATTTAGAATTGTTTAAATTGTGGCCCATCTTAGATTAAAACATTGTGTATGATATAATTTATGATAATAAAAAGCATAAAACTATATTACAGGATCTAAGATTAGTGGTGAAGGACATTCAAGCCCAGAGATGCAGACAGGACTAGACAGGAGCTAAACCTTTTGACACTTAAGTAATCAGTTAGATCTCAAAATCAATTCTAAATAGGAGCCTGTAAAAAGGATGGCCAAAAGGATTACAGATCACATATCCCCCATATGTGATCTATATTCCTTGCTCTACTTAAAAGTGCATCTTCAGTACTTTGAATCCGCCGGAGATGAGTGTGAGCTTTGCAGTGTATGCGAGAATTAAAGTGGTCAATACAAGAGAAATAAAAGCATAAATAACATTCTCTAAATCTGAAAAAAGATAAAGAACATGATTTAATGATCCTTTGCTGGCCTTAGTGATTTTGCGAAAAACAGAGCATGTAAATAAAAAACAGATGGGGACCAAAAATGGATCCTTCATGAACTCCACATTTGGCATTTGCAGGAGGTGGAAAATACCATAAACAATAGGAAACAGTCACGTAAATAGAAAATAAACCAGTGTTTGTGATTCCAACACAGGAGGTCTCAAGTAAAAAATTGTATTATCAGCATTGTTTTTAACCTGTTGAATATTGGTTACTGAATGGCTTTTAACACAAACCCAGGTTGCTGCATAGTCAAATCAGTCAATAAACCTCAGGAAGCCATCCTTTACAGTGATTTTGGAATTCTTAAAAGGAATTGGGCATTATCAGATGGGCCCTAAATTATAATGTTGATTGCTCGAAATCTCCATCTCTTCTGCTGCCAAGCGCTGAGTCACTGAAGCCTGCTCTTACCCAGCTCTTACTGACGTTGAATTGACTCTTTGTCACACAGCTGGCCAGTACCATTTTTGGAATCTCAAGGAATTTGTTACGACTTGGACATATTGTAAATGGAAACACAAAGACTTCCTATGGAGGGCAAGGTCAAAAACATAAGCGCTGGTCATACTTTACTCAACTCTTCAAGGGGCTTGGTGAAAAAAATGTCTCTGCTTGTGACACTAATCTGCTCCGCTCTAGCACACCTTCTCATGAAAACCAAAGAAGGCAAATCCCCTGCAACCTGACAGCCAACCGTGTCAGGTGTGGACCTGTGACAATATTCTGTAAAGGTCATTGTGCACTACAAAAAAACTCTACAATGCATAAAAATTAAGAATAGATACTATGAAGCAAAACCACAATTCAGATCATAAAGAATACAGTACAATCATGGATGCTGAGAGAGCGTTTTGGCTAGGTAGCATATGACTGAGATTCCCAAGAGAAGTTGTGCAAACCAAAGTTGGGTAATTTTCAACTTCGGCTTGTAAGTTTTATGGACATGCTGACTGAGTATTGAGATAGTATGGCTTCTCAGCCCCCTGCTGAATCCTCCTGATGGCTGCTCTGTCATACAAACTGAGAGGAGACAGATGGACACAGACCGGAAAGCCAAACACCAGCCAAGTGGTATGATGGGTATGGGGGTGGGGAGCTGTGGGGCAGACCAGAGAGATGGACAGACAGAGGGTGAGATAAATTTCTATGGTCTGCGGGACCACTTGAATACTTCTGTATTTTTAGCTTAACATGTGAGAATGGGTCTTCACACGGCACATTACCAAACTAATGATATGCGTTGCAAAACTGAAGTACAATACATTTTTCTCTATCACACCCTGGAAGCTTTTGCTGCTCCCATTTGTCAGTATGGTATTCTATTCACACATGGGTGATCAGTCCCACACCCTCCCTTTCTCTCTGTAACAACAGGATGCTGGCTGGTGTCTCTTTTGCTCCCTCTTGTTTTCTCCATCTTTGCTTCCCATACTCTCCTCTCTCTAACACTCCGGGATGTCATTACCCCCACAGATGTTTCGCTCCAGTCCTCTTATGACAAGTCAAAACAAAGGCTTCACAACTCCCAAGGTAAAATTCAGAATTGACTACCTAAGGCAAAGCATGCATGTAATTTCCACCTCAAGACCTAGCCAGACAAATAGTGGACCCAGTTTTTTTTTTCCCTCCCCCTCTCTCTCTCTCTGTTATTCCCTAATTGGTATGGCATTCACGACTGGAGCGCAACAGTTATTTCTGTCCCCTTGTTTTTCTCTCAACACATCACCTTTGCTGGCACTGGTTCACAAACAAGAGGACTCTTGCCGAGGATGGAATCTAGTTTCATTGCACGTAGTGGCCCGGAGGAAACAATAGATTCTAATTTGCTAATGACATTACTTTGGAGGTTATTAAAGCATCAGCAGCGAGGAGGGATGCATCTTCGTATGGGGGAGCTGCTCGATTGCTCCCAACCTGGACTCAACAGCAGTGCAATGTTGCTGGGAAAACATGTTGATGCCACTGTGACGTCCTGTTGGAAGTGCCTCTTATGAGGAGCAATCCCGATAATGATGATCTCCCTAGTTGCCCATTGGCTAATGTCTTGGCTTTTGTTAACATTACCACACAAGCATAGAAACTCAGACACCAAATGTAACAAAGGTTGCAAATGTGACCCATCTCAGTCACCATGGCGCTGCAATCAACGCTTCTGGTAGTGTGGCATCGCATCCATCTTCCTACCTCCCTCACTTTTGGGTGCAGTTCCCAAAAGGATTTTAGGGCAGCTTGCTGTCAACTGACTTAGCATAGCATAACAGTTGGAATCTTTCAAACCTTTCATTTCAAGACGTTTTGACATTGTTTACAGTGTTGGCATGTATTATGAATTGACTGGTTTTGTAGAAATTGCCTGTAAATCAGGTTTTAACTGCATCTGATATCTGATCAAGACTTACTCTGATATTATTTTGTTCTCTTGGTACACCAGTAGAGAGAGGTAGTAGAGGTACACCACCTTTCTTGCTTGTGGCAGTAACAGTGACCCTTGTCTCTGTTAGGTGGATGTAAGGTAGTTCTTTCTGCATTAACACTTATTCATTTATATTCTTTTTAAAAGAACATCCACTGGACACGAGTCTTTCTGATAGTGAGTGTTTCTATTTTCTGTTGTATGAACCACGAACATAGAGTTCACTTTTCTTTTCACCCAGCCACTCTTTGTCCCTTCAACACCCCAGTATGCCTCCCCATTCTCTGTGGAGATCTTTGCAGTTGGTACGTTTTGTCCTGTGACAACTACGGCTAATGTTTCCAGTGTTTGAATGAGAGTGTGTATGGCTTCTCCACTGTGTCCTTGGTTTGGTAATAGCCTGGAGAATGAATGCATGCACACATTCACAGGCCATTTTCCATTCACATGTACCTTTCTGCCCACACTTGCAAGAACCTTAAAAGGTGAGCTCTTCACCTCAAACATTAATCGCATGATAGACTTCACCAAAGTGCCGACATTAGTTTTCCCATATTTGGAAGATCACCTCAATCATTCACTGATAGAAGCCTCAGTTTTAGAGTAAGAGCTGCTTTCATGTTGATATTGATCAGCAGCGCTATCTCTCATTGATTTCTCTGCTGCACTACAACGTTTGATGGATTGATTGGCAGTCTGTAGCTAGAGACCAATTTGTCAGGGAGCATTGGACCTTGTCAGAGAAGAGCACCAGTCTGTCCCAATCATGGATGGCCAACAATCCCAGGAGTGTGTGGAGCTAGAGAGTGTGTGTGTGTGTGTGTGTCTGTGTGTGTGTTTGTATTTGTGTGGGTAGAGGGTATAGTGGTGTTGCTTGTTCATGGATGGCTTGTGAGCCCTGAGTATGTGCAAGACTGAGCCTGCGCCTCGATTCCCCAATGGGCTAGAGCAGCTCTGATTGAAGCCCACCTTAAAATGGAGATCAGAAGGTGGTTTCACCAAGTTGCCTTTCATTTTGCTTTTAATTTCAACTCTCATTATGGGGTAGGCCGTTGACACTCAAATAAACATGTTTGCATATGTTTGGTTTTTTTCCTTCTTTTTCCTGTTTGTAGCACAAGAGCCCCATCTTCCAAATGGCTCTGATTCAGCTGCTGCACATGATGGTTTGTGCCCCCAGTAATTATACCTTCCTCGTGCTGGGAGAGACAGAGAGTAGAGAGAAAAAACTTGTTATTCTTAAATCCCCACTCGATGTTGGCTTAATCATTGTCTGCCTTGTCTTTGGAATGGCTGTAATTGAAACATTAGCTGTTAAGGTCTATATACAGCATGTGGGCGGATTGCATGTGCCCTGTGGATGGATTTTAATCATAAGCCTCGATCACAAGCCGGAGCAACTCGTGTGTACTTCTCTTCTTCTCTCTTTGTTTTCCTCTTTTTGGTGTTTTTCTTGTTCTCTGCCCTTTCTTCCTCATTTTCCTACGTTAAAGATGCATCACTTTCATGTGTATTTTACAGCAATTTGCGTGGCTGCAAAATCGCTGTCGAAAGCAAGTGATCCATTAGCCAGTGCTATTGACTTTCCTTAAGTAATGCCATCCTGCACAGCCAAGAACCTGGGTTGTATTCACAAGCAGTCTCCGTGTTGATTTGATACTTGCTATGAACTTAGTGCTTTTTAACTCCAGTCCCAGGCTAAGAGACAAGCAACCAAAAGGAAGCATTTGCCTCATATTGACCGCTTTCATGAATTTTTCAGTGGCTGCTCAAGGCAATGGGTTGCCAGCTGGGTGAGTTGAGGAGATGAGGCACCCATTCCATGCCGCTGACCACACACAACTCCCCAATGGGCTAGCGCCGCATTTATCTCCTTGAACCTTTTAAACACCTGAATGATACTCTACTTTAGAGGCCCTCGCCACATCTGTGTCAAGGCTATGACTCAGCCAACATTAGACCCCAGGCCCAAAACTGCCACTGACTGGCGTTGTCCCTGGCAACAACTTGAGAGGCACAGCTTATACTCCCTCTCTCTCTCTCTCTCTCTGTTCTGTCTTCCTTACAGCCTCTGTCTCTCTACTATTCGATCTTGTGTGGCTACACCAGAGCAGGGTTGAGGAAACATGTTAATGTTGCATATATTTCTCTCCACAGGCAGGAGAGGCAAAAGGAGTCCGACACTGTCACTGTGTGTCTCCAGAGACAACACACCTCTCAATGCCAAATCCCACACCCCTCGCCTTCCGCTCAAATCCACAACCCCATCCCCCACATCACTCCCCAGTGGGTGGTCGATATACAGACCTCTGGGTCTGAAAATGAGATGCTGACTCATTTGCCGTTATTTTACCACCCCCCACTGGGGCTGCTGATGGCACCTTAAAGCACTTGGACTACAGAATCCAGAGTGTCCCCTCCACAGAGCGATCAATGGCACATCGTCCATGTCTTACTGTTCTTTTTTTACAGTTTTTTTTCCCGCCACATTATCGTAAATAACAAAACGTTAAATTGATTCGTAATTTTGAGAAACAGAGCTGTTGTCTCTGATATTGGTGAAGAGCTGGTTTCCAAGGCTGAAAGGTAAAGTCTCAGAGGTGTTTTAAAGTCACGTCCTTTCTGACAGAATTTTTTTGTAGCTGCACTAATCAATATTTTTATATTAACAATGGATCAAATGGCTGCATATAATGTGAAAGGGGTTGCTCAGAGTAATGACCCACACAGAATTATGCATAGACTCTTCCCTTCTCCTCAGGACTATGAAGCATTTTAGTGTCTTCACGCCCACAGTTTTAGTTTTGTGACAGCAACTTTGTTTTGTTTCACTCTCACGGCTCTCATTAACCTGTTTCTAGCAGCAGCAGGCACGAAAAAAAGCTCAGATAAAGCTACTATACACTCACTGCTCAGCACCAAATGGCAGACAGACGAAGTTAGCAAGAAACTGGTGGAGTATTGGAGCTGGTGGAGCTAAAGAGCTAGATATTCCCTCTAGGAGTTGGTGGAAAGCAAAACAGTGCTGTATTGAACATATATTCCTTGGTGTGTCCAGAAACATGACTCTTAATGTTACTTAATATATTCTGGTTGTTTAGCTAAATAGGCATTTGTTTCCTAATAATTCCTAACTATGTGGTGATAATGTCAATAATGTGTTTAGAGCTTGGTCCACTGCCCCGCTGTCCTGTGCAATGTACATCTTGTGGCTCTAAGAAAACATCTATACAAATCAGTTATTTGAAGGCAGTCCACAGAAGTCTTACCTGAAGCTCAGATTACAATGTGTACAGGTTACTTCACATGTACAGTTTGAAATTAGAAGACCAAGGGTCCCTGTCCATTAGAGTAGCCAAAATTATATTTCACCTCACTTCAACTTTATTACATCCCAGAAATTCAACACAAGAAATGTTTAAATACTTACAAATCCACCTTTCAATACCAGGTTTTTGCTCTGAAGCTCGTACCTTATTCGTTGGCGGAGCAGACAAGTATTTGGAGCAGTAATTGCTTCCTGGGGAGGGAGGGGAAACTACGCATAGAGTTTTCCAATGTTAACATCACCCTGGCATCTGCAGAGAATTATATCCTTTATCTATTTTAAATATTAGAAATAGTTTTTCTGTTACTTATACTTACTGATTCATCACCATTTTTGTTTTGCTGTTAATGAATTGTTAGAATATTTATTAACATAGATGACCCTTATACCGAGGGAAACGCTCTAATCTCTTCCCCTCTGACTCCATATTTCTCTTCCCCCTCCTTCTCTGTCTTCACAGGACCTACGGGAGGTCTGGCTTAACTACCCACCCCACCCCCTGCAGGTTGGTTGAGATATGTTTTATTATTGATGTTTATTTTGGCTAGGTGCCTCTCATTAAAACTCACCGCCGCCGCAAGACACAAAAGCGTTCTCCCATCTTTGAAGTTTTTCAGCCGGACTGTATGTTTTTTCTTGTGTGTGTGTGTGTGTAGCTAACAGAGGTGGGCAAGCTGTATGTTATTTGTCCTGGGGCTGACTCAGTGCTTTATAGCTGTCACAAGTCCCCCAGTGGCCTACCACTAGTCTCCATTGTTCTGCTCCCGTCTCACTGCTCTTCATTTTGGTCAACACGCTAATCCGCTTTTTTCATTCAGTCCATCCCTCTTCCTTCTCTCCATTGCTCCTTTCTCTCCTCTTTCTCTGCTGCGCCATTCTCCCCTTCTCCATCATCATGGTTTTGCACTCACTCTCTCTGTCCCTTTACTGTCTCTCTCTGTTCTGCCGTTCTTTGCTTTACATGATCTGCCCAGAAACATTGAACATGTCAACAGTGTTTGTTTGAAATTAGGATTTGGAAGAAGAGATCAAAGATGCCATAACAGGATTACAGTCCCGAATCACATGGGGCCTCCAGGGACCGTCAGGCATCCTTCTCTCTGATGTGTTTGTGAGGAGAGAGTGTTTCTTTGTGTGTATGCCGAGACTCGTGTTTAAGCAGTTCATTCTCTTCATCCTCCTGCGTGTGTCGCTGTGTTTACTTTTTTTTGTGCATTTCTGCATATCCATGTTTTGCCCAAAATAACACTGTGTTTCTGTTTACGTACATCTCTGTTTATATATATTTGTTTTTTCCATGTCTTTGCCTCTTCACCACTGTATTTTTCATCCCCAAACGCTGGAGATTCACAGAGCGTCTGGATGTTTTTGTTGAGCTTGTTGGCTCTCAGAATAAACCCACTGTATCCAGCAGTCTTTTTTTCCCAGTGAGTTGCACAGCGGACGCCCCGGCGGTGGCACCATGATGAGGGTGGAGCCCGGGGGTCAGCCTTACAACCGCTCTGGGGCGTGACGAGAACCTCCACAGTGTACCGCATGAGTAATGATTAGGCGCTTCAAAGCTGCGGCCTCATTACCACACACTGCACATGACTGAGGTTTGCCCTGGGTGGTACCCTGCCAGTGGGGTAACGCCTGTTAAATTGCGCCAGCCTCTTGGTAGCTTGATAGCATCCTGACCTTTTGGTTTGAGATGATATAATCTAAGCAGTTTCACACACGGAAAAAACATCTTTCCCTTCTTCACTTATTTATTTATTCTATAACTGATGAAGGGCCCTAGGAGTTTAGCTGAGAATATTATCCCCAAAATTTTTGCTGCAAGTAACAAAGTGTCAGCCCCCTTCCCTTGCTCACCAAGATGAGGATGGCAAAACGGAGGTGAAAGAGAGCTACGTTAATGAGGTTTGAGCGGACGGCGATGGCAGCACGCCATGGCGTGGGTAATTATGCGTACGCCCGTCTTTGGGATACAGGCATACATTAGCCTTGCCACCGACGTGCCCTACAGAGCGCAACGGTATGCGTCGTGGTTGACAGGCACATCTTTATGTCTTCGGTGTTGGCTCGATTCGCACCAGCGCATAATCACCCCCAACTCTCCAGAATAATTTACCAGAACGTCATTTACGTTGAGTCTTGATTTCAAAATTTCTTCTTTGGTTAATCGGGGAGATACATGAGTGTCAGCCTTTTTGGGCTGGAGAAGACCTCGGCTCTGATTCTGCTTGCTGTCTGGACTGAGTTGAAAGTGATGCTTTGAAGCCATTTCAAAAGTGTATTTTTTTTTTTTTTTCATAACTGCCGTTAATTTTCTTTTCCTCCTCTCTTCACTTCGTTTGAAGCCTTGCTGCTGGCCATTCCCCCTGAAGGATAGCTTGCGCCTGTGAGTGCTGAACTCGTCAGATGTCGTTAGTTGTGATGCATGACATTTAAACGCCTTTCGTTAATTAACAGAGGGAAAAACGGCAGGAATGAAATGTTTCTTAGGACTTATTGGAAGATGGAACCATGACATTACCAGCAGCACTCCAATTAAAATACTGAGTTTAAAAATACATCTCTGCTTTGTGCAATGGCTTGACATGGGAGACTCTGAGGAAGCTGTTTACTTGTCATTTCTTCATGAAAACAGAGACAAATAAGATGCTGGAAAAATGAAGAAAGTGGCCATCTTCCCCTGAAGAGCCTTGAAAGTAGCTTTCTTTATTCTTATTTACGGGACACTTAATAGTGTACAGCTAAATGGAGCAAGCTAACAAGGTCAATTGAATGTGCTTTAGTTCCCTTTAAATGTCCACATGAAATTATGTGGCTCAATTTTTCTTTTTTCTTTGGAACAGAAGTCTTGGTCAAGCTTACAGTTGTACCACGCAGAGACCAATTAGATGCTTCTAGCAGCCTAATTAATGCACCCATAAGGATATCTCTTGATTCAACAAACATTCATGCACAGATTTTCTTAGCATATCGTTTCTTTTTCTAATGAGCATAGGCATGAGCTAATACTGTAGTTAAAAAGAGCACCATGTTTTTGCTGAGCCCGTCTACCTATGAACTCACCAAGCCATAAAGCTAATGTTAAAAGCATAATCTACAGCAGTTTTCACAACCAAAAACTAGTCTTTAAAGACTCATCAAAGTCACAAGGTCAAGAGTCTCGGATTTAGCCTGCTTTAAAACAAGCGGGGAAACATACAGCGCGGCTAAGTCGCCAGAGATATAGATTGTCCGTTTGAATTACCAGATTGAGAGAGAGAGAGAGAGAGAGAAAAAGCAAGCTGTTTGACTTAAAACTTAATGACTAAGAGATTCCATCTGCTGCAGATCATCTGAGTTTGTTTTGAGGCGGAGTAAAAACACACACTCTAAACAGGCCCTCAAGCAGCACATACTGTAGAGGTTCATTTCAGTTAAGGAATTTATCTGACGCTCTTATGCAGAGCGATATCATTGAGTAAGTTGGGTTGTTTTTCTTTTTGGTCTGGTTCAAGGATCCTAGAAGTGGTCACGCTGGTTGTTACTGACACTCAGTAGAGTAATGGATATGTGCATGTAGAGACCAAAAGAATCACAAAACCCCGAAAAAGAAATAAAGCTATAATAAATAGCATTGAACACAGTTAAGATAAATTATTTCCCGTCCCTAAAATCATTACAGCAAGCATTTTTAGTTCTATGTATTACGCACCATGTGTGTACCTACACTGATGTTGGGTGATGAGGGTCTGGCTCACAGTCTGCGTTCCAGTTCATCTCAAAGGCGTTGGATGGGGGTTGCGATCAGGCTGGCTTCGTGCACAGGGTCATTGTCGTATGTAAACAAGAACGGGGTCTTCACCAAGCTGTTGTCGCAAAGTTGGAAGCAAACTATCGTTGACGATATAGCTTCACGCTGTAACGTGGAGATTTCCCTCCATTGGCGCCCAGGACCCTGGCCCATACCATCGAAGCAGACTTAGACCAAAGCAGACAAAAGCGTGGTGATGCTGGTGTCGAAAATGACAATTTCTACAGTGGCTCTGTAACAGCTGGCCATGCAGACCCACATTTCTGTCACCAGACCACCTTTCTATTTTTTTTTTTCCCTTTGGCCAGGTCCAGGAGCCTCAGACAGACAGGCAGCTAATTGAGACGTCGCCAGTCCTTCAGAAACTGACCAGCTTCGAGGAGTCGATTGGAGTTTTGTTCACTCATGTGCGTCTGCTGGCCAGAGCTTTCACCTTGAGAACTGTGGGCTTCAACCACCTCACACTGTAAGTACAGTCGCAGTTTGTTTGTCGGTAATAGAGTTACAGCCAATAAAAATGCAAATTGAGGCTCTAGTTGGCCAGATGTAATTTGCAAGGATGCAGCAGAAGTAGCCAGACTTAGTCTGTTGCTCCCTTCAGAGGTGATGAGGCATGATGCATTATAATATATAATATGATCTGAGATGCTGGGAGTTTCATTATATGTCGAGAATTTTAAATTGTTGCATCTGTTGTGACTGTGGCAGCCGCCTCCTCTCACATCATCATTATGTTTGCCCCCCTGCAACTTATACATTTTCTTGCAGTTACCAAGCCTGCCTGTATGACAAGTTATGTCTTGAATGTCATGTTTAAAGTAATCCAAGGGTTTCACAGCTCTGAGAGAGAGAGAGAGAGAGAGAGAGAGAGGCCTGAGAGGTCTGAGGGACTCTGAAGTCCCCGTATCTGCAGTCTGCCTGTACCTGCGAGGCCATAACCCCAGTGCCCCATGAGAAATGGGGTTTTGATTCACTGGGTTGTCCAGGCCTGGATGTTTAAAATTTCTCTTTTTTTCATTCATTGGAGCCACATCTCCTATTTGGCAGGTTTTATTTTCTCATTGTCATGCTTCTCTCCTGTGAATTCCTGGATTCTCACTTATTCACTCCAGATTTAATTTAGACTGCATACGCTACACATATAATACGTCAATACATTCCTTTTGGAGAGAGATGAACTAGTTTTTGGTCCGTTTTTCTCTGTTAATTGCAACGCTTCACAGTGGTGCCGGGGTGATTCAGCACTGATACTGGAAATGTTTTTTCCTCTCTGCCTCCGCCATGACATTTGGTCGATAGCCAGTAAAGTTACAAACTTCTACATAGATGAGTTAGAATCGACCGGAGAGAGAACGGCTTGGTCTGTTTGTAGCAAACATGTCATCGCTGTGTAGCTATAGTGTAACCTTGCTCGTTCATTGATGAATGGAAGAATGAAAAGACTGCTATTTTCATATGAAAATCAGCTCCCGATTCTGGGTATGAGAGGGTTATTTGCAATGGAAGCTTAACTCACTTCTGAGCTTTACAACAGAACACAATAGTGAGTTTGACAGCTAAAGCAAATTAGCCTTGGCAGCACACCTCTGATATCTTATTGGCAGGCTGCAGTCTGTAATTGCTTGCTTGGGTTTGCCACAAAGACTGTGCTCTGTTATTGGGGTTGTGTGTACCATGTACACATATTCACACATACAGTACACTGCTCTGTATGTTCTCATCTATAACTTAAATGTCAAACCTCTCCCCACTCATGGTCAGTGAAGTCGATTAGAGGTCCAGAGGTTTGTCTCCCACTGAACTTTACTTTGAGGACTTTTTCAATTCAAGGTTGATAATAGTGATATTTTCTAACTTGGTGGCATCACATCCAGTAACTCACTATATGTATAGTAAGCTGGAAGTATAAACTAATGTAATTTTTATGTCACTCGATTTTATTGTTACGTCTCCCTGGAGCAAAAAGAAAAGAATCTATGTATTTTCTGGATAATTTATGTTTAATAGCTCATTAGTGGCCAAAGGCAGGTTGACCTAAATAGAGCAGACTGACTTGAAAGCTGAAACTGAGCAGCGGCTGCCCGTGAGGACTAAAGGTTATACCAAAGTAGGTCACGCTGTCGTGATGGAAAGAAGAACGAGGTCAGATAACGGAAAATAAGGTCAGACAATAAGGTAGGCAGCAGATGAGGAGACAGGACCCAGGTTGGCCTTCGGCCTATCACTTTATGCAGGAGTAGAGGACAAACTGACCTAGAAGAACACAGCACACGTAGCAAGGATGGGAGTTGACCCTGTCGAGAGGCAGTGGAGACCGGAGGCTTCAATTAGAAAACAGAAAAGGAGAGCTGTGGCCCCCAGGCGCTGGGCTTCATATCTCCTCTCACAGTTGAAAAACTGGGTGTTGCAAGAATTTCACCATTAGTGAAAATGGTCCATCTCTCTTCATGTTCAGTATTGTTTGTTAAATCAAAGTACATTTCACTGTACAGCTTTGACGGTGGTTATTTGAAACATTTTCACATGCAATTACATTTTATTAAACAGATTTAGGTTGCACAAAGAACAATTTGAGTATGTAAATCAGTAAATACAACATTTCTGTGTCTTGCAATTTTTTTAAAAGCAAGATTTTCTTTTCTAAAACAAGTACAAGGCAAATAAATAAAGAGCAACAACTTTAGCACACAGGCCTCGTTGCTGCTACATTCTCAAACTTAATTACAGATGATCTCCATCAGTCATTAAGAAATCTGTTTCAGGTGAAAATAATGTTTAATGATGAAGATTCTTTAAATAAAGATATTGCTTTCGGGTAAGTTAACTTCAGTATTTTGTATTATACTCAGACCTTTTTAAGGAATTTTCTGGAAAGAGGTTTCAGTATTAAAACAAAATAAAGCAGACTACTCAAATGACTTGATTCAACTTATAGTTGTGGTTAAAAAAAAAACCCAAAAAAACCCAATTTGCTGTTTGAAGAAAAGTATGACCTTTACGATTACCTATGAAAATTTATATCATTCGCATAAAACTTTAAAGGTGCTATATGTAAACTTTTGCTATCGCTACATAGCCAACGTAGGCATCAACAGCTGTTTACTAAAAAAAAACGATTCCTTCATTCCTTTACTCGCCAAGGGCTGTCTGCAGTGGTGGAAAGCAGCGCCTGTGTAAACTTTAGTTTTGTTTCTATTTCTATCACTTCTTATGCTCAAGTTAGCTTGATAACCAGCTGGCCCGGGCCCGGCGAGCCCCCTTGTCACTGTCCAATCGCGAGTCACTGTAGCGTCCAGTTTGCCCTCAGTCCAACATGAGTGGTTGAAAAAAGTATCTTTGCTCAGAGGGCGTATTCTAACCTCTTGTCTTGTAAACACAGCAGTGGATGAAGCTCTTGGCAAACGACCATCACCACCACCATCCGCTGCCGGCAAGGAACCATGTTCAGTGGCAGAGGAAACTCGCATATAGCCCCTTTTTAAATCCAAGCAATATTTTGCCTCTGCTGGAAAAAACTCGCTTAATACATTTTCTGTTTAGTGCAATTATTTCAAGAAGAGACCCTGATATTTCATTACATTGAGGTACTATTTTGAATTCTCATACCATACGTTACCAGGGGATTTTTTTCCTGTTGCCTTTACCCAAAATTACATAGTCACTGAATGTTTGAGTCCAAAGTAGCTGCAGTTTACACATTTGAACCTTAGACAAGCGTGCACATGGGAAACAAAAGCATAATATCCCTATGAACCACGAGGAAAAATGACCTTGCAAAATGGAGCCCTCTTTTGGAGCGGGCAGACTGTCGCCGCCTCTTCAGAGGGGCTGTTAAAGGTATTTTAGATCAAAGTCAAAGGCGAATAAAGACCTTGGCTCCACACTTTACTTCAATTTCCCCCACCTTACTGGAGCATTGTGCCTCTGCTGTTGAAGTGAATAAAGGATGGCTCTTTGTGCTGCTTCACACAGCAACGTATTCCTCTTTGACCCATTCTATCTTTCCTTTTCCCCTCTCATCTCATCTATTTTTTCCATTCATCTGTTACTGTTTCCTTTCTCGCTCTGCCTCCTATTGGATGCGAAATGAACTCACACTACGCCTTCTCAATCTGTCTCTACCCAGCATATGCTCCCTGGCACACCCGTCTCCCGGCTCACATACAGCAAACTTGTTGACTCACGTGTTCACATGTACAGTACTGAAATGGATGAACAGGGAGTTCTCTCAGCCTCCATATCCTTCCTCCATAATTCTCTCTCCCTGCGTCATCCCAACCTCAGCTCTTCATGCTCTCGTGTGTTGTGGCAGAGCCTTTTCATTAAGAAGCTCTGTGATTATTTTTAATGTAGGAGTGTACAGTCCTATTACAGTCGAAGCAGGAGTGAAATAGAAAATAATTCTTTAAGTTCTTACTCATCCCGTGTCCCTGCCTTACCTGTAGTCGCTAAATTGATTGGTCGATTGACAGAATATGAATTAACCACATTGATAATTAGGTGTCATATATTAAGCAAAGATGCCAAAAATTTGCTCTGTTGTGTTCTCCAATGTGAGGATTCTCAGATATTTTGTGTTTTTATATTGTTGTAAATTAAATATCTCTGGGATCTGGACTGTTGGTCAGGCAAATTAAGGATTTTTAAGACGTCACGTTCAGCTGGGAAGTGATGGGCATTTTGCGCTAATGCCAGACATTTTATAAACCAAACAATTAATAGGAAAAATTATCAACAAATTAATATACAATGAAAGAAACTGACCAATATCTTGGGTTACAGGTGTGTGTTTAGATGTATGTTGGTGGAAAGTTTTTGTACACCTCCAAAAGTGCTGTTAAGGAGGTTTAAGTGACTAGAATTTATTAATTTTTCCCTCCCCTTCTGCTGTCTTATGCAACAATGCAGGCGAGAGAAGTGATGATAGAAGCAAGAAGTCCTCTATTAGTGAAAAGGGGGGAATTCTTCCTCAGAAACACTGGGGTTCCTCAGAGACTCCATGCTTTGTGAGTTTTGCTTGATCAAATCAAATTACCGAATAATTTGACCAAATCCTCACATTTCATTACCGAATCTAAAGATTTGATCCGAAATATTTAAACGTTTTGTTGACTGAAAGAAAAATAGTTGACAATCATTTTGATATTCGATTCGATTCCTGTTCATGGGAACAGTCCCTGGTTTTAGGTTATCAAATGTGAGATTTTGCCGTTTTTCTCAGTTTTGCATCCTCATACATTGAATACCTTTGGCTCTTGGACTGTTGGTCAGGCAAAACGAACAATGTGAAAATTGTGATGGGCTTATTTAAGTGTTTCATACACTAAACATTTAGTCAACAGAAAATATAATGAAGAGATTATTTGATAACCATCACAAGTGGCACGTCCAGCTAAAGATGCTCTAACTGCTGTTTCACTGAGTCTTGAACTCCGATCTCTTTAGCTCAGATATGCTGCAACTCATAAAAGGCAGAGGCGCCAGGAATTGGACAATAAACTTTGACCCTTTTTCTCTCTTTGATGTCAGCCGCCTCCTTGTCTCTCTCATCCTCAGACTTTAAACTTCTGCGGGGAGCTTACATCTATAGATGGATCTGTGCGCCGCTGCTGTATATACCTACCTGCTTGTATGACACTTACTTACGCCCCCATCCAGCACTTCCTGCCTGCTGGGCACAGCACCAGCCCACACCTGCAATGCTGATCTATAATTCTGTTTAATTAATGACCATTACAGCAGCGGCAGTAGCGTACCCCCCTCCTGCTGCCCTGTCTATCCCTGTGCAGGAAGTTACAGTATGCTCCCTGCATTTCAGTGATGGGGGGGGAAAGCAGGAAGCTGATGTACAGTATCACTTTGCTGCCACCAGCTTTTTCTAGGAATTGTTAGCAGGTTGGAAGTTGTTCTCTAAACCTGTGTGCATGCTTGCTGCTTTTATGGGGTTAGGATTTTGACAGCCACTCCTGCAGGTGTACCAGAGGTTTTTAAAGCATGTATTTTTTCCATTTATATTTGAATTGCAATCAAAGCCCAGCGTTTTCTTCAGAGAAGGCTGCTACTTCAGGCTGCCTCCGAGTTGTCATACAGCCTGTCGGTGCAGCTGTTCCCAGAGGCCACCCATGAGATGTACCTCAGCCGACTTCACTGTTTCTGATGAAAGACTAAAAGCCTGGTTGATTTGTCGAGAGAGCATGATGCCTTTCATGCCCCCTGATGTATGGCTGAATAACCTCATGTGAAACCCTCCCTGCCCCCTTTTTTTTTTTTTGTTTTTAACCCATTTTTCCCTGCCCTCCCAAGTAACCCCTACCATTTCATTTCCCCCATATCCTTCTGTAACCTCGTGTTTTTTTTTTTCTTCTTACTCAGCCTTCCAGCAGTTTAACTTTATCCATCCATCTTTTCTTGCTCTTGTCCAGGGGTCACAACCAGAGGATGGAGTTCCTGGGAGACTCCATCATGCAGCTGGTGGCCACAGAATACCTTTTCATCCACTTCCCTGACCACCACGAAGGACATTTAACAGTAAGATCAAATCACTTAAATCATATGTCATCACGCACACTCCTCACCGGCTTTTTTTTCGTACCCACGGGCACGGACTTTGTACATCTACGTCTGCATCTTTGCACCTGTGTTTTGTCTGTAGTCTTCATCGTGCTGCTGCTGTCTGAAGTTGCCTGAAACTGCTGTTCACTGCTTCTTACACAAGTTTACATGAAATGAAGTTACAGCTGAGCTTCTGTGTTTTTGTGTGTGTGGGTGATTTTTTTTTTCCCCCTTCCCCCCTTCCTTCCCATCAATCTTTGAATCTCCAAGTGCCAGCCAGGTACTCACATCCTTCCTCTTTTGCTTGTTTCCACAAAATAATTCTCTTCCACTCCTCGCCCCACACTGCGCCTGTATGTTTACTGTACTCCTGTTGATGGGCATTGTCATGAGACAAAATTGTTCAGTGGTTTTCAAAAACACATCTTTGTTGCCACATTTTTGTTGAAGCTGTCAAGTGTCTGAAAAATACAGTTGCACGTGTTTGTGTGTGTACTAACTTGCACGGCTTGTAACACAGGTACAAAGCAAATGATCACACTTTGAACATGCTAGTCTATTTTCTGACAGCGTCAAACAGCATTACAACTCCCTCTTTTCATTTCGAGCGTCAGCATTTCTCTTTAGAAGACTGACTAATCGAGGCAGGAAGGATTGAACTGTACTAAAAACTAAATAAGAAACCTATGCAGTTAGATGCTTATTTGTGGATATTCCTTGCAGATGGAAGCTATGATGTTAGTTCTTTAAAAGCTTCCAGCAAGCTTTCGTCGAGAGACTGAAAGCTTAAGCAATGCCTATGCCCAGGAGTCGAGATGGGGTACATCTGAAATGGATTTCAAATTGGGGAAAAAGTGCTTATTCAACTAGTGCGTGCGTGCGTGTGTGTGTGTGTGTGTGTGTGTGTGTGTGTGTGTGTGTGTGTGTGTGTGTGTGTGTGTGTGTGTGCGCGCTTGCGATTGTGCCTGCATGTGTACTATTAAGGAGGGCACATCACAGCAAGACAGTCAGACCGTCATATTGCAATCCATTTGCTCCTTTCCGCATCTTGTAGCTATATTTAACATGTTTGTGTTCTTTCCTTTTAGAGACGTAAATGTACCTCACCCATTCTAACATGTTGCCATCCGCTCAACTCCAAGTCACAATGTAATATTTAACAGAGGAATGTGCAATCCTCCTAAAACATTTACTCTGCATTACCATTTCTGCCTTTGATGAATTATTCCATGTTGGGTTTATTTTGATGTTTTCGCGTGCTTCTGTGTATTTCCACGTAAGCGTGCGTCCGTGTGAAGTCTTTGTGTGGCCGTATGTTCGCACCTTGAGTACATTTCTGGCGAGTGGACATGAAAACGCAATGCTCTGCATGTTTGTCCGTAGCTCCTCCGCAGTTCGCTGGTAAACAACCGCACACAGGCCAAGGTGGCAGAGGAGCTGGGCATGCAGGAGTTCGCCATCACCAATGACAAAACCAAACGACCGGTCGCACTGCGGACCAAGACTCTGGCTGACTTGTTGGAATGTATGTTCACAGTTCTTTGATTCAGTGGCAGACATATAAACTGAAAAGAAAAGGAATCGTTATAAACCTTTATAGAGCCCAATTCAACCTTTTTTTTTTTTCCCTCGTACGTCTCTCAAGAATGTGCAGTTTAAGATGCCAGAATGAAGTACCATTATTGATTTACTTTGTTCCCTTTGTGTTAGATGTCAAATACAGTTTGACACACACTGCCGAAGACACTGGGAGATGCTCCCGGTGACTAGAGGAGTTAGTGATGATTTTTCTTTTCTGTTTTTTTTCTTCTTTTTTTTCTTTTTCTAAATTCCACCAGCTACAGCCGCCACAATATCCCAAAACTAATAATCTACTTGTGGTATTCCACCAGCTTAATAGATTTTTTTTTTTTTTTAACAGGATAGGACATTCAAAGTATGCTTAGTTAAATAATCAGATGGTGGAAGAGTCACATTTGGCAGCTCAAAAGAAAATTACCTGCGCTGTCTGGTGGTTGATTTTTTTATTTTTTATTTTTATTTTTTTCCCACCTTGGATTAGTTAGACTTAAACACTTAGGTGCTTTCAGGATATTACACAAATAAGAGTGGGCGGCTGTCCTGGTATGTAGAGAGTCTCATAACTGGGCATCAAAAAGTTCCAACTGAAAACACAGTTCCACTGAATGTTCTTCAAGAGTGGTAGCTGTGCACCGGTTTCACTCCTCTTTACATGTTTACTGAGAATCAGTTTGTACAGTATATAATGGTTAAGTAAGTGGGGTGAAAAAAAAAAGAAAATTAACAACGGTAAGATCAAGTGTGCTCCAGGGTAGAAGCCATGAGTAGGCAGCACTTACCACTTACATTTCAAATCTGTTTTAGTATGTTATGCACTATAATGAGTGCAAATGTTAAACCATGTTTCTCAAAATTTAATCTATTTTGACTTCCTGTAAGACCTTCTTGTTTCAAACTGTCAGCTGTATGTTGTCGTTCCTGTACCGAAGCAATTTCCTATTTGATGATAAAAGGTAGAGAGGCGTAGGAATGCAGCATTTCCATTAGGTAGATTATTTCTGTCCACCAGAGACTATTGACAGGTGTACATTTGAAGTGTAAAATGTTGATCTCTGTATGTAGCATGGTGACAATTCCAATACCGACGTTTGACATTTGAAAAAAAAAAAAAGAAAATCATAACAATATATTGGCAAGTAGTCACTATTTTCATAAACACCTACCATTTCTTTTTTTGTTTACGCTCTTAGATGTGGATACCAGTATCAGCCTCAGTAAAATCCAGTATTGTTTGGGCAATAATTTGAACGATGCCCGCTGTTCCAATATGAATGCGTACTGTCCCCAAATCCTCAACTGCCCAAATGTAAAGTAGATGCTAAGTTGTTCCTTTATTAATGCATGCATATGGGTGCGAGACACATAAGTTTAGCTAGAGGCAAAATGACGGGTCTTTGTATTCCAACTTTACAGCACATTTCCTTGATTCCAAAGCCACAATTAATAGGCAGTGTAAGGAAAGTTTAGCAAAGGGTTTTAGGGTATGTGCATACCCAAATTAATATTATCAGAGAATGTGGTGACCACTCCACATGAACAGAGAAACACACGGGCGGAGGCAGAGGGGACAGAGGCAGGGCATATGGGCCTTACTGAGACTGAGCTGATGCATCGGAGGAGACAGTGGGCCAAAAGATGGAGCTAGCAGCAACAAAGCCTGTAATATGACGGAACAGGGGAACTGACGTTGTATATTGTCGAAAAAACTTGGGGGGGGGGGGGGGGAGAAAGAGAAAAGTATTAATGTGTTCCAGGTCAGCACTCAATAGGCAGACGTTAATGCATGAATCACACGTGCATTCACAAACGCACACACACACGCAGACAAGCAAGGTAAAAGACAACTTAGAGCTTCATATCATTTGCCTTTCAAATTATCCTTCAAAGTTCAGGCCAGAGCAGAGTTGAC
Organism: Xiphias gladius; assembly: GCF_016859285.1. Classification (NCBI taxonomy): domain Eukaryota; kingdom Metazoa; phylum Chordata; class Actinopteri; order Istiophoriformes; family Xiphiidae; genus Xiphias; species Xiphias gladius. The sequence continues at coordinate 20,344,263 of NC_053404.1, read as the reverse complement.
GACACAGGAGGGGGACGAGGGTCAGCGCTAGAAATGAGTGCACCTCTTCCGCATATGAACAGTCGTGCCCCGCGGCTACAACAGGCCCTCACTGGCCTCCTGATATATTACCTATTATTCCTCTCCCATGTCCCACTGTCTTAGTCACGGAGATGAGTGAATGCAGTGGCGGCTAATGGAAGAGGAAAACAAAGGGAAAGCCACGAGATGAAGATGACACCCAGCACCTACCGCTTACATTTCCAATCTTTTTCAGTTCAGTTAGACTGCCAGACTGTTACTCTCAATTCAGTTTCACATACAGTTTTATCTTATATATTATATAGTTGTTTCTGTGAACTCTGCGTGGCCCTCGCTATACCAATTTCCTGGTGGAAAAAGGCAGGCAGCTATGGAGCCATCCTTTCTAGTCGCTTACATTACTATCACATCACTTACTGTGGAGGGCCGAAGCTGAGGTTTGGCGTCTGGTCTTTGTTAATTTTATATTTGCTTTAGCAGGAAGGGAGCCAACTGTTAAGTGGAGCAGAAAAAGAAGCCACACATCATATAGCATTTTATTTTATTCCTTTATTTTTTTCTAAATGCTTCCTCTCTTTTTTCTTTTTGCAGCTTTCATCGCAGCACTCTACATTGATAAAGATCTGGAGTATGTGCACACCTTCATGAATGTCTGCTTTTTCCCCCGGCTGAAGGTGAGTCCCTATTGATAGCTGATCAATGAGCCACTGAGCTGGACAGCTCTGAAAGAAAGAACGATGGGGGATGATGATGAGGGAGCTAATGGCTGGGTCCTAATGGCACTAGCATTGACACAAGGCCTGAAGTGTTGCTCGGCTCTTGAATGCTTCTCACAATGGCAGCTTGAATTGCTATTTTAGTCATCTTTAATGGGGAACGCAACAGTGTCGAGTCGTTGATGTTAGTCGTCAGTGATTTTCCATTGATCCAAGAAGTGCTTGGGCTGTTGAAGGTATCCATCTATGGAGTATTCCAGGAGTTGGATAGATCAAGCGAGCTTCTGTATAGACGTCTGTGGCCAGATGTGAGTGAGGAAGGACAGGCATTTTACTCTCAAGCACCACTGGATTGTCCAAATTTAGATACAAGAGCCTGAAAACTGCTATTTTCCCATTAATACAGTTGCCGTGGCAAAAGACACAATCGCATACTATCGCATACACTCTCGTTCCTTAATGGGCATGTGCACAAGTGTGCACACACTCGTGATCTCGTACAAGTATCCACACAGCGTGGACCTCTCCTTGTGAAGTTGCTGCAGTGGTCTGATATGCCATGCTAATTGCTGTCTTGGTGTGCCTCTCCAGGGAGAATCCCCGGCTCTGGAGGAGCTGAGCTTTGCGTCATGGTCGCTGCAAGAGAGCACCTCATTTCCACTTCCAAGAGAAAAGTTGTGAAACAGCCATCATGTTTCCTTACATAGCCTTCTGGAAACCACAGCATTGCACACTGTGCTGCTTCATCCAATTTGGATGGAAATAGAGAGGCAAAACCAGGGACATAAACGCTCACATCCTCGTGTTCGCATTTTTTGCTGCACTGTGTGATTGCGCATATAGAGGGGTTTGCGTGAATGTCAGTGCATCTGTGCACTTGAAATGGCTTATACTAGTGATGGGCTATATGCTGCGCTCTTTTTCAAAACAGCCAAATTTCTCTGCTTTAGGCAAAAGGAGTGTAGATGCCCCCCAGAGAGTGGAAAAGTGGGAAGGAGAAAAAGGGAAGTAAAGCGCGGAAGCAAGAACAGCAGATATGGAGGGGTTGGGGGGGCAGTACAGCGGGAGAGTAGGAGAGCCCGAGCAACAGAAGCAGAAGCACTCTTTGTAGAAAATTAATAGGAGCAGACAGTTCTGGATTCAAAGTCTGCCTTTTTATGACAAGGCTGCTTCCCTGTTAATGGAAGGGCTTTTAGAAGTCCCCCTTGGATAAGAGAAATGTATCAGGGCTGCACACCTGGGAGACTCCCAGACGCTCTTTATTTCTGGCCGGGGATTGGCTTTTGTCTTAAATAGCCTGTGATTTGTACTCACCGTGAAGACACAGATGGAGAGCCAGTCAGAGCGAGAGCAAATAAGTGAGTGCAAAGGGAGGGGGGCAAAAGGGTGGAGAGGGTCATGGCAAGAATGAAATAAAAGCACGAGCGATCGGGGGAAAGAGAGGTTGTAACTCCAGCTGATTTTTATTTCCTTTTTCTAAATCTTTGAAGAAATTTTGAAAAAGAAGTAGTTTGATTAAATGTTTACTGTTTCAGGAGTTCATCCTGAACCAGGACTGGAATGATCCAAAGTCTCAACTGCAGCAGTGCTGTTTGACCCTGAGAACAGAGGGCAAGGAGCCTGATATCCCACTCTACAAGTAAGACCCCAGAACACACTGAGAGACACACTGACGCTAGCTGTTTGGCGCTAGCACAGGTGTTGAATTTTTGGAAGTAAAACAATCATTTCTTAATAAATTAATATCTGCTAAGAGTGACTCTGTTTCCCCTACATTTAGGTCGGTATATTTTTTGTAATATATCTTGAGGGTGGCTTGGCTTGGCCGCTCACTAAATTCTACCTTGGAAAGCAGAGTTTTAATATTAACATTTTCTTGTCGTTAATCAGGATCTAAAAGCAGCAAAATATGATTAGAAGTAGACAATATGGATAATATCCTCTATTTGAGGTCATCTAATGTTGTCATATTGGTATGTACTGTGATGTAGTAAATTCTATTGAAAGCTGTTCATAGAAAAATATAACTAGACTGGAATGAATGACTAGACATGTTTTTGTTGGCTAATCAAGTAAATTAAATACCTGACAAGTCAACGTACATCATCACATAAATCCTAGAATAATATAAAAATCCAATATAACCGTAAATTAGTCCTGTTCTTTAATTTGCATCGTTCCCCTCGATGGTCTAATACAGTTGTTCCCAACCTGGCTCCCAGTCACACCTATGCAGGCTGTCAGAAGAACTGAAGTATCCCTTCATTGACTCTATCAGTTGTATTGATTTGTATTTATTTGAATATATTTACCAATTTTAGCTCGAAAAATGTGAGATTGGCATCCTGATGTCACCTAAATATGTGCATATCCTCATGCATGTGTAAAACTGTACACACAGTACACACAAGGGGGAAAAAAAAAATGTCCCTCTCTCCAGCGTGACTCAAAGTCCACAGTTGAGATGACAGGTGTCACATCGGCCACAATACACATTTAGAGAAATGAAATGGTACAAAAATAATTTACAAGACTTTTCTCCTTGTTATTGGTCCCTAGACACTGTGAATAGTTGTGTAAAGGTCTCAGTTGTTGTGATAAATAAACACGCCCAAAGAGACCTCCTGTTTGGCAGAAGGTCAAGGAGCAAGTGTCATTTGACAGAATGCTTTTGAGAGCTGCCATGAAGCAGTGTATTTGTCACCATGGAAACTGACAAACGGTGTTTTCTCTGATTTAAAAAAAAAAAAAAAAAAAAAAAGGGGGGGGAACCGGCTCAACGCGCGAGGGCGGATGGCGACGGAGTAGTTTCATGTACAATGAACTCCACAATCCAGCATTTAATCAGTTGGCTCTGCCTCCCCCCTCTCTCTCTCTTCCTTGTATTTATTTAAGCGTCTTTTCAGTCCTTTCAGCTCTCCTCTGTTTATTCTTCTATCAGCCTGATGGATGGTGATTTTTGACACAGCACAACTCTGACACTACAATCAACACTTCCCTCTGACTCTGTTGCCCAGAACAACGTGAACCAGAAACAAATAAGAGCCTCCTGGGTGACTTGAATTTCAACATTTCAGCAACCATGCATACGTATACAAAGAGTAGACCCAAGCTTCGCATGAAGCCAGCCACAGGTGAATTGGAAGCTTTTACCACACCCACTCCCTGTTTGCTGAGAACACACGGCAGCAGCCGATAACCTTGAGGACTCCCTTAACATCTTCGTGAGCTGACCTGACGCCTGTCGATCAATAAGCCAGAATCATACAGCTTTTGTAGAATTTCATTCAGCGGGTGCTGGTGTCAAATCTGTTAGGCTGTCGTTAGGGTCTGTCTGAATTTGTTTACAAGTGCCAAGAGTAGAAGAAAAAAAAAAACCACGGGGCGAGACAAGAGTGTGAGTCAGACAGAAAGAGGCTAAATGACCAAGGGCGAGCAGGAAAAGACACAGAAAGGGGGAAAGAGAAGGAGCTAATGCACCGAGCCCCCTGTTAAAGGTTCCCCTGGTGAATGTGTCTGGCTGATGACAGATCCACACCTCAACCCGAGCACAGTCACTTTATTGTACATCTCGTCTGGGCAGGACACACCAGGGAGCAGACACACATACACTTTTAACATTGTATAGAGAATGGCCGGGGTTTGTAAGTCACTGCCTTTAGCGTGAGCTGAAGCCCCTACACACCCTCTACGGTGCCCTTTCTTCTCGCTCGCACACTTCCATCTGCGTGCAGCCTTGAAGTTGACAAGTTCCCAATAGCCTCACAGATTTCCTTTGTATTCCGTCTCGTTTTGTGTTATTTTAGCAGCACGATAATTCCAAGTGACACACTCTCCCTGTTGAGATTTGGCTAGAACGTCGCGCGCAGGAGTCTTATTTGCTCCGCACATGCTATGTGCGCCTTCATTTGTAAGTGAGAAAGCGGGCTGAATTATTGATGGAAGTGTCATAAGTGACCACATTGCATTAAAAATGGATTGCTCTCCTGAAATAAGTAAATTGTCTGTGAATAATTTAGGTGACTCACAGCTTGGGTCTGAGATGTTTATGCTAATGTTAACATTTCAAACATCTCCAAAGTTTTGTCTTCTGTCTTGTATATATGTCCCTGCAGAAATGTAACAAAAGTGACGGCTTGTTTTTTTTTTTTTTTTTTTATGTGAGGAACATCTGTAAATTAGTTGGGCGATATTCTCTTATCCCCCTCTTAGATTTGTTGGTCCCTCTTAACCCTTATAGCGCACCAATAGCTTGTGGGTCTCTCAAAGACTATTGTAATTCTTTTATTTCAGTTCCTCTCCCAACATGTCATTTTTTTTTTATTTTTTTTTTTAACCAAACACAGATCTGGATTTCTGAAGATGATGGGTGTGGGGAGCTAGGGGGGCTTTAAAAGTTGTTTATATGTCCCTCAGATTGCTTCTGCGCGCTTTCAAAGCACACTAGTGAATCAAAGTGCTATTCCCCTCCTCTCACCCCGCTGCTTGAGATGAATTATATTTGTTCCAATTGAAAGCTTTTTTTTTTTTTTTAACCTCCCTTTTTAATGTTATTTTTCTGAAGGACAATGTCCCTGAGAGTCCTTGTGCTTTTCTCCCGGGTATTATTATTATTTCTCAACTCAACCCTCCTCCCTTTCAATCCGTATTTCTGTGTTTGAATTTGTAGGACCCTGCAGACAGTGGGTCCCTCACACGCCCGCACCTACACCGTGGCTGTGTATTTCAAAGGGGAGCGAATCGGCTGTGGCAAAGGCCCAAGGTGAGTAAGACAGTACAATATAATAAGACACAACAGGACAGGGTGCTCTCCCTTTCAATACAACGCTAATGGGCTCGAGAATAATGGCTGCACTTTATTGATGGTGTTTATTATAGCAATTAAGCTCTTGTTGGCCTATTCTATCGGGAGAGACATTATGCAGAATGAAAATGAATCGATTCATTATTGATTTGACGTAAATTGTGTTATGGAAATATCACTTTGTGCAGAAGAAGAGTCTGGGATGAGGCGACACTGCATCTGGGGCGGCATTTAGTGCTACCTGGGATATTGCGTTCACAGCAGGAGAGGGTTGCGTGTGTGTCTTTGTGTTAAACTGTGCACCTTTGTGTGTGCTCACACATTCACGCTTTTGTAAAGTATAGAAAGTGAATCTCCGCACGAAGGCCTTTTCAGGGTTGGAGGGGCTGACGATAAAGCTGCAGCTGAGCCTGCGAGAAATGAAACTTAAATCCATCAAACATCTTTCACCCCCCCCACATGTGGAAATCCCCTCAACGGCCCCCTACTTGAAAGCGCTCTCTCTTGCTCTAAGCTGGCGATAACTTTGTCCCTTCCATAGGATCTTTGACAGCTTACTGTTTTTGTATTTACATGACTTAAGCTCCCAGCCACCTCCGCTGCTGGGCTATGATCACACAGCTCCTAATGTATACGGAGGGACCCTGAATTGCAGGCGTAAACAGTGCCCAGCACCGAGCCGCCAATAGGCTTACCTTTTTGAAATGTTTGCACTGTGTTACCTGGAATTGTTAGGCAAAAGGGCTCTTTCAAAACAAATAAAAAGCACTTTTGATAATCCTCTCAATATTGGGCCTGTTTCTTTGACAGAATTTCAGAAAGGGGACATTTTGAATATGCTAAAGACCTTTTCTCCCTCTCTCACTCTCCTTCTCTGTCTCCTTTTTAAAAATATTTCTAATCTAGCATCCAACAGGCGGAAATGGGAGCTGCGATGGATGCACTCGAAAAATGTGAGTTGTTTGGCAACACGAGCCCCTCCCCTCCACACGCACACGCATTTTCACACTTTAAGCCTTTCATACGCTTTGCCTCAGTGCTGAATATTAGCCTTGGCTGTACAGTATGCAAGATGGCTGGCGGAGAGCTGTGGCCTGAGCAGCCGGTTGGCTGCGACAAATAGGACATTAGGCTGTTTGAAGTGCTAGCCCAGAGCACAGGCATGGGGCCTAGCCAGAGATGGAGAACCAATAAAACAAGGACGGGGGAAGCTAAGCATCCTCGACCATGTCGATCCTCCCAGGGGACCACGGGAAGTTTGTGTCAAGGGCCTTGCAAAGTTTGTAATTATTTTTTTTGTTGTTGTTGCTGCTGCTGTGCTTTCAAGCCCTTTTGTAGACCACGAGAACGGGGCTTCACACTTTGAGCGACTCTCTTGTGCTCAGTGCTCCTCTTCAGATTTGAAGGAGTGCAGCTGATGCATCCTCTATGTGCTGCTTCACTCCTTGGCTGTTTTTCATCTTGTCGTCAACCACCACTTAAGGAAAATAGATGGAGAGTTTTAGGCATTTACAGTCTCTTAATCACTGCCAAGTAAAAATACAATTACATGGCTGTCAGAAACACATCCAGGATCCATTTCCATGTCCCATTCGCCGCTTGTATTCAATGCATATGTATGTGGATGCATAATATCCTACATTACATTGAGTGTGTTGAGAGCTTGGTATGAGTTCACCAGTGATTTTTGGACTGGACTCGGCCGCTATCCCCTTGACCACCTCATTAATCAAATGTACAATTTGTTCATTACGCAACTAATTAGCTGGGGGTGAACACAAATGGCCCTTTTTTGGAACAGACCTGTAGAACAAGAAGAGAGCAAGAAGTTCAGACCTTGATTTCGTTTGGCTCGTAAAGGAGGCCTCCAGCCACTTCTGATTGATACTGTTTGTGCGCCCAACCTTTAACTTTTTATGAAACATAAAGATGAAAAATTAGCGTTAGCATGTTACTATTTGAAGCAGTTGATCTCAGTCTCCCACTCTGTCTGCTTCTGACTTCCCCTCTCCCTCACCTCCCTCCCCCCTTATCAGGGGCTGTAGCTCAGTGCGCGCACACCCTCTCTCTCTCTCTCTCTTGTGTCTTCCTTCCTCCCTTAATTCTTCCAATTTCCTCTTCCCCAGTGTACACCTCTGTCACCATGATTGATAGATGCTCATTGCTAGTAAATGAACATTTCCCCCCTAATAAATTGCTGTTTCATGTGACTAGATTAGCAATGCCTTTTAAAAGGTCAGTTAATTTAAAATCATCTCTTCAGGTCTTCCTTCCTTTGGTGCAAAATACTTCCAGTTTGAGGGCTTTGTTTGACTTTGCATTGTCACTTAATTTAAACCCTCCAATTTACAACTCACCCCTCAGCTTGATGTACTCTTTTCTTTCACCCGGTGCTCCTGAGTACATGAGGTGAGACATTATATTATTCTCATTTATTAATTGACTAAAAAAACAGATAGGCTGCTCAGTTAAAGAGATTACCAAGACTGTGATAGAATTACTCTTCTAATAAAATAAGGACAAAATGTCGATTACTTGACGTACAGCAAAGTTACTGACAAAATGTTGAGAACTAATTAATAATTGAAGTTGTGTATTAGGCGAAAATACAAATATTTGCTGTTTTAATTAATTGAAAATATGTTATCTTTGTTTTTGGACTGTTGATCAGACAAAAACATGCAATTTAAAGACCTCAGCTTGGCTGCTGGGAATTATCATTGATGAATCGGTTAATAATCTTATCAAAAAAGACTAGTCAGTACTGAAAATAATCGTTAGTTGTTGCCCTAATGTGGTTGCACCTGGCTGAAAAATCCCCACCGGTGAATTGTTGGTTGAGGTTGATCGTATCTATTCCACTATCCATCATCTGCAGTTCATGCTCATTATTTGGAGGTCATATTTTTGTTATGAAGTATAGCCAGCTGATCATTTTTTAAATTTCAGAATTCACTAGTCAAGCCTAAATTAATCACTTTGGTATGCAAAGTCTCGCCATTACATTTATATTCTGTTGCTGGAACATCTTCTTGTTGAGATAAATATGCAAGGTCAGTCAGCAGGGTTCTAACACGCCTTTGAAGGATGTCTGTGTCTCCAGACCATGAGCTTATATAATGAGACTCCAGCTCATCTGCTGCAGAACCGCCTAACGCATCAACTCCTGTTGGAGCCGCATTGTCTCTCATGTGATTGTCAAGGGCCTTGCTTCATTTGTTCGCATAGCAAGACTAATCAAGGACATTAGCCCTGGTGTCATGTAATTCGTCATTGATTGTCTTGTTGGCCCTCACTGCAGCACTGGCTACACCACTACTCCTCTTGTTCAACAGCCCTACCGTGTGTTACTCTCGGATTGAAAACACCTCCCCGCAACGTGTCAGGATTCATTGCCATGTTTTATTTAAGGCCTCCTCAAGTATCAGGAGCACTTTGAGCAGGACTGAACTTTTTGTTTCTGCTGCAGAGCTTTTCCTGGCTGACAGAATCTGTGGCTCCAGCTGTGTCGGAGAGGTGAGAGACATGGCTGTGTTCAGTCAGACAGCTCAGAGCTCATTAAAGAGACCGGGCCCCGATATTTGGTGTGTGTGCTGTCTGTAGCCGATCCGCTGGTGGCTCAGAGGAGGTTTCACATTTCATTATTTGATGGCCCACGTTTTGACAGTCTCCTGCCTGTATCTGTCAAGGCAGAATTAAATGTTAACCAAGGCCCAGACTGGGAGAAACATGAGTGCAAACAAATCGAACTGAGAGCAGCCAGGTAGGGGAACAGAATCGACGGAAGGAAGGAGTCGGCGTGCAGAGTTTCTCAGGCCCTGAGGCTCCATGCATCATGCGCCGTTAGGTCTAAGGCGACATCAAATATACATGGAAACGGCTTAACCATTTATCATTCATCCTTTCAGATACTACTGTCTCTCTAAGACTCAGCTCCCTCCCCTTCGTTTTTTTTTTCTTTTTTTTTTTTTTTTCTTCTTCAGCTTCCTCGCAGCTGCTTGTTTCTCAAACAATGCAATATCTGTTGAATAAGAGAAGGAACCTCGATCTGGCTAGTAGCTGGAAGGGAACTACATTCTTTCCTCAGCGCTCTCTAAATCTCTTAATCTCTGGATAAAAGCATTGGATGGATAGAGGCAAAGTAAAGTACAGTATGCAGGATCTCTATTCACTGGCTTGAGTCTTTTGTTTGCCCTTTGGCATGGCAGGGAAATCCCTTCATCAGCACTACTATACAGGCGCACTATTGGCTTGTTGACTGATGTTGCGCGCGTGAGCTCTAGGTGATAGACTCAGCCAGCGCAGTCTATTGTGGAGTCTTCTCATAGCCTGAGCTCAGGCTGAATAGTGAATGCCTAAGTGAAAGGACACCGTATGTGCTCGTGCCCTTAAAAGGGGAGCTGATCCCTCATCACAGATTCCGCACCCAGCCGTTTGTGCGAGCGCACGTTTCAGCACTGCTGTCGTTGGGCACAACAGGCAGCTCCAAAAGCAGCTGCGCCCCAGATCTCAAGACTGCAATCTCCATCCTTGAGGGGAATTACTGCATTGTCAGTAAACAAAAGACCTGAGCTGATCTAAGTGCGTTAACACCTTAAACAAAAGTAATCAGTATGCAGACTGCACCGTCCCTCAAAGGTGCTTTTTTCCAGAATGCCGGACGGCTGAGAATTCTCAATATGTCTTTGCAATGCCCAACACAGACTGAAATGAAAAGCCTTGTGTATTCTTTAGCAACCCCATTCTTTAACACCCACTCATTTTTTTTTCCTCTCGAGTGGGTTATTCTCAAGTCATCTCCCAGGGAAAAATGCTGGTGATTTCCATATTTTAACTGCAATATGTAGTTTTCTCGCCGAGGCTCACCAAGTGTTGCTTACTCACTGAAAGCATATTGAAATTGATTGTGTGTTTCTGTGTGTCCATGCATGTGTGTGTATCTTAAATTTCCCTCAGAATGATGTTTTTTTTCTCAGCGTATTTTTTTCTTCCTAGATTTCTTTTCCCATTTGATCCGTCTCCTTTTTAATAGGATATTGCTGTTATCTTGCACTTTTCCTCTGTTGCCATAATGACAAATTAGAGTTTTGCAAGAGAAGGAATACATTCTCTTCTTCTACTCACAAGTCAAACACATATGTTACGTGAATTGCAGTTTTTACCATTGTTTCTTTTGGAATCTGAGGTTCTTGAATTGTGATTACAAGAACTGCTTGCAGACAACCAAAGCACTACATGGCCTTTGGATGTTCTTGGCCAATTCCTCCTGACAATCAGTTAAAGAATGTGTTGTTCTGAGGCCAAATACTGTTGACTTGATAAAATGGCGGAAAATGGTGAAAAATACCTCACAGCTTCCTAGAGCTCATGGTGACATCTTTAAAATGCGTGTTTTGACCAATGGCCAACAACCCAAAGATGTGAGAAAGAAGCGAAAATCAGTTAATCAAGTAGTAGTTTAAGTACTACATTCAACAGAGGAAAAACAAATGTTTCTGACTGTGCTCTTTATTACACGTTAGATGAGGCCTTCTCTGAGTAAACACTAGGATTGATGTGTTCTCAGACGACTGATTTGCTAAATAAGTGCTAATCAGCACCAGAGATTAGGTTAAACACAGTCCAGATGGATAATGTGTCGCTCCAACATGTTTGAACCATTTTTACTTCAGCTCCTGCAGTGTGTTTCTCCGACCATGGATATGGGTCTGCAGCAGCGGGACGGCAGCAGTTTCCATAAAACACAATATCTACGCCAGATAGTTGAATAGTTGGCTCAAACCCTGAGGCGCCATATTATCAGCTTTGAGTTCACTGTCTGGACAATAGTAATAATTAAATTCTCCCATTTATCAGAGGATAATATACACTATCTGCCCATAATGATGGCACAGGCCCTACGTATTTAGACAGTGACACATTTTCTGTTGTTTTTTCTCTGTACTGCAGCACTTTGGATTCGACATAAAACGATGTGCAAAGTTAATTTGCTGACTCGGCTTTAAGGGTGTTTGAGGGTGTTTTCATCCATAGTTGGCAGACGGTGTAGAAGTTGTCAACCTTTTTTATACACAGTGTGGACACTGTAGCAAGAAAATGATCCCAAACGTACAGCCGAGGAGTTTTTTTATGACCCAGTAGTTGTAGGATGTTATTGACTGGGAAAGTTAGAGCATTAGTCGCTTAAGAAAAGTCAGAAGGCAAAAAGTCTACAACAAACAACAGCAACAACTGGAGTTTTACCAGGGAAGATACAAGTATCTGCTGATGTCTTTGGGTTTTCAACAGAGATTTACAATCAAATAATAATTATGATGACCTTATTTATGGTTTTCGTTCATTTGTCCTTTAAATTTGAGGACTATGTATAAAAAGGGCTACGATCCCTCCACCATCAAAATAAAGCTGAAAGTCCTTGTTTTTAACTCACCTTCTACCTCTTATTTAAAACTCAACATACTGACATACAGAGCCAAAACTAATAAAAATCGAGTAACTGTTAAAACATTGTGTATAGTAAACCTTTAACAGAAAGGCACAAATGAGAGCTATTATAAAATAAAATTTCTATTCAGGTACAGATCAGGTCCTCTGCAGTTTGCATGATAATGGTCAGTGACCGGAAAAACTGCAGAGTCAGATTTGTGTCTTGGTGAGTTGACACAAACCACTGGGCAGGTGTCATGCATGCTGTTTTAACTTGAAGTGTGCAGTGGGTAGACCCAGTAATGTTGAGCTCCCACTGTCATGGCTGAAAACTAAAGCCAGAATTTACGGCTCCCCTATGGTTTGGACATTCTCATACCATTTATCTAGAGCTTAAAATGATCAGTTGATTAGTTGATATACAGAAAAATAATCAGCAGCTGTTTTGATGATCAGTTAATTGTTCTGGTGCCAAAGGCGGCATTGCTGCTTTTCTCTGTTAAATATCATTGTAAATTATACGTCTTGGGGTTTTGGACATCGGTTGAACAAAAGAGGACATTTGAAGATGTCATCTTGGACTCTGAGAATTCATGATGGGCCCGTTTCCCTAGTTTTTATACTGCACCAAATAAATGACTTAAAAAATCCTTTAAAAAAGTAATCGATAATAAAAATAATTGTTAGTTGCGGCTAGAGCGAGCACTATTAGTTGATTCATTGATTTTCAGACGTAAGCAACAAAAATTTGGATAATCAAATAATTGACTAAGTCGTTTTTTAAGTAAAAAAATAGTCGTCTATGATTGTAAGATTAATACCTCTTGGTTTTGGACTCTTGGTCAGACAAAATAAACTGTTGAATATGTCAGCTTGGGCTTTCTTGGACTCTTGATGGGCATTTTTCACTTCACTTTTGTCTGACATTGCTAGAAGACCAAACCATTAATTGATTCATTGAGATCTGCAGACTAATCGATGATGAAAGTAATTGTTACTTGCAGCACTAAAAAGGTTGAGGTGAGTTTCAGACTGTGTTTCTCTAATTGACAGGTGTCCTAACATATTCTGTCCTCGTCCCTCATCATATCCACCCGAGCTCCCCACCGTATTTGCCAGATTTTGGGTTGTGTCGCTGCAGGCAAGTTGGCAGAGTGTAAAAAAGCCAAATTGGGGCTTCAAAACTTCCATTTAGAAACTAATGGCTGATGAAGCCAGTGCAACATTCATGGTTTTTCTACAGTTTACTGGTTGAAAGCCAAGAAGTAGCATTTGTCAGCTATAAAAGAGGTCTGGCAATCATCATTTTTATGTGTTTTCAAAGCAACACAAGACAATGAAACAACTTACAAAGATCAGCCCTGCTCCAACTGCAGCAATAACAAGTTAATTTGTTATTCTGTTTACTGCCTATATGTAAGCGTCCTATCAGCTTGTATCTGTTTTTGTTTATTTTTTTCTGCTGTCACACTACACCATCTTATTACAGATCTCATTTAGAAATGTTCACTTGCATCGTGCTGAAACCAAACAAGGCCTGTCTAATTTCTTGTTACTTCATCATCATTAATGAAATAACAACATGAGGGCAATTTAACCGCAATACTGCCTGCGACATTTTGGCTCATTCGACCAAAGTGACAGCATGACACTTGGTATGAAAACTTTATTCAGTGCAATATGAGCCCTAAATTGCTGTCCTCGCACAGTTTGAAACTGACCTTGTCTCTTCACACCCCTGCTTCTGTCTCTCTCTTTATCTGTTCTCCTTGGTCGACTTCTCTCCGTTTCCCGCTCTGCCTCTCTCTGTACCAGATAACTTCCCACAGATGGCTCATCAGAAGCGCTTCATCGAGCGGAAATACAGACAGGAGCTGAAGGAGATGAGACGAGAGCGGGAGCGGCAGGAGAAGGAGACTGACGAGGTGGAGGAATGCAGGAAGTGACAGCACATATTCTTGGGACTGGGTGGGTGGGCGGAGGGGAGGGGGCAAATCAGGACCCGCATCAGTAATAAGGAGCCCTGTCTGCAAACGTCGCAAAATGGAGGTTCCACTAGTTGATCGTGGAGCCGTGTAGTCTAGAAAGGATGACTGACTGTTCCCCAAGTTCTGCGTGAACCTCAGTGGGACACAGGTGAGGATTTATTAGGTTGATATGACTCTTAGCTCAGAGATTTAGAGTGAAATCAGCCCGTATTGGCCACTGTTTTCAAAGTTAAAGTGGGATAGAAGAATCAAACGGAATTAAAAAACATGACAGCAAGCTGCTGTCATGTTTTATGCTGTTTAGTACTGTAGCACTGTCAGAGGTGGCCTTAAGTTGTTTTATGTCCATGTTCGTTGCCGAAACGTTAAATATTGAGGTGACGACTAAAATTTTAAATCCCGAACCTACGGTGGGAAGCTCACTATGTTACTGACAAAAGAAACAGAACATGTTTTTAAATGAAATATGAAATGTTAAATAAACTATCAAAGCTAATATTGTAAATAAAGTTCCAGATTCTGTCCTGATCAGTCGAAAATCAGATTTCTTGCATTTATTGTTAATCCTTGCCTGCCCAGTGCTCTGCTAAGAGGCCTAAACCAGAAACAGGGTTGAGTCAATTATATTCCATCACTAGAATGTCACCATCTGCCTCACATCTGCCACTCATTCTTTAATAATCAAAATGTGTTTTTTTTTTTTTTTTTCCCTCTATCTTTTTTAACCTCCAAATCTGATTGGCTGTCTGACAGATCTTAATTATAGATTGTCTAATTAACAATTTCCTCAGCTCAGTAGCCCCTGGATCCAGCTATTTAACAACGGCCATCATATTAAAATCTATCTGACACACAGAGTTGAGTCTTTTATACCGAGATTTATTGTAGATAATATATACATACCTGTGAGGATGGCAAATTTCTCTCCTGCTAGCCTGTGGCTGCTATCACTTCCTTCAGATGAAAAGTTACATTTTCATCCGTAACAAGAGGAAAAAGGGGGAGACGTCCACTAGCGCTACCACGTACCAAGTACATAAACCTGTCAAATTATTAACCATCCAATGTTATTACGAAAGAATACCCCACAAATAAAAATAGGAAGGTTGATTTTAAGATATTTAATTGTGTCATATAAATATTCAGTACAAAATATCACGTTTTACAAAGCAGATTGATGAATGGCCAATGATATAGGACCCCTTACACTACCACAACCTCTCAAATTGTTTCTACATTGACAAAACTTGACTGCTCAATCACATTGTCACCAACATAATATACCGTAGTGGAGGTGAGCCCCAAGGCCGACCTTGTCTACACATCAACAACCACAGATCTATGGTATCTGGAGAAAGAGGACGTCAGGGTCGCCATCTAGTTGCCTCAACTTAGAAAAGGAAAAAAAAAACAAAAAAAAAAAAAACAAGCAAAACAACCGCCGAGACGTAGCGGTGCGGTACGTTACGATGTGCAACATTTTTCTGTTATCTTAGCTGAGCATGGCGCCAATGCTTGGAGGCAATTATACTCTCCGCAGGAAAACACAAGCACATCATTGTAATGGCAATATGCTAGCGCCCTGTATGAAGACAGAAAACACTGAAGAGAAAGAAAAATGCTTTTGATGATTACTGCTGTCATGTTGATTTCCATTTGAGACCTCGCATTGTACCTTGAGGCAGAAAAGCAGTTTTCTTAGAGTGAAGGGTTTTTGAACCCATTAAATGCTTATCATAGCAACATTGGCGCAGTTCGAAATGGCCACTTACACAATGGGAGCTCCAGCAACAAGCTAATAAACAAAACGAGGGCAAAAGAGAGAGAACCGAGCATAAAGAATTTTCCAACCACCGTGTTATCAATTGGATTGTTTAATGTGCTGCACCATTGTTGATGTCAAGCCTGATTCTGAGGACAGAAAGAAAAAAAGTAGCACTATGGCAATTATGCCATTGTGTTTTGTTATTACTGTTTCAAATGTCTGATAAATGTCAGCCTCTTCACAGGTTGGCCTTTTGCTAAAGTGAGGGCAGAGCTTGTTTTATCTGGCCTGTTTTTCCTTGTTGATATCATTCTGCCCTCGCAGTTCAACCAGCCCTCTTTATATCAAAGCTGTTTATTCATAGTTAAGAGGTCTTACAGTAATTTGACAATATTTTTATTTACGGATCTTTTCCCGTGTTCTCTACATCACAGTTAAGACTAAAATGTGCTGTGTGTTCTTGCTGCAGGATAATGTTTTGACCTTCTCTCTGAGGCGAGGACACACCTCTGGGTTTAAGAACCTTATTCCGCGCAACTCAAAGGTCAGGTGCCCCTCGATAAGCATCTTTATGGAAAAGGCTGTTCGTCCCGCAGGAAATCAGTTGAGTAAAGCCTGGACACTTGGACTGGTTTCATGATCAACACTACATACAGTACATGAAATGAAGTGCAGGGAGCGGAGTACAGTAATAGGAGGATTTTTGAAGGAAAATACTGGTGTTCTTTGCTTTTTGGCACATTTCTATTACTGAAGTGCTATATTACATTATTATACATTCCACCGTGCATGACGGAGCCCTTTTCGGGACATAAAATCTTGATGAAACAAGTGTAGATTGTATCTTAAAAGCAAGAAAAACTTTCAGTTTGGATTTATTTTTAATGCTGTAAGTCGTGGTACATTTAAATGGTCCTTTGGATGATTTTCTTTTCCTTAAGAGAGGAATCTAACTTCAAAATCAAAAAATCTAGTCTGTAGGCCATTTCTCATTGTTTTTCAAATTTAAGGCAACTCTTCTACTTCATATCATGGACTTTGATGCTTTCTCACATAAAGTACCAAACCTTTACAGATGGACAGGGTCCAAGCTTAAACAAGCATACAACTTTTCTATAACATCCAATCAACAATATCATTGTTCCTGCTCGGTACATTAATTCAAACGCTCAGATGCTGTTTCCCTTAATCACCTGAACTGATGAAATAAACCATTTAGGGGGAGAAAATAAAATTGCATGATGAATTTTAATGGCAACTGTCCACGAGATGTTTCATCTAATCTTATTTAATGCAGTAGTTTCAAGCTCGCTGGCTTCCTCTCAGCACTGGGAGTTACTGAACTTTCTGTAGTCGAGATGAGCAAAAAAGTCCAACAAGACCAGTATTTTCCTCTTAACAGAGCCTGGCACATATTAGATTGGTGAATTTTTGGAGTGTTGCATCGAGAATAACACTGTTTTGTGTTCAATTTTCCATCTAAGAGTTGGCTGTACAGAGAAAATGCTTCCGACGACATTCAGCAAGGAAATATTTGGTATTTCGGCTCACTGCACAGCAAATGCTGTGTGGAGATGAAAATCCAGATATTGCAAAAATGACAAGTGTATTTGCGGGGGTTTGTTGTGGCTCTAAAATCCACAGTCCTTCATCACAGCTTCATGTGAGCTTTAAAGAACATTAGCCGCTTCTTTACAGCAATGTGCCACACCTAACACAAATTTTGATGCCGTACACCTCTCTATCCAGGCTGGCGAGAGCTCTCATTTTATCATTAGACATGACAATACCAAAATTTTCTGGCACTTGTGGCTCAAGCACAGCTGTAGATAAGCGGCTAATGCCAGGCAGCCTTGACTGAAAGGAGGGGATCATTTGGGCAATAGAAATCCCTAGAAAACAAAGGAGCTGTACAGCGTATTGTATCATATTACCGTACGTACACTAGCTAAGATAGAACTCACAATATGCAGCATGTTTTTGTCCCAGAAACACGGAAAAATACATAGGCATATCTGTTGGTTTACAAAACTGCTTGTTGAACGTGTCCATCACAGGCAGCTTTGGAAAAACAAACCAAAAAAAAAAAAAAAATCAGTATAGATATATTTTGGGCCTCATGTACAGCCCATATACACACAAAAAAAAGTCTTGAGACAATGTCTCTTTTCCCCGTGCCCTTGCAAAAACGCAACTAACACTGACTGGACACACAAAGCCTACTGGTCTGGTCACTGGAGGGACAACTGAATTGTGATCGATGGCGGTGAAAGAGCACTTGGGCAAATAGCGCTCGTTTCTCTGTCCTTGCACCATTTTTCTCGCCACACATTCACCAGAATTGGCCCAAAGTTTCAAACGTGTGTTTCACTTCACATTTCTCTCCCCGTCTGTGTGCCAGGCTCGCGTTAGGAATCCCTGTCGCTGTCGTCGCCCCCGTACATGTCCGCCAGTTTCTTAAACCGGGGTCCCCACTCGCTCAGGTAGTTGTAGTCCTGGTCGCCCTCGGTGGTCACCGACTCCAGTGAGCTGAGGGACTCCGCTACGGAGCCGTTGCCCTCATAGGCGTAGGTGGCCAGGGAGTCGTAAGGCGGCGCCGTCGGGTCGCTGTCATTGTCCTGGAGCCTCTGGTTGATGAAGTCTCTCACGTCCCCGTTGTTGTCCCGCGTTGGGGGCAGCACAGGCCGTCGGACGGGAGGGTAGAAAGTCTCAGGGACAATGTCCCTCCGCTGCTTGCTCTCCTCGATGGCCTCTGGGTTGCGCAGTGTGCCGATATCAAAGGCCTGAGTGTCCTCCTCTCCACCCCCTTCGTCGTTGTAGCTGACAACGTTGTCTCTGACATCCTCTTTGGAGATGATCAGAGGCTCCTTCTTCCTCTGCCTCCTCAGGGCAGCAAACAGCACCACGATCACTACAGGGAGAACAAAAACAAAGAAAACAAATAAGAGTTTGGTGACTTGCTCCCTCTCCTCGTTCTGAAGGCCAGCGACTGTCCAGGGGGAACTGTTGTTGTTACATGAGTGTTCACTGATGTTCACGGACTTTGTAGAGCAGGCCTCAGCTACCACAAGGATGCATTATTTATTTTTGCCTCCTCAGGGCCACTGCTGCTGAAGATTACAAAGGAATACAGTTTAAGAACACAGCAAAGTACCTCATATGCTAGAAATGCGAGTTATATACCATTGTGATGCATATGAAGCCGACCTAGCCTCTTTGGAATCAGTCAGTATCTCTCTTTTTATCCAGTTTCAAAAGCCTGTCTTGCATGTTACATAGGCAGGTCGCTGAAAATACTGTTATTGGAACAAGTTTAAATTTGCTTTGGAAACACTATGGTCTCAAAGCGGGCTTTGCTGTTACATATTTGACCTAGACCTTGTTTTTTTTTTGAGGAGGGAGGGAGTCTCCACAAATTGAACCGAGGCTTTTCACACACTGGACATAAATTATCATGACCTGAGGACAAATTCTTAATATTCTAATGACGTAAGTGAAAAAGCTCTTTGTGCCTTAATCAACCAAATGTGAAAAAAAAAAAAACTACAGCTCAAGCATCCGTACTGTCTTAGGTCTGAAAGGAGGTCTAGTAATGATGTTGACTAAGCTAATGCAGCTGCGCCACCACTACCTACTGTATATCACTGCTGGAGAATGCACCAGTCCTTCCATTCCCCCCCAGCTAAGATGCTGTAGGTCTTTGCTGTTCGAAATCAAATGAACATGTCGGCGGTGGTCACTGTCCGAATGATCCACCCACAGGAGGCGATGAATCAGAGGAGGGCGTGAAATACGGGACTGTCTCTTTAACACCTGTGAGAGGTGGTTTGCCAGAGCAAGGAGCTCTGGAGCGTAGCTGTACGAAACGCTCAAATCTCATTTTCAGTGGAGCGAAATTTTCTGCAGTTAAATCAAGCTCAAAGCGAAAAAGGAACGTTTCCAAAATGGAACTGCGGGCGCATTTTGGGTAGTTCTCTCGCGGCCACTACTCACTGAGAAGAATGATGACACAAAGCAGGATGGCCACCAGGGCTCCCGTGCTGAGTCCCGCCCTCGCCGTGAGCGCCTCGGCGTTGCACAGCTTCATGTTGCCCTCGCGGTCGCAGGTGCACACTTTGATGGTCAGCGTGTTGGTGCTGCTCTGCATGGGGAACTCTCCGTCCGAAATGACCACAGGCACGTGGTAGATGCTCTTCTGCAGGCTGTTGTAGCTGTTCCTCCGTGTTAGGATCCAGGCCGTGTTGTCTGAAAACAGCCGGATATCCGGTTACGGTGCAGCAGTCAGTAACCCAAATCAATATTTCAGTAAACTCCACTACAAAATTTCATTTGGTCTGTGAGTGCGCTTTTAATGCCGTGGGATGAAAAACTATAGAAAGATCAATAAATCCCAACAGTAGATGGGGTTAAGTCTATCAATGGGTATACTGTCAGTGCCTTGTGGAAACCTTATACAGAAGATGGAAGTTAACCTGATGAGCACAAATATCAGCTGAGAGTGGATTTACCTTTGTTATCACGGACAGAGAAGTTAGCCTTCCCAGCAGCCTCCTGCGCGAGACTGAAGAAGAAGCGGTGGCCTCCGAGCGGCTCGTCGGGATCTGTGGCACTCACAGTTTGTATCCTCTGCAATGAGGAATGCGCAGGTGAGTAACACACAAACCGCTAGCCGCCGTATCGAAGGAACACAAATCAACCCTATGAATCAGCCGCCATCGTGCTGGAAGCAGGCGTGCACGACACTGATACGTCACTCCATCGCGGTAGTTTGTCTTTGTGTGTCATCTCATATGTACTGTACGTGGGCATTTAATTAAGCTGTTCTCGGCTAATCGAGCGAAATAAATACCGGACAAATCAAAGTAAAGTCAAGTATGATGACAAAGCTGTGAAACAAAGAATAGGCTGTCGATCGGGCCGGTGCCGCTAATCCACTACATAGCAGAATTTCTCTTGTTTTGTAGTGAACTAGCTCTATCTGTAAACCATCTGATCACCAAAGATACATCAGCACAAGCTTGCTAGTGTCTGGCAGCTGCATGTTGATGGTTACAGCGGCTGCTTTGCCAAATAACCGAGCTGTTAATCCAGGTTTAAGGGATAGTTCGGTCTCTGGGGGAGGTCTCTAGTAGCTACCAGCGAGCGAACAAGAGCTCCTGATGTTTACTACTTATGACGCTGAACGTCTCATCTGTGTGCAAAGACAGGAAAAGCAGGCATTTACTACTAAACAGACGAGCAGCTCCAACCCCTAGTACCGTTCCGCATTACTCACGTTGCCTGGGTCGACATCCCCCCCCTGCTATAAAAAAGAACATGCTGATGTCCTCTAATGTCAATGAAAGTACGTGAGAAACGCTAGCTACAGTATTTACATCCTATGCAGCTTTACACCTCTACTCCGCCACGTTTCACATTATTTATACAAAATAAAGTCATTTATCACTAAATGATGATGTATTATTATAGATTAAGCAGCAGTGTGTAGTTTTTGGAATCAGCCCCACCAACATTAAAGTGATGCTTTCACATTATTACATATTATATATTATTTGTAGATGAGTTGTTCATAATAAATACTTTTACTGTTGGCACGTACTGATTCTGAAGCTCATGTACTTAAGTAATATTTTCAGTTGCAGGACTTTCCCTTGTAGCAACAGTATTTCTTCACCGTTGTATTGCTATTTTTTTTTTTTTTACTGAAGTTAACAATCTGAGTAAGATGACACGGTGAATAGCATTTTTTTTTTTTTTTTTTTCCTTCGAGAACTTCAGAGTACATGCCACCAAATAACAAGCGAAAGGCTTGGGCCGTCACACTTCCTGTGAGCACCGATAACATCTCAGACGGCAGCGTTTGGCTCGGATTTGAAGGGGAGCACAAATTATGCAGCGAGCGATACTGAAACCGACGACTCGGTGTCAGAGTGTACGTCTTGCGTGTCACAGTATTTCATTTCAGAGAAGTGGCAGGAGTACAACTGAAAAGCCGACTGTAGGGTTGTGATGTCGTGTTCGAGTCTTACAGTAAACAGCCGATAACGCGGCAGATTCTTTTTGAACCTCTTTACATCTCTTTGACTTCTTTAATCTTGACTGTATTCGGAGGTCGAAACTGTTCTGAAAACTGCATTTCTTCATCTGAGATTTGAGCTTATGCGGGGGAAAAAAAAGGTCCCCAAGTGCCTTAGTTATCCTACCCATCTAGTACTTCCAGCTCAAAACACGAGACAGATTTACAAATTCTCTCTGAGGACTGCTAATTACACGCTGAACTGGAGGCAAACGCGTATTCCGCGCGGAGAAGTCGAGATGAAACCATGACTACGGCTTTGTGTCAACCATACCAACCTGATTGGCCCTAGCGTTCTCGCACACAAACGTCTCGTATGCGGTGGCAAAGGATGGAGCATTGTCGTTGACGTCCAGCACTCTGATGTAAACAGGCACGCGGCTGATCTGTCGCGGGTTGTCTAGGAAACACAAGGGGTGAACACGGTAAATTTACTCGTAGTGATTCTAACTTTACCTCACACAACTGTACCATAGTACGTGTTTTGTGTGTGTGTGGCTTTTGCCTGTGTTTCGAAGCGCACAAATTATATGTGACACGAAGAAGAAAATGCACATAAAGAAATACATTTAAGGTGTAAACATTTCTTAATTAGATTCTGCTTGTGTATAATTTCCTTTACCTAACACAGCTCTATCGTGCTTATTTACTCAAATTGAATTTTGGGGGTTTAATTAAAAAAAAAAAAAAAAAAGTCAAGACTACCAAACATTCTCAGATAAAAGCCATTATTCAAATAATGCAGCGTGAATAAATAAAGGATGGGTGAAAACACTGAGGAGGTGCAATTACCTGTGCTATAATGCCCCACGTTATACATTTATTTTTGTGTATTTCCACAGCACTAATTTCATCTGTACAACAACAACAACAGAGTGATGTTATACTCAGCAATCAGCTGTTCAGAGTTTCTCCTTTTTGTAGAAAAACATGTTTTTTTTCTACACTTAATAATTCCAGTGGGTTCTACTTTTTTCCCACCGTTAAGCTACTGGCTACGAGACTCCTCATTTCCTGCGTATGTTTCACATTAAAAGCCCCCCCAAAAAAAAAATATATGAGGTACCGTGCTCTGTGAGCCACTGGGAGGCTTTTAATGTGAAACCTCTCTGCAGTGAGGAGAAGTCAAGTGTTGTGTTTCACTGACGGGGGCTTTTACGGAGAACCAAAAGGTTTGAACGGAGGTGAACTAGAGAAAGAGAAAAGTATTTTATGATGAAAAGAGAAACTCGGAGCAGCAACGCGGTGAGCATGGTAGGAATGTGGTTTTTAAAATGTCGAAACAACGGGCAAAAATGGAACATGAACAACAGCACCTTAAAAAAAAAAATTTTGCTGCAGCATAATAAAATATACCTTTAAAAGGGAAAAATAGGAATCAATGTGAGTTTCTACAGTTTTTTTTCGAAAGCAGGCTTATATGAAAGAACGGGGCCTAAGATAAATGAGAGACACCAGCTGCCGGCGAACACTGGGTGAACTGGATGTGACTGGGTCTAGTACTCGACGAAACCCCCCCTTTTTTTTTTTTTTTTTGCACTTCAACGCACAACATTCAGAGGTTAGTATATACTCCAGAAATCCAATTTGGCTGGCAGAATAAGAGGAAGGGGGTGAACAGAAATGTCCGCCTCCCGTCCCGCTGCACTTACTGAACTCTGTGGCGATGACGGAGATGTTGTGCCAGGCTTTTTCCTCTCTGTCCAGCTCCCTGAGGATGAACACCGACCCATTGCCCGCATGGATGTTGAACACTCTGTCCATGTCTGTGCGCCGATCGATAGAGTACCTGCACAAAACACACACACACACACACAGGGGGATCGGTTTTTAAACCTGTGTTGTGCTCCCTTGGCGAGGTGTACGGGAAACTCACATTTACAGAGTTTTTCAGGTGTGAACCAGAGTGGAAATGGTCACATTTACTGGTGAGTCTCAGTGAAATCGACATTCTGTGGGGTCAGAGGGGTTTCAGCAGGCAGGAGGTACTCAAAACGAGCGCGATGGACTTGTCCGCACCGTGCCATTATTTCCTTCCTTTATTATTCATGCCACAACAAGAATGCATTAAGAAAAAGATTAATTTTAGCATCAATCCAAGAAGCGGTTTGCCCACAGAAGAAAGGCCAACTGTGCTGAGCGGGGAAAAAAAGTGGTTTTTCACCTGCACAAATGAGCCAAACTGCAGGAGTTAATGAACGGCTTCTAAAGATTTTCAGAGTGTTGTGTAAAGTGTCAGTTTACACAACTCACAAAAAAAAACGCATTTTCTCAACGACCCTTTGTGCTATCGAACTAAAGAGGTAGTTTCAGGTTTACATGAATATTAAATTGAAGGTGTACGGAATTTCACATGTTGCTCAAAACACTGCAAAATTACATTTTAAAAAAACTCAACAGCAATATCCTTTCACACAAATAATGTCTTTTTAACTCTGGCTCATTCACAGAGCTGACTGTCAACAGGTTTTACGGGGATCATTTCTTTTAGATATAGTAGCTCCAGTGAAACATGTTCATGGGGAGATCTGTGGATTATCCAGACTTACCAGGACATCGTTTCTGGAAGGACAAGTTGCTTTTGAGCTATGCAGATGTCAGCCCCACAAAAATTCAGTTCACCTCCACTGCATTTAAAGAGTCGACCAAATGTAAAGCGTAGTCCCGCCCAGCAACAACATCCGAACCAGGACCGAGTTCTCTCCGCTGCTTTGCCACGGCCCTCGAGTGAATATCGCCATTTTCAAAACACTGTGAAATTCTCCAACCCAACAGCCCATTGTCTCCCACAGACTTTCACACAGAAAATTGGATTGCGCTGCTTTTCTGTTTCCTTCAGAGGTGTAATTCGTCACTTGCAAAATATTGCAACCGGCTGTGACAACCTTTCAAATGTAAGTGTTACATTTTTTCAGTAATCTGGTGTTATACCAGTGCCACAAGAAATAATAAGTCAATCTTTGAATTGAATTAGTAACATCATCAGTTCATCCTCAACTTTAAACCCCGGCACGTAAACTACAACTACCGCAGAGGTAAGTAAAACAATATGCTTTTCTGATTTGGGTGAAATGGCCCTTTAAAATACATACATACATACATACATACATATATATATATATATATATATATATATATATACATACACACACACACATACATGTACACATATATACATATACCTTTCAAATGTAAGTTACATTTTTTCAGTAATCTGGTGTTATAGCAGTGCTACAAGAATTAATAACAAGTCAATCTTCAAATTGAATTAGTAACATCATCAGTTCATCCTCAACTTTAAACCCCGGCACGTAAACTACAACTACCGCAGAGGTAAGTAAACAATATGCTTTTCTGATTTGGATGAAATGGCCCTTTAACACACACACACACACACACACACACACACACACACACACACACACACATATATATATATATATACACATATACATACATACATATATATATATACATATACATACATACATACATATATATATATATATACATATACATACATACATTTATATACAAACATACATACATACATACATATATATACATATGTATATATACGTATATATGTCTATATGTCTATTTATGTGTATGTATATATATATGAATATAAACGTATGTGTATACATATGGCAGTCACAAATGGCCCTTTAACATACATATTATATATATATATATACCTATATATATATATATATACACCCTTTAACCCTTTAACATACATACATACATATACACACATATATATATATACATACACATATACATACATACATACATATATATATATATATATATATATATACACATATATGTATATATACGTATATATGTCTATTTATATATGTGTATGTATATATATATATATGAATATAAACGTATGTGTATACCTATGGCAGTCTCTGGCACTGACAGTTTGTCCTCTTGGTAATGATGGGTTTATGTAACCGTTTGCAGTCCCACACAGACACTCACACACACAAGTCAACAGGTTATCCAGTCGTGTTGTTTGTCTCTGCTTCCCGGACTACTGAGATGCATCAGTGTGATTAATGGAGTAGCGAGCATCAGGAGGGCCGGCGTAAGAGGAGGGAGACCCCCAGGGGGAGACTATGAACTGGGGCTCTCAATACACTGCCGCACCGCTCTCCTCTCTCCGCAGCCCCCCCCCCAATCTATCCCCACCCCCCCTCAGCCCATCCCTGCTGCTTCTCCTGCATCATCCATTTTAGTGTGTTTATCCAAACACTCCCTCCTCGTCTCTGCCTGCTCCTCCACTCCTAACACCTAGCCCAGACCGACGGTAGCTCTAACCTCGTTAAGTCTGCGTCGGCCGTGGGCTTTACTAATTGCTTTTCTAATATTCCCAATAATTCAGCCGGCTGGGCCCTAACCCTTCCCCTGATTAATGACAGAGAGACAACAGCGCGCCTCGTCCCGACCGAGAACCCAAAGTGCTGCTCTCAGCAGGCAGGCAGCCAGCTGGATGGAAGGCCGGGCAGAAGGACACGGAGGGTTACAGAAATGTTAGTGATCAGCAGGCTGGGACATATTTCCTCCTCCTTCTCTACAGAAGCTACATGACCCGCTGGCTCTCCGGAGTGTTTTTCCGAAGACATCCTTTGAGAACAAGAGTCAGTGGGCATCCAGGAGAAGTATTTATCTTGAGATATGTGGCTCAGAAGGTATCTAGTTTGACCAGGGCTAAAATTAGCTTGGAAGTTTTCAAATATTTCCTCAGTTCATTTCACATCAGTTAAATTATTTTCCTTCAGGACCGCAGCCAATGATTGTTTTCATCTTCGATATATCTGCCGATTTTTCTCAGCAAATCGTTTGACCTACATATGCCTGAAAATACCGAAAAATGTCCATCTCTGTCTCCTAAATCACAAGGGGAAGTCATCGAATTGCCTTTTTGCGTCTGACCCGGTCCAGCACCAAGAGATACTTCACTCGCAGTGACAGAGAAGAGCAGCAAATACTTGACTGATTAATGGACTAATAGCAGCATCTGCACTATATTTCAATGCAAAGCAGGGCCTAACTACACACTGAAATACAAAACCAGGCTTATTGGGCACCTGCGTACGGACGTAGTCTGCGTGCGTCAGCATTTTCGAACTGGAGGAGAGACGATATTTTGAAGGAATATTCAGTCTATAACTATTAGAGGGGTTTTAAGTGTTTATTTCCAGAGTTCGCCCTTGGTAAACTGATGACTGGAAACAGCGTTTAGAATATTGCAGCATTAAAACGCTTCATTGAAGCAGGACTAATAAACTTCTAATAAAAGAGCTGGCAGAGTAAGAGTAAGACAGAAGTCACCTGTCCTGCCGACAGCAGAAAAAACTGTGGGCTGGACTTGTGACTTGAAAAGAAATGACAACTTTTTCCACCAACAATTTCAAATCGCACCGCCTTGAGAAGTCGGGGGTCAACTTCCATCACGGTGCCACTGACGGCGGTCCCGGTATATCGGCGTCAAACGCGTCTGCATACGCCTGCGCGCCGCGCCCACCGCGCGCGCACGCTCGTCCCCCGCTTCCCATTACGACTTTGTCCGCATGCATCCGGGCCCGCATGTGCGCGTGTCTGCCTGTGCGGTGGCCGGCCGGGCGAGCTAATAAAGATAACCGTCTCAGTGACTTCCTCATGCCAGGCAGCCCTCGGGCTTCCCGGCACTCCCCCTCCACTGCGCGGCTTTAAATGCCACGGGACAGCTACCTCCTTGATGATGGGCGATAAAAGAGAATGATATCATATTTGACACCTGCAATAAAGTGGTGGAACTTCAACCTTGAGAGCCAACTCCCTTAGTGCACCATAAAAATGAAAAAGTCTTTGAGACAGAGTCGGAGGCGCAGCCTCACACCCCACTGCCATTACTCCCGTTTCATAGAATACTTGCATAATTGTGTATCACCATGACCTGAGTTGTGTAACTGAACTTTCCTCACATTTCAGTGTTTAGTAGCACTGTGTATGTCTAACAGGAAGATGTCTCTCTCTTCCCGAGGCGTCGTGTTTTATTTGAACACTGTTTGTGGTTAATGTACGGTGAAGGACAAAGATCCGTTTACTACCTTTCGAGCTTTAACGACATTTCCCATCGAAGTTTATATTTAATAAGTCACTGACGGGGAGCTCTTTGCGTGAGTACTAGGTTCTACAAGTGTTGCACATAGAGATTAACAAAAAAAAAATTTCTAAGCTCAAAGTTCACTTACTTGCTTTTTAGGTAGCTTTCGGCCATTTCCCCTCAGCGTACTTCCTCAATGAAGGTCATGACCAAAAGCTCTGGAAATAGCTAGTTCCTTTGAATTCATCCACTTAACCACAGCATTTGAACATCTTCACTCAAACGATGGGGTATCTCCATAGTTATAGAATCAAAATTAGGACGACATGTCTCAAAAAAACTAAAATGACCGTACACATTTTTTTTTGCACATTTTAGATCTTTGAGGACCAACGAAGTGTGTGCCTCACATTTTTGCCAACTGTTTTCAAATGCACATCGTACAGTTATTGGTTTCTGAATGTATTTTCCCGAGTACGATGAACTCGAGCTATGTTTCTTTGAATCAAACTGCTGTTTGAATGAACTGTCACGTTCACCTTCTTTTGTTGATCTTTAGATGTACGGACATTAATCGAATTCCGAAATCTAAAACACGGCAGAAATAGTCTGCTAAAGGTTTAGCTGTAAAGTAAAATATACATTACTTTTATATGGTATGATCCCTTAAGATGGGATGTGGTTGGGTACCTGACGAGACTGTGTTTGTCGTCGGGATCGGACGCGCTGACGGCGCCGATGACGGTGTTCCTGGCCGCGTCTTCCTTGACTTCCATCAGGTAGCTGGCGCGCTCGAACACCGGCGGCTCGTCCACATCCTCCACGACGACCTTGATGGTGGCCTCGTCCCGGAACGGGCCCATGGAGAAGAAGCGAGGGTTGATGTGGAGGTTTTCCACCTGAACACGGAGAATGTACTGACGCTTCCTCTCAAAGTCCAGAGGCTGCAAAACAGAGCGAGAAGAAGTTTGAGGAAGCTGTTTAAAAAAACCGTCACCTTACACATTTCTTTGTTTTCTTGAATTAAAAGAAAACCCCTCTGTGATGTTTTGGGGTTTTTTTTTTAATTTTGTATTAATCATAGCCTTTGTCCCTTAATATTTACTTTTAAACATTCCTTTGTATGCAGCAGCACGTTCAGCTGTTGATTTTCAGGGAAACGAATCTCCGTTCCCAGCGTCCTGCCGCATTTAACTTCAGGTCAGATTGGGATTTTATTCATTAAACTGACAATCTTTCCCAGAGCATCCTCTGACGAGCTCCCGTGAAGGGGCTGATTGTCTTGTCGCACACACGCGGGCCGTCGACCGGATCAGACCTGTGCTGTCTTGGAC
Source organism: Xiphias gladius (assembly GCF_016859285.1). Taxonomy (NCBI): domain Eukaryota; kingdom Metazoa; phylum Chordata; class Actinopteri; order Istiophoriformes; family Xiphiidae; genus Xiphias; species Xiphias gladius. The sequence continues at coordinate 20,315,033 of NC_053404.1, read as the reverse complement.
ATGGAAGTGAATATTGTTATTCTTAAGGCAGGAAATCTGATTGGTTGGTGTTTTAAGGAGAGAGTATATAAATTTGACAAAAACTTTGTGTTTCAGACACAGTTTGAATGCAAAACAATGTACGTACTATATCTATTTTCGAGTTCTTCTGTTCTTGTTTCTCTTTCTTGAGCCAGACAACGACATGCCACATCGTCACTCGATTTTCCGATTTCTTCCAGACCGTGAAAAGATTAATCAAAGTTTTTGTTCCGTTTGCTGCTTGGTGTGCCAGCGTGTCGTTTCATTCGACGTTAGGATTTTAGTGAGGCTTCGTTTGGCGGTTGCCGCTTTTGCCAGTGAGCAACCGTACTATGTTTATGCTAGACCTTTTCTGTTGGTATACGTGTTCTTTTTTACCCATTAGTTTGCTTCAAAGGAAGAAGCTTTGTTATTTATTTTTTTTTTTTAAATGTATGATCCACTATAATCCTGCATTTACTGTACTGTCCTCTCACATCCCATAATTTATGGACAGTGCAGGATGATTAGTAGCCTGATTCCTGCATGACTGCTAAAGTTTTCTGTTGTTGTGCATTCTAACGGTATGTTTTTGCTTTTATGTTCCTTTTCTGAACTCTTTGTTTTTCTTGAAGTTGCAGCTACTGAAGGTATCCCCCTATTGATGGAAATAATTGGGGAGCGGTGCATTTTAATGACTGTATGCCCAGCGCTGAGCAGGAGCAGCTGGATCAGAGTGAGCCTCCTCGCAGGCTACCTACTGTACATATGAAAGGATGCCGGGTCCGTGATCGCTGGAAACAGCCCATGAAAGCTTGAAAAATCCAGATGGAACAAACCCTTTTCTGAAGCCATGAATAATATCATAATATAAGTCATTGATTTCCATTGTTTCGTGTTAAGGCAAGAGGGGGACCGCACGTCAGCGGGAGGAATATGTTGCTTTGAAGGGCCGGTACAAACGGAGACGGGACGCACTCCCACTTGACAAGCCCATTTAATTAGTAGGTTCAGAATTAGGGCATGCTCACTCCCCCCGCGCGCACACACACACACACACACACACACACTCTGCCCCGCACACAAGATCCACTACAGCACTGCCGCGGCTACAAAAGGCAATTATGTCATCTTCCACTTAATTATGGTATGATGGAAGCGATCGATCGAAGGCTGCAGAGAGGGCGCTTGATAAGGCAACTGCCAGATTCTGTTGAATACATCAGAAAAACACCACAGCACACCGCTGAATGCAGCGATCTATACCGAGCGTCAATATTTCTGCTTTGGTCTCAGCTGACATGAAGAATGAATCTCACTCAAAACACATGTTGGGGAAGTGCGGGCAAGTGTGAGTGGAAGTCTAATAACCACTGTCCGTCTTCTGGCTGTCTGAGCGTCTGGAAATAAAAAAAAGTTCCTGTCACTTTTTTTTTTTGTCTTTATCGAATGCGGTTCATCGTGTTGTTTCCAATTCTTTGTCCAAACGAGAAGCGCGACGCTCACAGTATGCAAAGGCGTAGCTGTGGTCTGAGGGAGCACAATGAAGTCGAGGCTCTCTGGACGGCAACAGAGCAAAACCAAAACTGAAACAATGTGAATCCCATTTCCTGCATTTATTTACATCAAGCTAGAAAATTATGCTTTATGACCCGACCTGAAATCCCTTGTAGTTTCACTGACTATAATGAGATATTATGTTCTATTTATATATATCCAAAGAAATTACGCTTTTCTTTTAAATTTATGATCCTTAAGATTGTCATGAAGTCAAAGCCTGTTGATGATGCTACTTATGGTCGACAGTAGCCATTCGGGGAATTCGGGTTCTGTAATAACCTCTCCATTGTTAGTGGCAGGGTCCGCCACTCCTGCCTCCTGGATTGCCCTCTGATACATGAGGGATTCCCAGGAAACACCGAATAAATGTGATCCAGATTTACTGTTTGACATCAGCCTCACTGTTCACCGCTCATTCTTTCAGAGCTACATTAAGTTACTGCTAATGCAAACCTAACGTTTTCTACTGCTGCTAGTTAGCGGCTGCAAGCTCTGCTGCCGCTGCTACAAAACAAGGCGGTGTTATTTTCAGATTTTATTTTCTTCTCCGCGGTGGATCGGTTTTAAATATATTGCACAACCAGCAAAACGGTTGGGGGCAGCCACAGAGCAATTTAGATGAAGAACCGCAGGCGACAGGCTGCACACTCCCAACTCCTCTACAAGGTAACCGACTTTACAGTGGTGCTGTTGTTTTCTGGAGAACCGCTCACGTCGCGCAGGATCAATTCAGACCACAGTTGCTCATGGCATGATGGAACAACACTAGGTCCAAGCCTAGTATATGGCTGGAGCGCGTGTGGACAGTGTGCGAAATTGAGGACGTGGTTGAAAAACTGCTGTGGAACCGCTGCAAACGACTACGTCCACTGGAAAGCGGCTGAAACCTGCTTGAAAAGTCGCTAAATGTCGCTGTTGCTCGCATCGTATTTACAATCTGCCTAGTGTCACCCGTTTGCTCCTCTCCTACTCTCTGTGCTCATATACAGTCATTTAATACACACAAATTCCCAATAAAGCTGTTCTCATTTACACGTTTCTCTGTTTCTGTTGTCAGACCACGGAAAAAGTATGAAATAGTGCCTGAAACGCGGCCCGTTGTGACCACATGTTAACCAGCAGTCACTTCCAGGCCATTTCCAAGCTGCTGCTCTGCTAAGATCCTGATTTTATAACGGCGACGTCGTCTGACAAAATCACCAGACACATCAGGTAAAGACAACGGCTGTGCTTTCATTTTGGCCTTATTCACGTGTAAAATGATCACTCGGAGAGTAAGATAGAGGCTCATCCACGTCTGCGTCAGCTGCCGTCAACCGAATGAGACCAGAGAGAAGTGTGCCTGCGGAGGGAAAAGCCAGACCTCGCACTTTTTTGTGGCTAAAGGGGTGTGAAAAGTCGGTAAATCTAGCATTAAAGGGCGCTTTTGGCAAAACTGCCCCCCCCCCCCGGCGACGTAAGATAAACTGTTGGCGCCGATTCATTTTGGAAGAACAACGGCCAATGGGGAAACGCCAACACTCCCCCGGCGAACCACTGGTGTAACTTCATCGTGAGCTCAACTCACCTCACTCACTCAGTCAGTCGAGGACATTTGAGGATGGGGCGCTGCCAAAATGGCATATTATTGCCTGACTTTGATAAACAACACGAGTTGGCTGTGCGGCAAACGAGCACACTAGTTGCTCTCCTGTTGTATTCCTAACAAAGCGACTGTTCGAGGGGTGTTGCTGTGGTACTGAACCACACTTGCTGTTACCACCAGTAGCCACTGGCATCCGTAAATCAACCAGGACTGAAATCTGAGGGATTATCACTTTAATGTCTTATCTCTGTTTCTTCTTCAATCCTTGCAGCCATTTTAGGAGATTATTAACACAAAGTCTACATGTTAGCACAACAGGAGCAGCTACAGTCCTCTGTCTCTGTCTAGGCACGGTACTGAATTTGCATATAATAGAGTCCCTGACCTTCCTCAGCACGATGACGCCCTCTTGTGTGCTCCTGTTGGTGGTGATATCGAACATGCCGGGGCCGTCGCTCCCGATGATCCTGTAGTCCATCTCCGCGTTCTCACCGATGTCAGCGTCCAGGGCTCGGATCACTCCCACCGCAGACCCAATCTCGGTGGACTCGGGCACCCTGAAGTCGTAGAGGGCTGCAGGGAAAGAATTTGATCTTTGTGATTTGGCGGTCGCGGGAAGAGAAGAATCGGTCGATCGCGTCAACATTGTCAAGTTGTTCAGAAAAAGAGGCTGGAGAAAGGAGGGCTCAGGACTGAGACATTGAGTGTGTGAGCAGAGCCATGACAACCCAAATTACGTCCTTGGTATTTCTTTTCATGTCCACTTCCATTTTTTTCACACAAAGATGCAATTAATTTAAAAGGTGAATCAATACTTCTATTAAGATTCTATGAAATTAAAATCCTAATCAAGAAGCACGGAAACACAAAGAACACACTGGCCAAAAACACGGAACAACACAAGCCCTGAAACCAAAAGAGCGTCACAACCGGCACATTTTTAAAAAAAAAACCCTGTTAGTGAATAAAGAAAGACTGTAAGTGGGTGAGTCAGAGAGCAAGAATACAAGAGAGCGAGTCAGGAAGAGAGTGAGTCAGAGCCAATCAGAGAGCAGCGATGTAAGAGCCAGCTGGGGAGGGAGAGTGTGTGAAAAGGAAAAAGTCAAGTGGGAGATTTAGTGCTGCAACATTGAGGAGCAGACATTTCATATGCGGTAAAACATATTTCATTTCCAAAACAGACATTTGGCCTTTTAACATAAGTTGCCACAAGCGATATTGACTCACTTCTCCAAGTTTAGGATGTAACATAAATTCTGGGTCAATTTGCTCGACTTAAATTAATTGCTTCTTCTTCTTCTCCCTCGACCCCCCCCCTTTTATTTCGACGATGATTTCCTGGTTTGAGGTGGATAAATTGATGGCTGCCTGTCGGCCGCGGCCGCATCTCGTATGCTTAAATAAATAGCTGGACTGCAGGAGGGAGCGGGGTGTGATATACACACGGCTCGCGGAGACAAACAGCACTGACACACTAATAAAACACGCTGACAGTGTTTTGGCAACGCCTGAGTCGGCAGGTCGCCGTGACGCTGACACTTGCCTCCACACACACACACACACACACACACACACACACTGAAAGTGACGCACTATGAGAAGGTTTCCCTAGGCTAACAGGTATTTAGCATTGGGTGGAAAAGAAGAGGCATCACTCCGGCAGACAACAATGATATCGCTTCCTGACACTCTGCCTCCTGTGGGTGTCCCATTACAATATTTCTTTCTCTTTCTCCCTCTTTCAATTTTCCCCTCTGTCTGCCCCCCCCCCCCCACCACAGGCTGTCTTTTTGTCGCCCGCCTCACTCTTCCTCTTTCTTCCTCTCTCTTCCCCTCCTGTCACCTCCTCCATCCCCGTCCTATCCATCTCCCTCCCTCCTCTCACCGTTCATTCATTGGCGGCGGAGCTGAGGTGACAGCGCCTGCACCCCCACCCCTCCACCCGACGTCTCCCCGAAAGCCGATGGGAGGGGGGGGAGTGATAAACGGGGGAGACAGCGGGAGTCCTGTGGTCGCGTGTTTGCCTTGCGTTCGCGGCTGTGCGCACGCGTCGCCTACTGTACAGGGAAACACGACGACACCGGTAATCTGTCAGTCTGATCTGGCAGCCGCCGCCGTTCGCCAAATGCACGGGAGGAAGTGAGGCGGGCTGCAGGGGGGGGTGAGAGAAAGTAAAGGAGACAATGTGTGAGACTGAGGGAGAATAGGAAGGGAGTAGAAAGGAGGGATTGATGATTGATGAGCGAGAGGGTGACAAAACAAAAAAAAGAGGGAAAAAAATGCACCAAGGACAGTTGGAGCTCGAAATTGAGAACACTGGTTTTTATGGAGTAAAAGGCAGCAGAAGAAAGACTTAATAGCAGGAGATAGACAAAGAGAGAGGAAGAGTAGGGGAGATAAAACCCAGTGAATGTACTCTCTTCATTTAATAGGGATTACAGGGCTGATCTGATGCACTTTGCAGGACCCTTCGCTCTGTCATATGGCTCTATATTTAATTATTCTCTGCCTTTAAGAGGCCTGCCTTAGTGGCACAAAACCCAGAGCTCCCTGCAATAATCCAAATTCATTTTGAAACTGACACCAGATGGGGGCTGCCCGCCTGCCTGGCACAAGCTCATACTGACAAGTGGTTTTCATGGGCTGAGGAGCGGGTCACTCGGTGCGAGCGAGCGAGCGAGCGCTGTACTCACTCTTGGTGAAGCGTGGCGGGTTGTCGTTGACGTCGGAGAGGGTGATGCTGACCGTAGTGGTTCCTGAGAGGCCGCCCATCTGTCCCGCCATGTCTTTAGCCTGGATCACGACCTGGTAGTTTTCCTTGATCTCCCGGTCCATGCCGGGCAGGGCCGTCTTGATCAGGCCTGAGGAAAAAAAACACGCAGAATCACAGGGAGGATTTACTGCAAAAGACCATCCATCCGATCAGGTCAAGTTTATTTAAATAAAGAGCTAGACTTAAAGGAGGGTTTATGTGTTGTTTTATTATATTTAAAAAAATTATAATAATAAAATAAACCACTCATGTTTATTTTTTATAGGGACTCTGGTGCATAATCAGCTGCTCGTTTGCCCATTTTTCTCTTGACTTTCAACAACCGAAGGCATTTTCTGTGGAGTGCCCGGCACAAGAGGACCCTCGTGACCTCGTTGACCCTTCAACTGCGGCCACCCGTGTCGTTTTGGAGGAGCGAACATGACTTTCGGATGTGTGGGAGCGTAAAAATCTGACCGAACATCAGTTTAGACCTGCTCCTCCGGGACTAACTGGATTAAAATATCTTGTTATTGCAGTAAGTGCCACTACAACCAAAATAAAATCTATAATCTAACCACAAGGCGCAAACAGTGGGCAAAGTGCCTATAGATGCTCCGTAAATGAAGAAACCAATGAACAGACGCACAGAGCCGAAACAACTGGTCGATTAATTGGTTGACAGAAAAATACGACCAGATTTTGATAATCAGTGGATGATTAAAGTCATTTCTCAAGAATGGAATGCCCCAAAATCCCCAGTTATAGCTTCTCCGTTGTGAACATTTGCTGTTTTTCTCAACATCTTTCGGTTTTGGACCAAACAGGACGTTTACCTTGGACTCTGGGAAACTGGGTGGACCTTAGACTAAAAAAATGGCACTGATTCATCGAGACGATAACGAGAGGTTTCACAGATTATGTAGAGTATGAGTGAATGTCAGTCATGCAACCGCAGTATCAACAGAGGTAGGCAGGTCATCTTGAAACTGTGCGAGACCCGCGGGTTTGCGTACAACCTTCATAAAATCGACCCCGCCCCGAGACATAAAAAATAGTGACGCGTTTCCACATGTGGACTGCACGGATCTCGAAATCGCCGCGCTCGCTCACGAGTCTTTCGAAAAAATAAGCGCCTGCATCATCTTTATTGAATTAAGGATATTTCACTCTCAGATTTATGCATCTATGGGCCAGATAATTAAACCACGGAGAACATTTTATTACCGAAAGGTCGTTGTTCTTGCTCGGTATGCTCGGCAGCGTGGAGCTCAGTGGCCACCCAGGAGCACGTTTTGGTGTCGGCGTCCTCATGATTTAACTTGTAAGTGGACCAAAGGACCAATCAACCAAAACCACAGAGTACGGCTTTAATTTTCTAAGTGTAGCATTCGCCTCCAACTGCATTCTGCATCATTTATCTTCTCTTTGGAATTAAGACTCCGTTAATGTTCGGCCTTTTAAGTGCCGCGCAGTTACTTACATCTCCGCTCTGAAACGTTAGATCTCTAGTTTGGAGTCAGGACAGAGACCGAGCGAGGCGGTAATTGGCAGCATATTCAAAAGGTGCGCTTCATCTCCCATCAGAGCCGGTCTTAAATCCTGCCCGCTATTACACGTTTGAATTCGAAGCCTCGCAAAGAGAGAAGCAGGTGCGGTGGTGGGACGACAGAGAGACATAATGAAGTGGGAGAATCGGGATGAAAAAAGAGAAAAATTTTCACCCTAAATAAACTGCTTTGACAAACTTCACCGCTTTCGGTCTGAATCGATGATTCACCGCGTATCAAACAAGGAGGAAGAGGGAGAGGCTGACGTGACACATCAGTCAGGCTCAGATCAAACCGGCCTACGCTGTTCAAAAGGCCCCTCCAACTTGTTCCTTTCTTCCTCCCATACATAACACGGCACAAAGGAACAGCGGGGACAACACAACTCCCTTTTTTTTTTTCTTTTTTCTTTTTTAACCTCCTAACAATGTGCAATTTATCTCACGGACAACACACTGTTAAGAGCGATCGTTCAGGCGGCATTACAGGAAGGGAAGCAAAGGTATAGCAGCTTTAGAAAACAGCATCACGCTCGCTCTATATCTCTGTCTACCTTTGTTATTGCTTAATGACTACAATACACACTCACAGAGGAGGAGAGGAGAAACAAATCCTGCTTATAATGTGATGTCCAGGCATGTCTTTGTGTAAGAGGGGATGTCAGCTTACATACCACATGTGGGATAAACCATATTACTGTTAATCCCTCCGCTAATCTGCAAATGGCTTTTTTTGTCGTTTCCCTTTTGTTTAAGCAAAAAAAAAAAGACACGAGCGGGATGTGTTCCAAAGCGCACATTAATGATTAAAACTAGCAAGCGGCTAGATTTTTGGGGTTGGTGATTTACCACGCTCTCCGCTCCAAATCCCTCCTCGCCCGTCAGTCTGCGACCGGAGGCAGACGTGTGGGTAATTTTTGCTTCGGTGAAGGGAAAATTTTCCTGCGTCCCAGGAGTTATTTTGCGATAAATTGCCTTAATTCACGTCTGGTGAAAGCTCGGCTTCTATTTCCGCCTCCGGACGGAAGGCGTGAACTTGTTGCGTTCAGCCGCAGGTTAAGAGCTTCACCGCGGAGGAGGAACCACTAAGTCGGAGCACAGCGGTCTTCGTGGCTGCAGTGCATGCTGGTCATACAGATCGTTTCCAGAACATTTTCGACACAGGTTGGTTTCTGTTGGACACAGGTTTAAAGACTCCTACTGATTCTTCAACTCTTTTAAGAAAACAGGGTTTCAGGACTCAAATACACATAAATATGACTGAAAATGGAGATTTTTTTGTTGTTCATTTAGGGAAAAGGTTGAATTTCTAGATTCAATGGTGACAGAGTTGACCCGTCACGAGTATGTTTTTTTTTGCAGTCAGCCTGACGTCACATTTGTCTACGTTTTAAGGGTAAAACAAGAAAAATGGAGGCAGGAATACGAAGTACACCACCCGAGGCTGTATACTGACTGCGCTAAGAGTATCTCCGGGTGGATCTCACATTTAATTCAACACCTACCGGTGTCTGGGTCCACAGAGAAGTACGGCTGGCCCTCCAGGATGCTGTACACCACCTTGGCGCTGTTCCCGTACGTGGCGTCGTCCGCGTCGGTGGCTGTCACCTGAATTACTGAGGTGCCTGCGGGAAGAAGATCCATGACAATGACTTAGATCAACTCTTCAATACCGCTGAAAATTGCCTGCCGGATAATTGGTTGAGCCGATGCACCTTCTGATGAGGTGTCGGATCCTCTTCTAATCATGCTCGTGCAGAATGTGACTGATCATTTCTGTCCCTTTGCATTAACCAGGCCAATCTTTATTTCCCGGCCACTTATACCCTTAGACATGATTGATTGTCGCAGGTAATCGATAAGTCCTAATGTATCTCTCCAAGTATGTCGCTCTAAGCATACGCGCGGCACCGGTACCAGCTGCGTGCCGGGACGCCCATTAGCATATCCACATATCCGGAGCGTCTAAGGAGCCGAATATCTGATAGTAGGCGAACGACCGTGATCCATTTTCTCTACCAGAGAGGCTGAGGCCCTATTTCGGTAGAACAAAGGGAAGCGGTTAGCCAAGTGCTACCTCCCAAATGGCGCCTCGCAGGGCCAAGTGTTGCCTCATTACATGCGGAAGAAAATTAATTGAGTAGAAATATTTAATGGCAAAGTGGTATAAATATAGAATTGTGCAATACAACGGGATAACGACCTCACGAAACTTCTCTAATTTGATGTCAGTCGAGATCTGTGAGGGCGAGAGGAGACTTTCCTTCCTCTAAAATCAATGTCGTTTGGATGAATGAAGGATGCTGTGGAGAAAAAAACAAACAAAAAAAAAACCAGGAGACCAAAGCCAGAGAGAGAGAGAGCGAGCGGTCTGATTTGGTGTAAGCGACAGTTCGGGAGGATTCCCGAGCAAGTTCACCAAACCTTGATCACTAATACCTTTAACTAGGGAATTAAACTCAGAGGGGCTTTTTTTTGACACGGCGGCTTTTAGAAAATATCACTGATCCACATCGGCCATCTCTTTAGCCGACTCTAAGCTTTTGAGAGGAGAAATTTTTTGACAAACAAGTCAGGTGTAATCGCAGCTTTTGTGCAGGCGGAGTAAATTACCTTGACTGTAATCATTCAGTTGTCAGCGGAGGGGACGCATCAAAAGTCGTCCCACGACCGAGAGTCCGAGGGAAAAATGTCAGCGCCGCGAGACTGTGATAAAAACTCAAAGTGTATGTCACGTTTAAAGGGGCAGCGTCTCGACGCAGTCACTCGTGAACACACGCTCTGCCAGGCGGTGACATCATCACCTCGGTTGTTGCCATGGGCACCCGTGCTGCCCTTAGATAAGTGCCGGCCTCTCTCTCGGGGTTGCTGAACCAAGTGACAACTCTGTCACATGTCGGGGCTGCAGGACCGATGTCCCCGGAAGCGCAGCAGCGGCGGCGGCGGCAGAACAGAGCAGGGAGTTCCCTCCATGTTTTCACACAAGTGCTGATCAGGAGCCTTTGTATGTGGTTTATCCGTATTCGCGAAGCCAGCGTGTACTCTCAGACCAGGAGCTAGGGCCCGAGGTGCACGGCGAACTAAAGTTTAATTCGGTGCCGGGTGACAAGAACACACGACGAGACGAAAAACGCCAAATGGTGCCGTCTCAGAAAAACTGACACTCCAGGAATGGAATCTGCAATTATTCACTGTGATCACACAGCCGACGATGCCGGTGATCACATTAAATACTGTTTTATTAAGATACAATACTGTGTTTAAAAGATTATCCGCGCCAGCGCTGGAACCATCATAGAGATGCTTTACCTTGTTTATTCTCTGGTCATGAAAACAGCTCCCAGTCTTTCTCATTTAATTAGTCGGGCCCTCTTTGTTGAGTCGGCGTCGTTATTATGATTGATAAAGTCCCATTGATCCACTAAGACTGGCATCTCTATCCTATTTGAATCAGAGGCTTTCTAATCCAGCTCCTCGCGCACACAGGCACACACCTTAATTTGCGTAAACACTTAATTATTGTCTGTTTTATGATCGCTAAATATGGTCTTACATGCTGAATACAATTTTCTTTGCCAGCTGTACACGCTCCAAAAACTCAACAATTATTACTTTTTTTTCCTTTCTTAATTATTTATCTTTATGCTATTATTGTTAGTGCATTTATTGCTGTGTCTTTCGTTTGCTTTTGTTAATCTCTTAACTCGTTAATTTCCCCCTGTGGCAGAAAAATCTCAGGGATGGGAGGACGGCTATGGGCCCCGCAAGGGCCTAGTCAGTCAGGACGGGCTGAGCCGCGTGGCGGGATCAGTTTACAAACGCTTAAAATGCTTCCCCGATTTGTGTGCTGAGTTTTATAAACTATAAAGAGAGGGTGACGATATGATCAATTTAAAGAGAAACCTTTGGGTTGGCTCCCTGGCTAATTGATGCATGGGAAACTGATGCGGGATTAGAAAAAAAACAAACAAAAAAATACACTACGGCGACATCCGGACTGGTTTTTTTCCCCCGGAGAAACTGGACATTGTGGAGAGGGGCCAGGCTAAGCCAAACTCGAACAATAATAAACACGGATCCCAATGCGAGTTTTGACACCAGATGAGGCCACAGATGCCTTTTCGTCTGCACATGACGGACCACAGTCCAGCAGAGATTGGTCGAGAGTGAGGGGGAATGCCGTCCAGTGGCAGGAAATTGAGTTGTGGTGTGAGGACAGCCAGTGGAGAACTGGGCAGACTGGTGGATGACCAGTAATGACTAACAGTTAGGAGAATTATAAAAGAACAACAGCAACAAAAAGTAAGTTGCTCTTTAAACAATAATGAATTGAATTTGAATGTAGTTTGTTTGATTTTGTTTGTTTTTTTTTGACCAGAAAAACCAAAACCAGCACTCATTCCCTAAACACGGACGACGCGGAGAGTTCGCGGAATTACGAGGGATTTTTATGGCAGGAACTCACCGATGTCAGACATTTCGAAGACTCTGGCCGTGTACGGGTCCTTGGTGAATCGCGGCTCGTTGTCGTTGATGTCGTGGATCTTGATGATGAACTCAGACTCGCCCTCCAGCGCCTCGTTGGTGAAGCGATTGACGGCTTTGGCGTGGAGGATGTAGTAGGCCTTCTCCTCCCTGTCCAGCCGCTTGGTGGCGTGGATGTCCCCCGACTTCTCGTCTATCTTGAAGAGGGTCCCCGCTCCGTCCCCGTTGAGGACGTACCTCACGCTCCCATCTCCGCGGTCCGAATCTGAGTGAAGCTGTGGAGAAACAACGGGGAAAAGAAAGATTATAATGTGGCACCCTGCGGCATCCAATCAACAATTTCGAGCAACGGGTTTGTGGTGTTTTCACTTTAATAAATTCCCACTTTGCGGCTCCGTATCGCTAATTGTTGGAGCAAAACTCTAACAATTCATGAAAGCTTTCCCATTTGCTGGATGCGCCGTTGTGAAAATTGAGCGTCAGCTACCTCTTACCAGGGAAAACATCTCCCACGGTAGTTAGCATGAGCGGAAACAGCAGCAGTGAACGGAAAATTAATCGACTTTTAAAAAAAAATAAAATAAAACATCACAGCGCTGGCTACACGGTTTGACTGACAGGTGATCTCTGAGAAGTGGAGTGCGCAAAAAAAAAACGTCCCAGAAATGAGGACTTTGTATCAAAGATGTTAATAAAATCCAATTTCAAAGCGGAATCACAGCTTTCCACTAAAATATTTGATCCGCTGTGCACACATCAGTGATTTGACCAATCTGGGCCCCGGCAAAGGAACGCTGACAGCTTTGATAGGTGCATTTGGTGTGTTTCAACAGAGTCATATCATCTTTAGTGAACTGTCAGCGACGACACACATTCGTGGCTTCAGCTCATCCCCCGCGGTGTTCACATCCCGCCGGAGCGCCCGCGACGTTGCACCGCGCTGGCACGCTGACACGCCGGTCGTCATCCCGCCCTCTACCGCAGGGCCGCGCTGGCGCCCGCACGGTGCCGTGAAGCGGAGCGCCAGTTGGTCGGAGCCTGTGAAGCGCCGCCTGCCAATCCCCGATGGATCTGCAACATGACCAACATGCCAGAGGACCACAAGAGTCCACTTGACTATGGAGCTTCTCATTATTATTTGCTCCCTCCCTCTCTATCGCCTGTTTAATTTTTTTTTTTCTGCATGAACAGCAGCTTAGCAAGCTCTGACATTTTAATTCCACCGCCAAATCCCCCCCCAACATATTTATCTCCGAGAACTCATCAAAAGCTTGTCCAGTCGTTTCCCCTACCACTGTTTCCTTGCCCACTTCCCTTTCCCGGCTTTAATAACCAAGGACATGGTAATAATGGGGGGGTGGGTGGGGGGTGTAAAGGGCAAAAGGAGGGCACATGTTTGCAGACATCGGCAAAGATTACAAGTACAAAATGAGGCAAATGCCATCTGAATGTTCTCCCCCGATAAGTGGGTGCTAAGATGTAATCCTGAGGTCTGTTACTGACACCTTGTTAACTCCAGTGCGCCGGCACGTTTGATTTTGACGGTTTAAGTGCACGTTTCCCCCCCCCTGAGCACGAGCTGTTGCCGTGTCTGCGAGCGTTCTTGCCTCGGCCGGCCGACAGACTGAGGGGAGGGGGGGGTATTGTGTGTTGTAGCTGGGTCACGAGGGAGCACACTGCAAAAATCACCCTTCTCATCATATATTAAAAAGCTTTTCATCCCAGGTGCTCGGAAGCTTTACTAATTCATGCTGTTTTATCAGGGAAAAGCTGGCACACGTGGGCTGAACAGCTTTGTGGATTAGCATCTTTAACACTATTTTGTTCGTCTGCCTGAATGCTGGTGAAAATGACTGTTTTCATTCCCTTCTCTGTCAAACCGAGCCAGTAGAGTGTGTTGCAGAATTTTTGCCTCCTCGGATTAGGATCTGGAGTGGGGCACTGTTTCATTCACCCCCCTGAATTTTGGTCAAAACAACAACAACCCCCTTTTTTTTTTTTTTCTCTCCCCCCTCTTATTCTCCCTGTTTAACACCAAACCCGCAGAATATCATGTGGAATTCTGTTCTCTGTTCTGCTTTACAGTACATGCTTCCAAACACAGACTCGGTTGGCCGAAAAACAACCCACTTCAAAATTATTATCTTTTCTCCCGCTGTTATAGCCGCAATGTCCTTTTTCTACGATTGTCTATCAAGCTGCCTATCTCTGCCCGCACGACAATTCAGTTAATAACTGTTGAGTCCTCTCCTTTCGGCTGAGATGTGAGATAGACAGTGTGACATACGCGGTGTCGCCTGTCATTTCTATGGAAACAGAGAGATCTTGTGCTTCTGAGGATCTCCTCCTCGCCCCCCTGAAGGATATCACAAGGCAGCTCAGAGTGTCGAACTCCAGCGGCTGCTGCAGTGACCCCCCCAGTTACACACCTTGCTGGTGAAGAGAATTTACTGCTGCCCTTCTACTCAAATTAAGAGGGCGGGGGGGAAAAAAAAAAAAAAAACCTCTCCCGGAAATCAATGTGGCAGCCCAACGTGCATTCACAATGGCCCTCTGATCAATTTATATCGAAAATACAATTAAACTGTCACGGTGTGAGAAAAGAAAGCCACATGTGCATTCAGTATGGTCACCGAGAAGCCCGGGCGCATCGATAGCTAGCCTTTTCTCCCCTGCACTCCTGCGGTACCAAATCGTAAAAAAAAAAAAGGCAGAGAGCATGACGCTATGTCCATTAACAGAGGGGCTTCGGTCTTTTCGAGAGAGAGAGAGAGAGAGAAGGCCACCGGAAAAAAAAAAAGTCTCCGTATTATCAACTCGTTCCGTCCACAATAAAGGCCGTATTTTCTTAAAGGAATAGACGGACATTTAGTCAGCAGCAGCTTAGCACGGCTTAGCCCAGAAGTTGTTGATTTTTGCAGGGATCAAATTGGTTAATTAGAGCCCTTCGGAGGTGCTGACAGGTACCAATCTTCTCATCTCACAACTCTGGCAAGAAAGCAAATGAGTGTATTTCCCCAAAATGTAAAGCTACTCCTTTAAAATGAGTAACTATTTCATGTCCTATCATTTGCTAAAAGTGAGTGTATCTTGAGAGGAAAAAAAAACAAAACAAAAACAAAACAAAAAGAAAAGAAAAAACAAGGAAAGTTGCTGTACTTGAACCAAGAAAAATGAAACTTAATTTCAGAGAATACTTGAAACAAGGTGATTTGCTTTGGAAACAGGTTGAAATAGTCTCACAAGCTTTGAGAAAATAAGGCCTATAATAAGGAGAAACTCAATTACAGACATAAATGACTTGGGAGAAACGATTCCTTTGCCGTGAATCAGCTGTGAAGCAAACTATTAAGCATTTGCGTAAACCATTACTCCATCAACGACCTGCTCTATATTTCAAAACCTTCCACTCAGTTAGCCTTCTCTGCTAAGTGATACAGTGCTGTCTCTAATGGTTGGCGTTTTTTTTTTTCCACAGTAGATGGTATTTATTTCTATTCCTACATGCTTCATCTTCCAGTTTTGAAGTGGGCTGAGAAGTGAAGTGGTACTCATCAGACATCTGCGCGTGAGAACTCGTGAGCAGGCCGTCTTTGTTTGTGAAATTAATCAGCTTCAAGTGCAGCAAATGGTAGTGCAGCCTGGATCTGGCCGCCATTTGGGCTCCGCTCGAGTTGGGCCAAAAGGATGGCACTGGACATGGGCTGCTTAGGGCAATTAGCCAGTTAGCCTTTAAGGCCTTGTGTCCTGGCCTGTCGAGAACTGGCTGCCTTCTATGTAGCCAGATGGTAGCCTCAGACTGTGAACAAAAATAGCCTGTCAAATGCCTGTTGATGTGTAAACTTGAAATATGCGGTCAGAGCTGCAGAGACTTAAAGGTGAAACGTCAGCTAACATACATTTCTCTCTTGTGGACATTTGACATCTTTTGTTTCGTGTCCCGTGCATCACTTCCAGCATGCTATCTTTTTAATTACAGACAACTCACAGCCGTTTGTATTTACTTTGCTACAGGGCCGTGGCTACAAATGGGGCACACCGAGGTCACGTCCTCGGTGTTGTTTCAGAGAATTTAGGGGCCCGAGGTGGTGTTTACACACACCTTACATTTGGTGTCTTTTTAAGGTTGATTTTATATGTTTTTAGCCTCAATATCTGTAAATGATGAAGTCATTTTTATCTTTGAGTAAAAACTATGTAAAAAAAAAAAAAAAAAACAGAACAAAAAAAAGAATATTTCAACGTGTTTCCCAAGAAATGAACTAGATTCAAGTATTCAAGTATTTTTTTTCTTGACTCTACTGCAGCAATTTGCATTCTATTTTCTTTAAAAAAATACAGACAATACATTCTGGGGAATTCTGGGGAAAAATTCTTGAAATCTATTAGTGCATTGGAAGATTTTTTGCTTTTTTTTTCAAAAAATTGCAGTATTTTAATGCTCAATTTAGAAAGAAATTACTTAATGAGATTTTTTGCAGTGTAAACAAAGAAAAAAATCAACAAAATAAATGAAGATTACAAAAAACCATCCGTCTAAAATCCTAGCTACAGCCCTGCTTCACTGTCGCATCCATTCCCCTGTCGTTTGAAAACAACTCGGCCAACCAAATACTGGAACGCAGGGAGGAAGCCTGAATGTTTGACGACAGAAATTCAATTAATCTCACCCTGACAAAACTAACGGGGGGCTGAAACAGACTGGGACAATAGCAAGGTGCTTTGGCGATGTTGGCGTATCTCGCTCAGACATCGCTTCACCCCTGTAACGTTGTCAGACAGATGTTTGCCGGGCCTCGTCGCCGCATGACCTCATCACACCCCTTTTCCTCCGCCGCTCACGCTGCGAACGAGAGGAGCATAATTGAAGCGCCCCCCCCCAAAGTGCACAAGCGGGAACTTATCGCTTAATCAACAAACACCGCCAATGTGTGCTCCAGGTCGCCGCTGGAGACCGCAGGGGTTGCCATGGCGCGGGTACAGCCAGGCCTGCGCCATATTGCAAACTCCTTGCCTCTGTGCCAAGGTGAGCAGCTGGTAATGGGGGAGCATTAACGGAGACCAAAAATCCCCCCAACCCCCCCCCCACAAACAAACACACGAAAACCCTGCACCTTTCCGTTCCGCTGCCGTAAGACGCTCGCGTCTTTCCCCCAGGATGCCTCAACCGCTGAGTCATACAGGACTGGGAAGCACATTATGTCTGTGTTCATCCGCCTTTCTTTCTTTCTTTTGATTTCCATCCCATTACCGGGGGCTAGTGTTTGCGGCCGTGTGTGTTTGCGCGCACGCTGTCGTGTTCGCTCACGTACAAAGAACACTGCTCGCTTGCTAGGGACTGTGTCGAGGAGTCTACCCACCAGGCCCAGAACCACTGGGGCCTATCAGGGGCTGTAAATACTTTATGAGATATGATAGTGCAGCACAAACACTCCTCAACCACAGGCCATTAACCATTTTCAGTGGATATGTGCCCTTTGGTAAAGTAAGAAATAATGAAATAAACAAACATTCTCTTCCCCCAGTGACAGCCCAGGCCCTCCGAGGCTTGTATGCAGCTTGCCTGCTAATGAGAGGCAGTGTACGATTCCCCTCCTGCAGGAAGAAGGGGGGAAAAAGAAAAAAAAAATCATTGGCCAATGCAGCAAGATTAGCAAGATTAGCAGCCAACCAGATCCCCAACAAGACGCTGCCAGTCTCCGTTTCCCTCTCATCTCCATTGCTTCTCTTAATTCCTTCCTGTTCCAACTGCTTTTGTTACGCTTGTTCAGGAAAGATTGCAGTTTCATTTGTCAGCTCTTCACAACTCGATAAAGCCGTTGACGAAAAAAGAAAAAAAAGAAAAAGTAACCGGGAAAGATTGAGTTTACCGTATAACTGGAGACAGGATGTTGTAATTCAAGTGCAGTTTCATCATCCTATCTTTTACTGTGTGTCAAGAGCTGCTCCCTTGTTTATAATAACACGCCATTGTGTTATTTCCAATTCATTTTTTCAGCACAAACAAAAGTGGTTTTGTTCCACGCAGTGTTCTCTGGTTGCCATGATGTCACTTGCAATGACAAAATCCCTTCTCTTTTGTGTTCCTCAAAAAAAAAACATTTTTTTATTTATTTATTTTCTTTTCCCTTTCAGACCCAGTACATTGTGAGAATATGGCCTCCACCTGTGGATACGGATGCAGATGGTTGTTCTCCTTGTTGGGCCATGTGTTCAGCTCAAAAGCTATTCATTCCCTTTAGGGCCTCATTTATCACTTGTGCTTTATCTTGCAATTAACAAACAGTAATTGCAATCAGATAAGATCCACGTACTGCAATCCTATGTGACAACTGGCTAGCGAGCTGACAATGAGGAAAGGCGCCCAGCTGCATGTGCTCCGGGGAAACAACAAGCGCTCAGAGTCATGATTAAGTGTGGCACTCGAAGGTTGATGCCTTAATGGCGTCTTCAGGAGACTGGCTCTTAGGCTGCGGCCTCTGGCTCTCTAAGTATACACCACGCTCAGATAATCCATTCTTCTCCTGCTATTAGTCCTTTTACAAGCTAAAAGGACAAGTGGCACATCAATCACCACTCTCTAAAGACAAAGTGGTTTGATCATGCTTAGTACTTACTTTTGATCTTCATTCGCTCAGTTTTTTTTTTTTTCTTCTTCTTTTCAGCTTTTTTTTTTTTCTTCTTTCTCGTATTTGCTCGCCTCAAACCATAACAAGCTATGTAATCCTTTTAGACCGGGGCTGAAAGTCAAACCCCTCACTCGGGGAGGACGTATGTTGCAGAATCTCATTTGGTTGGACGACTCTATCCTCCGTGGACACACGATAGGAATGCAAAGCACTAGCCCCATTCAACTGCTCACACAAAACAGCCTTTCTTCCTCCTCAGTCATCCTGACCTTGCCACGACGCTTCACAATCTCCTCAATTACAGTAGGTTGGAACAGGAGACAGATATCTTGACTTCCGCTCCGCTGCATGTAAAGCAAGCATTATTTGGCCTGTCTTCTTTTACATCCCCCTTCTACATTTCATGTCCGGGTCGACGCTGTGTTTATTTTGTTGAACAGATAATACCTTCGGAGGAAGTCATATTTTGCCGCAGGGAACGACGGCCGCTCTAGGGTGTCTTGGTGTGAGTGGTATGGCCATTGTGCAGGCAAGCCACAGAGCTGACAGTGAGCACAAAATATACCGGAATATATCGGACAGCCAAACAGCAAACAAAGCCCGAGGATGGACGGGTGGAAGTCCGATACATGAGTATCAGGTCGTATCTAATATCAGTTGGTGGGATGATTCTCGTATCCTCAAAGACAGAATCATACACTCTCATACAGTATGTTATTTGTTTTGAAGCATCTCATTAAGAGCGGCTCTTTCCCGTTGAGCGTGCTGTTTGTAGCGGGTGATCTCGCTTATCTAGAAAACCAATATGCTGCCAAGAAAAGGCACCACAGGTAGTAAGGTTCTTCCCCCTATTATGGAAACTTAAGCTTCCAAAATTGTTGTATCACAAATTCAGATTTTTCTGTGTGTGACTGTAATATGTAAATTAAGCAATATCTGGTGAATTGTTTGCTTTGATCCGTGCGAAGGATTAAAAAAACAAAAAAACAACTCTATCTTCATAAATATACATTGACAAGACAGTACATAATGAGAAATTTCTAAATGAACGAGGAATAGCAACTTTTCAAATGTCGGCACATAAACAGTTCAAGTTGTGTTGTGCTGACAGAGGCTTGGTGCAAACTAAAATGAAAAAGAAATCCCGGGAGAATAAACAAACAATTGAAAAATGAGGGAAAATAGGGAGAGAGACTCCAGGAGACTGAAAGTTGTTGCTTCATCCTCTGTGGCTAAAGTGATCACTTCTGTGGTGTCTTCACTTCTTGGAGACCACTTATCGCCTTAACAGTGTAGCCAGTCACCCTGAGCTGTCTAATGATGAAGTGTGGAGTGTGGCGCTCTCCTCTTTCTCTGTTCAGCTTTAGTGGGTGGTTATGGCTGCTCGCAGAGACTACAGGATACTTTCCCTCTTTCATTCTGAACACACTGCTGCTGAAATTGAAAAAGGGAAAGAGTTTAAGTTCTGAGGGAGTCGGGAGCTTGGGGTAAGCTCCTTCAGGGGACCTAAGCCCCTCGCGAAAAACCGCAAGTTTGGATGAGTCAGAAAGTGAAAGTGAAATTGACAATTTACCGTCCGGAGGAGAAACAGAAACATTTCTACTTGTGCATCGTTAGTTAATGGAGACACAGGTTAAAATACAAATTACCTCGTGCTGGTGAGAGGGTCTGAACTGGTCAGTTTAGGTAGAGGACTTACAACGGATCTTTTTGCCACAACTTCCAAACGCAGACAAACCCTGACCCACACAAACTGGCTGATCAGTTTCTGGCTTTAAGAAAGCTCGAACTGATGCCAGTGCAGCCTGTGATAAATCCGACGGACGCCGACCACTGTCAACGACGGAGAGCAGAAATAATATTTTGTCGGTGTGCGGTCTGTGTTGCTTAAGAGTAGGGTTGGGTTACTGGGTATATATTTTTAGTTTTATGTCATAAAAGAAGCTAAATGCTAAATGTTAAACAGCGCACGTGCATAAGCAACTTTGCAAGAACTCGGCGTGAATAAAATAGTGTAACACCGGCATTCAGAGTCAAAATTGGGAACTATCTGATCAAAGAACACCTAAGCGAGATTCCGAATCAGACCCGGCACTTAAGGCCAAACCGTCGGTGCGTTTTTTTTTTAACGCCTGATTTGCTCTAAATATGCACCGCTCACATTTCACTTGGTACAAAAAGTGACAGGGTTCAATATCCTGCCCTGGTTAATACACTATTCTGTGGCTCGCTGTCACTGAATTTAGATCTGGTTCAAAATGAGTGCGCAAGGCTCCGCAAACTCATCTGCATGGCTCATCCACAGAGACAAATCTGTGTTTAGACTTAGATTGCTGCCTGGACATAAAGTTGGCGAAGTGATCGAGACATTTTTAATGTGTTATACGTGTTGTCACCGAGGGGTGCGTTTACACTGTGCCGTATCGTCTGGCCGATGTGTAATAACAATGCCTGAGCTCGTTTCTGGATCGAGTGGTCTGGGTCTGAGGAGGACCCATCTATGATCGTCACGTGACGCCGCAGTGATTTGTGAAACAGCGGGTTCTGGTGCAACAGAGCAGCTGCACGTCTCCAACCGCCCGCGGTGCAGATGTGGCAGTGCGGCCCCCGCGTGTCTGATAAAGGAGAAGCAAAGAAAGTGGATTCTTAAAGTACCTTCCCGACGTACTGCATGTCTGTCCCGGTGTACTCCTCCAACAAAAAGAACTGGTTCCACATCCAACCCCGTTTGGAGCGCCTGAGTGGCACTCCGTTGGCGTCCTGTCCCGTCAGTCCCGCGGACCCCCTCCGCCCCCCTGTAGTCCTTCGCAGAGCCCTGAGCCCGTACCCCGGCGAGCTGAGGTGGGCCATGGCCAACAGCGTCATCAATACGTAAACTTTCCTTCTATCCATGGCCACGCCACCGCAACCTTCGGTCTTCTCCCCCCCCCCCCTCAGTGGTCTGTGTCCAGTGGTCTTTGGTCAGAGTAGCAGGTCAGTCCTCATGCTGTAATCTACTGAAGCGGGAACGGCTCCTCGGACTCACATAGGGCGGCAACCGGCACCTGGAACATTAACACAGGAAAACAGAGAGTCAATACTGGGAGGGGAGGCAGCGATCTGTTATCGCACAAGCGCTCGTCTCGTTTCCCAAGCTGCAGTCAAGACCCGCTCGGTGGAGTTTGGAGCTTGTCGGAGAAGCTCCGTCAAGACCAAGTGCAGTAAAAAGAACAGACGCCTCCAGATGTTTCTTAAAAAAAAAAAATCAATTAACATGTATGAAGTTGATTTATGGCCAAAAGGTCGTAAAAATTAAAAACCAAAATAAGGAACCTATAAACCCCCAAAACAACACTTTAAGCAAGGAATTAATATTACAAATGAATAAACTAATAAAAATTTTTTTTTAATGAAATCAGTTGATCTAATTTCATGACACAAACTTATTTTCACTTTCAAATCCGTCACTTTGCTTTACATTTTCTTTATCTGTACCCTCCTCGGAGTTCAGGCAGTTTAACCTTTCAGGCGGGGTGGCCTCGCCGAGTCTGAGCAGTCACTTTAATGACGCCCCCCCCCCAAAAAAAAAACTTTGAGATCAGGTTCATTTCAAACGGGTTTTTTTCGTAAAAAGAAACAACAGGTCCAGAAAGTGGGAACGTTTGCCGGAAAACGATTATTACAATTATTAATTAAGTTCTGGCCTGCTTTAGAAAGTGAACGGTAGGGGCTCAAATGGTGGATCTGAGGTGACCTTTGACACATGGCATCGCTTTATGAAGCCTGCTCTGAGTCAAAATCTTGCCGAAAATCCAAGAGTAACAGTAAGCAACAGAAAGAGATTCTCTTATAAATGATATAATGAAATATGATAAGGAAAAACAATCATTAGTTGCAGCCCTATTCCCATCCAAATCCATCTTCAGGAAATCTGTGCCATGCTCATTAACATTTAAATACTCAAGGCATCGGATTTTGAGTAATCAATTTGAACTCAAACACGGGAACTGTGTCAAAATGATAAAAGCAATGTGGACGGCAGACTTGAAATCGCCGCTCTGCATGTGATTGATTTCTCCGTTTCCCCACACACACACACACACACTCCCAATCCACACAAGCCCTGATATGCATTCATGTGCACGCACGTACTTTATGCTGAATGTCAGTCATCTGACTGATGGGCAGGCCGAGTGCGGCCTAACCTGATAAATATCAGATTAGAAATTTTACACATCAGCGTGTAGGCTTACATCTTGTACAGCACATGTAGAGCTATTTTATCTGCATTAAGCCCCTGAATCAACATCTAATAGAGTGCAGGGCTCTATGTGGAGCGGCTCGTTCTATCTTTTTAAACAATCTGTTTCGGCACACTTTGTTATCAGACCCAGCAGAATGCCAATGGAGACCCAGGGCAATGTCAACCCCAGTTTATTACCTTAAGATCAGTGTAAAGATACTGTACAAAATGACTGTTTGCAAACCACAGAGAAGGGGCCCTGATGGTGGCGGATGGAATATCGCCGCTCTCCGTCTCTCAATCATTTCTCCCGAACCTCTCCTTTTCCTCTGTCCCCGTCCACCGTCCTCCAAAGGCCAGTGCAGGATCGTGCCGGCAGATGTGAGAGGGGAACTGAACAAGACGATCAGCGCCGGACGGAGGAGGAGGCGAGGGAGGGGTAGGTAGAGAAAGAGGGCCATGTATTCTGCTTTTGTTCTCATTATTCCTCACAGTCTGGGCGATTTCCGGGTCGCCAGTGTTCCTCGGCTGGGGCGCGCTAGGAGGGTTATCGGTGGGTCCGCTGGGCGGCGTCTGTGACGATCCTCCGTATCGCACGGTCTCAGAAGGCACGTGGGGAGGCGGGAGGGGAGGGGGGGCAGTCTAGCCCCGACGTATGGAAGGCCTGGTTGGCTTCCCTCACACAGTATGCTGGGGAATGAGGAAACAGTGTCTCCGGACATGAATTAAGTACCCCGACCTGCACGCAGAAGCGCATGCCGGACTGACTGAAGGGAGTGAGGGAAATGGAGCGAGAGAAGAGGGGGTGAGAGGAAAGGTGCCGGCTGAGGAGAGTGGAGGCAGTAGTGGAAGCTGGCAAAGGTACCACAGCTTCGTCTTGGATACCAGCGCCAACCTTAGTATCTCAAAATCTGATTCAACAGAAATAAGGAAAAACCATCAAGCAATTTCACAGAACAACCGCTGAGCTTTAGACAAACAGATGTCTCACCGCATCGACTTTGTAGCAACTTTTGTGCGGGGATTTTGATGTCGACTGGGTGTCTTTGTTGGCTCCCTAAACAAAATACAGTAGCTGCATATTTCACTCCTGTGCCCATCTGCCGAGCCATTTGCGGTAAAGAAGGATTCCGTTCAGAGCATAATGGAGAGTTTGATAGTGAGTGTGCTTTCAGCTATTTGGCTCTGTCTGTTCCAATGGTTCATAAAGACAGTTTGACTATCTTGTTTACTTTCACTCCGACAAATCCATCCCAGAGTGCATCAAGAGCACAGACTCCAGCGTCATGTAAAGACGCTTATCGACTGTGAACTGTTTTTTTATCCACAATGCTGCGGTGTAGCTTATTTTGCCACAGTTTATGCACATCATGGTCCTCACAAATCGTTGCATTCGAGAAGCTGACCTGTGATAGCCTCAAACAGTTCATAGTTATCATCAAAACAACTGTCGATTAGTTTTCCACCTACAACTAACGACTAATCAATTCATCAACTGATTTCTTTTTAACATGACGTGACATTTACCTTTGTACAAGGTCCGGGTTGAATTCAGATCATCTTGGCCGTTCGAAAAAAGCAGCCACCTCTTTGGTTCTCTAACGATTAAGCAGTTCAAGTTGCTCGTATTTGTGTCGAGAAACACACGTGGCGGTTTAGCTGCCGCTGCGGTTTTTTTGTGTTGACGAGAGCAGAAGACGGCGGGTCTGCGCGCTGCACCGCAGGATGACATCGGAGATTCCGAGCACACTGTCTTCATGCACGCCTGCCGTTCCTCGAGCGAACTCCCGTCCCGGTGTTTGTGTACGCCCTCTGGATGTGAGGCCGACGTGGAATTTCAGCACGCGGAAACACTCGCTGAAAGTTCCTTAAAAATCAGATGTAGTTACCGCGATAACGCTTAGGGGCAAACGGGGAGAGAGAGGGAGTGAAGGAGAGGCAGAAACGTCCTGTCAGAGCAGTGTCAGCAGTCAGGCTGGGAGACCGGCCCATCCATTACGCTACCTTTCCTCCCGAGGCAGCCAAGGCATGCCCTGCTTTCCCCTTATGAGGCAAATTGCGAGCGGTTGAAGCTGGGGGTTAGGTCCCCTCTTTCTCTTTTCCCTTATGCGTTGCAGTTTATAGCACTCCCCCGCCCTCCACATCGCATCCCCATCCCCCTGTCCCTGCCTACTTTGCTTGCGTAGGCCCGAGCTGATACGCATTATCGCTGGGCTTTTCGCTGAAAGCCAGTCACTTTGCATGTGTCCTCTGCCTGGCTCAGCACGGGAAAGGGGGGGGGGGTCGGGTCAACAGTGCGTGTGCTGATGGAGGCAGGTGAAAGTGAGATGGACTGTCAGGCTTCTTAATAACACCCGTAGAGAAATAGTCTCTCAGACCACCGCACTCTACTTTCTCATAGCTGCAACTCTCACGGCTGAAGCCCTGTTTCCTCTCCAAATCCGCGAGATGACTGTATGATTTTTTTTTCCTGCTTTCTCTCCCCCTCTGTCTGATATTTCCCTTTTTATTTCCCTCCCCCAACTCCCAGCACACTCGACTTTATGAATTTACTTAATTGACGCTGGTGAGGAGCATGTGGGACTTTGAGCTATTGATTTGCTCTAGGCTTCAGCGTGGTTGGAAATACCAGTCAGTCTCTTGGGTAGACTCATGAAGCTTTCTACCTCAAGTCCCCCAGCCCTGGGAAGCCGGCCTTTTCAATGGATTTCTTCATAATGTCACTGTGGAAAGCTAATGCTTTCACTGTATGGAGGGCTCCGCCGTCCCTGAGGAGCGTTCGCCCCTTGACCACATTTGTCATACCCTGGAAGCCATATTGTACAGCTCCCTGCCCTGATAATTCTCTTGACAAGGGACCACAACCAGGAGTAAGTCAGCTAAAGCTTTATTTTGCTACGTCAAAGAATGTCACAGCGGGTTAAGAATGCTATGGTGCCACATTTAGCCCAGCGGCTATGACAAAATGCCTGCCTCTTTACATTAGTACTGTATGAGAGTGAAGTCAAAAGAAAGATGGAGGGAGACCTAAAGAGAATTTCAGTCCGGTTTCTTTCAACTCGGGTCTTATTCGTAACATTGGCCTACATTTCCTTTGGCACCAAGTTAATTACTCAGATTAATGATGATGGTAATGCGCCAACACTGCTACGTCTGACAGGTCAAGAAGCGTGAGCAGACAGAAATTAAGACGAGTTTTACATTAACCCTACACTAAACCCAGTTGAGTGGGTTTAGTGTAGGCAGTTTAAACAGAAGGAAGAGAAAACAGAAGGGAACAAATAGGTTTATTACCCAAATCGTCCATGGCAAGCATCCATCCCAGTTCACACACTGACGTCCTGGTTCAACTTTGACCTTCTGTACTTTCTGTTTTCATGGGCAGTTTTATCGCCGATTATTATCAACTTTTCCCCTTGACCCGTCGGACCTTATTGTAGCAACACCGACGTTGTCACTGTCACAGTACAATGTCGTTAAAACCGATGTACACGGTGGTCAAAACGACGCACCCAAGTCGTTCTAGGCCGAAATCTTCCTTTAACGAGACCGGAGCAGGACCGTGCAAACCGTGATCAAAGAAAGCGTGAGTGTGTTGTGTTTCACAGCCAATCTTCCACCAACACCCATCGCCGTATGCGATTTTTTTGAAAGAGAGCCACAGGTCTCATCTTTCCCTGGTTGCAGGGAGCACCATCGTCATAATGAAGGTGTGTAATAGAACATGACACCATAATTATATTCTCCCAGTTAAGAGGCAGTGTTTACAACAAGCGCAAGGCTGCCTTTATTTTCTCCTTCCCTACACACGCTCACTCTCTCTTTGTCTCGCTCTCTCGCCTGCCCCATCTACGCTTCATATCATGTGCCTTTTAATTGCATTAAAAAAAAAAAAAAAAAGCTTGATGAAAAAATGAAAAAAGTAAATTGCTTTAAATTGCCTGTCACAGATTGTGTGGAGTCAACATAGAGCAATAAGACTTGCGCATTGTGTTGGGTGCTGGGTAAGCAAGATTAATGTGTCCTCTGCCAATTTTCGAATGCCCCATGATTCTACGCCCAAAGAATCGCCTGGGATAACATTCTGAATCAGAACAATTAGCCATTAAATGTATCTATTGGTTTTATCGAACACGGGACTGCGAGGGTAGAGACGGGGACACAGACAGTCACACAAATGCATCTGTCAATACATATTGGATCTGGCCAACTAATGGCCTTTCCAGTGCACATGTGCTATTACACACAATACGCCTGGTTGACATTTTAGGCTAATCTAGACTTGTGAGTGACCTCTTACCAGCGGGGCCTACTCCTCCTCTCTCCTTCTTACCTTCTTCTGCCTCTCCCACCGTCTCCTCCTGTTTTTTTTTATTTTTCTCTAACGAGGGGATATGAGCGACACGGCAAAGCACCCTATCGCGCCCGGTGAGCCGAAGACTTCCACAGCAACCAAGAGAGAGCCCCGGGGGTGCAATTAAAAGTGAGAGAGGAGAATGTCAGCCAGGGGGGCAAGCGAGGGAGAAGAGAGGGGGTGAGGGGAAGGGCGGGGAGAGGAGGAGGGCTGGGAACGGGCGCCACAGGTAACGTGGTCCTGTTACAATCCACACTGGAGGCCCTTAAAGGCTGCTAATGCGTGGAGGTGTCAGCAGTAAGTTGTTCCACCAATCTACGCTCTCTGTGGCCTCCTCGCTTCCCCCCTCCTGACCCCTTCCTCCTCGCTTAATCTCAGACTGAGTTTGTTAAAGAGGACTCGGGCTCAGAGTAGGTGTCATTCACGATGCATGTACTGGAGAAGGTTTGCAGCTAAGTCCCAAGTGTGAATCGGGGAACCGTACGCTCAACCCACATCTGGAGCTCTCCATTTGCCTTATTGCCCATGCGGGCGAGTTCTCAATGGCAAATTACTGAAAAAACTGTGTAAAAACAATCCTTGTCTGTCCCCTTGTCCTCGTAGAAAAATTGATACAGATGCTACCAAACAGAAAAAAAATTCCCCCAAAACCATGTCAATATATATCGATCTTTGTTTAGCTGAGAAACACCGTCTACACTCACCGCCGCAATGTCTTGTAAATAACTTCACCCTACTCCAATACGACGTAAAGATACACGCCTCAAGGATTAAGGCGAGGAAATTGATCACTAAAAGGAGATTTCGGACAGATGGGGGATATTACGACAAAGGAAAACAAAAAAATGGCTACAGATTGAGGAGGGCAAAATCATCATCACAAAATGCAGGTGAATAAACAGCTGAAAATCCCCGGTCAGATTGGTAAGCAAAGCTGAACCCAAATTCCTGACTGAATGTCGGCACTGTAGTGCAAAACACCAGAGTCCTCTAGTCGAAATTAGGATTCAACCTACAACACTGGAATAGCACCAAGATTTAGTTAACGGTTCTCTAAGCCCCCTTTCTGCTTCTAAATAGCACATTAAGTTTCACTCCACGACGCATTGCCAACATTTCAACTTACTCCTACCAATGTCATTTGAGTTAAAGGATGTTATTGGATATTTATCCACAAACTACCATCATGCCTGAGGAAATATTGAGAAATAACTTTCAGGCAAAAGGGAGACAAGTCTTTGTTTTATGAAACCCACAAATTACGGACTCGGTGTCGGTGGTTAATCAGTTTCCTGACCATACATGAGAGAGAGGGGTGACACCGTGCCTTTGACTGAACGACAGTAATCCAAACAAATTAGCTCATACTATCCCTGTCAAAGGCAGGGGTGTGCCCGCAGCATTCATCCCAGTGCACCGCTCCAGAGCTCACTGCAAACACATTACCTTGCCTCACTGCCCAAATGCATACCAAATAACCCATATAAATCATAAAATCTGGGCCAAGTCAATGAGAGTCCCCCATTTTCCCTGTTTTCTAGTTATTTCCACAGTGCCATCATTCAGCAGAGCTCACATCACTCAGTCCGAAGCTCTCACAACCATCGCCGAAGTGGCCCAGTTTAGAACCCACAGAGGGCTTCTGAAGTAACCCTTCCTCCCATGCACTTGATTTTATGTCTTCGCAGTCTGGACTAAATTGTGGGTTGCCATCTCTCCGCACACTGCTCTCTCCTTCAGCCGGCTTCCTTTTCTTTCTCCCCGTTGTGACTTTGACAAAAACAAAGATGGATGCAATCGAGCGAAACATCAGCTGAAGAGGAACCTCTCAGCACATTATTTTAAAAGGGTCCCCTCCTCTCCAAAGTCACTTCTGATTCTCTTAGTGTATTAGGGTAGCATCATTTTGTTCCGGCTCTATTGCCAAATAATGTTTTTCAGCCCTGAAACATGGTCTTGAACTGTATCATCATAAACAACAGAGACTCTCACTTTTTAGCAAGCAGTTTCTGATTCCACTTCTCAGAATTAATTGACTAGATGGGGGCTTAAAGTCATTATCTCCCCTTGCCAGTTCTCCAGTCCGGCGCTAGGGGCTAATAAACAGAGGTTTGATTTCGCTAAATGTCCTCTTGCAAAGATTAATAACGGCTGGTACCCTGGTGGCAAACAGATGTGGTCACCCTCGCTCAATGGCAGAACAAATGGGCACGAGACAATCCTCGCACATAGACCAAAGAAATAATAGCTTAATGACATTCATTCTGTGACACATTAGCAGATGAGGACATCCTCAGTTGTTTGCTTCCCTGTGTGTTCACCAGAGCCAATGTTTTGCCACCAGCAGTCGTGTGGTCTAGCACAATTCTCTTCTGATGGACTGACAATGACAGAGGGGGGGAGGGGAGGGAGGACGGAGGAGGCTCAGTGGAGGGTTCTGCCGGCTTCCTGCTTTCCCCACTGTGGCCTTTGTGGTAATACACTGGTGGTTCTGGGAGCCTCCGTCTCTATGCAAAGCAGTGTTTGCCTCCCAAGCACTTGTGTGTGCCCATGTGCAGTGAAGCGTAAGGGTCTGTTTTTCTGTACATTTAGCCCCGCACAGTCTGGAGCAAAAGGCCAGAGCTGCATCGATGCAGGAATAATACTTACCATAAATCTGGTCATTAAAAGCCGTTATTTCTATATCAATAATGTTGTTTACCTCCTAATAATATTGCCCTACCAGGATATTAGATCATGCTGCAGCCTTTGCTTTTAAATGAATAGTGCGTCTCTGGAAGCAGATGCATTGATTGGACTACACAAAGGTCAAACTTTGCACAGTGAATTGAAAATCAGTGAGGGAGTTGTGTTCCCACGTTTGTCTCAGCCTCCCTGTTGTGACAATTACATGAGAGGGAACGACGTGGAAGCACATTTCCATTCAGGCGTATATCGATATCAACAGCGGGTCGGCAGTAAGACAGCTACAAACACAATTGTCACACAACACTAAATAATGCGCGGAGCTAAGACAAAGACATCACACACCTAAAATATGGCCCTAATAAAAGGCTGTGTGGAGAAAATGCCCCCCCCCCCCGACAAAGAATAATGACCTTTCCTTGGAGCCCACCATAAAATAACACAGCGACAGTAAGGAGCACCTGTTTTTACATTATTAATAGTGGAGGCTTCACACACAATCAAAAAGCTATAGACGAGCACTGATTTTTGACTGTTCTTAAATTGGACAAGAAAAACCCAACTGAAACCGCCGAGGCATTTGAGTGTTAAGAAAGCCATTTGTCACAGGCAGGACCCGGCCTTGGGATAAAAAAAAACAAAAAACAAAAACAAAATTAAAATAATACAAACTGTATGAATCCCATCCATGAATAAGCCACACAATTTGTAATGGCATCTGAATTCAAATGCTTAAACAGATATTTCGTTAGCGATGCTCCTCAAGAAATGAAAGGGGGATATTTCCTGGCCTTTCATTTCCTGCGGTACATTTTCAATAGATCCTGCAGCGCTGATGCTAAAATAAGGGTCTTTCTGCACCTTTCTCAATCCAATCACGTCAAAAGGGATTCAGGAGTCCTCTGAGATGAACAACAGACAGCCCTGATCTCCTCTGACCTTAACTGTGACTCATGTTTATTTACCTCAGCTAGTTATCCCTGAGGGACAGCTGCCTCATCACTGAAATGAGCGCTGTGGTGGCTTGGATTTTTTTCTATTTTTTTTCATTGCCACTCATGGGAGCGGACGACTCTAATGAACAAAGAGGCCTGATTGATCCATGTTAGCATTTGATTCCAGAGCACTGCAGAGACACACGATTCAATATGCTGGCATGCCAGTGGAGCACCCCTTGAACTTTGCTATACACACATCTTTAATCACACTCACCTTTTCTCATGGCTGGTGTGACTTCCAGCTTATTTGTAATTACCAAGCTCCTCGGGAGGGTTGGCTCAACAACAGGCATGGCCATAGGTCACAGAGAGACATTGTAGTTGGCCATATGGGCTCCAGGCCCGGGGGCAGAGAGTGGGTGGACGCCGGCATTGGCACCAGGAAGTTAGCAGAATGGTCAGAGCAAGAGATTGAATTATTCGACATTCGGAGACAGGAGACAGCCTTATCGAGCAGCGGCCACATTGCACTGACGTTTTCACCCCAGTTTCTATTTCCCATTTCACACCTGGACTATTGCCAGATAGGATATGTTCAGCCACCTCGTTTTACCCCCAGATTCACAATCACCAGCCACCAGTCAAAAGAGGGTATAGTGTGTTATCTATCACCACCTTACCACCCGCGGCTCCCTCCCCTCTATCCCCAAACCCTCTCCTGTTCCCCCCACTCCCCTCCCCTCCCCGGTTGTCACCAGCGCGGCAACAGCATGGTGTTATTACAGATAAACAATCAATACTGCATTAACGTGTCCATGGAGGCCACCTGGAGTTAAACAGGCGGAGGAGGAAAATAATTCAACCCAATGTCATGAGCGGACTTCAAGCCACTAATCTTGCTCAGGAACTGGCAAACCTATATTATATATGTGTACATATATAAAACTATATTATATATATGTACATATATAAACCTATATTTTATATATATATATATATATATACACACACACACACACACACACACACACACACACACACACACACACACACACACACACACACACACACACACACACAAAATAAAGGAGTTGGGCTTGGCTGAATGATTGTGAAGACTGTTTACTAATACTGCTGCTCACTCTGCTTTATTACAGAGTGCCAGGCTTTCCATTACTGCAAAGGGGAGAGAGAAAGGGCGTAAGAAGAAGAGGAGGAGGTGGGAGCAGACAGAACAGGAAAGGAGAGAGGGAGAGAGACTGCTAGCGTCAGATTAAAAGAAGAAGAAGAAAAAAAAAGGAATGGCTCAGTTGATTTACACCTTCATTACTCTCCCCTAACTCTGCTTATTGCAAATCATGATGCTGCTTTATGAGCTGAATCCTCTATTACGACAAGGCCGGGAAGACAGTGCTTTAGTCCATAAAGCAACCGTACAGTAACCGCCACCCGGCAGCCCCCGGCCCACTCATCCTGCCACCCAGCTGCGAGAGGGGAAGGGACCGAGCCGCGACCGAAACTCGTTCCGGTGCAGAAATCCTAAGCCTCGCTCGTTTGCCCGCCCGTTGTCCCTTTCCTGGCCCTGTGGCCGTGCACAGCACACCCAGATTTCTCTGAGCCAGATGCCCAGGAAGTATGACTTAGCGAGTGCACAGCTCTGTGGCTACCTTGGGAGGGAACACACAGCGAGTGTTTAATGTTAAGCGAGCTGTGCCATATTCAAGTCAACAAACATGTAGGGGCACTGGAGGTGTGTGTTTACCACCTCCCCACCACCAAGTGAAGGAGGGGGGCTACTGATGCGTTTACTCAAAGAGCTTTTGGGGAGTAAGTGTGTATTTAGATAGAGAACGGAATGTATCTTTTTACTTTTATTTATTGAACGAAGGAGAGGTCTTTGGAGCATGCCCGCTCTATTTCCTGCAATGATTGAATTTGTTTTCGTGTGCATGTGTGTGGCCAGCAAGTCCAGGAGGAAACGGTCGAGGAAGGCGGGTGCAGGGACCTGGTAAATCAGCAGATAGGTCGAGGCGTGTAGGTGTGCCGATGTAAACAGGGCGTGGGTGCACGAGACACACTGGATGGAGGTTCGTTTTGTGTATGTACGACGCGGCTCCGGCCCGGCCTGTCTCACTTCCATCTGGAACAGGGTTGACAGAAAAGTTGACAGATGCTTTACCAACGTCCATTATTTATGAGACCGAGGAGATCCACACTGCATTTCACAAGTGTCTGCCGCTGCTGCTGTAGGTCGAGTTCTGACATTGCATTATGTCTGTGTGTCCACGCTTGCACGCACATATCCTCCTGCTTACTGGTGTGTGAGTCGGAGGCGGATGAGATGTACGGGTCCACTTTCTTGCACACGTGCTCAAACGGCACGGGCGCGTCCCCACGTATGTTTGTGTTTGCACATTCGCTCCAGTGTACGCCAGACCCAAGTAACCACTCCACCTGCCTCTGTGAGTCTAACCCCTGACCCCTGGAGTGTCACTAAATCCCTGCGAGACAGGCAGCCCTTCAGCTACTGCATGGAGGACTGTACACCAGCAGACTCCGGCTCTCTTAAAACCCACTTAGAGGCTTACAGCTGGGAGGCTCGACCATCGGATTGAATTAAGGCTATGATTAATTCAATCTAGTGGTGACTAACTTGAGTGACTGATGTCTCGTAGGACCAAAGGTCTAGACACAATGCCTCAGAATAAAGCTATATTCATTCATTCAGTGACATCACAGGCAGTTTCGGTGTGCCTCAGGCATGGCTGGTTGCCTTTAATATTATTGCTTGGAGTGCTGCTTTAAGCCTAATACCACCAGCAGCACTGCTGCAGCTGCTAAAACTGCCAATATTAATGAGAGGCACAATATAATTAATACAAATGGAATGTTTAATGCAATTTTTCCATTTCAAAGAAATTCCCCTGGCAGTTTTTTCGCAACAACGAATTCAACTCTCTTGCACTGTCTTCAGGCAAACAATAACCCAGGTTTGGCATTGCCTTCATTAGATCACGCTCAATTATTGCAGAGCCCTTGCAGCTCCTCTAGCACAGGGGTGGATCCCGAGGCTGCCTGCTCTAGCAACTCGAAGGTCCTGTGGCGGGTCCTGCCCCATTTGTCTTTGACGGACAGTGGCGTCAAACAGTAATTGGAGGCCTTCTGAGACCTGTACACATCCGCTGTCAGTTATTCGTGTCAAAGCACAGTGTTCAGCTGTTGGGGGTCTCAAAGAATGACCTTTTCTGAAAGGGGACGGGTTTCCCCTACTGTCTGAGCGATGCCCTGGGTATTATTCAGCCCTATACAGTGGCCCGCCGTTATTACTGCAATTCCCCGTGTTGCTGCAGAAAGCTTGTATTGTGTCCGTCCCTGAGGAATATACGGTCCCCTGAATGGTGAACATGCTTTGATTCAGCAGGTAGTTTGCGCGAAGGTCTTTTATTTCTCTCATTCACAGTGAAACATCCTAATGTTTTGAGAGGTAACAGAACAATGGCAGAAACCTCTCTTTTTCACTCCGGG
Source organism: Xiphias gladius (assembly GCF_016859285.1). Taxonomy (NCBI): domain Eukaryota; kingdom Metazoa; phylum Chordata; class Actinopteri; order Istiophoriformes; family Xiphiidae; genus Xiphias; species Xiphias gladius. The sequence goes on along the minus strand of NC_053404.1, from coordinate 20,280,749 downwards.
GACCGAAAGTAAATAGGACTTTTTGCCGCTGTTTTTGCCTGTTCATTTACAGCACCTCGGAAATCAACTTGCACATTGTACCTCTATGGAAAAAAAAAAAAGAAAAACGAAACGAAAAGAAAAAACTCACAAAGGCATTCTGCAGGACAATAGCGCGGCACAGGAAATGGGCGCACAATGGAGTCCAGATATCCTTCACAACATAGACAGGAGACCATTATCCCCAGAAGGAGGGGCCCATCTGGAGGTGACAGGTTTGGAGACAGAGGAATTGTGTGCACGGCGCTGCCACTTGGAACAGGCTCCCTGAAGCCTAACCTATAAGGACAGGTTTTTGCAGTGCCACTGCCCGCTGGGTTGAGGTGTTACACGTCATCCGCAATAACCTGGATCATTACTCCTGGAGGCTGTTAGAGGGGAAAATCACATCACTCTGCTTTCACCGCTGCCAAGAAAAATTGACACGCTAAAAGTCAAACAAAGACACACCTCAATATGCACACGCACGCACAAAAGGCCCACAAACAGCCTGACTGTCACCGTCTCTCACACTCGCAAACAAACACACACACACACACACACGCACACATAATTACACACCCACAATCTATCACATACTGTCAGTGGTGTCTGAGGGGTTAGCATACCGAGCGGCATTGCAACAGTGTCCCACCAGCCGGTGTTGCCCGAAGCTGACAGCTCTCACTGCGGCGGCCTTGCAGGAGTAAAGCAAGCATCATTATCGGCTTCTCTCGCCATAGCTCTCTCGACTTGGGACAAGTGTAACACTCCTTCAAAGTCTCCCTTCTCTTATCCACCACCCAACCCTTTCCCTCCGCTACCTTCTGTCTTCATTGTACTCCAGTCAGGCGCTAATGCTCCTTGTCCTGTGGCTGGACTCTCTGATCTCCTATTACCCTCTCGTCATCCGACAGTCAATATTACTCCCCCCTTCGTTCCCAACCAATCGCCCCCCCTCCCTTTGCCTTCGCAGACGTCTCAAAAGTCAGACAGACAATGTTGCTGCCCCCCCTCCACCCCACCCCCTCAACTCCTTCATGCACTTGCTCGTCTTCCGCACACTTATTAACAGGCTGTCATGTTCAGCAGCCTCCCCCAGACAGTGTTTAGCGTTCCGCAGTCCACTTACTGCAGCCAGAGTTAAGCCTATGGGCTTTGCACAGACAGGAATCCAACTAGAGGGGAAAGGCAGGACCCGCGGACACGATCTGTCTGCTGCACTCACTCACTCTCCTCCTCCTCCTGCACCAGCCACCCGAAGGCAGGGGCTGAAAGGTACGCATCGTACAAGACATTACCCCCCATAGGTTTTTGTGTCTTTCCTTTTCCTGTAAGGACAGCGTGCAGCGGCAGAGTAGCAGAGGACCAGATTAGGAAAAAATTTACATCATGTACTTTTATAGCTGGACCACAAAAGCAGGGCCAGCCCTACAAACGCGGGGGGCCCGTGACGGGCCGAGTGACGTGATGAAGTTACAACATGGGTCCGCCGAATGCCACGTGACTGATCGCTGAAGTTAAACCGCTGGTCCTTGCTCTGTCAAAACGAATAGGCGCAGGCAGCTTCTGTGGCGTCATCAGGGGGGCGTTTACAGGTAGTGGTGACAACTTAACACCCCCGTCACTAGATTCGCGGGCCGGACAGAATTCCCCGCTTCTAAAGTCACGATGAATTGAAAAGAGCAGATTTTCCCTATTACAGTATATTTGTTATCCTTGTAATTAGATTTAATTACTTTTTACTTGTTTTACTAGTTTAACACAGTACATCTCAAGGTTGTGCCACATGGCATAAGAGGAACGCAAGCGGGATTCTCTCAAGGTGTAATTTTAACAAAACCGTCGCATTTTTGATGAAGTTTTTCCAGTTTGAAATGTAGATCAGTGGATATATTTTTAACCTTGCCAGGGAAGTTGCACCGTCGCCTCTTGACAGCAGGGTGTCTGAGAAACTCATGAACAAATTTCCATGAAATTTGGTGGGGAGATCAGCCTCGAGCCAGGGAAGTTGATTAGATTTTGATCGTGATCTAGATCTGCGATTTCTACTATTAGGTGCTTATTGTTTTTCCCTCACATATCGGATATAGAGATTTAATTCCAAATCCAATCCAAAGCCTCACGGTCCGCTCACAGGGTCAAGAAATTGATTTCCCCTAAAATTTAAGAAAGAGGGACTATTCTTTGTCCTTGAAGGTGGCTTTCGTCCTTCTTTTTTGCTCATATTTTTGACACCCAAACAGAATTCAACTCCCCAGCTCAACTGGGCATTGTGTGGTAAACATACAATACTGGATTTTTCATCTGTCGCCTCCTTCTTCACCTTCCCCCTTCCCAGGGCAAATGGTGTAAGAAATGAGACGTGGCTGGTAGATAGACTTTCATGCCCCTGCTTTACCAGTGTCATTTCCACAACTCTGAAATTGTGCCATGGTCTACAGGGCTTTGTTGTAAATCACTATCTCCCACTGTCAGACTGCAGTCTGCTGCACACTGTGGATGCCAGGCTTTCTGCTGCCTCCTGGGTGACTAATATATCTTGTTAAATTGTGCTGAGAAGCGTGCGGAGAACCGTACACCTTCCCTCTTTGTACCGTGTTTGTTTGCTTGCATTTGTGCCTGTGTGTGTTTGCACGGGCCTACTTCAAAACGTGCGCGTTAGCCCGTGTCTGTGCGTCTGTGTCTACATCTCACAACCGAATAGGTAGGTGGGGATGTTACTTCCGCAAGTATGTTCACTAAACTCCAAAAGTCTGTCAGGCTTTGTCGGTAATTCGGTTAGATTGCTATTCGGCTAGCTTCCGCTCGCTGCCACTACAGTATCGGAGTTGTGAAGCTATCTCTCGGCCACTTCATAATTAGAAAAGCCGTGGAGCCAAGCCACAGTTTGAGGGGGGAGAGGGAGAAAAAAAAAAAAAAAAGCCGTTGGCAGGCTGCATTATTCAACATTGGCAGCAATTTACTCCGTTTCCCACCCCAAAGACATGAATCTAAGCGATTTCATAGGCACATCCATCCTAGTGCGCCGTACTGTATGAAGCTGGACTCCTCTCTTATCGCCCGCTCTTAAGCCACGCACTGTTCACTATCAACGTCATCCAGCACCGCACACACAACGCAGCGCACGCGCAGTACCTCCGTCCAGCCACTCCGAAAATAGATTTAGGCGTGTATTTCTGTGTAATTGGTGTTCCTCTGCACAAAGCATGGGAAGATAATTACCCATTGTTAAGCGAGGTGTAAATTGTCTGATCCACGTGTATTTATCTTCTCAGCACACAGAGAGCAAAATAGGCCCCTTTTTGCGGGTTTGGGCAGAATCTACAGTGATGTTGTACTCTCCTGGCCAGCGTCCAGCTCTCAAATCCCTCTCCGCTGAAACCTGTCAAGAAACAGCCTCGCTGTGGCTTAACTGTATCCCGTCTACTTCCAGCGTCTTTTTTAGTCATAGTAAATTCAATCTGGGACTCAGGTTGACCTTGAGAGGGAAGGTGACGGCGGCCCCTGCCAATAGTAGATTTAACTAGAAGCAGACGTCACAATTCCTGCCTCTTTGTGGTGCTGGGCGAGAAACACCTCTCGCTTTATTTTGGTTTCCTCGCAGTTACGGTTCTGGCGACTCCGTAAACAGGCGCCTCTGACGGGAGCCTGTCTCATTAGCAAGGAGCAGCAATGACGTCTCCGTTGTGCCTGCAGGAAATTTTGCTCCGGCGGTCACAAGAAGCCTCAAGAAATACGGTAGGGGGAGAAAAGTCTGATCTGCCATTCTTTGGGAAGTGGCTAAATAAGTCTGTCCTGTACAGCAGGGGGCATCGTTCTGGGAAAGAAAGGGCATAAAAGAAAAGGAAAAGAAAAGAAAAAAGGAGCCCAGTTGGCTTGCACTGAAAGTAGCATCTCCAGATAAATATTTGGCACAAGAAAATCTTAGGAGGAATCCCGGAGCAGTCACAGTACAAACAGCGTCATGATTTATTATCACATCATACAGAGCGTGACTAATGCACTCAAACAATCAAGGTGCGTCTAGTGAACTACGATGCCCAGGGGTGCTCTCTGCCACTGACTTCAAACATTCGTAAGCAAAGCACACACACACTGCACATTAGAGCCACCGGCTGTAACACGCAAGCTCAACAAATGTCCGCGGGTATCCAAGCAAACAGAGACGGGGGAGGAAGGAAGGCCGTGGACGGTCCCACAGGGGATGGGAGTGTGCTTCAGCACAGGCGGCAGCCACCGGGACAGGATTTTATTAGCTCCAGATGCTGCTGGACAGAGGAATCGAAACATTCAATATTATGAGCAGGACACATCAAATTGATGCTGCCCATCTGGAGCACAAATAATGTAATCAGCTCGGGTCATCGGTCATCGTCGTCTGGCCGCCGGCTAAACCCACCATCGCCGTGACGTCAGCGGGACTCGCGGGGACAGGCTGGAGCCGGCCGGCAGATTGAGACTCCGGCTTTTTGGAATATCCCCTAAGCTGCCGCACACGAGCCGCGGAGTGAAGATATTTGGGAGAAGAGGAAGATGAAATGTGAGGGGACTGTCTATTGTAATCTGAGCCTCGGTTTAGAAAATGCAGATGGCTCTTACGTGACTATTCCCCCGCCTGTCAAATCAGTTCTGCAACATCACTTTTAACGTCTTCATACAGAGCGCTCATACACCTTGGACAATAAACACATATACACTTTGTACTGTATGTTCCCTACACACGAGCGAGCGCACACACACACACACACCCACCCACCCACCCACCCACACACGCACACACACGCACACACACGCACACACACGCACAGGCAGGAACTCTATTTGCAGAGCCGTTAAATATTCAGTACCTGCCGTGTTTTTTCTGTATGACTTTGATCAGTCACAGATTCTACTCTGTCCCTTTCATCTCTGAACTTCAAAACCGGCGTATGAAAAACCTGGACCACAAAACCTGCTCCGGTTCAGAGACGATTCTCCTTTCACCGAGCTGCACTCTACCGGTGTAAAAACCCGCTGGAAGTTGTTCCAGTAGAAAAAGGAAAAGAAAGAGAAAAGAAAAAAAGAAAGACGAGCAGTGAAGTTAACCTAGTCTTAACAAATGCAACGCTTCTTTTTCAGAACCTACATCATTGCACAATCTCCCCTCATAAGCAGGAGTCCTTGTTTGTAATTTAAAAAGTATGTGTGCAGAGGAGTGATTATTGTGGAATATTCCCCCGGTAGCTTGACAACTCCCCCAAACAACTTCTTGGCCGCCTTCAGGCGTATTACCTCAGGCTTACATTGAGCCAGCGCAATAATTAACATGGAGCAATTTGCGGGCGACGGGAAGGACAGTAAAACTTTCCCAAGCACTAAATTCAATTTTCAGGAGCGCATGGGCCTGTTAGATTCACCACACCTCTGCCCCCCGCTCCGTCAATACCTGCAACTTTTGAGCGAAGAGGCCAAGCTAATTCTTTTACAGCCCTGCCTGCATTATTCAGCAAGCCCATCAAATATTCACAGCCGCATCACTGAAATCAGCTTGTTGCCCATAACGCTGGAGGACATGTTGTTTTAGAAAACTTGGGTGAGTCAACTCCAGGAGTGCTATCCCAAAAAGCAGGCCCCTTTCGAAAGATCTCTAACACAAGGCCCCCCCCCACCGAAAAAAAAGGAGAAGAAGAAGAAGAAGAAGAGGAGGAGGAGGCAGCAGAGCATCGCCGTGCGACCGCAGGCAGCCGCAGATAGAGAGAAATCCGCCTTTATCAGAGCATGCGGTCCCACCTGCATCGATTCGCATCCCGTGGATTTGCCACTGGCTGCAGCAAGATCATCGTTGGACAAGGAGTGGGGGGGGGGGGGGGGGGGATGGGGAGGCGGGGGGTTGGGGGGGGGTCAGCTTCACAGATAGAGTCAAGCAAGCGTCGGAAAGGCCTGAAGTTTCAAACGTGACAAAATAAGGCAAAGGTGCGTTTCGAGCCCAGGCCCGCATGCTCGCGTCAGCCCGGCCCGGCCCGGCCCGGCGCGGCGCGGCGAGCGTGCTGCGTCGAGCGGGCAACCTCTGCGCCGGAGGGGGCGAGTTTCGTTTGTCGACAAAACGGATTAGGGGAACGGATCGAGAGACACGTAGAACAAAAACACTAAAGTTGATGGACCAGCTGCCCATCGGCTGGCGAAACGAATAAGGCTGCGAAATGTGCATCCGAACAACTTCCAATTCAAACTCATTTCCAATTCAAAGCTCCAAGTTGTCCCACTAATTAGTCTACAACAAACAAGGATTTGGCTCCGCCAGCGATTTCATTAGAATAAATGTAAAGCCCTTATGCAAGCGACACCAACGTCTCGCGCTGGTCATTAGTGTGCGAGCGGCCGGGAATAACCCGGCTCGGACAAATCCTGACCGGCTACAAACGCCGCAGAAGAAGTAACCGGTCTGTGTTCGAGCGGCGAAGGCGCCACGACGGACAGAAGTTGGAAGCCCAAAAGCCCCGCTCACCTGCTGACGAAGTTTATTCTAGGAGGACGATTTTCCCCGGGTCGCGAAGGCGCACGTCCGGAGCCAAGTGTATCCGTTCGCCGCAGAATGCGCTGCCCGTTGTTCCGCCTCAACTGCGCGTCTCAGTCGCGCTGCATCACTTCTCGCTGTGGATGTCAGGGAGGCTGAGAGGCTGAGGGGACTCAACCCTCCCATTGGCTCTGCCATTCACAAGTCCCCAGCAGAGAACACGGTGTAAAAAAAAAAAAGGGAGAAGGGGAGGTGAAAACGCAAAAAAAAAACAAAAGGAAGATGGAGGAATGAGAGATTAGAGCTCCTGTGTTTCAACCGTCGAGAGACGTTCAAGTTTAATGATAAGAGCGCTTTTACTTATTTATTCATTTATTTTTAAAAATGTATTTGAACATTTGCATAATCCCCGGTTATTGGTTCCAAACATCAGAGGTTGAACGTGAGTTTGAATCATCAATAAGTGGGTTTATTTTTTTTGTTGTTTTTTTTACGCCTCCACTTTTGACTCACACAAAACCCAGTAAGCCAAAGATCACGTATGAACCCAGGGGCTAATTCCATCTGGGCGGCCCCCTGCGCGAAGTAAATGGACAAACGCGCCCCGGGACAGATGAGCACGTGTTCAGATGCCTACCAGGAAACAGCCGCATCCCACTGCTATTGCTGTATTTCTAATAGTAATTTCCTAGTCCTGTTGTTTTGTTTTTGATTTTTTCTACTTTCCGTGCATCCAGAGTTGCAGACCTAGCTCGGGAAGCACCTGGACCAAAGCAACCCGCCCTGCGAACTGAGCCAGCAACACTGCTGCAGCTGCGAAACCGCTAGCGGGCCGACGCGTCCCGCTGTTTCCGTTTCCCACTGATGCCGTCATGACGGGGGCAGAGCTAATACTGCTCCAACTAGCACAGCCCCCTGCCGTTGTTATTGCCACCGGTAGTACCGGTAGTACCTGCACCGAATTATCAGATGCACTCAGTTGCCAGTTCATCGGGTACGCCTAGCTAAAACCGATGCGGTCTAATACAGTGGGCCCCCCCCCCAAAAAAGAAGAATTCCAACAACAGAAACTAGACAACTCATTCATTGCCTGCTACTTTCTCTTTTTTTTTTTTTTTTTGTCTTCTTTGGGTCCACCGAAATGGTTCACGTTTACCACCCCATGTCCCCCTTGAAGAAACCCCCCCCCCCAGTCGTTCCGCTACGGGTGCTGAGGTCGCGACCTGCACGGGGAAGCCGTAACCCGTCTCTCCGCGGCCCGTTGGCGTGGCGGACTGCGAATGATGGCGGCTTCCTTTTGTGGGGAAAAGGCTAGACGGGAAATCTGATTACTGACCAAGCCTGCGAACTGCGGGGTTTTAAAGTAATCAAACTAATGCAGCTCATAAAAGCTTTATCCAGTGCCCCTGCCTTGACCAGATTACTCACTGTAATCCGTTATATTTTGTGTGTGTAATAAACTCTTGCAATTTACAGACTGTTACGTTCACCGTGCCTGGGCTTCATAGGAGGAGGAAGCTCATGTACATCAGAGTTTAAATGCAGTAAGACAGATGTGCTATATAAAGGAAATTGACTTGACTACATGTAACTACGCGTTACCTAGGTTTCTTTTGTTGTTGGTTTTTTTTTGCACAGCTGAGGTTTCCAAAAAAAAAAATTTGAATCCTTCTTTCTTGAGAGAACAATTTAAACATGGACAGTGCAGGGAAGTAAACGTCTCAGGGCCATTTCACATCTCACAGTTCTCTCTCTCTCTCAGCAGTTGACTGACTGGGCTGCCATGTTTTCTCTGCTCAGAGACTGCTGGTCAAACGCCTGAGTCAAGCTTTCAAACCGCATATACTAAGAGATTGTTGACTCCGGCTGATAGCCTTGCATCACTCCCTTCGTGTTTCACTTGAAGAATGCCAGCTTTTGCCAGCAAACAGAAAATTTAGACTCCCGCCGGGCTACAGTGACCGGACTGCCGAACTCCCCGTTTGGTTGTTCGTTTAAATGCGGTGCTTTCGTTATGTATGTGAAAGCGGTGTACACCTTGGGATGCGAGGCGAATTTTAGAGAAAAAACACTCCGACAAGAGAAGAGATTTGTTTCGAATCAAAATCAAATGCGTGGTTTTGCGGGCGTGAATTTCTGAATTTTTTTAAGTGTCGTATGGCTGCAACCGTGGCGATGCCCCACGCACCCCACGAGGAAAAACGCCGACATGGGTTCGAAGCAACGCGGAGAAGAGCGTAAGCCGTTGTAGACAACGCAGATTTCAACACATTTACAATGAGGTGTTGCAGCCGCTTTAAAGGAGAAAAACCTGTCCAACGTGTTTGTGACGATTTAAGGGTACTTGCAATGCGTCTGGGTGGATTACGCGGAATAGGAGCAAAGACGTATTCGTTTGCAACTAGAATAATATATGTTATGATAACACTTATCTAATCATCTCAGTGACAACCAGTTAATCGTGCCTGTGTGCCTGTGTGTGTCACAACCTCTGAGCCAGCGTTGACCTTTAAGAGAAACCCGGGCTGATGTGTAGGGTGGAACAGTGTTGAATAAGGACATGGCATTCTGCCCGGGCTTAATATTTTATTGCGGCTGAGGTACAACACGGGCAGACATTGCAGCCATAATTAAGCGGTGATGCTGCGAAAGCGGTTCAGTGTTATCTTATGGTGATGAGATAATGTAATCATAATCACGCGTAAACAAAGTGCGATTTCTCGAGATAGCGGGATAATTAAGTTGTGATCTTAAGATAACGGGAATAAAATCAAAATTAGACATCGGCTGCTCTCTGCTCCCACACTGCTTTGTGCACACCGTGATATGATTTCATATTCCACATACAAGACTTTACGAAAGAAGGCTTCAGGTATCGGGAAGAGTAACGTCTCAGAAAAGATCTCAAACCCCGAAAACGCGCCGCTCAATTTTCAAACATTCATCCGTCATCATTTCCAAAACACTGCCTCAGCGAGACACGAGCCACACCGCATACGGCACGTCTAATAAAAATGTATTACACATAAAACGTGCAATATGAAGATGGAAGGAAAGTCTGCAGGCGTTCAGTGGGTTCACTTCTTTCCCTTTTTTTTCCAAGCCAAATACCCCATGCTGTACATGGGTTACCACCCATGCAGTGTTTGTGTCATGATGACCACTGGCTGCTGTTAGATTCATGAGTTTAATCCCTGGAAGCGCTCCAAGCATCCACTTTGCTGCTGTCCTGTCCTCTCAACCCAACATCAAACCCTTGCCTATAGCGCAAAATGCAGCGAGCCAAAGGGACGTCTGCATTTGGCATCATGTTATATCAGGAAGATCAGCCTGAGATGAATAACCGCTGCCCTTGACTGCATCATTGCTATTGAATGAGCTCACATTGCCTCAGTATTTTGGGCAGTTTATTTAACTGCCTGCCTCTGTAAACATATCACAACAGTAGAAAGCAGTCTGCAAAGACCAATTTTGTCCCAGTGACATGTCCACTACCTGTTAAAAATAAAAATGTAGAAATGCAGATCCTTACTTTGTAACTGGTGCCTGCTGTATTTTTTTTTTTTTTTTTTATACAAATTAACAACAACAAATTATATTGTCAGAATAATAAATTATGAGCCAATGATTATTATTTTATGCTAGTTTTGTAAAAGACCTCTTAGATATTCAGACTAGATATTCCTCCTCATGCACCATGTGTTACTGTACAGACATTTATGGGGCATGGAGGTAGGACAAGGGGACGCAGAGGGCAACATCAGTACAAATCGGTACTCTTATTAGGCATTACAGCTGAGATGATTTAGGTTTCGTCACAAAAGGGAAAATGTTCAAAGTACCAGATATGAAGATCCAATACTCTACGCTTCTGTGTTCGCCAGAGTCTGTGAGAAAAATGGCAAATGTTCACGCAACCCGGCAAAAGTGGCTCCGTCCAGCCTCAGAGCCAGAACCTCCGAGCCTTCGCCCCGGCCCCGGCTCTTCCTCCAGCCTCAGCTGCGGCTTCACACACACGAATATTTACAGCAGCGGCAGGAGGGTGTGTAAGTGGGGATGTGGGAATGCCTCAAAATAAACTACAGAGCCCGTGTTCGTGGTGATGAAAGAACATGTCGCCTAGTGCAACAATGTGGCTCACTGACGTGTTTTCATAGTTTTTGGATAGCAATGGAGCTCTGTGGCACAGAGGAATGAAGTATATCGGGCTCCGGATACACAGGCGATACTTGGTTTTAGTTTTTTTTTTTTAAGTAATTTGTTGACGATAAGAAAATGAAAAATACGAAAATATTGTCTTATCCTTTAAACGGCATCAGGTTTCAAATTGGCAACACAAAATTGTCCCTTCATACCTGATTCTCAATTAGAAGCTAAATCACTAAGTAATAATCCCTGGCATTGACAAAATTACAGTAGATGTCCACTTTGGCTTCCCTTTTTCTCTCCTATACCCAAGTTATTTCTAGAAAGTTCCCTGCAAAAACACCACATTAAAGATGTCATGCATCTAAATCAGATATACTATTAAAAATGTAGACTTATTATGTGCGATTAAGCTGACTTATTTTATTATGTGTTTAATTTTTATGGGTGAGGCTTAGCGCTCTGCCGCTGCAGAACCCCAAAAAAAGGAAATCAATAGGTCCCCTTTTAGACACACAGAGTCCTATAAACAATCCCAGAGAAAGATCAATACGGTACAGGAAAGTGAACAAGGGAGCACAGAGGAGTCAGGCGCCCAAGCACCCCATATCACAGATATCCTAGTCTTTTTTAGAGAATATCAGATGCGCTGTTGTTCTGCGAGGTAAAGATAAGTTTTTATCAACATTGTTTCCCAAACTCCCGAGAGAAATAGAAGCACGACAAAATGTTTGGAGCTTTCGACTCGGAGGACTCGGCGGCATAAATACTCACAAAATTCATGTCACAAATAACGCGTCTCCTGCGTAACCTGGGACTCTGCCGCAAGTCGACCAACACTTAGCACAAGGAGGCAATTCAGGCTCGGGCTTGTTTACAGCGACGCATACAGTATAAATATCTTCGGGGGCATTTTTTTTTTTTTTTTTTGAATCAGTGCACTGTTTTGAGTAACTCACGCTTAAAACAGCTGACGGTCACAAGTTTTCAACTGCATGGTAGATTGTTTTCTCCAATGCTTAGGGGTTTGACCTTAGTATTGGTTTGACATGGCTCTATGATGTACTGTAAATTCCTTTTGACTGCTGACCAAGCTGCCTTTCTGAGGAGGGGAGAAAAAAAAAAAAAAAAAGACTTTGTCCTCCCTGAAAATGTAAAAACACGGGGCAGTCAGACAGAGATGGAAAAAATACTTTACTGACACGGTGGACATTGCAGCGGATGGTTGATGAAGGTAAAATAAAACTGAAGCAGATCAAAAATCAAGTTATGTAACCTCTCTTTCTCTCTCTCAAACACCTCACTCATCTGACCTTTTCCAGCCAATGCAGGGCCCGAGCTAACTGTCAGAGGGCTACTCACACTAAAGATGTCTCCGTGCTCCTCTAATGACTGTTGAACATGTGACATTACCTCTGGTACATGTGAAAGAATAAGGCAGCTGCTGTAAGGAACTCTCTGTAGATTGCAATTAAAGGCTCATATATCATATATACACACACTCTTTCATTTATAACTCTGCTCCGGAGCTGATCTGGGAGAGGACAATTTGTACCAGAGTAATGATGACTCTCTGCAGATAGTGCTTGGTTGCAGGGAAACAGCCCGTGTTAAAGGTTTCTCTAGATAAGCTGTGGTCAGTCCAGGATCCAAGTGATATGTCAAGGGCTTTGACTTGCTGAATAACGCTTAATGCGAGACCGTGAAACTTTGGTAACGAGAAATAGCACAGGACTCCCCTTGCAAATAAAAAGATGAATTCATTAGCAATAAAACGCACCTGTGTTCAGTTGAGGTGTTTTATCTCTTCAGCCTAACTTGGTCTGGTACGGCCAGTAGCTTGTGGTGGCTAATTTTAGCTAATGTTAGCAAACCTAACACAGACGTCATTCTTTAATGGACACTACTGAGTCAGTTAGTTAACCTTTAGACTATTCTTGGCTTGTGCTACTGTTACACTACGTTTTAGCATTTACCCTTATCCCTTAATTGCCACTTGAGGCCACAGCGGCTGCCGGTCAGGATGTAATACACAGCCTAACTTTATAGAATGCTCCAAAGGCGAATGTTTTCAGTATCAAACACCGACCGCCTTTTATGTTGCCTCTGAAAAAAGTTTGTAGCTTTCTCCTTTTGAGGAGGACTGCAGCCATAGTGAAGTAGCCATAGTGGATTCAAACGTCAAGCAAAAAAAAAAGTGATCAAACCATCCACATAAAATCTTCTCAGATCACTCCTAAAGCATAAATTGCTTTCCCCCATTGATCTGTATGTTTACTATGTTCTAAACGTTGGAACGGTTTGTCACATGCAACTGCGTTAGCCTGCATTGGTCATGAAAAGTCAAAGGCAAAGAGCTAACCGCGCTACCAACAAACAGAAGCCGTTTTGTGGCAGAAATATGAGTTTTGCTACAACAGCGTGCAACATACTGAAGTTTTCTGGCCCCACATTTTAAAGTACTCCTTTTCAAACTGCAACAACGCTAAAATGGGATATTTTCGCATTAGCTGGTTGTACATAAGATTGTAAGACTCAGTGAAAGATAAATCGATAACTCGTGGCAAGGCAAGGTTTAATTATGGTACTCTGCTCTGAAACTTCCAACTGATCAACTTTTTTAGAATGGCCAAAGAGCTGTTGTAGGAGTGGTAAATCTTCCCCTGTTATCTTTGCAAACTGCAGGAGTTACAGACTGGTACAGTGCCTCCATATATATAGTAGTTAACATGTTTTAATAGGACTTTGGCACGGGCACCTTAGCATACACTGAAGCCAATTAAACTGTGGGTCTGCATGCTAACAGTGAGACAGACATAGTGCTGTTTCTTCTATGCACATATTACTAATTTGGAAAACTGATAAGGTCTTTGCACTTATGTTTGGCCTCTAAGTGTACATACTGAACATGAGGACATGGCTTCCTCTGGTAATTCCCAATAATGAGATGACCTTTTTCAGTTTCCGAAATACCCTTTTCAGCTTCTGCAGGAAATTATTAGTGAATAGTGTTGCAATTCTTTCCTATTTAAGATAAATAAATAAATAAAAAAACCAAACACACACACAAGGCAGGGATTATGATCTGTCTTTTGCCATCTCTGTTCAGTTCCCACACCGAATTCTGATTACTCTCCACTGGGTGGGAATTGGAGTTACGTAGGGGAGGGCAGAGCAATAACTGTTTCTTGATCTTCTGACATTGTGCAATAATCAACAAAATTCTCTGCTGACAGAATGGCAACCACACCTCGTGCTTATCAGCAGATTAGTCAATAGGAATATTTTAAAGTATTCTCAGTAGCACAGACAGCCAAGACAATAATTTATCCCAGATCATGAACGCTGGTCTGGCAAACATTCCTATTCCCTAACAAAAAAATATCACAAAGATGTGGCCTTTCTTTTCAGATGAGTCACACACTGAGGCACATCATCTGGTCTCAATCGTCTTGCTAAGTGAAAAGCTAATACAATAGCATAAAAACATCCTGACTCTGCTCCTCGGAAGTTCTCACAGTCTCACACCAGGAGAGCCAGTTTTAAAGGGGGGGCTGGCACCTTTGAGCCTGTTCAGTTATGCCATTCAATAAATCACAGTGAAGCATTCGAAATGGATTCCAAATGGCACTTAGACCCGGATTTGAAGACCTCATGCTCTACAAAAACTAAAAATCAGAAGTTGAGACTATACTTCAGGCCACCTTAACAATGGTGAGTGGAAAGGGGCATGCAGGGACTGTGTCAAACATGCAGTCAAATTGCCAAGGAGAGTTTATATTTGCATGACACTGTGACACCCTGTGTTTATTAGCGCACAACCTCAGCTTTTGCAGTCTGCGTCGGCAAAAAAAAAACCTCTCCCCTCAAACCCTTAACCCCCCCCTCCCGGAGCCGAATCCATTCCCCCTCTTTAATGGCGGGCCTAGGCGTCCGGGCATGCTCAGTGAGCGTAGCTAATCAGCCAAGCTGAGCCATGTCCTTTGACGGAGAGAAATCCCTCTCCCTGTTGGAGCGCCGCCGCAGACGAACTGGTGGCGCTCTGGCTCCGGCAGGGGTAGGAGGTGTGGATGAGCGTGTGGCGGGGATGGGGGGGGGGGTAAATGAATTAGCCACGCATCTAAACAGTTTGCCATGTCGCATTCACTCTTCCAGATTTGGCAGGAAATGCGCTAAACAATGTGTCCCGTTTAAATGATGATAATTCCACTTTTTCCAGAAATTTGCAAGGTGTGTGGGAGTTTTTCTCACCATGTCTTCGGAGGTCTGAGTAGCACAGCTCCATGCATATATAGAGGTATAAATTCAGCGGTTCGCCATTTAAGGTGATATTCAAAGCCATATAGTCCCCTCTATGAAGAAATGCAGCTCTGCAGGTTTCTCTGGTAATTGGAGCTAACATCTGAGGACTATGTAGCCATATAGCATCTAAGATACTGCTCCTTTCTGGCAACAAAGGCAGAGGATGGATACTATCACAGCATCAAGGAGTGAGGCAGAATATTAAAAATGCAGGATTAGCATTTCAACATCATATTCAGGCATAGCAGATAAATGGACACTGACTGCTTGAGATTAGTTGTTCTTTTTTAGATGTGAGAGAATTGCAACACAGCGGGAGATAGAGGCATCTAAGACAACAGAGTGACCCTTGGTGAGGCAACAGAAAAAAACAGTGTACATTTTGACGGCATCATAAATCACGGGGCTCATGGCAGGCGGCCCAATTGTGCTTGGAGGGCAGGTTGAAGCTACCATCATCCCTCCTCCTGTGTCCCCTGGCTGTGTCTGAAGAAAGAAGTGGAACGGCGAAAAACACGCCTGCTCCCGCCGCCTCTTTCTCCCTCTCTCTCGGCACCGATCTCTCGGCGGGCGGGGTGAGCGGCCATAGTCACGGTGTAGTCACAGCACTCTGGCCTCGTGGCGTTTTGATATAGAGCTGACAAAGTATGGACACCAACAGCACATGATCCCCATGTGCATGAGGTTTAGCACGGTTGAGATGGACTGAGATGCACTCTGGGAGGAAGTCCTCTCGGGCTTTTAACTCGGAGAGAGACAGAGATAGAACATGAAAGTACTGTAAGAGGGAGAAAGAGGAAGAGAAAAGAAGAGGCAGACAGTGAGAGTTTGCCAAAAAAAAAGAAAGAATCTAAGTCAGACTTGGTGTGTGGGTTTGGAGGAGGGCCGGTGGAGATCATCTTTATCCTGAAAGTGGAAGTCTCCAGGCTTAGTGATCACAACAAACATGGTCAGCCTGGGTTTCGGCTTTGGTTAAGATGACTCCAGGGAGTATGGACGGTGGGAGGAGGCCTTGGATGCGTTCCTCTCCTTCCCCTGCGCTTCTCATCCTCCCCACCCACTCAAGCAGCTGTTGACGTGGGCCATCATGGGGAATTTGTACAGTCTCATTCAGTTGGAGGGAAAGGATTAGGCCTGAGCTCAACCACAGATGGACTGAGACTGCCCCCTATTAATAAATCCTCCAGTGATGCTGTATATTCATCTGGACATTTTTTTTTTTCCCTCTCTTTTCTGGTTCTGAGCAGCTAGTGGACATGAGCACAGCGGCATGCTAATCTGCCCGTTATAAAAGTTACAGAGAGAGAGAGAAAAAAGTGACATGACGAATTGAAAGAGGGTAGAAGGAGGAGGGGGGGTGGCCTTCTTCCTCTTTTGCATAATTTGGTTCCTATTAGCGACATCATTCAGTGGGTTTTTTCAGATGATAATTTGGAAATCTGGGGTTGCGGCGCTAATCCAGCGGCATTACACTTTACCGAGGGATTACTGAGTGACAACTTCAAGTGAAACGAAAGATGTAAGGGCCTCTTAAGCCATGTTCCTATTAAAAGCCACAGTGCGGCGTGACACTGTGGCAGGCTTCATTGCACACTTGCCAACTAGTTGGGGATATATATCCCCTGATAAATGCTCCAACGCTCATAGGGATTTCTTCATCTTTTTTTTAATTTTATTTTTTATTTCTCCACTCTCCGCATTCAGCCATTTTGAAAAAAAAAATTCTTTTCCAGGCTGGCTTTTATTTTTTGTAGGTTACTGGTTGTTCAGGTCGTTTTTAAAGGGCTTCCAGTGTGTCTAACACCTGACATTCTTAGGAGAGAAAGCTGAGAGTCTTTTTGATGCTTTTCCGTGTCAACCTCTCCGATGCTACTTTGCTATCTGAGGAAGCAGCGAAGTTATTCAATGCCTTATCCAGGTGACGCCCGAACAAAGTTTAATGAGTTTTTCTTTCCTTCAGCCATCTTAAATCCTCTCAGGTGTTCATAGAAAATATAACGCCTTTAAAGAATAAATCTGTTTTATTGCAATTTGGTTTCTTTGGGGGTTTTTTTTGTAGTTTCTACCATCATGTCTAGCGGCTTTATGATACTCGCCAAAGTAATTGCAGCACTGCTCGTACAAAGTATGGGACATGAAAAGTGAGTAGTCCGACAGGCTGTGAACAAGACAACAGCGTATGCAGTTACCTAAACTGATGTGATTGTGGGTAAAACGGAAAGTGAGGACCTGAGAAACATCAGCGCTAATATCAAATTCCACAGGAAAACCGAGCATGGCCTCAGATTTGACATTTCACAGGGAGACAATTCAATACGATGCCATTTCTGCTAACTTTTTTGCTTGTGACATCGTAGCTTCAGCCTCGGTATTTTTAGCAAAAAATCGTGCATGAGAATGTAAAGCTCAAAAGGTAGGGCAACGTTAGAGTGAGACAGGGCTTAGAAAACCGCTGAAAATCTGAAGTATGTACAGTATGTGGTAGTTTGCTTTGTAAGGTAATTATAGCTCAGCCGTGATTTGTCTTGTCCTCCACAGAGTAAACAAGGAAGCCAAAGAAGAAGCAGCCATTACCTTCCCAGTATCTCCTCCTGGGGAGATATTGGTGTCCTATGGCTCTGATGAAATGAGTCTGACTCTTAAACCATATGCAGAGATCAAAGAGGCACACGGGAGGGTTAAAGCGGGAGAGGAAAAAAAATAAAAAAATAAAAAAAGGCGCCGTTGTTTTTTTTTCCACAGTGACCTGGATATACAGCCAGTTCAAGACGCTACACTTTCCCTTCCTGTCTGCTGACTGGATCCCTGGAGAGGGACAAAGTAACTGTTCAATCCCAGGTAATTAACTTCACCACGACCCAGGGAACACTCGCACCAGACACCACAATCCTTTAAGCACAACACTCCATTAGTCACATCCCACAAGGCTTTGCAAGTGGCAGGACAAAAACAGGGGGCATGCCGGGGGCTCATCCGGCCCATATAATCACTGACTCGCAGAGGCAAAATATGTCTATTAACCTGGATCATAATGAGAAGGTGTGCGCAATAGATACGGAGCGAGTTGGGATAGTTTTGCTTTATCGCTATCAGTCCAGTTGCTAGTTGCGATGTCAGTTTTTAAAAGGCAAACATATAGTGTAACACTGTGACTTTAATCAGCGCAAAGCATCAAAACATAATGCAGCTGTAGTCAGAAAACAGAAGGGAGGCAGTGCTGAATCAGGTCCTTAGCGTAAAATGGACAGGTGCCGT
This sequence comes from Xiphias gladius, assembly GCF_016859285.1. Classification (NCBI taxonomy): domain Eukaryota; kingdom Metazoa; phylum Chordata; class Actinopteri; order Istiophoriformes; family Xiphiidae; genus Xiphias; species Xiphias gladius. Next base: position 20,262,532 of record NC_053404.1, on the reverse strand, counting down.
TTGGATGGGGGTAATAGCTCGGCCGGTGCATGAGAAAGCTAATTTTACTAATGGCACAGAGTGGCTTGGACATTTACTTAATTACTTTATTTTCCATTTTCTGCTTCTTTACTGCATTTCACCGGGAAACATTATGCCTTTATTATATTATACTCTTTTCTCTACTCTTACAGACGTAAGGACACTTATCCGACGAGTGGATTAAGATTTGACATTAAAATGAGTTAAGATTAAGATTTTACGTTAAAAAAACAATATATGGTACATTGTTATCATAACACTGCCTAACAGCGTAAAAAGTAATTGGAAATGGATCCACTTCGACCAGCTACCTCATTAAATTGTTCCTTACGTGGTGATGTGTCAGTAATAATAATCTAACTACTTTATAATATGATACAGTATGTACTTAAAAGCTCCTGAAAACTTGGTTTCAAATCTTGTAGTAGACTATTTCTGTATCATGTCAAATTCAAGTTCCCTTTATGTCAAAGTTAGCACGAAAAAACATCCCCGGTTATTTTTTTTTATTTCCGGGTTCAGTGCTCGAAACTTGAGGTAATCCGCTTCGCCGGGACTGTGGGCCTGCGGTTTCCGACCAGATTTGGTGGTTCACTGACGGGAACACTGGCTAACAACAACACAATTTTGATCGAAATTTCCACCCGAGGCCCACCCACTGCCATGCAGTGAAAAAAAATATCACAGACGTAGAAATCTCTCGTGAAATAACCGAAACTGTTCAGACCAGGGCAGGAAATTGTATGTTTATATTGGACCCCGCTCATAGTAAGAAGCTGATCGAGGAAATAGGTTTTCAGGGTCTTTAATTATATTTTCTGATTTTACTTTTACTTAAAAAATTCACTGAATGTTGGACTTAGCATTCTTCACTTAAGTTAAGGATGTGAACGCTTCTTCCACCGCTGCCTCGGATAATCTGTTTTTTCTGGAAACTGCTTACTTTTAGACAATCTTAATTATAATCTCCCGTTGCGATTGTGCTATGTTGATAACGCAGCCCCGATCCCCTCAAAACAGTACGACACAGATCCTTTCAGCCTTACAACAAACACGACAGGCAGCTGCCACATCGCCAGTCCCCGCGCAAAAGGCCCTGTGACCTTCTGCATTGACGCGCAGAACAGCTGGTGAGGTGCTAAGAAAGATCGGACGGTACAGGGGCCTCACGGACCCGTTTACGGTCATTTCGATCAAGACCGGCGAGCAAAAACAAGACGTAGGTTGACAAAAGACTTTAGTTCAATACGGTTAACACAGTCAAAGCGTCTAGAAAAAAACAAACAAAAAATTACATTTCTCTATGTATCTAACAGACATAATGTTGGGATGAAACTCTATAGCAATTAGTTTCATGCAGACGTGTGGCGTTACATGAACGCGACATTATCAACATGCTTGATCTTTCCTTTCAGATGAGCGCCTTGGCTCACAGCCATACGAGCAAGGCAAATCAAATATAAATACAGTCCGTGTCCCTGGGTGTAAAATAGAATGTATTCAGTCAATAGAATATCTGCAAATGTCAAAGTGGCTTGAATCAAAAAGCTTATTGAAATTTCAGTGCAGCTGTATGGGTGTCTCTAATGAGGTAAGAAAAGAACAGTGTTTCTGACTGTGCAGCAGTCTAACCAATTATCAGACTTCCCTGCTGCTGAACCATGGGAGAAAGTCCATAGGTGATGGTGGGGAGGACGAGGGGAAGCCACGTTGTTTAAGTGAGAGGGAACAGATAATGGACTTGGAGCTCCTCTCCTCGCTCCCTCTCCCTCAATTCCTCCCTGACCCTCTCAACAAAGACGGGGCTGGCGTTTCCAGCAGACAGCCATCAGAGAAACCAGGCGTGTGATTTGACTGTATATGTCAAGGAGAGTTTGATTGTCTTTGGAAATGTTTTATTCATCGCTGCCTACCTCTGTTTCTGATTTGCTGGCAAAACAAGTCCGTCAGACGACATGACGCGGCCACACTTGCGTAAGCGCTCATTTCAACGTGGATCCAATCGGTTCAGCTTTAGACAACCGGAAGAAGGTGGCTGAATTTACTGCTAACCATCTTTGCACAAACAAACATTTGCTCAATCGTCAGAGTCAATTTTGGAGAACTACGCTGTTTCAAATCACCTAATCCTACCCGAATCACATCTGCATCGCTATGGATCGGAGTTTTCGCGAAAGGCCGCAAATGTACAGTGCAGCATAATGTGATGTATTTAATCTGACAAAACATCGATACTGTAAGTATTTGCGCCCAGCAGTTTGTTTTCCTCTTCTCTTAACCACAGCTGAAGTTTACTTTGGTGCATTTTTTGCATTTGGTTCATTTAGGTCGGCACTGCCCAATTATAAGCCAAACAGGGCTCTGTAAACAATAGTCACATGGACTCACACGAAGCTTGTTAATTGGACAAAGTTTTGGTAACCTGTCATCCTGTCATTTGGCGGGTGCTGCGGGGGGTAGAGGTGGGTGGTCGGGCAAATAATTCTGATTTGACTTCCTGTAGCATCCCTGGCGCTGATCATTATAGAATTCTCCGCTGTGACTTATCTGCTTTGCTGTTAATAACAGTTGGGAGCACACAGAGAAGTAGCTGAATATGAGTTTTGCCCTCAGTTATTCTTTTTTGCCTGTCTCTCTCTTGGTACAATGAGCTGCTGGCCATCAGATGCCAGTATCTACCCCTTCCTACTCCTGTGATTGAGATGGTTTACTCGGTCCGGATATCATTTTTTTTCTCCCGACAAGCTGCCCCGGCAGTTCTCTCGAAACAGAAGAGCCGCATGCATTTTTCAGGCGCAGTTTATTTCCCAGCACCCGAGTTTAAACGGCTTCGTCCTCAACTGCCCAAGTAAACCGAGCGAGAGCGCGCCCAAGAGGGTCTGCGTGCCGACTAGTGGGACCTGGCGGCGGCGGCGCCGGGCAGGAAGGCCGACCCGAAGCCTGAATCGTGCCTTTGGCTATTCCACGCGGGTCCCTGCGAAGAAGTGGGGAGCCGAGCTATGGCGGGCGGGCCTGCTGCTTTTCCTCAGTCAGGCAACCAACGGCAGTGCGCGGAGGTTGCGGAAGAGCAGGAGATGACTGATTCATGGGCTCGCTAGCAGGCTGTGTGTGTTTGTGCACGAGTGTGTGTGTGTGTGTGTGCCCTGAAGTGGATGACAGATTGGCAAGGCCACGGATGGGCCGGGCTCCATCATCACCGCGGGCTGCTGTGATGTGTCCATTCTCCCTTCGCTCACCGCAGCCCGCCAGACCGGAGCTGTCTGTGTGATTGCCCATACATGCGGGTGTGTTTTGTTCTGTGGTCTCTTTCCCAGCTATGGGTGTGTTGTTTCAAAATCAGAACCGCAATCACTTTATTTGCCAAGTATAATGAAGGTAAAGGGTTGTCTTGGTGATACTGTCGCGGAACCGTGTCCACAGCTAACAATGCATGAACGAGAACACAGGGACACAGTTCCTGGTTATGCGAGTGCCTCTCACTGTGTTCCTTTTGTGTGTGTGTGTTGGTAGATGTTCTCCGGGTATTTCAGCCCACATTTGTGCGTGCCTGTGTGTGCATATTGTTTCTGTTTTTCAAACGCTTGCACATTCACATTCAGGGGCCTGGACAAGATAATAGAAAAGCCTCACAATTAGTCACAATGAGAGCTGCTGGATTGGGGAACAATTTGCTCGAAGAGAGCAGAATAACAACATCCGCATCATTTCAAAACCTTCTATAAATTAATTTTCCCAGAATTAGCTGCATGATTGTGGATTCATCTTGTATTATTTTCATCCATTTGATACTCCTATGTGTTGAAAAATCACTGTGTGCTCTGTATAAGTGCATACATGAATATGAGCATGTTACCAATAGTTCCACATCTGTTTTGCACAAGTATGATATAGAACAAACGTATGAAATATGTCCTAAAGTCAACATTATCATATAAGAAATATATAAAATCACTGCATATTTAAGAATAAAAGCACTTGGTTAGTTTTTGTGGACTTTAGACCCCGTTTTATGTATTCATTTAATATTTTGTACCACTGCTTTGTAAACCTTTTTCCTATTTTCTCCTCTCATTGTTATTTCAGCTCAAATGTTCCAGCGGTAATAAGTGTTGGCCTTTCCATGACTTTTATTTTAAGTGTTGATTGGAGTTGTTTGTCCTCTCCCAGTGTAAAAATGGCTCTGGAGAAGCTTTAAATGACAATGAAAGTATGAAACTAAGTTTGATGAGTGTGGACTTACCTTCGGTGCAAACCTGGCGCGACGCCGAGCTGAATTCGCGCAAGCTCTTCCTGCGGTGTTTTTTTTTTTTTTTGACTGAAGATGAGATATTTACGCATTATGAATTCGTTCTAATCCCTTTCAACGTGCAGAGTAAAGAGCTCAGCCTGGGTTGAGGTGAAGATTTTAAACACCCCCCCCGTTCATCGCACTTTCACAGATAAGGACTGACGAAGCAAAGACGGTAACAAGCCTGGCACCTCACTGACAGCGCCCCCCCCATCCTCCTCTTGTCAGTGTCAGGTAACCATTTCCCAAGTGCCACCTTCAATTACTTAGGATATTGCTAATGATTATACATTGTGTGTGAATGCAAATGTGTGCCAGGAAGTTTCATGATATAAAGCGCGAGTCAGTTGTAGCATGACTAATGATGTTCCAAATGAAGGGTGGACTTCAATGAGTGTCTTAAAGAGCAGAAGAGATTTTAATTACTCATCTGTCTGGCTGCTGGTGTGACCTTCAGTCAAGACCTGGACAGGAGTCAATTACAGCGATGATGTGCTATCTCCATATCTGGCCGTATACCTTGCGACCGGGGCTGGCCCCAGAAATGGCAGATTGTCAAAGGTCATTATAATATTAATCTGAAGGTCAGGGGAAAAAAAAAAATTGAAAAAAAAAGTTTTAAATCAACTGTGCAAGAATAGATTCATCGACAATAATGTCAGGTTGCAGAGTACAGCTGTAGGTGAGTACACCTGGTGCTGAAGGTTTTTGATTTATTACCCTCTCTCATGCTGTGAGTAATTTGCGTTCAGTAAAAATAAAGAAAGCCGGTCAAGTAACACTGTAAACTGTATAATTATTCCCTCAATTTTTCATTTTTCAATCAGCCACCTTTTGGCTATTTATTTCAGTGTTTTGAGTGGTTAGCAGCACCAATAAACACACCAACTCTTGGCGGCACCACCGCCCACAGCTGCACTGGGAGAGAGCTGTTTTACTCAGGAAGTCAGTTGCTTGGAGTCTATTTGTCTTTTGTAATTACCAGCGAATAAAGGAAAACCCTTGGTAATTATCCTTGGCGCGAAGTGAAACCAATCATTGTGAGTTAACAAAAACACAGACCCGTTTTTTTAAAGATTCAGAAGCAGCCCTGCCTCACCTGGACTGCAACTAAGCTCCGAGATCAAACGCAGCGGCAAAAGGCGGGCGGCCGGGCGCCATCTGTGGCCGTGGCCCCCGTAGAGAGCGGGGTTTCGACCTCATCTTAGAGTTCAGAGTGAAAGGGGGCCTTGCCAAGGTGGCGGCCCCCGCCGAGGACCGCATCACGTGCATCATTGGTTAAAGGATTGTCTGGGTCAAGCGAGACAGGAAGACTTGGGGGAGCTCACTGGCATCCACGCTGCCGATGCTGAGCCGGCACATGGCTTTAATTTGATTGAGTGGGAGGGGAGTGTTGGAGAGGAAAACACTAAACAGACATTTTCACTCCACAAAGCAAGTCTGCTCAATGTTATTTTCTTCGTGATGGCGTAGGGAAGTGGCCTAGATACAGATACTGCGACTATTTCTTCACGAGCCATACTGTAGGATGAGCACTGGAGGAAAATTAATTTGCTTCTTGAATTTTAGCCTCCGGTAAACAAAAGTTGCTTGAGTAAGTGGTATGGATACGGGCGTCATGAACCGCGGGAGTCTTATCAAAACTCACCACTCCATCTCAAACTAACGCCAGCTGAAACTAGGCGAGATAAACTTTAGATCGGGGGGGGGCATTGTGATCCTACACAGAGCGACTACAGCACCCAGTGTGCCGCATCCGTCAATAACCCCGCACTGGCACGTATACAATCCTTTGCTCTCTACCTCTACCCCTGCATTGTTGGATGTGTCTCGACGCCAGTCTAATATCTGGGCCTTTATCTCCCTGACACGCCTTTGCCGCTGACATTTACATGAAAGCTATAGGCCTGGCTGGGAATAATCTGCACTGATAGGAAACGTCACGCAGCTGTAGGAGAAAGAGGAGCTGGAGTGCAGGCGTCTTTCGAGTCTGTAGTCTGCTGCGTCGCAGGGCTGCTTTTGGACTCTGTGCATAGACATGCCTGCATACAGCATAGAGATACAATCACAGATATAGCTACTGGGCTGTAAACAGCAGAGGAAAAGATGCACAAGATACAGTTTACCTGTGTACAAAAATACTTGTGCACACAACACACATGGAAGTTATCCTTGTTATCCGTATCATTTATATCGTTTCCATGTCCACAAAGAACAGTATATAGTGTATGTACAATGTGTGCAGTCACATCCCATGTTGTGCCACTTTTCAATTTCAAGAATCATGCCCAGTGTAAATACCCTAAAATTAGACAATATAAAAGAGGAGTAAGTAAAAGTGAAGAAATGTGACTTTTAGAGATCCATTAGGATCTGAGAGGTTGACAATTATTAGGGTCTTAAATACAAAAATTGATGTCGCTGGTAGAAAATTCTGAGGCACTCAGCCGTCATCATGGGAGGAATTTGACAGCTCACGACAGGAAAGGCAAGCTGTTATTACTCAGAGGAATCAAAGACTGTCTTGAGGAGAAATAGCCAAAAAATCCTGCGGCATCTTTGAACGCTGTGGGTTTCGATATCAAAAGGCGTCGTGAAACTGAGAAGGACTGTGATCAAACAAAAAAAAAATCAACAACAAGTTCATGAGTTTGTCTAGGTGGCGTAACAAAGCGCTTGGCCGCAGCCGACTTCAAGGCCCGGCTGAGTGAGAGTCAACATGAGGCGTTCAGCTGTGCAGAGAAGACTTAAGAAGTCGGGCTGATGGGTCACGTAGCAGCTCGGAAACCTTTATTAAGCCATCACAACAGGGTTAAGAGGCTTTCTTCGGCTGGGAAACACGAACCCTGGTCTGCTGCAGGGCGTATCCTGAACTGATGAATCCGAGCCTGACATTTTGGGTTCATTAGGCAGTTTCTATTTAAAACTACTCCATTTCCAATGAAACGTTTCTTACCGCATATATATAATTATTTGTCACGCATACGCTCGAATTCACGGCATTTTCAGCCGCACAGTGCCCAAAAATGTCGAGATATAGGGTGCTCATAAACGAAGACTGGCGGCGTACCAATGGATGTAAACACAAGGATGACGGCGGGGGGGAAAACAAGACACGTTGCTAATTAGCCTCGTGGTTAACACAGGAGTTGGCATGGCGACCAATAAAGCTGCCGAAGCCATGCTTAATGGGAAATATCAGCATGGACGGAACGCGTCTCTGACAAATTCGATTGTGCGGTTGTCGGGTAGCCTCGCGCGCGTGAAAATGTGTGTCTCGTGTGAGTGTGTGCGCAGCGCGGAGAGAGAGGAGGGGGAGGGGGGCCGATTCTCTCCGACTGCGTAGAGCGTCCAGGGGCATTAGCACCGGCCCGCATCTGTTGAATGCGTTCTGAATACTCTTAAAGATTCCTAGGGGGAGGGAACCGGCTGCTCCGGACATATTTTTCCTGTGTGGAAAAAAAAAAAAAAAAAAAAAAAAACACGCCTTGGGCATGAAAACGCAAAAGCCTGAAAAACAAATAGAAATAGCCACACAAAACAAAGGTTTATTAAGGATGAACGAGAGTGCTTTTAGAATTAGAAAGCGGTGAGAAGGAAGCTCTGTCTGCGTATTCATCAGCACTGAGGCCAAAAACTTTTCTTCACCTCACCCCCCCCACCCCAAACCAATAATGATAATTGTTCAAAATTGGTGGAAAATTAATCTGGCAACGTGTCTGTATAAGTAAATTGTGTCATTATTACCTCATAAGGGAAACGAATGAGGGAATTTACACTGCATCATAATCCAATCAGCTCATTAATTCTCACAAATGTCTTTTTATTCCGCCGTCGCAGAGGAACACGGGGGACTGAATCAATATTACCCCCGTGCTCCCAATATGTGTGATGTTATTCACATTAAATTATTATAGCACACAAAGCTTTTAAAATGTATGTCTAATGAACAGAGCATTTTCAACCATCAAAAGAGTCATCTCAGCAAGTCAATTTGCCTCATATTAAAGGCCCAATCTATAATTTTCTTAAGTAAATGAAGTACAGGTGTGTTTTATTTTATGATGATGAAAAGTAAGAGTTATTTTTGTTTGATAAATGATCATTATTGATAAAATGGGGCTGCTTTACGCCTGCGTCTGCTAAATACTACGTCTTCTAAAAGTTCTTCAGTTCGCATACAACCAATTTGTCCTGCAAAATATATGCGGGAGATGAAATGTGGCTGTTGCCTTGATGGCGTTCACCGCAACATCCTCATACCGCGGAGAAGTCAAGTACATTCAGTACAAACATTTTGGTAACCCGCTCGGCATCGCTTGTCCCACAAAAAAAAACATTTTTAATTTCAAATTAGTTGTATGTGACCATCATTTTTCAAGAGACCGGGTTGGTCAAAGGCACCACGGATGAGTAACCATGACTCCTAAAAAAAAAAAGCTCTGTGAGTGAACAATTCATTTGAAAGGATGAGAGTTTTTCTCCACTGTAACGTTGCCACGGTTCCAGATAATCCCTCAAACAGGCTAAACTGTACTAAAACAAGTACAATTACGTCAACTGATTTGAGGAGATCTCTACTTATTTGGGGGGGAAAACAAGGCTGTTACGATGGAAAAGCTTCTGGAACGTGGCGCCAACAGCATTAACACCCAAAGATGTGTCACCAGGGAGCTTCCTTTGTCATTTTGTGATAAAGCAGGGAAAAAAAAGGAGGACAGAATCTGTCATTTTCAGGTAGAGGGGTGTTGAGGCAGAACCTATTCATTTCGACCTACATAGGATGGGTCGTCGGGAGCGCGGTTAACGCTCCAGCACCCCTTTCCAGGCGCCTTGGGATCATTAGTATCCTTTGCTCTAGCAGCGCAGAGCTCTTTTGATGCCCCCGTCTCCAGTGAGACTACACTAGGGGGCGGCCCATTTTCCAGGGCCTCTTTCAAAGTGGCCATTTCCATTCGGAGGGCGACTCCCCTCTTCTCTTCTCTCTCCGGCTAAGCGCGGCTGCGTGGAAATGTGACGAGGAGGAAACTGGAGCGGGGTCAGCGCTGGGCGTCTCCCCCACCTGGGAAATCTTCACCCCCACAATAAGTGAGCCGCGCCGCAGGAAGACCAGAATATATTTTAACAATAGAGAGAGTCCGACGGCAGACGAGATAATAGGGGAAATGACAGGAAACCACGGGTTGGGTTTGGCTATGAAATCGCTGACAGGTGGAGGGAAAGTGGGGCTGTGTCAGTTGATTCACATTATCCAGCCCAACACACAGCAGTTAAGTGGATCTGCTCCACTTTACATGCCGTCTGTCAGCACTGTATTCATACACTGTTATTCCCGTTAAATTTGCAACTGCTGGGCAATGAAAATACGGCTCTTTCCTCACGGCAACACAGGATATCGATTTAAAGATGATGATGAACTGACAGTGGTGGCCGCCTATCCCCGCCGTGTCTACTGGAGACCCTCCCGCCCCCGTGCAGAGGACAATTTCACCGCAGACTACCTGAGAGTTCGCATTTATTCGGATGCGAGTCGGAAATTTTGCTCAGGCCTTAGATTGACTGTGACATTTGAGAATGTAGGGCACAACAAGGCCTTGAAATTTAATAAGCTGCAGCAGTTTTCATTTGCATGAATGGTTCTCATTCATGTATGGAACTGACTGGCCTGGCCTGTCCTTGCAGCATTATAAAGGCTTTTGTGAATGCAGGGGTGCCTTGCTTGATCCATTTCTAAACCTATTATCCGTTTATTTTCATTGAGACCAAATGTTAATTTGATTACACATAATCTCACAATAACCTTTTCTAATTTGTCTCCCCGCTCTCTTTGCCCTTATATTTTCTATTCCTCTGCCACTGTGCACCAACTTTGTATGACTCCATCCTCCTCTGCCTCGGAGTGCCGGTGTCGGCGCCTCGAAAAACGCTGCCTTCGGCTCTCTCTTCTCACCAAGCCTCCCGGCTCCTCTCCTGTCGCGCTGTCCCCTCTGCCATTTCTCAGGCTGATTTGGGGCCCCTTCACAGATGCGTTCCTCACAGTCTGGGTCGAACAATGCAACGTCATGGCATCGCGTCTATTTGCGCGTCTTCCAGTTGCTTGAACAGAACAATCAAAGCACTCCATCCCGGCCTTCTGCTATCTCATCAGATTATGCTTGCTGATGTAAACAGCCAAGCCTTCCAAGGTATTAAGTTCATAGTGGGTGATTCTGCAGGACATTTCTACCCAATGCCAATATCCAGTGCCGGTGCACGACGTAGTGTCCTTTAGGCAGCGTGGCAAAAAGTAGGGATAAGGATAAAGCATTCGACTTTGGCACTGGAGACTGGGTGTCACATTGGGTCTCGGGCCAACAAGTAACGCTGCCTTTTTAAAAGCCAATATGTGAAGGATAGTAGGAAAACTCCTATCGCACAAGTGGTTGTGTTTTTTGTTTTTTTTTAAGTTTTCATAAGCAGCAGCAACAGTGATTTTACGATGGATCGAGACTGGACAAATAGCACGAGCAGAGCTGGACTAACAACACAAGAGCGCCACTAGCAAAAATCCAAATTTAACAGCTCCAAAAAAAAAAATCCAACAAAAAAGGTGCCAGAGCACCAGCAGCGTTGTGTGACTGACAGGTGATCTGTGCAAAGTGCAGTGCAGCAACAACACAGCAATGAGCACTCAGGGCCTAAAAATAAAGTACAGAAGCCTGTAGACTACCACTCTTCCCTCTCACATCCTGTAGTCTAAAATGTCAAGAGAAAATTACCAGGCTCAAAAAGTACAAAAAAAAAATAAAAAAAATGCATTTTTAACAAGTCTAATCCCGGTCTAAATTGGCACTTGTTGCGTTTATTGTTTTCGTGGCTGATCACTCAGTAATTGAGGTTTTGTAACGAACTGCAGCATGAAAAACAAAACAAAACAAAAACAAAAAAATTCCGGTCAGTGACGTTCCAACCGACGTTATACAATCCACAACATAAGGCACGGCCGGGTGTTGTGTTGTGTTTGCTGCTTCCCATCATCCCCCCCCCCTGTCTCTCGTCGTCCACTCTCGAGGGAGGAGGGAGGAGGAGCTGCCCCCCTTCACCCCTTTCTCTACCTGTTCACAAGCTTCACAGCTGACGTGAGACAGACAGACAGACAGACAGACAGATAGACAGATAGACAGATAGACAGAGAGAGATAGATAGATAGATAGATAGATAGATAGATAGATAGATAGATAGATAGATAGATTCAATGGCGCTTATCAATCACAAACAACCAAAATTGCTCACTCTCCTCTCTCATCTCTCCTCCTCACTCAGCCCATGGCTCCTGCGCTCCTCCCCCCTCCCTCGCCTTCCGCCCTCCCTCGGTGCCCCTGTTGACACTTTGCTTCCGCATCCATCCCCCTGTCTCCGTCTCCTCCGTTGTCCACTCACTCCACTGCCACCTCCTCCCATACCTGTCACACAGGTCTCACCCGGACGGAACGGGGGGGACGGACGACGGCGGACGGACGGACGGACGGACGGACGGACGGACGGACGGACGGACAGACAGACAGACAGACAGACAGACAGACAGACAGACAGACAGACAGACAGACAGATAGACAGATAGATAGATAGATAGATAGATAGATAGATAGATAGATAGATAGATAGATAGATAGATAGATAGATAGATAGACAGATAGATAGATAGATAGATAGATAGATAGACAGACAGACAGACAGACAGACAGACAGACAGACAGATAGACAGATAGATAGATAGATAGATAGATAGATAGATAGACAGACAGACAGACAGACAGACAGACAGACAGACAGACAGACAGACAGACAGACAGACATTTCTAGTTTTTCTGTCACTGTTTTTTCATTCTTTCAATCCTACAACTGAATTGTTAAATCCAGATTAAACTCGGGGTTTTCTGAACAAAACACTCCATGTTCGTGCGGCCATGTGGATCTAATGAAACAATGTTATCCAAAGGGGTGTGTCTCTCCGAAGCACACACTGTTTGTGTTACTGGCAGGGAGCCACGGGCCCTAAATATTGTTTTAGTATTAGATTCTTACGTCTCTGATTTTACCAGAATCCACAGAGACCCGGCGGCTTGCAAACTTGGATTGCCTTCTATTTTTGGAGCTCGCCAAAATGACCTCTAATTTCACTGTTTTATCAGAGTACCAGAATGTACTGTAGGCGGGTGGAATGAGTGCGGGAAAGAGAGATGGACGGACGGACGGACGGACGGGGGGGTCAGAGAGAGAAAATTGAGTCGGAAAAAAGAAAAAGAACGGGTATAGCTGGATTACTGTACTGCTTTAAAAAAAAAAGAAAAAAAAAATCTATCACCGCCACCATAAGTAATGCAACACCAACGGCTTGCGCAACAGATGTCAAATAGCATTCCCGTGGCTGTGTGCAGACGCAGTTAAGACAAGCTTATCAATTATAGCTGGGATGATGAAAGTCTTTTTGCAATCCACAGAACTGAGTGGTGGACCGCAGAGAGGCGTTGGTGGAAACTTCTCCATATGGAGCCCATGTGCACGCGGGTTATTCAGTCGAATCCTGACAAACAGATTCATTAACGAGAATCATGGTTTTCTACTTGTAATTAAGCTGCACGTGTGCACAGATTGTTTAGAGTGAGCACGGTGTCCCCAAACACGAAGAAGATGGATTTTCAATGTACAAAAATGTTTATAGAAAATCCATGTAATGCCTTTCAACTGATGTGCAGATGAATTATTATTAGCCGGTATTGAAACAGTCCTCCTCCAGGTGCAGCAGACTGTACAAGGCCCTTGTCATTGTCCAGGAGTCAGGTGCAAGAAAGAGAAACATTTTGAAATTAAACATAAATCGAATTCCGTTCGCTGGGCCCGGAGAGCTCAGCTGCTCCGCAGGAAGTTCCAGAAAGATTTCTTTCATTCTGCATCAGGGTGCCCATAATTCAGTGCTCCTCCTCGAGTCTCTCCGCGGCAGGAATTCACAACCCCAGCCCGCTCCTTTATTATTTCTGAAGAGGCGTTGAGGAAGAACTGAGCCGCGCGGAGGAGGGATGGAGCCGATCAGTTTATCGGAATACCAAAGACTTCTCCATCTTTCAGCGCTCCGCCTTTACTTTCCAAAGTATTTAGTGTGTTCCGGCCACACACTTACCGTAACACTGCTGCTGTGCACCACCTGGTACCACGCAGATACCCGAGACCAAACACTCCCCTTCCTCCCACCCGCCAACACACACACACACACACACACGCGCACACACACACAAAACTCTACTTGCCATCTACTTCTTTTCAGTCAGTTCTTGGTGGATACTGTTAATTATATGCTGTGGGTGGTTGGATGGTGTTTATGTAATTATCCTCGTTTGTGTACAGAAATCAAATCCGATCGGGGTTTGGAGAAGTTCATCAAAAGGACCTATTTAAACAGTCGCAATTGTTTTCAAAATAACGGTAGGCCTAGTGGGTCTGCTTCTGGCTGGCGTTATAGGAGGTTTTTTTGGCTGCGCATACGGTCTTTGGGAATATCGTCTATGCATTTTTAAATGGGGGGCTCAGCTGTTTTTGAAAGTTGTAAAGGAATGAAAATTCACCAGCGGCGTGTCCTGGGAATCTATTGTCAGCCAATGCTGTTTTTTGCGGCAACGACCTGCATTGTGCGTCCGTGCTGCAGGATCACGCAGGGGGGGAAAAAAATAAAATAAAATTCCTCTCCGGTCTATCCGGTGTCGGAATGAGCCATGACGAGCCATGTCGCCGCGTCACTTTTAGCCTTCCAAAAGAATTTCTGCCGGAGATGGAAAAGGTACGAAACGCACCCCAAAAATCCCACCCGCCGGTGCACCTGCCCCGTTATCTAATATGATCTAATCTCCAGATTTTTCTCCTCTGGCAGGGGACACGTGGGCAGAGAGCTAAACATGTCAGGGATATTGGATGTGTTATGGTGGTGTTTGCTGGAGGTGTCTTCCTCAACTTCGCCTCGGACTCTGATGAGCTGAGGGACCATTATTCCCCAGGTGATCCTGTGCGAGATTAACTCCGCTGATTCCCCATGTGTCATTTCCTTGAGTGTGTGTTTAGCACCAGAACCAGTAATCTCACATGAGAATTGGTGTTTTCTTTTTTTTGTATGTGGGCTTGTTTTGTCGGGGATATTATTTAAAAGGTCCGTCGTTATTTTTCGATCTTAAAATTCTCGGTTTCTCCTTTTTTTTTTTCAAAGTAGCAATGAGAAGTTTATGGAGAGACGAGAGGTTTCGCCGACAAGAACGCAACAGTATAATATTCAATCAGAATAAAACAGAGAGAGAAAGTGCTGCCTCGAATCTCTGGTCTCAATTATCTGGTGAATAGACTCGGCACTTTCATGTTTTTTTGTTGAGGGACTCCTGCAAATTGTGGAGGGTAGAGGTACTTCATTCTACACTTGCATTTTTTTTGACAAAGCATCCTCGTACTGTAGGCGGTTGATATCAATCTGCGGTGGAAGCAGATCTGATTTACACAGGCCTTTCTTTTGTTTTGTTTTTTTTTTCTAAAATTTGTGGGAGGCTAAGAGAACGCCAACGAGCCATCAACTGAAGTATCACTCAGACTCAATTGTCATTTTGAGTCATTTGTTTTTTTTTAATTAAACAAAAGGGATATTGAGAGAAAAATCCACGAGGAGACATTTTTAAAGTTTTGACCGTTTAATTCAAAAATCCCCAAAAACTGAAATGAAAAGGAGACTGACTGGAGGTTGACCGTTGCCACATAAACAAAACAAAGGCTGAGTCATGGGGCAGCTACATAGAATGGTGAACTTTTGCACAAACAAAAGATAATTAATTTCCCTTTGCTTCTTGCTTGTGGGATTAATTATTCAGAGAAACCTGCAGGCTGAATAACAGAACATGATGATACATGTTTCTATATCAAAAAACATGATATTTTGCAAAATTCTTCCCTCAACCCCTTCTGAACCTTGTAGGAATCCTTAACATGCTTCTGTGCATTTAAAAAAAAAAAAAAATGATCATTTGGCCTGTTTTTCTCAACACTGCTTCTAAACAAAAGCAGCTTATCGGCGGGACCCCTTTTTGGTAACCTGTCATCCTGCCAGGTGGTGATCGGAACAGATCAGACTCCAGTCCCCATAACTTCAGCGAAGCGTGATGGATCTGTCTGGGCTCTTTGCTGTAATTTACCTCCTCTGAGAGTAAACCCGGCGGAGTTTGAATGCACGCTCGATGCGATTGCTTTACTGCGGTTCACCCGTGGAGATAGAATCGCCCCCCCCCTCTCCCTGCATCCCACAGAGCGGCGGACTTTTCCTATGCACCTCTGATGGATGGCTGGCATTATTTTTATCACTGTAACATAATCAGGCGGCGTGGCCCCTGTCTGTGTGGTGTAAGCGCTGTTAACAGAACTAAAAATACTCCCATGTAATATTTCATACCCTACATGTGCAATCTATCAGGTGAAATTGGAGGTGAAAGATCATTTACCGTATTAAATATGCATGACTTATTGGGGATCTACTGCACACAGGCATCAATCATGCCTCATACAAGCGGGAGAGAGCAGTTTATGCGGCGCAGGCCGGTCAGCTACCCCCCAGTCACTCTCTCAGCAATTCATTTTAATGAGGACTGATAATAAAGAGGACGGGTTTGGGAACTTTTCTTTAGACTTTATCTCGAAGACCTAATTGTTTGTGTTTCTGTTCTTTTTTTTTTTTTTTTTTTTGAAAGCGCGGTTTTGATAAGCCACTCAAGATGCATGAAAATACATGTGGGTCATAACACTCAAAATTGGGCTAATTTAAGATTTCTTCCCCTGCCTCTAAAGCTTAGAAGGTATAACTAGGGGGCTCTAACAAATAAATTATGAAATGCCTGCAGTTTTTTTTTTTTTGATAGAGATAAAGCAGATACAATATTAAATCCTTCCCAAATTAGTGGCGGATGTATAATTCAGTACGTGGTGAACATCAGCTGGGCTGAAAGCAGGCACTAATGAGATGTGGGCAAACTGCATCTGAGGTAACTGCCCTCCTCCCTTTCTCTTTTCCCTCTTTCTGTCTTGCCTTGCCTGTCTTTTTCTCTCTCTTTAATGTCTGCCTCTCTCTCTGTTTTGCTTTTTTTTTTGGCTCAGTCAACCACACCACAACGCCCATAAACACAAACCTGCTGCAGGCCTTGCGCGCAGAACAGAATGGGAATGCCGAACACATGGCGCAGCACAACAAAGACTGGCAGTTTCATCAGAAAGAGCGCCAGGCTCAGTGCAGCAGGCGTTTTTTATGAACCCTTGTGTTCTTCGCCATTTCTGACGTTGTTGTGATATCACCAGATAAACCATCCGACGAAGGGCACTCACGGTGACTCTGCGAACACTGGTTTAGCACATATGACCAGACGCTTTTCCGTAGGGCTTTCTTTGCTTTCCACACCACTGAGAGGACCTTTCTTGATGGACTGTGGGTAGAACAAGAGGCTCCGCTGCATACGCAGCGAACCGCAGCTGTAAAGTTATGAAAACTGCTTTAGTTTTGCACTCTGCCGAACGGCCATAACTACATATAAACCACCAATTATGCAGGTGGAATCAAAAACAAAGAGCTTCATCATCCACCCCAGCAAATAGATGCAACCTTTCTACAAGTAATATTTTGAGACGCTTATTTACAATCAGATTGCCCTCTGAGGATGATGAAAATGAACGAGTATTACGTTCCAGTTCCGTGCATATGACCGGGCAGTTTTCTGTCGGGCCTTCTTCGCTTTTCTGCACCATCTGATGGGTTTCGTCGGATGCGTGCAGCACACTGCAATCACTGTGGCGGACTGGTTTTCTGTGTTCTGGAAGATTTTGGGTGGTGCAGGAGGTCCCAGTACATACGCGCTGAACTGCAGCTGTGAAGTCTTTAGCTGCTTTATTCTTTGCCCTTTGTAGTGTTACATCGGTTCGCTGAGTTACACTAGATGGCCAAAAGTATGAGGACACCAAATGACTCCCACATGTGACCGCTGAACATCTCATCCCAAAAATATGGACATTAATCCGCTGCTACAACAGCCTCTACTCCTCTGGTTTCGGGCTTTCCACCAGATTTGGGAACATGGCCGCAAGGGATTTGCTCCCATCTGGCCACAAGGGCATTAGTCAGGTTCAACACTGATGCTGGACCTCATTAAGGCCGGTCAAGCTCTTCCACACCAGGCTGGGAAAACCCTCTCTTTATGGAGCTGGCACACTATTGCGCACTATTGTCTATAATATCATGCATGGTATACTGTGTGTGACGGCACGGGGATTTCATCAAGTTCACCTCTAAGGACAAGCGACACGTAGTGTAAATAAAATCACCTTGCATCGCCGTACCCGAACTATGAGAAACAGCCCCGGTCCCAAAGTACACACTGCATCCTGCCCAGCGAGAAATGATTAGTGTAACATGAATCAAGAACTAACAGGGAATAAATCTACCCAAACAATAGATAATAATAGTATCATTTTGAGATATTCCCGGATTTTATCCGACAGGGCAGCTGGGGGTATCAGGCTATCAAACGCAGGTAAGAAGTGCAGTGTCTCTGGAAAATGACATAGATAGCTGTGAGCACTAAGCCCAATCAAAATCTCTTCACTGTGAATACATACACACACACACACACACACACACACATATATATATATATATTTTTTGTCAGTAAATGATCTACACCTATCTGTTATTTTCAGAGTATTTTGCTGCTAAGCCTCAGCTACGCCATCTTCATTGTCAGGCATTTTCCAGAGCTGATACACAGAGGTTTCTCAACATAATGGTGATTCAATTCATGATCATAAAAAAAAAAAAAAATTGCAAAGTTTCATATAGTTACCTAATCATACAAAGGCTAGTGGATAATTGTGTGTGTATTGTGAAGGTCAGGGCTTTCATTTTTTAGCACAAGTGCCATTCATTGGCCAATGTGCTGCTGTAGGTTAGAAGAAAAATCCACATCATTCTGCGGCTTTATACAAAAAGACTAGGCAACAATAATTATAACTTATAGCCGTACTGATGTTTGACAGGAATGTGAGCTGATGCTGAGTCAGAAGATTCAGCTCATTACAGCCGGAGTGTCAGTTTTTTAGTTGTGGCCCTCGTTTGATGACGATGTACTCCCCAAAAGAGTTGCTTAGACCTGGGAACAAGGTAACGTTGATACACAAATCCAATGCGGTAAGAAACACGAGCAGTTGGACAATCAGCCGGGATGTGAAAAAGCCAACAGTTTAGCCAGAGTATCCAAAGCGCTTTTATTGAGAGGCAAAACCGAAAAGCGAGCGCGTCCAAAATGCCACCAAAAGCTCTTAATGCATAAAGCAAAGGTGTATATTTCCCTGATACGGCAAATACAGGGGGTCAAATTACAGCCCACACTTTGGGTAATGATGGGACTGTTTTAACACTGTTACCATCTTCCCAGATCTCAGCCATTACCATGGCGAAGATACTATTAGTACTGCTGACAGTAACGATGGCCAAAACCATGTAAAGAGGCTGTGAGAGAGCAGAATTCACCTTTAATTAGGAGCATGTCTATGTGGGGTTCGTTTGTTCTTAGGAACGCAAGTGCAGAGATTCGTATTCTAAACAAGACATCTCAAACCTTCATTATGATTTTTTTGCCAGTCATGCACTGTGGGCTCGTACAGATTGCGTTCTTCATTAAAGGGAAGCAGTAGGGAACTGGGTAGCGTTTAAAGCTGTTACCAACTTCTCATCCACCTTCCTCTTTCCAAGCGGAGCTCCCGTACGTTCACAAAGGGAAATTACCCCAGTGCAGACTTTTTTCCGCCGGCTGTTGACGTCTGCTGAGTGAGAAAAGGTTCAGCCGCGGCCAAGCTCTTCGCGGCCGGCGAGCTTGTTGACTTTCCACATGTCAGCCAGGGGTCCCCGGTCCCTCGGCTCCATGGGACATGTTGACCGCTTGTTCACAGTGCTCTCGCTGCAGAGCCACTTCAGGACTTGGAACTGTCAGAAATTTAATCAAAACCACTATCAACAGCAATCATTTCCTCAGTCGGTCGGTGAAAAGATGTGACACCAGGAAGTCTGCTTTAAGCTTGCAATATTGTTCCTGCACACTGCAAGCGTATCACAGGTTCACAGATGATTTGTTTTTTTTGCTACTGCGTTCTCATTTTATAACTCAGGTTGGTGCCCGGTTGAATAATAAAAGAGGCATCCAATCTGTAAAAATAACCCCTGGAAGAAAAAAAAAAAAAAAAAGATGTGTAGGAATGCCCACTAATAGAGGCTGCCAATGCACCGCAGGGAGGCATATTAACAATTAACTTTAGCAACTGCTGCAGAAATGATCACCTTAGGGGACCATATGGGTCTACATGGCAGAGGCAGCTGTGGAGCTCAACTAAGTACATTTACTCAAGTACTGTACTTAGATTAATATTTAAATGCCTCTACTTTGCTCAAGTATTTCCATATTCAGCAACTTTTGGATTTCAGGCCCTTCAGTAGCACTGCAGTCTGATTCAGCCCTCCACACGTTTCCCCTTCACCTTGGCGCATCTGGCGCCTAGTGCTGTTACTGCTTGCATCGCAAATACGTGCGTTCAGAACAGCTTTTATTTTCAAAGTTTCAGTGACCCCCCCTCTCTCTCATCGGGGGACCGGAGTGGAGTCAGTACATGTACGTGCAGGTGAACCACCTACGCTCATTTAATAGGACATTTACAGGCCAGTTTTAGCATTTTAGTACACTCACAGGTGCTAAAAACTGTAGCGTTTACAACCTGTGCTATTACTTGTTTTTAAGCACAGCACATAGTACTACCAGAGAAACATTCTTATGTTTAATTAACCATTTCTTGGAAAGCATTTGAGTTCTCTCTCCATCTCTGTCCCAATGCGAATCAGACAGAGTTCAAACTAATTTGCCACCCCGGCATAATTGCCGACTTAGCTACAAAGTACTGTCGGGGAAAACAGACTGCAGAGTGTGGCCGTCTGTAGTGTTGCAGTATGATGCCGCGAAGCGGACAAACAGCGGGCTGATTTCTCTACTGAGACTCTTCTTGAAGATTTGCCTCTATGTAGCAAGCAGCGGCTCATTGAGTTTGTGACAAATATTGTGTGCTCCGTCAAATGCAAGCAGGCGTATTTACTGCCACACCGCCCTCAGATTTGTCTTGCACGAACATGCAGTATAGTCGGTAAGGTGTCCTCCTATAGCCGGCAGCCGCTGTCGTCAGTGACCCTTAAAGATAAACACACGGCCGCTTGGCGGCGCTCAAGAGCTTAGCCACGGGGAAGAACAAAAACAGCGCTACCATTTACCGCTATCAAGAGTTCATTAGAGTATATACAGTAAGAGCAGTGGTGGAAAGTGGCATAGGATAAGATAAAAAATACCCTACACTGATAAAGATGAAGCCTGGTCCCGACGTTTTTGACGCGTGACCCCCCTTACAGAAAATGAGGCCCCCTTGTTACGTTTCAGATTCCTAGCAGCTCCCGGCAGTTTCACCGAAGACACGCTTCCTCTCAAAATATCTCATGGATTCACTGGAACTGTTTGGAGTCCAACGGGCTGAAATGATCTAGTATTTCACAGAAAGCACAAATGATCTAATCATCTACAATCATTTCAAACACTAAAACACTGACAAGGGGAAATTTTCCTGCAGAGCAAGTACTTTTACTTCTGATACTCGAAGTACATTTTTCTGCTAAGGCTTCTGTACTTTAACCTACGTATAACATTTAGTATGCAGTATGCAGGACAATTCCTTATGATGGAGTATTCCTCCATTGTTTCCTAAGAACTGCCGGTCTTAAAGCATGCGCTCCTAAGCCTCGGGTGGTAAAATACACGCGAGGCGTCACCATGAAACATATTGAAGTTAAACGCGTGAGACCATCGTCTCACTAGACACAGCCCAGAGCACAACAAGAGCGGATGAAAATCCTACTATCACTAGATACTTGCCTTCTGGCAAACCTCAAAAATTTGACTCTTTGCTAATAGTGTCAATGTTGAATCTGCACTTCAGCTACAATTGTGCAATACGGCACAAAAAAAAAAAAATCATTAAATCATTGTCAGATGTTTCACATTTTACTCTTGCAAAAGAGTAGAAGTAGTGAGTGAGTGTTTTGACACACAACAGGACGAGGAAACATAACCCGATTCTCCCTGTTGTTCATCATTCATCATGACTTTGAAAGCCCAGAATCAGAGACTGTCCTTAAAGCGGAGGGCCCCCCGCTTTCATCGTTCGAGCAGACAAAATGGTCACCTAGCGGTCATGTGCTCTGCCAAAGTGGCCCTGAACGGAAACTCCGAACCCCTGCCTGCTCGCTCACCGCAGGCCACTCGGAATTATGAGTGGGTCTGCTAAATGCCTTAAATGCAAATGCTTTTTTCACCCTAATCAGATTCAGCAAAACTGACAAAGCCGTACCCCGTGGTGGCAATATTTTTAGAGGCTATTATTTTGTGTTTACTACCTGAACAAATGCTGCCGAAAACAATTTATTTTCTATTCAAGAAACACTGGCATTTACATGACATCCGCATTCTAAAAACAGCAACAATTAGAGTTCTCTTAATTGGTGAGATCTTCATTATTTATCCCAATAAATTGTAATTTTATTTTATTATTTTCACACGCAGATGTTCTACAATTAGAACACTCAGTAAGACACCTAATTGCTCTGTGTTTTGATTTGAAGCGAGTCAGATATAACACAAATTTAGAGTGCCAAGTTGAGTGGTTCAGCTTATCGGAGGACTGCCTGCTTGGTTTATTGCAACGCAGTCCCTCACCATCCATCACCTTTTAGCACCGCTGATTATCCTGGCGAAAGATAATTACACAGCACAGCGCGGCACTGCAGAGAGGAGCGCAAACAGTTATCTGACCACCTGAACAACAACTCTGGGAGGAGAGGCGGAGAGAAAGCGTGCGGGTCTGACCTCGACATTGCCCCCCGACGCACATATATGTGCGACTACCTGCGGCAAAGATAGTGCAACTTGTGTATCTGAGTTTATGTTCAGGTGAGCAGCTCACATCCATGGAGGGGGGCAAACAGGCACTGAGCCTTTTCACAACATATGTAAATATCATTCAAATTTAAGTTACAGTTTTTGTTTTTTTGGGGACAGGAAGAAAGGCAAAAAAAAGCAGGACACAAAAAAAATGAGAGCTAAATATATATCGCTTCATAAACATATAAATAGCGGCCGCCTATTCACACATTCACGGACTTTTTTTGTTTTTTTTAAGCCTAAAATATGTGTCAATATATTCCTTTTTTTTTTTTTTTTTGTGTTGGTTTCCTGCCAACTCCCGAGAAAAATACCCCGTTTGTTAGCTGGTAGACGTTCACGTTTCTCTACTAACTAGTTGTTAAATCAGGAGTGTGACACTTTGGGACGTCTGTTAATATCATTCAAATATAACGCTAGGACCAGCAGCCAGTTAGCTGGGGGTTGGCTCAGCATCTTGAAAGGTCATTAATTAAAACATATCTTGTTTCTTTAATCCGTGAAAAAAAATAAAATAAATAAAGTGTAAAACGAAATGTTTTGGTTTTACAAGGAGTTATGTGCTGGACTATTTCTTGGCCAGGAGCAGTCACTTCCTGGTTTTATGGATTACACAAGCCTGGTGTAACACGTTGATTAGTGAGCTTAAAGAGGTGCTTGTAGGCAGATTATGACGTGGGAGGTGTACGGATCTTCTCGTTCAACTTCGGGCGAGAAATAGGCATAGCATTTTTCCCGGGACGCCGAACTACCCTTACTAAGCTGTTCAGTGCTCGGCAGATTGAGTACAAGGGGTTTATCGGAGCCGCGGACGGCTGCTTGCCGCTGCTTGAATCAGGGGGGTTGAGAGTGAAATTAGTGACCAACCGAAGCCATAAACTTAAACAGGCTAAGAAGCTCCACAGAGCCGCAGAGTTGACTAGTGACTAGTTGGGTAGTCACTTGATCCATTTGTAATATGGAAAATACGCATAAGTGGAGCTTTTACTTTGACCCGAGATCCAAGGTGTGTCTTTAAAATGCTTGTTTAGTCAGACCACCTACTGTAGGTTGTGCAGATCCGCGAACACATTAAGAAGTTTTGTGCTTCTATCACAACTAGAGAATGCTGTCATTAAAAAAAAGAGTAAGAGCAAAAAAAACAAGGACAGAACTGTAATGTATAGCACGGAACATCCTGATCTAAATCTTGTGTGTGCATGGAAAGAAAACAAGGTCTTTACGTGACAGAGAATGACTTTACTATGACCACTGACTCAGCCTTTAACAGCCATCTTAAAAATGGACCGTGAATTCTGAAAAAAACACCTTTACCTTACCTGTACACAGTGACTTATAGGTAGGTATAGCAGGGTTTCACTTTTTGGGTTCGGCTGAAAGTAAATAGGTAGTGTGCGCCGGTGGGGGGCCGTTTTGTGTGTTTGGGTGTGTGGGCGTGTGTGTGTGTGTGTGTAATTATCGCCTCTGTCTCAGCAGTGCTGGTCCTGTCTCATTACCGCCGTGGTGGGCTGTCCGTGCTTTCAGTGAACAGCGTGATGTTTCCTGCCTCCCGTTCCCTTGAGCTGAGGACGCGGACACAGAGGTGTCCAGTCGTACCTGCACACCACCACCCCCCCTCGAAGCTCCTGCGACAACTGTACCTGAAAACCTGCTGCTAATGGGCAGCCCCTATCTGCAAATAAGGCCCTATTTTACCTCAGATACAGAGAGTGGTGCATTCACTTGGCCAGACCTATTATTCCCCATTGCCTATTACTCTCTCTCTCACCGAGCATTGTTTTCACCCCCTCTCTCCTCTCCCGTCTCTCCTCCTCCCTTGCTGTGTCTGACTGTGGTCCTCCTCTCCTCATACGGAGTTGTTATCTCCACTAGATAATAATAACGCCAATCTAAAGGAGATTTTTTTTTTTTTTTTTTGGTGCCAGATTTAAAAAAAAAAAACAAAAAAAAAAAAACGTCTGTCTGCCACAGCTTAGGCTGTAGGGCATTACGGTCGAGTCGGAGCTGTTTGGGAAGATGTGCTTCAAAGTACTGATGCTGCTTCGGGGATCTTGAATTGTGCCCTCGGGTGTGTTTTAGAGACCCCGTTCTCACCTCCAGATCACATCTGGCACCTCCAGCCAGAGCTACAGAGTTGTCTGCACTTGCTCAGTGGTAATTGCTAATGGTAATTACCAACCTTTTCCGTGATTCAAGAGGCTTATATAAATAAATGACTGGTGAGGTAGGCATGGCAATTTCCCAGCAGTGCCCCGTATCTCTAACGCCATCCTTCACTGTAATTCCACCGCCGGGACCTTGACTGAATCTCAGGTTCTCTGGCCTGCAGACTGCACCTATTATCTTCAACGGCTGAGGCTATTAACCAGTGCACTCATGTGCTGTATGTTGGTTCTCTTATTAGTTTGGCCTGGTGAGTCGGTTCTCCTCAGTCCCCAGGCCTCTCTCCCCATCATTTACTCCAAAGCCTCGTGTGGGCTGATACCTCCTGACCCTTTTGAAACTCTCTCAGAAGCCGTGCCTCTCAAGTTGGCTCTTTGAGGCTCGATTCTACACTCCCACCAGCGATCTGTCCATCTGCTGAGAGTAAGGACTCCTCTCTGCATGACTACCTTTCCCCCCGGCGCTCCCACCAAGGCCACCTGCATTGCACAGACAGAAAATGGCTGAAATGGCTGCAGTGAGATTTGCCTCTAGCGCAATCCCCTCAACTTCCGATTTGGAGGCGAGTTGACTTCTTAAGACTGGAGGGATTCGCCACTGCCTCCCTACTGTGTGGAGAGTTGCTGTGAGAGCAGTGGAGAGAGAGAGAGAGAGAGACAGAGGGAGAGGGAATGTAAGGTGGGAGAAAACTGTATGCAAGAGTGAGTGAACTGAAGTCTTCCCTAATTAGGCACTGGGCCTTCGTTCTGCACATTTATAGTCTAATAAAGCATGGACTGTATGTGGTGCACAGTGATTAAACAGACGTTTGCTTTAATACATAGTGGCTGGAACAGTACGTGGGGGCTGGTTCTGGATATGTGCCACCGACATGAACAGCCCCTGCTCATCTTCGGGACTAATTATCCCAATGTTCTCGTCTTCATGATTTTAGCACTCAGCAGACAGCAGGACGGGGCCCGAGCAAGCCAAGTTAGCCACAGAAATTGTCAAAATCATTTAATCCATCTTGCGAGCATGCTAATGTAATTGCTTTTTGATTAATTGCGCCGGTGGAAAAAAAAAAAATAGGAGCTCGCTGTTGTTGTTGTCAGATTATAGTTCAATGAGATTTCTCAAAGTGATTGGTTGTAAACATATCCCTTCATTTCAGCTCTTAATGAAAGACTGCACTTGAAATCTTCATGAAATGTCACTTTCAATAATTATGTTCTGAAGTTCATCCAAATGTTGTTGCAAGGGTTTTGACCTTCTTTTTTACCCCTTCATCGGAAAAACGCAACACTTCAGTCACTGGGAATTTACTTGTTCGTCTGCGCCCAGAAAACTATCCGTTTCAGGTTAAAGCCATGTGCAGTATTTGCACGTCGTACTATACTGCAACAAACAGACAAAAAAAACAAAAAACAAAAAAAAAAACAATCTATGTCAGTAAGATGCCGGTGAAAGAACCACTCCACGGGAAAAGCACAGGCGTAAATGAGAAACTTAGTGTTAGCTTAACTCCATTTAGCTGCTTCAGTTTCATAGTCCTGGTATCGTGCAATGTTGGCTCACTGTCACACAGTCATGGCTAACTGGGCCACTCCAGTAGGAAAACAGAGCCTCTGTCAATATTCTTAGTAACACTTGTGTTTTTGCTACTATGCCTGCTGCGTAAAGGGGCCTATTCGTTTCGCTGATTCGAATCAATTTGCTGCAAATACTTTTATACTTTGCATCACAGCTAGTCATTTTGCAAACCATGCTGCTGCGAAGTCTGGGTATATCTTTTTCCACTCATACTAGGCAAAACTACTGTTTCCATAGTGTCAAGAAGTCAGAGTAGTATTATAGTACTACTAGTAATTTCCATGTTATGCAGAAATCTATTCACAGACTCTTGAACACTGTTTGACTTGTGTAACCCATCTCAGTGAACATCAAGTCTGCATACATTTTCATGAACTTTCCAATCTCAGGAGTCTTACTTCAAATAATAATAATAACACGCGATTGTATATTCTCGGCAATATGAATTATGAAATATGAATTAATGCGTTGCCAGTGCATATTGTCTAAGGAATCTTCTACGAAGTCATGGAGTGATTTTTAGTAAGGTGATTCGGCTGAACTGTTGTCTGGTTTAGAACCCGTCTAACTGTCTGCCTGACAGACTGATAGAAACGATGACCTCAACTATCCTTTATGCTCCCCTTCAGGCATATTACAATTATTATTCATTCTTGATATAAGTAGAACTGCGTTGACAAAGGGGCAACACTCTTACTACACTGGCAGGATCCCGGATCTCGGGACCGAACTGTTCTGCGAACACTTTCTGCGGAGCAACGAAGAGGCTCCGCAGTGACCGCAGGTTCTTTTACATTCAAGCTCACCAACACTTCTGCACTCTTCCGAGGTTTGGAGGTGGAGATGTCGGCGGTTTATGCAGGCACAAGGAAGAGGGAGAGGCAGGAGGGAGGGACTGCACATGGAATAACTGTGCCTCTGACAGACAGAGTTGAGGCTAGTCTCCGGTTCTCAAAGGGAGCCTGCCTATCTTTTGTAGAGACAGCCCGCAGGCTACCGCAGACAGATGCAGAGCTCGACTACTAAAGGAGAGTTAATAGATTGGCCCCCCCCCTCAGACAAACAGCGGAACGAAAAAGTGCAGAGAGAACGAGAGAGGGAGGGAGAGGGAGAGACGTGCAATGTGGTAAGGGTCCATTAGTATTCCTGCTATCCACCTGACACTGACAGCTGACACTGACCTAGTGTCCAAGGTGAGCAGGAGACAAGGCACAGGAAGCAGAAGCCCCACAGAGGCAAACCGCCGTGTGTTTTTATGCTGTTCTCCGTTTCCTTTGTGGTTTCAGCTGAGTGGATTCTAAATGTCACAGTTCTGTGACACATGTAGATGACTTTGACCCTGTTACACCCCCAGCCTTACCTTTCCTTTCTCACTTGAAGCTGCACAAAGCAAGAATTTTCTAAAAAGAATACACACCCGCTTATCGGTTTCAATCACAAAGGGGTTCGGCTGAAAAGAGTGTGTCATCCAACCTGATTGATAGACCCTCAGATTTGCCCAGATGAAGTCTGAGTGCCGGTTATGGCGACCTCTCTGCCCACAGACAGTGACGCAGCTCAACTCAAGAGCTGTCTAAGAAAAGACAAAGCTGGACCCTGGTCCTTTTGGTTTCTTACATAAAGCGAACACAAACCAGTGTGACTGGTATGGGTTTTTACATCTACACACATTTTACTACTTTGTACCGAAGCAGCTCCAAGCGGCCAAAGTGAATGTCCTACACATCAAAATATGAAAACCGCATAAAGGTGAGATGTTAGAGAGATCAAACGAGTCAAAATTGGTTTTGTGTTGCCGTACATCTGGCATCAAGACGGGATTCGCTGTAATTCATTCAAACACTTTGGCAGCCGATGACAGACATCTGGACTACAACAGCAGGCAACCTCTACCTAAACAAAAAGCATGCAAATGATTATGTTAGTACACAGATTCACATGCTTCCCACTGCACACGCATTGTCATTATAAGGGCCTCTCCCTGTGCAATTTTTTTCGGACTCGATTCGAATTAGCGCCTCCGCCGGTCACACAGCAGTCGCCAGTCGGAAAACTTTGCAGGTGTGTAGGTGAGATCGAAAATGCAGGTTGAGTTCCAAGACGGCTGCGGTTTGAGCAGGGGCGCCAGAAGCAGGGAGGGGAAAAGGTGAACCTTTTGACAGATTACCATTTCACGTACCGCTAAAGAAATTCCTATGAACTTCTCTCAGCTGTTACAAGCGCAGAAGTGATAGGTGCTTTGTGTGTGTGTGTGGATTGGAAGGTGGGTGAGAGGAGTGTGTCAGTGTATCCGTACTCACTTTTAGAGCTTTCAGAATCTGACTACTGTGTTGCAAGACAACAGCTGACAGCTGTTTTGAGGTCGATCACAAGTCTCAGAGAGCACTCCCCTCAGTAATTTTCTAGTACTCCTGAGAAGCCTGCTATGTTGAAATCGTGGTTCTTTCTGCAATTCGGAGCGGCAATCAATCGTGTTTGAGAAGCACTATGTGTCAAAGATGCAATTAAGTGTGTGTTTCGAGTGACTGCAATTTGTGGTATCAGCAGACGACTTCCAAATGTCTCTTTGAGTTCAGTTTTTTTTGAAGGCCAAAGCTCTAATATTCGGTGGTCAGGTGTTGAAATGTTGAAGGTCAAATTGTAGATTATTAGAAAACGTGCTGTGCTATTCCAAAAAATTTTTTTCAAGTTAACCGGCCCTGCAGAGGGTTAACACAGCAAATTACACAGTGAATAACATTTCTGATTGAGAGGAACTGTGCCCTTGTTCCCGTATGGGAAGTTGCCTTAGTTTGAAATGAAAGATACAGCAACCTTGCACAGTGAATGAAGCTTAATGGAAAAGTAACATTGGACCTCAAAGTTCTGCTACGCTACTATTTCCCACACTAGACAGATCGTCTTAGCTTTTATCTAATTATTCTCTTCTCTTTTTCTTCAACTATCTTCCAATCATTGCTGGTACCACTTATGTATAGGAGAGTCACAGAGTGATAGGCGGTGTAATAAGGTTATTAAAGAAGAGTGCACTTTGACCAGGGCCAATGCAACCTCTCCAGTCCGTCTCCATCGCCGCCCATGCCTCACCTTTTGGAAAGTATGAGCCTTGTTCTTCACTTTACTATCAGAGAACATCCCGTGTTTCAGGCAACAGGCACTCCCTCCTGTACGACCATACAGGTCGTTCGTCATGCCATGGTTATAGTAATGAGCATGCGGGGCGCGCCGCCGCCGGCGGCGAACCCGAGCGGCGAGCGATAACAAACATGCAGTTAGGATGGTAGGGTCAGGTTAAAAGAAACAACACCGACGCTCGGCTGCAAACGGGGGACAAACAGCCGTGTCCTTTGTCAGAGTCCTGCGTTTCGTTGACCCATTCACCCACCCCAACCTCCTCCTCCTAACGTGGACTTTGTCGCTCTTCTCGCTGCGTCACCTGACTTCCACCTCCGCTCTATGGCCATCGGAGGTCGCCCAACAATGAAACGCAATTATGGGTCGTGATGAGCTGCTGGCAGAGATTACCTACGGGCTGAGCTTTTGCAGGAGGACACTTTTGTTTCAGGCGGACCGATAATGCAAAATGCACTGACAGCACTGAAATAAAGTGGTTCAGTGGAAGGATGTGCAGAGCTCCTCATTACACCACTTAGCACTGCATGCATCGTCTTTCATCCCTCCTGATGCATGAAATTTATGTATACAGAACAAGTCCAGCACTGACCCTGACTCCCATGTGCATCTACTAGTCCTAGTTTCAAAGTACCATATCGCTGTGTTTCAAAAATTTGCATAATATTCTTCTACTGAAGTCTACATGTACAGCACCAAGGATTATTTGATAGAACATGCTCAGTATATGATGTCTTGTCTGTCCACATCAAATCACACATTACTCCTGTATACCCTGCAGCCCCTACATTACAATCTTTTATGTGTGTTTTTCTCTTTTGATCAAATGCTGTTGTCAAAGGACTGGACAGGTGACCCCTGGGCAACGTGAGTGGAAATCTCCTTTGGGGTTGCGTGATTTCAACTGGCAAGGTGTTGTCTTTCTCCATTAGTCTCGCAACCAATCACGAGTAATTCAAACGCATTACTGCGAGGTCTGCGAGTTTTCAACCCTAAGAGCTTTTGTGATAGAGACGACTATGATGACATAAATAAGCGTGTTTGTTCCTTTTTCCTTTGATTACCTTACGTTAAAGAAAAAAATAATGTACCTCCACTCAAGATATTAAGGACGATTCGGAATGGTGTGTGGTTTACTGTGCGCACAATGGTTGAGTGCTTGGACAAAGAAGGGATGATGGGCAGGTTGCAGTTGTCATTTCAAAAGCGACCAAAGCATCATACATTATCCAGAAAAAAAAAAGAAAAAAGGAATTCACTTTTTTAATTTTAAAAGAAAGTTTTAATTTTGACAGGATGTTAGAGTGAAGTCTTCACTTGTAACCTGAGCCTCTCCTGAATTTATACAAGAAGGCAGAGCTGTTTTTAATTAATCTACTGAGTTTACGGCTCCATCTGTTTGTTCTGCCAGCGCTTGTGAGTTTTTCTCAGTTTATTCTTCTTTTCACTAAGTGTGACCTCCCTCTGTTCCCCTGTTCCCCTTCATTTCTCCCGCCCCGCATAGCCAGTTGCTAGCTTTATGGTAGCTCATTGCACGTTTTGATATCTTTAAATCGACAACTGCACCATCAGATCACTCAGTGATTCGTGCTGGGAGTGCCCGTCCTGGCCTGTTTTGTGAGTATGTAAACAACACAGATCTCATTGCTGGGGCTGGGTGGTTATTACAAAAGTCCCCTCTAATAAAACTGGCAACTTATATATTGGAACTTATATATTGAACTGTATAATGGCCCAGAGTAGGAGAAACGAAAAAGTTATGGATATTCTGCACATAAATGTTGTTATGTTATAAGGCTAATTATTCTATACATATCTAAACTCCTATGTGTTCTCATAGGCAGAAAACTAAATTGGCCGACATCAACAGCTCCTCTAAGCTCCTTCAAATGCTGCAAATTTGCCTGATTGGCAGGATTTCTGTAATTGTTCAGTGACTTCAGCAAGTCAACACTGAAAGCAGTTGTGACTGTTGGCTGGAGTTAATCTCAAACCGCCTGTAAACAAGGACATAATTCATGATAAATTGCAACCAGTCTGGTGTTAAAACGACTCACTCAGGATTAAAACTGCAGTCCTCTGGTGTTGCAAACTTCTACTCTGCCAGCTGAGCTAATGCAAAGAAATGTGAGAATGAGGCTCATAAAATCATTACGGCTGCATCCTGAACATCACATGCATAGTAATGGATTTTGGGACAAAGACTGAGTGACTATAGTTGGTACTCACAACAAAGAAGCTGGACTTTTGACCATTTATTAACCTTAATTTTGTATTTTATCCAGGATAATTTGTTATATTATATAATGGTTAAGATTCAATTCCTCTGCTAACACTCACTAGCAATCAGTTTTACACTGTGATAAAGCTGCTGCAATTATAATAGCAAATATTCACATATGAAAAGCGGAAGATGATATTACTATGAATTAAGTTTTTACACCAAAGGTAAGACAATTTTGGAAGTGATGCGGCTGACAGAGCTGTCACAGCTTTATTAATTTTGAACGGCTAATTCCCTTGGAGTTCTGTTTCCAAAGCACAATGATTCTGAGCCGCTTTAATGTTCATTAGCATGTCCAAACTGTTTCATCAGAATGTCAGCCACAGTGTTGGTTAACACAATTAGCAAAACAACAGGAACATCATGCGTTTGCACATCACTGATTACGTTCTCAGGAATATTAAGCAACTGGAGTTAGTGGAGCTAATTAAATATGAAACAAAGCATCGTTAGATTGGCTCATAATAACCCAATGAGGTTTTAAAACTGCAAACTTTAAAAACCAAGGTCAGACACCTTTGGACTGAACAGATGGCTTCTGCCACAAACACCCTACATGATATGGTCTAATTGGCAGTAACACATTATTTATTGACTATTTACTGAATTGGTCAATTAGGTTAATAGGTAACTTCACTGTTTACTCTGATTTACAAACCCGCAACTCGTGAGCACCCGCCTAATTCCAGGTGATAACAATCACCCATCATATGGATGGTTAAAGAGCCTATACACAGTTCACCAAAAAAACAAAACAAACAAACAATAAAATACAATAAAAAATAGGCATGTTAGGAAATTCAGTGTAAGGTTTCAGACCTTTTCCAGCTGCACCCTGGACTCACTATCTGTGAATGTTTAACAAAACTATCATGCTCCATTCGGAAGGCTAACTTGTCTTAATGCACATTTTATATGACGGATGTCCCGCCGCTGCTGTAATCTGTCTAAAGAACTGGACCAACACTCATTTCGACCAATTTTTTTACTGTCAAGGTACAGCTGACCTCACGGAAAGAGCCCTGGCAACCTTGACAGCTCAAGGATAGTTATCTTTGAACACAAATCCATATGCTGCCTCACTTTCCCTCGACAAGAACTCTGCCCGTCTTGGCAGTGAGCTCTGGATCTCTCTGCATAGCAGGTAGGCAGGAGGCTGCAAGTCTGGGGGATGTGGAGGAGGGATCCTCGGCGGCAACCGCCGAAGCCCCGGCTGCCACCTGGTGTTGCACGCAGCACGATACCCGGCACACTGTCTCAACGAACACCCTGAGCTGTCACTATGCGCCTCACGTCCCGGAATCCTCTTCACTTTGTTTATTTATTCATTATCTCTTATGTTCCTCTAATAAGGTGGGGCCCGTGCGAGACACGCTGAGGGGGTGAGGCGTCTGCAAAGGATCTGAATGGAGGCACTGTCTCGGGCAACAAAAAGTGCCAGCACTGAAGGGTAATGGGCCCACCCACAGGCTGACAGATCTAAAAGGGTGATTAACGAACACCCATGGGAGAAAGGCAACAGGAGGGCGAGGGTGTATGTGTGTGTTCGTAGATGCCTTTTAGATACTTTCTCTTTGTTTCGACTTCTATTTCACTCTCTCTATTTTTTTCTGCTTTTCATCCATGAGAATCTGTGCACAATTTTTACGCACTCACTTGTTTCTGCTCCAGATGTGCGTAAAGAAACACAAACAACCGTACGCGAGCAAGTAGGTCTTTCTTTTGCCCGCTCATATTGCTTCACACTGTGTTCCCAAGGTAATCTGGATCATTTTGCTCACGAACATGCGCGTGTTGAGATGCTGACAGGCCGAGCAGCTTCTATCAATCTAAATAAGATTCAGTGGTGGAGCCCATACATTTTTTCTGCCTGAGTGTCCTCCCCCTGAGACTGAGTGTTCACAAAAGCAGCTAGTCGTCAGATGGTGGGATAAGTCGAGCTCAATCTCCAACGAAACATGGAGGCCTATTTTATTGAGCTATATAAAGGCCAGGTTGATGGGGTTCTAAAAATATGGTGGTCTTAAATTTCTAGACATTCTTGGCTCTAATAAAAGGATGCAGCGGCTCATCGTTCTACTTTTTTTTTTCCCTCTGATGTGGTCTGTATGCCTGTCCTGAATTCCAGTGGGGGAACATCTTTTCTTCTATCACTTTCCACAACACTTTCTCTTTCCTAATCTCTTAACCTCCCTTTTATTGCCACGTTTCCACCAAAGTCTTCAACTCTGCAACTCCTCTCATGTGTCACATCTTCTTCCACTATTCCCAGCAGGCAGTGTGTGACGTCTCAGACCTCTGGCTTTCCCAATTACAATCGCAATCTGAACGTAATTTATCTTGCTTGGGATCGAAATCACGCACGGGCCATAACTTTCCCCTGGCAGAATGTTTATGTGTTTAACACCAGATTGCCAACTCGGTCTGTTTACACCAGATGCGTAGAACTGTAAAAGGACGGTGATGATGATGGATGATAATGATGATGTCAAGGCTGGAAGGGAATTTCATAGCAACAATGATATTGGGGTTAAAGCCCAGATGGAAGGGGTTAAATGATTGCTAGCCACCTCCCTCTTCCTGCCCACTTTGAAAAAAATGATAAACAATCTTACCGTAAGCAGTAAAGAAATGAATACCGCCCTGCGATACCAGCAGCGCTTCTACAATAAATCTGGCTGGCTTCATTCATACTCCTCATCTTCTCTCAATTTTCAGTCTTTCTGTCATATCCATCTGCTAGTCATTAGCTATACTCTGTCATTGCAGGATTAAGGGAGAAGTGACGAGCTCGAGTGGCTCCAGCAGCCGCCACGGAAGCAATAACAGCAACAGCCGAGGTGCCTTGTTTTCAAATCACTGACCTTCATCAGACATATGCTCCTATGTGTGTGGCGCTAAGAGAGCTGCTGAAAAGCATATGCAGATATGTGACACTTAATGTTCTGCGTCCCAGGCATCTGTCACGGCCACTGGCTTGTGTATTCGCTCGGGAGTTGCCACGCGGGTGCTTTGAGCTGAACACAAGTGCCTTGCATTGCTATTCCACTAATGGTGCGCTGCCGTGACTCGGCTCCTCCTTTTTCGTTTTGCATGTTTACAGCCATCAATTTGCTGTCATGCTGACACAGGGTCAGCTGTTTGATCACGTCCTATGTTGTGAACGCGAGCAGGATTGTTGTGTTTTGATGGGGAAGAAAGGGATTTTTTTTTTTTTAAAACAGGCCTATTACTGAGGCCAGAGATGGAGACAGGGTGAGACAGATACCCAACTTAGTTTTCTATTCAGTTAGCTGTGGGAGAAAAATGAAATGCAATTTGTACACTGAAAATTGCCCATTGTCTTCAGGAAGATTGTTCTATTCAAATTATGACATTGAAACGACATTGGCCCGGGTCTGCAGACAGCCCAAGGACACAGCAGAAAAGACATAGCACACATGAATAGAGCCTCTTTTTTTTTGGCATGATTACGGCACAAGCACCATCCCGAAATTGAAAATGAATTGATTGTGAGCCGAATGAATAGCACTTACTTTGTTTTTCATCTTTTAAAACAATACGTATCTCTGATCAACTCAAGTCTTGTTTTCATGCTGACAAACAACCGTCTTTCTTTTGGGCAATGGGCTCCGTCGGTGGACCCTGGCAGCCTCGATGTGGGTGTCTGTTATGATGACCGCCCTAACGTTCTGTTCCTAAACTATGTTTTTTGTTCTAATATTTGCACATTTCCAATATGTGCTCATTGACATTTGGATTTCCCAGAGAGTGTCGAGGCAGGATGCCAGTCCCCCTTTTTTTCAGTTCCCTCTGAGCATGAATTTATAAATTGAAAAACCAGGCAAAAATGACCTTAATCCGCTCTCCGTCATTCTGCAGGAAATGTTCGTGCTCCGCAGGGACTGGGTTTACAGCCACCATCTGTTGCATTTTTCATTAACAAAATCTATTTCTTCATTTAACCATGCATGCTCAGACAATGCTATGGCTCCCATAACACCCCTAAATCCTGGATTGGAAAAGAATGAAAACACAAACTTGCCATAGAGAACATGTTTTCAGATTAGTGCTGTAATTGCAAGTATAATGCGAGTATATTCATCAAGGATTACGGCTATGACATTTTGTATGTATTCAGGTAACAGGGGATAGTAAATTCATTCTAATAGAGCTGAGTCAGACGTGAGAATAACTTTATGTGGTGACTATTGCTGACTCTCTTGCTCCGAGAAGCTCGCAAATGCCCAAACGCAAAGGGGATCCGCTGTATCTTGCTCAGCGGCACTCGTTGGGGCTTGAACTTCTGTCTACTTTGTGTTGGGAGAACTTCTCTGACCGCAAAAACAGAGACTGCCTCAGATTTAAAGGTCTCAGCGTCACTAAATCTTACTTTTTGTGATAAATGTCAGGCTAAGACAACTACCGATGAAGTTTTGTTTTTACTGTGCACAGTTTATGATATTTTAAGTAGTGTATATTCATCTTTTCATGGCTGTGCCAAGTCCTCCTGCTCTTGCAGAGTGGCTGCCCAGCCAGCATATATCATGTCACCATTCTCTGATAGGTTTATTGATTTTGCACTCCCCTCAGCACCATCTCTCAAACTTTTCAACACCAGAACTAACTGAGACAGATATTTTCCAACTGCTCAAAATAGATCATTAGCCAATTGGAAAAGATGGACTTTAAGCCCTACGGATCTATACAAAAGATTAGGAGAGATGGAAAGAGGAGAAATCCTGACAATCTGCAGCATAGGTCCATGTAGAAAAGAGAAAGTTTGCCTTTTGTTTTGTGCACTGGTGATAAAAGCAACTGAGTAGGAGGGACAACAGCTGGGCAATGAAATGTTTATGGTAAATATATGAGAATAATATCTTGTCGGGGGTGATAATAATATGCAGCTGTGTCTGTACACCCCCCCCTCCCCCCCAGCGTCATACCTTCAGGACCACAGACAGAGATGATGGACAGCGCAGAAACGGAGACCATCGCTGCTTTAAATCCTCTCCCCACTGATATGACTATAGGTCTCTATCACTGTGTCAGGGCACGTCCATATCACAGGGGACAATCTACCCTCTGGGATGGGCTGTTGTCTGAATGGTTTCTGCCAGCTTCCTCTGTCTTAGGACAAATAGGCTAATAATTCCATCAAGGAGAGAGGATGAGGCAATAAAACATGCGAGAAAGGGAGGGGATTTTTTAATGTGCTTCGTTGTCTCGGATGCAATTACAGTGCCCATCATGTGATGCTTTATCTTTCGGTCTCCGCGGATTCTAAACTCACTCTCTCTTTCTCTCTCATTCGTTCACACGTAGACATAAAAAAAAAAAAAATCAGAAGCACAGGACATGTGTGCCAAAAAAGGAAGTAAAAACAAGCAGGAGCCAAAGTGTCATGTTCAATTTGAATTTGTTTGTTGTTCTAGTACAAACCTGTTCAACAATGTTCTGTAAGTTGCAAAAAAATAACACCTTGAGCCAAATAAATTATGATAGCACATTCCCAGATCACTTCCCCGAGAGTAATCTTTGAGGATTAAAAATTAGGCTGCTTTCTATGCATATTAATTGCAGACAGCTTAGGATAAACATATGATTTCAGAATTTTTAATGTAGTTAGTCACTGCCATGACATTTTTTCCTGAATCTACTCCGACTTCAGGCAAGGTCTTTTCTGATCAAGTTAATTACTTTGAGGGGAGCAGTCAGTGGGGCTAATTAAGAAATATGTCTGAATGAACTATGGTCAATAGCAGCCCTACTACTACCACTGGGTTCTGACCTAGATTACTAATGCCTCCTATTTAGGAATTACCACATGACAAATATCCAATCAAATCTCCAGAAACTGCCTTCCATCATGCAGGCTGAACTGTCATCGTGGGCAGGTTTCCTGGGTGGCTTAAGAAGTCACCAGTAATCAGAGGAGTTCACGCCAAGTTGTTGATTACCTCAAATTAAGTGTCTAGAGACCACCGAGACCCAACTGTGTCCCCCATGGCACACGACAAAGATGCACAACAAGACACAGTGAAAATTATAATCAGTGATATTGGCTGACAGCAAGACCTTGGGAAGCTACTAATCAGTCTCCGAGCGTTGAAGGTGTTACACGTTTAGATGTAAAAAAAAAAAGTTGCTCGTAATGACTTGAACTTCCGTTTTAGAAAAACGTTTCCAATGGACAGCAAATGTGAAAGCAAAAATCAATACAAACTGCGACCTATGGCCGTAGAAATCTAAAATGTTGTGTAGTATCTGACTTGCTAGCTGAAAGCATTGCAGTCCGATACAGGCATGCTTCAGACTTCCATGGACCTGAACACATTACAGTTCTAGAAAGCGCCAGCTTCTTTTCAAAGGTTCTGGGACCAGTTGGTCTCGTTTAAAGGCCCTGTGGTTCCAGAACACATCGGTTAATTTGAACAGATTTTGGTTCTGGACCACACCAGTTCCATTTATTACATTATGGTCGCAGAACACTTTACACTGTAGTCCACTTAAACATAATCTAGTTCAATCGATTAAAAACATTTATGGATTTATATTATGCCATCAGAATATCAATAGACTGGAAACAGAGCCTGATTCAAATAAATAGTTTGACATTTGGGAAACATTTGGGTTGACAAGCACAGACACTGGAAACGGCCTTTAGAGGCTCTAGTAGCTGGATTTTGTTACCTTTGGACACAATCAGACTAGCTGTTCCAAGTCTTTCTGCTGAGCAAAGCTAAACAGCTGCCTGCTGTAGCTTCGTTTTTAGTGTACAGACATGAGAATGGTATCAGTCCTTTCATTTACCAATCAGTAAGAAAGCAAATAAAAACTTTGGGTAAAATATCAAACTATTTCCACACGGGTTACGAAAAGATGTCCTGGAATTTAATCAATTCTGGTTCCAGAGCAAACAGGTTCCATTTACCGGATTCAGGTTCTGGACCACACCAAAGTCTTTCAATTCATGATGGAAAAGGTTCTGGATTTGATCAGATTCTGTTTCACCTCACAATTTTCTGTGTCACTTCAGATTCTGTTTCACAGTTTCACTTCTGGAACACACTAGTTCTGATCGTGAGATTGTGGTTCCAGAAAACATCAGTTCCATTTAACAAATTCCACTTCTGTAACACATCAGTCCTGATGGTAAGATCCTGGTTCCAGAAAACATCAGTTCCATTTAAAACATTCTGACCCTAGAACACATCAGCCTCATTTAATGGGAGATGAAAAGCGGATCCAGCACCAAGTAATTAAGAGAGACCACACAACGGCTGGTCCAGCACTAAGTGAAAAGGAGACAGAGAGAAATTCAGAGTCTGTGCGTGGGGGGAGGGGGGAATTCAATACAGAGGTGGGGTGACTTCAGCGGCCATAAACAGTCTTTTTCATGAAAATATCCCATATAGTCAGAGGCGCCGGTGGCCATAAAGGCGACTGAATTATTTATGAGAAACGTTTTGGAAACAGCAGTGAGAATTTGTGGATAGGGTGATGCATGTCCGGTGGCCTTATTCTGTGGCAGTCCTCTAATGCTTTGATAAATGACTGTTATCTACACCCTTTGGTGTATGACGGCCATCTGCTATGGACTCCTTAAGGGCCAATTGGAGACGTTCAGAAATCTGGGTCAGCTCAGGTGGCTGCATTAGAGGAAAAGGTTGCTGACCGTGAGAAGTCCGGCAATCTTGGTCTGTGTCACACGGCCACGCTGACCTCCTTATCAGTGCGGACAGAACTCAGTTTTCAGTTTGTACTCGGAGGCTCGCCTCAGAGGGATTGGCTCCGAATCAGGATAGATTTACCCACTGCACTGCCGTTTCTGCACACTCATGTCTGCCTGAGCAAAGCGCCACAACCTCTGAAAAAGTCAAGTTTAGTTTCATGAGCATACACTGAGAGTTATTGCTCACAGGGAAGAGACGTAGTCAGCTGCCTGTGTATGCTGCACGTGCACCCACACACATTGAGAGGCAGGCTGAACTTAATAAATTTAACGATGAAAATCTAGCCAGTAAATTGTTACATTTTTATACTATCAGCCGGAGAGGATTACACTTGGATGCTTTAACCTGCCCAATGCGGGGTAACCTTCATATATCCTGACCTTCGAAGATTCAGAATGATTAAGAGTGCAATGTTGTACGATTCATGCTTCCCTTGCGTCAATGGCTGTCGGAGCGTATCCAGGTGAGTGGATTGAGAAGTAACCGGGGGTAGGAAAAACACTAAATGGTTAAGTAGGTTTGCTTGTTCCTTAGGGGTTTAGAGCCTTTTCTGGACTAAAAGAGATGAGACCATCTGAGCAATTAATCATGCTGGTATTGGCATGGTGGATACTGTATCCACTCAAGGACAGCTTCGAGATGCATTAGGGCAAGTGCTGCCAATCCCCGGGCAGGGCCAGCCCAGGGGGATGCTCACATCTCTTGCTAAACCATGCATTTCCCCGGTCTTACACTCACCTACTTCTATTTGAGTACATCAGCACTAGTGAACCCTTCTAACGATTTGTTACTCTGAGCTGCTGGAGCTGTTTGGCTCTGTCAACCTCTTCTGTCAGAGAACAGGAAGCTGATGTGTGCTCACAGCTTCACTCTTTCTCGTATCGACTACGCCGCCAGTGCTTTAATCATCCTTTACAATAAATCTCAATCAATTCAGCACTGAGGATGCGGGACACGTGCAGATGGCATGGGCTGATAGTCCTGACACATTGCAACTCAATCAAATAGTGGCACAATAAAGCACCTCCACCCCCACCCCCTCCCTTTCTCATAGGACAAGGATCTGTGAAGCGGCACTCTTGCTAATCTATGCCATCATTGTGCCATGTAATCAGAGCTAGTATCATCCTCCTCCGTTTTCCAATGTCAAGCCTTGACAACGATATGAGGACTTATTAGTTTAATAGGCAACATAAACAAATCACAACCACTTAGAGCAGCGATCATTTCAGCAGCACTCGGTGGACATCTTCTGCAAGATCCCAAAATTGCGACTATGGTCGAGGGGATTGGGTTATGGCGTGATGGTGGTAAACAGGTGGCTCTATCGGCGGTTTGCCAATACACGCTGCACCAAATGGAATAAAATGGCGAAACAGATGTTCTGCCGTGCTGTGCCTTGATTTGAGTGGTGCTCACGCATTTAAAGCCTACTGAAGTATACTCTGTGCCTGGCATGGCTGACGGGCCTGCTGGAGGACTTGACAGCGGCTGTGAACCCAGTAAGTACTCGCTCTGCCTCCTTGCTGGGCAACGCCTGACAAGGGTGTCAAGCAAATGAGAGGAGCATGTGGAGGGACGAAAGAGAGAAAGAGAAAGAGATGGAGGAAGCAGACATGTGGTTGTATATGCAATGCAGCTGATCCAAGACATGCAGTGAAAGAGAGGGGGACGTGGACGGAATGGATTGGCCAAGGTGTTGCAGAACTGCTTGTGTCAGTGACTCTGGCCTCTGTCAGGTTTCTTCTCCACTCCGAGGCCATTCAAATGTTTGGGTACCTTCGCCAAAATCCCCGACCTCTTCCCTCCGAGGCAATCAAGCAGCATTTAACGGCGTTAAGAGAAGTAGTAAATCTGCATGACATTGAGTCAGTAATAACATTTACAGCCACAGATGAGCTCCTCTCAGTCTAGAAGGTTATTGCAGCACACCTCCTGCAACAGAGACAGTTGCAGGAAAGAGATTGGATGATCAACTAATAATTGCCATTCTGGTTTTGATATGCTTTTAAGAAAGGAGGAGGAAGTTCACAATATGGAAGAGGGTCTGAAAGCCTGTAATGACAGTGGCCTGCACACAGAGAGATGGAGCGGGGGTGGATAGTGTGGATAGCTGTGAAATTGATGCGACCTTGAAAAGATGTGGAGACAGGGAGAGTCTGCCTGGTAATTACGGTGAAAACGTGTGTAACTAACTACCATGTTCAGCCCGCCAATGAGCACAGGCTCCCTGACCATGCACCATACTCAATTACAGGGGAGAGAGACTAGGAGAGAGCCAGCAGGAGAGAGGAGAGGGAGGAACCAGGGTCATTTTCCCCTTTGATGACCTTCAGACTAATGCGGCCCAGGAGAGCCAGCTATTTTCTGAATCTCACTGGAAGATGTCCCTACGCTCTCAGAGATCTTTTTCTTTCCCAGCTCACATCTAAGATGCAGGTGGGGACGGAGGAGAAACTGGGAAAGAGTAAACAAGATTAAGTAAACACGTCTGCTTGTGTTAAAGAAAAGTAACTTAATTGGATGAAAATTTGTTATTTGTTAAATCTGGTATTCCCTCTTTGTGTTTGCTTCATTTATGTGCTATTTTGTTATACACAGATTAAGCAGGATCATGTGTCGAATGTTTTGCTTGTACAGTCTCATTTGTAGCCTTCTGTCACTCTCACTAGCTACATCTTTTATTTCTGCGATGTACTTTCCAGGATGCACTGGTGTTTACCTGACGGCTGCTGATGTGAATTCCCACCAGGACAAACTAATGCACATTCCCTTTGTGCAGCAAATCAAGCGATTCTGACGTAAACGTAACCTCCGTGAGGAACATATTTATTTTAAGTTGCCCTGATTGGCACCGTGAGAAAAAATTATTTTCTAATCGCAGGCCCAAAGCTCGTGGCGTGTTAATGAACTTTGCCTCCGAACTTTGAAGCCCCAAACAGATTGTCCATCTGTAAGATGCCATATGCGACTAG
The DNA here is from genome assembly GCF_016859285.1 of Xiphias gladius. NCBI lineage: Eukaryota > Metazoa > Chordata > Actinopteri > Istiophoriformes > Xiphiidae > Xiphias > Xiphias gladius. The sequence continues at coordinate 20,220,296 of NC_053404.1, read as the reverse complement.
AGGCTGCTGCTGCAGCGCGGCTAAGACCCTGTATGATCACACAGCCTGTTTGTAAGACAGTGTTTGTATATGAACAGCTTTGTTCCAAAATTAGACATACAGCATCGGCGAAAGGAGACACCGATTTTCATTAATTGATTTACTGCACAATGTAAAGAATATAAGGAATATCATTAGCCTGAAATAACGTTTGACATTTTGATAGTCAATATCCTCTCATTCGTTGAACTCCAAGTAAGGATTTATATACTTAATGATACGTTTTGTTTAATGTGTCTCTGGTTACAGAGTCCTACTCTGTGCGTCAGTAATTAGTGTTATGTTGTGGTTATAAAATTCTTGTCACTCCATACCCTTAATATTTGTCCTTCGTCGGATGCTTGTATTCCAAGCATTCAGCTAATATTAGGTTTTGCATGTCAGGCAGAAAGTATAACAACTGTTGACTGCGGTTTGTTCAGATCTGTTTTATTTCAGATTGAAAGGTGAGAAAAAAGGAGTCGCCTTATATCCCCGCAGCCCCGTGATTTTTCTGCACCGAAATCATTTGATTACATCATTTGAATATATCTTCCCACCTGTGAGAGACTGAACAACTGAGGCTGCATCAGGGTCCCATATACATACGTAATTATCTGTTGCAGGAAATAATCATTCATGTGAGTAACTGCAATATGAAAATGTGATGAACACTAAAGGGATAAATGTCCATTTACCTTGTCTCACCAAATGACCCCTGCTCTCTTAGTTCAATATATGACACCAGTTCGGGCGATTATGAATATTTAGTACAACAGCCTCGATTGATGGAGTTAGCAGTTCACTGGCTGTCACAGTCAGTCAGCGGTAGTAGTAGTGTTTTTCCCCCAGGTCACCGACATTATAACCAACCACCTATCCAGCTCTACCATGATTACACATATACTATAGATGCGCTATATGCAAACTATAAACACACATAAAACCAAACTGAGAATATCATCTGATTACTTTTTTTTTTTTTTAACTTTATGCTTTAATTTCCATTTGGAACCATACTTTCCACATCGATGCGTTGTGATATCATGAGATTTTCTGAATCCCTGCAAATGTATTCAGCTATTTTGGCAGTGACCTTGCCCAGATATTCACACCGAAACCTGTATACTTGTGCTAAATTAAAATGTGTGAGTTTGCTACATGACAGTAGCCTGATCCCAGATCAGACTTGCAGCCCATATCTCCCGTTTTTTTCAGCACTTTAAATGGGTCTGATGTCGTGCTCATTGGTGGCTGTGGCCGCGGTTATAAAAACAGCCAAACGTATGGTTTTGTGCACAGGACGAAGAGAGGGGACGTTGTCTTCCTGTGCAAGACCCAGAAAAAATGCGACAGCGAAATGACCCCAAAAGTGGCGGGGAACGTGGATCACATCCTACCACCTGCACAAGCGGTTGCAAGTCAAGCTACTGTAAAGAAAAACTCTTATATTGGGATATTATTTCTTCGAACAAAGAACTACTCAACTGCATCTTGCAGCGTCTATGTTGACTAAAGCTCACATTGACGGAGTCAGTCAGTATGTGTCAGGGGGAATAACCCGAACTCTGCTGCCCTTTAAAAAAAAGAGAAAAAAGAAAAAAAGGAAAGAAAAATCCCCCGTGAGACTGAACGATGAAGTGAAAATAAAAAGGCAATTGTGTCTGATTATCAGGCTAATTTGACAGTAAGCTGTAACTTCCATTATTATCACATTTTGGCTTTTTCCCTTACCCATATACACCCCTCAGCCTCGGTCTACCGCAACCACCCACCAAAAGACACATACTCACGGCTGCACAAACACAAAGTCACTGTTTGAAAGTCATCTTGAAGAAAAGGTTAGACGGACAACTCGATAACCCGACGGAGTCCTGACCTTGTTGACTTGTGTTACTATTTTCCAGCTGAGGACTTACAGGAGGGGGGGAAAAACAAAATCAAGGCCCTGCTTGAGCTCTCTGGCACACTGAAGGTGCTCTGATGGTGCTGGGGTCTCTGTCTAGTACGCCTTCGGTGGACACATAAGACAAAGTTGTACAGCCCAGCTCTGTTTGATGGTGTCACTTCGTCCCAGTGGGCTACAGCTAGTGGACAGGATTCGGCTCAACTACAAAGACGGAACCAGATGCTGGACTTCCTGCTGCGAATGTACAGCAAGGACAGCCGCCATATCTATTGTGGAAATAAAAGGAGTGGATCTTTTTATTATTTAATATAAATGATAAAAATGCTACTTTCCAATAATTGAAACTAACTTCCTACTCTCTGTTATCATAGCATTTAAATTCTGTGATTTATTTCCATGTTAGGAAATGTCTTTTAATGTATTCAAGTGCCTGTTTGTTTTTTGTTTTTTTTTAAATTTAAAACTTTTTTTTTGTTGTTTTCTTTTTGGTCGAGTTTTTGCTCTGGTTTTTCTTGTAACATAATTATGTTGCTATTTTGGCCAGGACTCTCTCTAAAATGAGATTTCGATCTCAAGAGACCACTGTCATTAAATGACGGTCAAGTAAACAAATAAAATGCACAATTTTCCTTTTGGTTAGAAGACTACCTCATTGCTTTCATTTTGCAAATTGTGGTTATATTTTGGGAATGAAAGGCTTCGCTTTCCTTCCTTTATGAAGGAGTTCATTTTAAAATGGTAAACATCAGTGTTGGAACAATCTATGTATATATGTGTAGTTCTATGAGACATTTCTTTACCAAAGCGGTACTTCTGCAGAGAAGCAATGTCTCCTCTTGGCCACAGTTAAAATGTAATTGATAGTGTAGGTGCTTTTTCCATCACTAGATAGAGACTAACCCGCATGAGGCAAATAAACAAAAAAGTGAGTCCATTTTCAGCAGCTGATGAAGACACTGAAAAAGAACAAGGACTCCAAGGAAATATAATTTAAAGCAGACAGCTTGACTATCTTCACAATCTACAGTCCCCTCTTAAGTTGGGAACTATTCATTTAGTCTTTGTCCCCATCTGTTTTCTATCTCATCTTGAAATTGTCAGTTTCACTTATTGAGCAGCTTCCTTGAAAAATAATATTCCAGTTGAAATTATGCTCATAATGATAACATTTACAGGCTCCCCCTTGCAGAGTCAGATCAAAAGCTTTTTTTATGAAATAGTAGATAAAAGAACGGGGAAAAATTACATTACAGTGCGCCACTGAGATCGACCCATCCAAGAAATTCAGTGGAAGTGAAATTCAGGCTCTTTTGCAAGGCACTTCCAGCTGACATCAGAGAAACTGAAGTCTGGGTCCATTAAAAACATATTCCAAGTAAAGTTCAAGGATTTTCACACCATTTGTTCATAGTTGTCATGAAGAGTATTTCCATAAATTCAGTATCCAAATACACATGCATGACAAAAAAAAGGGTACAACAATAATTTACAGTACAGTTTAAATAAGATTAAACTTTATCCTGGATATGTTAAACCTAAGACTTGTCTTCCCATATTTTGTCCCCCTAATGGTTATGTTTAGTATTTGTTGCTTACTTTGACATTCTGCTTTGCTAACGTCCATTTTAATGTTTAATCATTTGTTATGGATGTTTAAATGACCTAAAACATGCATATTTTATAGTATTTAATTACTTCATTTAAAGGATAATTACCATTTATTACAGCATTGCTCTATTGTATTTTGTTTGGCCATTATTTCTAATTGGCCGTGATAACACTGGACTCACCAAGGTAACGGAATCTAGCAGCTCGGCAACATCATTAAAAATAAACAAGAAACACTAGCAGTCAGACGATCAGACAGTTTCTGAACAAATCCCCAGGTTAACTGAAGTTATTTGAAATGGTAAATAAAGCCGGACGGTGAAGTACTGCCCAAACCGTTCATTGCAAACATCCATCACGGTTTTCAGACTAAATTCCTTATTACAGGTGCCCTCACTTTTGGGTTTACTTCCAGATAAAGGGGTTTAGATACTCTAAATGGTTTACTTGTTTACTCGTCTTGTCTGATCATTTGAATGCTTGCGTTATTTGCTCTGCTGGACATTTTTGTTGCTCTGACAGCAAATACTTTGGTGAGTACAATATTGATAAATAAGAAAATAAGCCCCGTAGAAGCGTCTTTATCTGCCTTAAATGTTTTATTTCAGAGTGAAACTTATATATATTATAACAGTGATAATTTGACTGGATCCCTCAGAGGTGAACGTGGCTTGGTGAATATGGCACAACACAGAGCTGTAGTGATGGTACAAAGCTGTGGAGGACTGTTGGCCTCCACCCCATGGGTGTATTCAGGGACCGGGATACGCTAGTGCCACTCAGCCTTGCTGCCTGTTTGTCACAGTGACCACTCTTGGTTTTGTAACCAAAAAAAAACATCCCATGCGGCCCAAAAAGCATTTTCCCCATAGACCCCTGTTACAAAAGAGACGACTGTAAAACTGACAGGACACCTCGAACTACAAACGAGGTCAATAACTCTTTGTATGAGTAATTTTTCATCCATGCAAAATGTTCCCAGTGACTGGAAAAATGATTTTTATCACAATGTAAAGTCTTTTGGCCAAGTGGGAACACGCAGGCGGGGCCAGTTGGGGAAACTCTAATGCGCATGTTCCTCGGGCTGCACAACACCGCATAATTAAGTAACTGACAATACACCAATTTCCAACCCCGTCTCCCAGAAATTAAGTCTATATACAACTATTTTGCAACAGAAAATAGGTCAAAATTTGATCGTGACACAACTGGATTTTCCCAATGTATTTGGGAAAGCGCTTTTGTAGTCAATTAACTACTAATTTCTAGGAGACAGGGTTGGATATTGATTATTTAGAAAAGAACAGAGACTTTAGCGTCAAGTAACCTGGAGTGGACTTTGAAACTTCTCTGTGAAACTTAGAAAAAAGGGATGGGATATAAGCAGTACTTGGGCAGCAATGTCCTGCATCACAGAATTTGTGATGATTCCTCAGTACAAATTAATTTAAACAGATATCTTGTAGTGCATCATTTGTGGCACTCAATTTGAAAGTGAAAATCAGACAAGAAGAAATGCGTCCAGACACCCTGATAGAGACAAATGGGTATACTGTGATGATACAGTGTGAACAACTGTGATTACTTCTCTCTAACCAAAGGACAGGGAATTTTCAATTGATTACCAATTCAACCTAACACATGATTTGGCCTTAATAAAAGCAGCACAATGGAGTAATAATCCTCCTGAAAGCCTCAGAGACTCCTTTTTTTTAGTCATCAAGGATACAATCAAGCATACAAATCTCTGAAGCTTCTCTGGGAAAAGGCTTATAATGCTGGAAAAAAAAAAAAAAAAAAGAATAATGAACTTGGTACAGCCAACGGCCTTTTTAATGTAATCCAGCTACTGTCTCTCCCAGCGCATTTCATCAAGCTTCAATAAAATGATACATGAAAAGTGACACATTATTACTGAAGGCAATCTGAGCAGCTCAGAGACAAAACAATCAAAGAAAGCAATCTGAAAAATCACAGACAACAATCTCGACAAGTGCTGGGTGAAATTAGAAAAGATTTAATTTTGGCGGCACGGTAACAATCAAGGAGTGCTTCAGGCTCCGGTAACATTAGAGGTCTAACTTCCCATGATGCAGGCGGACACGGTTTGTTTGATTGCAAATGAAAAAAGTCATGTCAGAGGTGTACTTTTGTGTTCAAACAAAGAACACAATCCCATTAGAGGGTAAAGCGCCCATTGTTGCTCTCCGGGCTCACAATCAATAAAGACTCACTCTAGTTCAAGTTTCTAAGATTAGATCCAACGTTTCAGTGGGCTGAATGCTTAAGTGTGCTGCTATAGTCCCGTTGGTTATAACAAGGTTACATCAGCCAGAAAAGGCTTCGGGTACCAGGAAAGTTCATTTAGGGGGAAGGGTAGATAACAACACAGGTCTCAAACAATATCTTGTTTATGATAATCATGCCATGCAGTGTCAGGTATGAAAGTAATGATGAGTTATGCGTTGATATAAAACAAGATCAAATGGATTTTCTACAGTCAATTAACAGGTTCAGCCAAGAATGCCAGAGAAGCCCTCTTGCTGTGAAAATACCGCATCCAAGCTTTTAAAGGAAATTGTATGATCCCTTAGTTTGGCTCACTGGTGGGCCAAGATTTGAGACGCACACTGAGTCATATCGACTATAAAGCTCAGTGCTCAAATCAAAAGTAGCCACTCAAGATCCAAGTATCAACAGATGAACCTAAACTGTGATGTATTCTTGCTGCCTGTCGATGTGACATTATATAAGCTCGATGTGATTTAGAGCTCAAAAGACGATTAAAGTGGGTGAAACTTGCATGAAAAGTGAAGATAAAGGAAACACAGCAAGGTTACCGATAACTCGTGTTTCACAGCCTTTAAATGACTGTATTGAAACGGCAGTAATAGCAACCTAGGTGTCTACAAACACATGAAATGTTTAACTAAAATAGCTTCGGTTAGATTCTTGGGATCTCTTACCAGCAACTACTAAACAAACTGAAAAAAAAAGAAATGGCTGTGAGTTTACTCACCGATGAGTGGAGGAAACATTTGGGGTAGTAGTTTCAGCGTTTAAAAAAGTTCGCAACAAAATTTCAGTTGCTCCTTCAATAAACTCTAAGCTCGTCAACACTCCTGGGATCAGGCAAATCTGGTACGTGCTAAATTAAAAGAAAAAACATCACCATCTCAGTTAAGCCTGCAGGCATGCTAACTTTTGCTAATTAGCACTGGGCACAGTGTGGCTAAAAACCTGTCGATATAAAGTTTTGCACTATTGGACCCTTTTCTGTTACGCAAATTGTTTGCGGTGGGTTTAAAAAACATGGCTGATGTGGCTGAAACACATCTCAGGGCGTCTGGTATAGAAAAGGGTGACAAGTTGCCCCCAAACATTTGAAATGCTCCTGATAAATGCAACAGCTAGAAGTACGCATTTAATGAGAAGCTTCTCTAGTCTCATATAGTAGCAAAAAAAAGACATTTCGGGGAAACTGCTGTGACACTAAAAATGAGCAATCTCCCTCGTGGCATTTTAAGAAAACGATCAAAACAGGTAAAACTGCACTGGAAACCAAACGATTTCAGCCTTCGTGGCTCTGCAGCTACCACAACCACTGCTGCTGCTCGCTGTTCAAGTATTTCATCCAACCCCTCTTCCACCTGTGCGCTGAAATTCTGACACCTTGTCTCCTCTTGACGTGACTCACTTACATTTTTAGTAACCAATCTGTCTGATTCTGAACAGAAATACTTTCATTTTACCCAATGCTGCATTCTGCACTTGTGTCATCACAGCCTGGAATGGTTTCTCATGCCGGAAGGCTTTTTTTTTTTTCTTTTTCTTTTTTTTTTTTAATAAATCTTTTGAGAGCGTAAACATAAGGCTCTTGCCCCATCAAAAGACATCAGTTCACTAATATACAGGATCTACCCTGAGAGCCAACACCCTTCAGCACTCTAGAATAAACATATTCAGCAGGATACACAGCGCAGATGGCAAGTGGGAGAAACTGTAGGAGAAAGAGAATGTGAATCCTGACTCAACTTTTACTGCAGTGCAATGCAACATCGCCTAGCAAAACGCAGCTTTGGTGAATTAAACGGGCAACGTGGCCAAAAGTATGCGGACACTTGAACGTTACAGCCACATGCAACCGCTGAACTTCTCATTTAAAAAAAAAACCAAGGCCATTAATCTGCTGCCATGACAGCTTCCGCTCTTCTGGTTTCAGGCTTTCCACAAGATTTTGGAATCTGGCTGCAGGGCTTCGCTCACATTCAGCCAAGGAAGCATTAGCGCGTTGATGTTGGGCACCAAGGCTTGCCTCGCGGTTGGCCTTCCAGTTCACCGCGAAGGTGCTGAATGGGAGCGAGCTCAGCGTCCTGAACAGTCAGGTTTTTCCGCGCCACACTGGGAAAAACCATTTCTTTTTGGACCTGCCTTTGTTGTGCCAGCGTTGTGTGGCCTTGGTATGCCCTAGTTCGGATGTCTAAACATATCGAGTTTTTGGAGTTTTTGGAGGTATTCAAGTTTTGAGGTGTTTAGCACCTTTTGGATCACAAAAGTGCAGGGCAGGTTCATTCGTGGCCGTACTGAGTGGAAGTAGAGCAATTTATACTTTATTATACTTCTAAAAAATTAAGTGGTAGAACACATAAAGCGATCTCTTCGGTATTATTCAGCACACGGGCAGCAGTTTGGCATGTACGGGAAGTATTAAGGGCAGCGAGTTTAAGGTTGTAATGCTTCTGTATTGATTGCTGGCAGTTACTGTTTGGTTTTATACGAAATTCGAGAACAGGTCTCTGTGAGTGCAAGGCTGTGGCTACTTTCCAACAGTGTGGACTAATGAAGACCTGATGTATACTGAACTTGAAAAAGAATATGTCCAAAAGATGGTTGTTGATTGTTTGCCAGTACTACCGGGGTATTGTAATGTTGAAACAGGAACAGGTCTTCCCCTAAACTGCTGCCAAGTTGGAAACACACTGTTGTCTAAAATGCCACTTTATGGTGTAGCATCAAGTTTTCCCTTTGAACTAAGGGAAAAAAAAAAAACCAACAAAAAAACCCCCACAAAAACTCAAGATGAAAAGTAAGTGGCCAGGGGAATATGATATATCTTGTAGCATGTAGATTGTAACATTTTGCTTAAGTCAAAGAAGAAAAACTTGGTAACTTTACATAGTTTTAACCTATTGCTGTCTGGAGAGCCTTTCAACTGGATTCACTGGTTTGTATTTCATCTTCTCACCTACCCTGAAGCCACACAAGAACATGGCCATACCAGTACAACCGCTTGCTTTTGTTACCTGTACTCTGTTTCAAAGCGTTAAGACAAACAAACAAACAAACAAACAAACAAACAAACAAACAAACAAACAAACAAACAAACAAACAAACAAACAAAACTCAGTGACTGATAACCTGTACCTTAGCGGTAGTGTTTTACAGTGTAGTGTAGTGTTTCTGCAATGACGATGAAAAGTAGTAAGGTGAAAATAAACATTCGTACTTCAAAATGCATAATAGAAATTATATAAACTTCCCGAGTGGATTAAAGGACACAATATGTGTTTGCCAAGATTCAACTTCAGGGCAGCGATCAAACGGTGTCAGTTTGTTTTTTATTTTAATATTGTGCCGAACATTTAGTCCATTCCATATGAGTCTACAAGTCAACCTTGTATATAAATCATCAAAAATTCAAGAGATTTTCTGGTAACACACATTCAAAACCAAAGCAAAACATCAATCAAAATTTCAGATTACATTTCCACGTAAATTTTCGAGACAAGGTGGGAGTAACTACAACCAGTCAATGGGAGGCTGGGTAAGTTCTGCAATGCAGGGGGGGGGGGTCTAGAAATGGATTTTGCAAGTGTGTGTTCATGTGAGCATGGGGAGGAAGGGGTATGTGTGCGGGATGCCTCTAAATGCCCATATTCAAAGTCTATGAAGACTCCCCTGTAAAAAATCAAACTGATTTATACCAGTTGACAATGGCGGGAAGGGGAAAACTGACAACTGACAGTCCTCATACGGTAATAGAGAAAAAACACATTGCAATACTGAGAATGAACATCGCTCTCAAGAGTACCTTATCCTTGAAAAATATACAGCACACATTTTCATCACAGGCAATCAACGAAAAAGCAGAGATCCAAGGACAGCTGCTGCAGTTTAATGACTTTATCTTCATTTGAATGGGTTCCTTTCTGAAAGGAACTGTTCCACATCACTGCTTGAAATCCATTCAGGCAATATGATGGCCACCTGAGAGGTGCATCCACTAGGATTCTATGGCTGTGAGTTGGTTTTGAGAAACATAATACCTTCCTCTCGGCCGAATTATCTGCTCGGAGATACGTTTTGCTATGGTGAATTGGTGCACCTCAGTCCTTTCTGGCTGATGTGTGACAGGAACCTGAGGAGGGCATGAAACCTGCACCCTGCAGTGTGTACATCACACCCAGCAAACTTAATCAAACTCTGTTTACCATGGAAGACTGCTGGAATTAATTGTGCAGTATCTCAAAGCGCTGGAACTGAGTCATCTGTACGCATCTTTAAAGGGGTGGGTGTTGAATATTACCGTACACGCTTAGTGCGTATGTGCTAAACAGAAGAAAATAATTACAGCTGGAGAATGAACACAGCTGGGCTGTTATTGCTGAAGGGAGCTTGTGCATTTTATGCGTACTTCAAATCTTCATATCTACAAATTTATAATAAAAATAAATTACAACACTTCCTCTAATGTGAAAGGTTCATATAGTGTTGGACCAATAGAGACTTCTCACCCGATTTGGCAGCTCTACTGAGTTTTTTTAAAATTTTTTTTCATTTTTGTATGCCTGTTTTATCTCTCTTTTTTTTTTTTTTTGTTTGTTTAATAACTCAGTAAGTCTTTGGTTCAGTCCCACTGTTCTCATCAATCTCATTTCCAGCAGCAGCAGGCTGTAAAAAAAAAAAAAAGCTTTCCATCCATTGTACACTAACTGCCCAGCACCAAATGGCAGACGATGTTAACGACTAGCTGGTGAGAGAAGTCAAGCCAGATATTCTTCTCAGTTGGCGTTTTTGTAGAGTTTGTGGAGACCAAACCAAAACTACACCACCACAGCTCTAAATGAATCCTAACGTGGTTCTGTGTCTGTTGTATGTGCAGACAGACAACTGTTCGCCAACACGTTAGCTAGGATGTGGAGTTCATCTGTCCCCCAAGTAGCCAAAAAAAAAAACAAAACAACTAATACAGCCCTTTCTGTAAAAACAACAAAGCTGTGTGTTTTTTAAATTTTTACAGAAGTACTGGAAATGGAGAGTTTGCAAACAACATCAACAGCAGATTAAAATGGGAGCAGCTCAGGAAACTAAGAGGTTCCTTTCTAAGATATGATGAAATAGACTTATAAAATAGGGTCAAATAGAAATAAGGGGCCTGTTTCTACGAAATTAAATAAATTATACTTATTTATAATATTTAAGAATTTACAATAAATGGAGTTGGCACTGTACAAAGAAATAAATATAAACATTTTTTCTGGTTGGTTTATTTTACACTGTATAGCTTACAGTATTTCTAAAAATACAATTAAAAGTTTTATGGACTCTAGCTTATATTAAAGTGTGTAACATCATAGTATCTCACTGCCACCAATGTAGCACTTGTATATCATTTTTGGTGGGGCCGATAAATCACCTCAGCATTTGAGGGAGCGAAATTCCTTGTGTGCACAACAATTAGAAATGCTCCCAACGAGTGCCAACTGAGCCTCTGAAATCAGATCAGGGCCCACCTGAGTTTCTGTGCAATAAACCGTGACCCTCATGGGTGAGAGCTGGAGCTGTTCTCTCCCTCCACGCTGCAATGGCTTCAACTAAGCAGGTCCTCAACAGATGGTGACATTCAACACCCCAAAGGTTGTCCCAAGGCTTAGGCTCGGAGTTTGAGATATTGTTTTTCATACGCAGGGCCAACACCTGTCAGAAATGGCAAACGGGGCCGGAGAAGTTTATCAACGTGGATCAGAAACAGTTCCAGTTCTTCATCGCGCTGACAAATGCTGCCAGTTGGGTGAAATACACTGCCAGATGAGCGAGATAATCGGCCAGATGGGTTGAGACAATTCAGCTTGTTTCCAGTGATTCTTCAAGTGGTCTTATATGTTTTCATTACATTCAATTCTTCATACTACTGTAGAAATACTGAAAAAGAATATATGGCATGTTTTGGGTAAAAATGTGAGACGGCAAAAATTTTCTACCGGGGTTGTCAATTAAAATGCAAACAGAAAGCGTGTGAAAGAAACAAATCCGAAATGGGTTTTGTTTTGTTTTTTTCTCCGGCAAAGTCTGTAATTTTTTTTTAACATTTCAGGAAAACTGAGAAAACAGCATGGTCAGACAGACTAATGAGGGCTGTATAGAGGCATTTTATATAGGCTACTGTACGCACTTTATCATGCAAGACCCATGGCTGTCTTGTCAGTCTGTGTTCACCTCCCGGACATGCAGACTCCACCATCTGGTCTCAGTCACTTCAGCCACCTCTGGGCCTTGAGGAGTAAAACCGATCTTACAGCTTCCTCACCTGACACAGGCTGTGCCTCTGCAGTTTAAAAGTCTACTTTTTGCTGAAAGTTATGTAAGCGGAGTACTTTTTCACAAAGAGAGGATTTTTTTTTTATATACTAATTGATGCTGTGGGTGGAGAAAGAGACGAGACAATTAGGGTGTTGGAAAATCACTTTTTCTTCTGGATACTAATTTTGGTACATGTACTACGTCCACCCGATGACTATGTCTCCAGCGGAGTTGATTTTTCCAACACCTTTATATTTGTGTCAAGCGACATCTTTTGTGCAAATGATGTGGACTGACACTGAGCTAAGGAGAAAAATGTGGACTCAAAACAGAAAACCCTGAATTCAAGTGTGATGAAATCTTTGCAACACCAATGCCCCCCCCAGAGCTCCCGCAGCGTCGAACTGCGCATGCGACACTAGCGAGCGCGTTAGGAGCAGTCGTCTTTGTGGTGGATTCATATTTCATGACAGCGTAACCAAGAGGAGCCATATGGTAATCCAGACTGTACCTGCCTTAAAATGCACCCTTAGCTAGAGGTGGTGGTGGAGTGACCTAATGAAGCAGCAGACTGTGTGCTGGCCCGGGGTCAGAATGGGAAAGATGGCTGTGGTCAGTGGCAGCAGCAGCAGCTAAGCCCTGTGCCTCTAGCCCTCCAGGACATGCGGCACGCTGGCCAGCCAACCACACAGGACAAAGCCCGATGTTCCCAATAGCAGCGCGGTGCCAACAGGGATGGGGGGTAATCTAGCAGGCTTAGTCATGGCTCTGTGGGGTTGGTGCGCATGTGTGAGTCCACATGTGCTAGTGGGTTTGCATTTGTTTGTGCTCCTTTTTTCTCTGTGGGTGAAACCCACGCACCACAGATTAAAAGCCATGCGTCCCCTAACCTCATGCCTAATCTTACACAGATGTCTAATTCTAAACTTGGACCTAAACCTTTAATCTTAAACGGGGAACACCAGTAATTTAGTACTGCGACCCCCATAAGAGACAGATTTAAAAAAAAAAAAAAAAAAAGGAATTTTTAAAATCAAAATAGCAGAAGCTGAGATTTCCTGACTTTCAGTCAAGCTAAAAAAACAAAAACAAATAGTGGATCCTACAATCCCCATATTGCAACCACATTTTATTTGTACTACATCTGTGCATGGCAGTTACAGTATACTGTAAGGGTAGGCAACTGCTGTAGAGTACTTGGTTAAGGATTGGGAAAGGTGGAGGCAAATAAAGTGAAGATGAAGGACAGGTTCACATTTTAGTCTACCCTCAGACAACACTTACAGGCCCAAACGTACAGTACATTGAAAAGATTATCGGTTGCTGGATTTGCATTCTGGAATTCTATCCTTGAGGGGACATCTGAACACGCTCTGCATGAACACAAAGACACAAACACGTATCGAATAATCAAAAGACATTATTAGACGTCCAGTGGCTGTGGACCCCTTTTTTGATTTTTGTGTCCTCTGGCTCAATTTGGCAGTCAAGGCAAGACCCTACCCAGCGCCCTGCCATCCTCCCGATCCACATCCTATTGGTAGATGCCAGCGGAGGCGGGCCACAAGGAGTGTTTGGCGAGACCCGGGCAGTAGCCTTGGGCAATGTACAGACTCAAGTTTGGCATCCTAAAGTAACCTTTTAAAATGCATGCCTGGTGCTGAGAAGCCAGACCTCACAGGGACAGGTTTCAGGATGAGCGCTTATCTATTCAGCAACAACACCTAAGCCTGCCAAAATACTGCACTAAGGAGCGCAGCGGACCAGGGAAAGGTCATACACAGCCATATGCAAAACCCAGCTGTCTTTCTCCCTATACACATATTTGCACCCCTGTGAGATTCATACAATATTAAACAACTCGGGAGTGTGAGAAATGCAATTTCACCAGACATATCTGATCGATTTTTCAGTGAAATAACCTGGATCTTGTGAAGTGTTATTGCTTTCATATCATTTTGCGGATATATTCATAAACATCCCACTAGCAGATAGTGGTATGCTCAGCAGAAATATGTGACAGATAAATGAATCATACAGGAGGCCAGCAAGGACACTGTCCCCGAGTTTACCCTCAAGATGGCTACTTCCACAAGGCGCTGAGTAAGGATTCCCCCCATACATTCTTGATCATCTATCTGGTCGATATATAAACACCAGGAAATAACAAAATGTTTTATGCATTCAGTTGCCATAGGCAACATTCTTTTTGCTGTACTCCTTGCTGATAAATATTCAATTAAAGAGATAAGGCTGCGGTATTGAAAGACACGGCATACAAAGAAATCTGTATGCAATTTATTTTATTTTCCTTGGATTTTTAGACCTCTGAGCTACTGCATAATGCACATAGAATCAGTATTACCATAAAACAACACAGCACCCAAATACTCTAAAATAATTGTGCGAATTATCATCAGTACTTGTAAAAAGCAGCACAACAGGGACGGGGAAACAGGCTGAACCACTTTACTTCGCAGAGCTCTTTTCAGATTTCACAAACACTGATTCCACTTTTCAGAAACGTGCATTTTGATCTTGATGGGACAAAACTGATCTTGAAAGGGAACGAAGAGTGACGCTTATCTGAGAAAGCAGGGCAATACCCAATACTCCAACGGATGTTCTACTATCTGTACAAAGTATTATTCTTAGAAAAGGGTGGTCTCTGATGTTCAGTCTCCAGGCTTTGCACCTTGCAGGGTAATAGAATAAATGCCCATATCTGTAAAAAAAATGAGATTGGAACTGTGCAACTGTAATCTAAAGTGGAGGCAGGCTTTCAGTGTAATCAATCTCCAAAAAGGCTTTTAATGGAATCAATGGAGAGAAAGGGGATTGATTTCTGCCCAGTATACTGCCATTTTTAGATATTCACTCTGTCAAAACTCTCCTTGGTGGACTGAAAACTTCCATCCAGCGATATAGGTTAATTGCATATTGAGCAAAGCCCATTTGTTAACTGACACACTTTTTTCTTGGTGACCATTAAGTTAGAGAAAGCATTATAGCAGCGTCGAAATATAACACGGAGCGTTTTCAGTGTTCTCAGTCCTTAACGATATGGCCTCAATTGTATTCTTACCTCATGTGGACATACAAAAGTTCAATCATTTTCTCCCTTTCCTTTCAAAAATAAGTACTCTACCTGTTTAAAACTTCTAACAAAAAAGTAAAACTGCTATTGACATTACAGGAGGAACGCTGGTAGGTGCTAAGTAAATACTGAGCAGTACAATTTAGACAGTGTAAGGGGAATTGTAAATACCGAAAAAGAGAATTCTTAATACAGCACCATATGGTGCGATGGTGTTTTAGACAAACGTGATCGGTATCTCGATATTGACATCTGGTTTACAGGCCTTGCAAGGGAACGGGCCCTTCTTTTTTCCTTTGCTGAGAACGGGTCAAGAATCCATTTTTAAACCACTTTTTTGCAAAGGTGGTAGCTAACAACTCCGACTACATGAAGCTTTTGTCCTGCCGCTCGAGATAGAATCAGGCAGAGTAAAGTGACCTTTCAAACTGCTGGGTGGATCTTTTTTCTTATGACTCTGGTCACGCTGTACATCCAACACCTCGGACGGGGTCGAAGTCCCTGGAACGCCGACCACAGGCCAGGCCCCATCACCCAACATCTATTGTTGGACCTCAGTAATGCTCTTGTAGCCGAATGGGAGCAAATCCCTCCATCCAGGTTCCAAGTACTCCCGGTGTAGTGGAGGCTGTTATAGCAGCTGATTTGTGCTTTGGAGGGAGATGTTCAGCAATTTTGGGTGTGATGTCCGGATGTCTGCATGCTTTCTGGCCTGTAACCTGTATGAAATGTAACTTGTACGTAGCGTACGTAACTTGTACGGCTCGTTTCCCTACAGCTGCAGTAAACAGGACATCGCTGGGCAGAGCAGCGCAACACATTCACATACACACACACACACTTGGTAGCCAGTCGGATCAAAAAAGACTCTTCTGATGTTGGCAGAGAAACAGGACACGGGCAGTTATGGTTAAAGGGTAATGCCGATCGATCTTTTTGAGAAAAAAAGTAATTCCCCTGCTCTTGAGACAGTTATGTCTTTACTAGTGCACAAATGCCGCTATCTTCCACCTACACAGACGAGATTAATAAAGGTTCGTGACTTGTGATTTGACTCGTCAGGAAGTTCCACTATCTGTAGACATATGTGCATGCTTTACAAAGAGTCCATAACGAGGTGTAATTAAAACCTCAAGTCTGTAATGTGCAAAATTAACAACGTGAGAAGCGGCCATACTCGTCACCTTTAAAGGCCTCCTTTATATTCAGGCTTTGATGGTTTGATCCAATTATGGATATTAGATTTAGATCGATTTTATATACAGATGGGAAGGATATTGATTTCTTAAGTATATCCCTCTTACCAATTGTCATGTGACAGGAAGAGAATAACATTAGTAGCACACACGTTTCTCCCTCAGTCAATTCTGTTACCTCAAGGTTGCTACCTCTGCAGTCCAAATTGGGAAATCAGTTAATCCTGCTATAAAAAGCAACCCTAATTGTATTTGGTGTTGTTTTTCTTTGTCAACAGCTGTGATGACTCACAATTACATTTTTGCATCTCCGTTTATTATGTAGTGAGCAGAAACAAGTTCGGGATTAAGGTGTTTGTGCGGCTGACGTAATGAAGCGAGTGAGTTAAGCAAACAGCTATTTTGGAATCTCATCACAAACAATTACAACCCCACAGTTAGGTGCACTGTCAGATTTGCAGCAAATGGCGTCCACATTGGAAAATGTGAGCTTCAGTGCTTGCGAATCATGTGACATGATGTCAGTAAACTGCAGACAGCAGGCAAATGTTTACCATGCAGCCGGTCTGTGATCCTTTTACGCCAAAGGGATAGCGAAGGGACCGGAGAGGCACGCTGACCAGAGAGGCAAATTATCTAGCACCGCTGAGTCCATCTTTCTGTGGACAGAGTGCTCAGTGCTCTTTTGGAGATAGTTCATATTTCACTAATGAGTGGAGAAGTGACCAAACCTGATACCGGAGTTTCATTTGGAGGAAACGGGGCGAATCCGAAGGGTAAACGCTTGAAAAACCTCTAAATTTGAACTTTAAAATAGACAATGTGTGTATCATTTTGTGCCATGTCCACATGGCTGTCACACTCTTGGCCCCGCCTCGCTCCCCTCCTCTCTTGCTCTCCGTCACTTAACTGTGTAGGTGTTTGGCAGAAGACTTGACGAGGTGAGCGTCAAATGGAGTTGACAGATTGTTGACATCCTCTCTCGCAGTGTGCCTGGATTAAATGCTCTTGACGGGGACCGCTGCTTTGTTTCTCGGGTGAGATCCGATGAATTATGAAAGAGACATAGTTGCGCGTCGGCTCGCGTGCCCGCATGACACATGGGGGTCATGTCGGCGCCTGTCCTTTGTTTGCTGTAACGCATTCTCTCTATGTCAGCCATTGTGCTTCCCCGTGTCCACTGTCAAGCCACAACATCACACGGCAAGAGTGTCTGGGGACCAAAGACTTTGCAAAGATACCCTGAACCAGTATTTCTTATTCATACACACGGGACAATGTTTGTTTATATTTAAAACAAAACATAAAACGAATGTGGTTCAGGGACAGTATATGCCTCAAGGTTGTTTGCTTTGGTCTCTTTTCTTGCATTTTATCTGTATTTCTTGTATTCTTGCTGTAGTTTCTTTTCTCTCTGTTAGTTAAGAGCTCCCTTGCAGTGATGACTAGGTGGTGGAATGATATTTGAAATTTTCAGGGCTTGTATATGAAGCGGATCACACTTGCTTCAAGCTCACCAAACAAACTCCCTACCTGCTTAGCACAGACTTTCTCCCAGCTTTGATCACCGGACCATTACACCTTCACCAACACAGCTTAAGGCTGGGAACGCATACGACGTTTTTGCTTTTAACACAGCAGCACCTTTTTCCATGCATTATTAATGTTCTGCACATGTCAAGTACATCTCCTCCAGACTGCAGGATGTATCCGTCCGGTGTTTTTTGTGAACCAGTTTCAAACGTAGCATGACTCTGTTACGGCAACGTGAACATAACCCTTGAAATGAGCGCCACACCTCGCCGGACCTCTTGGACCAAATGATGAAACCTTCTGTGCTTCCTTTTGTGGGGGGAATGTTCCACAACATCTTCTTCCAATCCGACGTCAGGGTGCACCCTCGCAGGTTCACAAGAGAAACTCTTACTAACTTTCACTTGGGTCTTTATCATGAATTAGTGTTATCTCCTGTGCACCTCTAATGTAAATTAGTAATACTAAATTAAATGCTTGATTGTCAGTGTTTTTTGTTACACAAGGGATGTAGCGCTTCTCTGGCCCTTTCAACTTATGTTCCCATCAAGCATCTCAGTGTAGAAAATCAGTCTTAACTGGGCAAAAATTCTCAGACTGCTCCTATTTTTAGGCTCAGAGGTAAAAGCACTTTATCAACTTTACTTAACCTAGGAAATGAGTCGTGTTTCTGCCAAATGAGTCATGTGTCTGCCAATATTTTGGGGATCGCCAGAGGTGTCCGAACCTGTTAGGAGTTGTCGGGAGAGCGCTGTCGGGCAGAGAAATGTGGGCACATTCCACGGGAGAAGAGATGTTTTGGAAATGCTTATTGGCTTATTTAAAAATGCCATTTTGGCACAATAATTAAGAATTTCTCTGATTGAGCTCGTGGGGGATGCAGTTGGTCCACGAGTAGTGAGAACACACAGTGTTTCTGCAGCAAACGAGATCCTTGCCACCTTACACTTTTTTGACAATGGGGAAAACGGGAGCTTTGAGACACTGGTGCCGTAACCGGCATCGTTGGCGAATCAAAGATTAAACGCTGTTACCATACTTTGAATCGTGCGGACTCACTCATTTCCCCACCACTCAAGGGGGAGTCATGGAGAAACAATGCTCGCTCTTATAGGCACTTCAAAAATGCTGTGGATAGGGATTGGATAGGGCTGACTAGGGTGATTTCACAAACTTTTTGATTCTCTTACTTTGTGTATACCTTCATGTTTCAAGCCATGTGGGTATCTCAAAGCCCACCATAGACATCATTTATATTCAAATACTGTACGTTTTAATTTATTTATTCACGATACCATATTTTTGCATTTATAACCTAGATATCTCAGTTATCTAGGTTATTTGCATGTGCACACAAAGCTTACACATAAAACCTGGTAGTAATTTCTGCACTTAGAATTTTCAGAGCTTCCAGATTGAACCGTTTGTTTCTTTGAGGCTGAGAGTGTTGTGAAACTCTCTCTCTCTCTCTCTCTCTCTCTCTCTCCAGGAGTCTCCATGCTGAGAGAAAGAGTAGGAAAAGTCATACTCTTGAGTCCTACACTGAGGAGTGTTTTTACTCTAGGGAAGGCTCCTGGAAACGGAATCCGAGATGCTTGATAAATTTGGGCCCAACCGTTCTTGTTACTAGTGATGCTTACAGCTGCGTTTTGCACTGACGCAGGACAATAATAGCGTCCTATCTGGCCACTGCCTCAGGTGTCTTTAGCTGAGGGTCTCTCTCTATGTCAGTGATACAGCCCACAGTTCACTCCTCTATTTCAAGTAGAGAGTCAGACAAAACAGATTGATATCATCTGACTTAGCGGCGTCCTTATCGTGATCTTCATGCTGTTGTTCCGCTAATGCTTTGCCGTCCTCTATGCCGGGTCTCGCCCACGCTGTTTGCGCAGCGCTAATGTGTGTTCTTGGGGGTTCGGTTTACACAGATTCGGTGTCCTAACTGGGCGATTTCCTCCCTCGTAATCTCAGAAACATGGCTGCTATCTGATCCACACCAAAAGCCACTTAGACAGACTTACACGGGGTCTGCTTTGGTTGGCAGACAACAGAATGAGCATTTTTCACTGTTAACTTGGAAAAGAATAAGATCTGAGTAATTTGAGGGCTCCACTGCATTGGTCAAAGAAAATAGGCCATAATTACAAAGCTATACAGTATCAGGAATAATGGGAACATGAATTAGAGAGCTGGGTTTGCTCATCTAACGTCTCTCCAATACACTGAAACAGAAAAGGGGAATTCTTGTATTAATTAAAGTTATTAAAAACCCTGAACATTGCGAAATAATTGCCAGAGATGATTCATCTAGAGTATGTTCCTGCATGGGGAAATTAGTTTATTCTTCACACACAATACAGGGCAGCAACACGCAGCGGTATATTTTTGGATTCTTTTTCTGCAAAGGACACAAGGTAACTGCTTTCATCAGTAGTACACAAAAGGAGGCGAGCCATAAGGACACAAAAGAGATGGAGAGGTGGTATGATGAAAACACAGGATGGTGAGGTAGTGTGGAGTGAGTGGAGTGTGGGAGGATCCTGCCTGTGTTACAATGGTAAACACCCCGGCTGCTCATGGCAGAATAGGGAAGCAGATGGGTCACAGGGAGAAACATATCAGTGTGCGGAGTGACATCCGGAGATCATTACACCCAATCAGAGCAGTGCAGGAAGTGCAAACCGATTGAGATTGATGGCACCAGACTGCTGCCTTAAAGCTTTGAATAAATGAGGAGAAGAAAACAGGGCCACAGAACAACAGAGCCACAGTGCCTTCTCCATTTCTAGCCCGTAGAGAGAAAAATGCCCTCTCTGTTCTCGTTTCGACGTGTTTGTGCGCGTAGCTGGCTGCACGTGCTATACGGTTTGTGTATTTGGAGAAGTCAGCAGGGACGCAAGCAAGAGAGCAGACGGAGGGAGAGTGAAAGGAAGAGAGTTCTTAACTAACGGTCTCTTATTTTCTCAGTGGTGCTGAGTTTGTGTGTCAAAGACACAGACTGTGTTCACACTGCAGTGCAATGAAGAGATAAACAAATCACAGTTTAAAGGGACATCAGTGAGTATAATAAGGCTCTATATTCTAAATGACCAAAGAATAGATGTGGCCTATAGTAGCTTTGTTTTTGTTTTTTTCCTTTTTTTTACACAGATATCCGATTTTACTTTATAACACAAGTTAACTAAGGAAAAACAAAAAATCTTTGAAAAGAGAATTCAACACAATAAAAATACGCTGTCAAATGCTCCACTGGTAAAGGGATATATTTCCGCAGCATTAGTATATCATATACTTTTTTGCTTGTCCGACAGGAGTGCAACGAGCCGCTTGAAATAGAAACAGAGCTAGCCGCAGCTAGCAGCTAGGCAGGGCTAGTGGTGTAAACCAGTTGCACAGAAAATGATTGCTGGCAATGTCAAACACAACGTACGCAATCACTTAAAAGAGTACAACCACTGATTTGGCATTGCACTCATGTAACACTGTCAGACTCACGATGGACAGTTAGTAAGTAGTTCAGCTCCAACGGACTTCTGTCCCCCACACACACACACACACACACACCCGTAGTGTCTCATTCCTCATCATAGGCATTCTACGTCTTCATAGTTGCTGCTAACGATTTCTCTGCAGGTAAGTGTCCGTCGTTCAGGTGTGTTTGGTGCCGGTAACAAACACTGATAAAATGAAAGGGTGTATTTTGTCCTGGACCACTGGAGCCAGCCCTGCAAATCTCAAATAATTTTGGCAAGTCTATTGTGACTCGTAATTAAAGTGCATCCCTGTACGCCCGACTGGACTATGAAAAGACTAAATATGTCTTCATACCAGACTGATTTCATGTTCTGTGAATTTATTCACGGTGTAGTGTCTTCTAAGATTGCTGCAGTATTTCGGAATGAGCAAAGTGAAGGGCGGGTTGAAGGTTAGCAACTAGATAGACTGCCTAGTGCATCGGCTGCGAATGGAGTACAAGCAGATCCATGTATTTTTATTCAACGTAGAGAACATCAGTGGACACGATCAGTGCAGGCGGAGGTTAGCAGTCATACGCTAGTTAACGACGGGTCGGCTCTCGTACAAAGTTCCATTGCCTCTGACACAAAGACCTTTTCTTCTATTTTATACAGTCTAACTTTGTTCACAAGTTGCGAGCATGAATTGCACACCTGTGTCTGTTCCTAGTTAGTCTCAAACAAGTTTCAGGCTTTATTTATAGGACTAATCTTCTAAGGGTGGCACTGTGTTCTCAAGCACTTTAATTAATTGCGAATCCTCATAGATACCTGACATTGTGGGGATGATGGCTGCCTCTTGACACATTGATAACAGACGTTTCAAACTATCAAATCTTTTTTTTTTTTTTTTTTCACAAAGTCTTCCTGACACTTCAAAAAAAATCGAATGAGTGATATGATAAATTGCACTTCATATACTTGTGAATAGGGTGTTATATCGACTTTTGTTCCCTTGCCTATATAATGTATGAGTCAACTAATATGCTTTACATGTGATTAATATACTTAGGAATATGAGAGACGACAACAGGATTTGTTTTTAGACAGCGCAATGAAGCACAATCTCCAGTCCTTGTATGCAGTGAGTAAACAGCACGGCATCCTGATTTGTTCATTTCGGTGACACACTGAGCGCTCGCCGTGTAGACCTTAAATGAATCGGAGCCCGAGTGTACAAACTACTATAACTGCTCCAGCCAGACATTCTAATAACAGATCTGATCAACGGGGGGGACATGCACATCCAAAACCTATCGGGGCTTCTCCAGAGCTGGAGAGCAGACCGGCAGCTTGTGTTGGAGAGTAGATGTCTATCTATAATCAATACACCACAATCTTGCCTTATCTCCCTCTCTGATATGCTGCACAGCCACTTTTCCACACCACCCAATGTCCTCCGGCGTCACATCTGAGAACGTTGACAGCAATTATGGATTGCCACCTTTTTCCAATAAGCCTACAGTCAGCAGAGCCCGGCCACGGTAAAAGGTTCTAAATTTGGTAAAATAACCTTTTAAAGAAAAAGGGGAAAACTATCAAAAAAAGTGAAGACAATAGAGCCTATTAATTTCCCAAATATCACAGGCTACAGCCCTTCTAGCATCCTTCTCTTGCTTTATTCACCCTCCATGCACCAGTAGTTTAACTAAGAATGATTCCCATATCATGTTGTCGTTCCCCTGTACTCCTGCTGTGGCTCTGTCCCCGTTGAGTTGCCCTCCCCAACGGGCTGGTGACCTCGGAGTGAGCGCTGCCCACGGCTTCCGAAGAAAAGAGATACCTCCTCTCGTCTGAGGGTGCCCCACACCCACCCACTACCCCCTAGTCTACTTTAGGCACGCCATCGCCCCCTCCTTAATGCCCCGGGGCCTACAGGGGCCAGTGATTTACAGATCCTATCTCCATATGGCCAGGGCTTTAAGGAACATCTGACAGACAGGATGTTTTTCTTGCATGTCATTTCAACCTTCCTATGCAGACTATATTATATTAAGACTGTACTGACCCCACCACATTCCGCATATGGGACCTGAGGCATAATCTGTCAGTTCTGACACGGCAGGGCTATTTTTCTTATGCAAATCTTTGTTTACATGGCCTTTTGTTTCTAATGTTATTTAGGTTTTTTTTTTTTTTATCCCTAGGATTTGGTTTCCGTTGCGAGGTCTTCATGGCCACAAGTATTGACAGAGGTTGGTGGCACAATGGAGCGATGGCATGGAAAGAAAGGTAGAAAGGCAAGGGAGAGGGGAGACAGAGTGGTGCAGGGTGGAGGATAGAAGCGGCCCTGCTGGAGGCTCGCCACAGGCTACGTCTGACATCCCTCTCTCTGACGGACTGATGAGATTACCCTGACATTTTTTCCTTCTAACTTAAATTGCATTACCACAAGGGTCTTATGTTAGGCAGATCTTCATATTATTCTCAAGGGATTTGGGTTCCATTTTGCTCTCTGCTTCATTCTGTTCTCTCCTTTTTCACTCGCACTCAGAGGGATGAAATCTTCTTTACAGCCTTGCATGTATTATCCGTTGGCAAGACTACATGGATCCCATTTCAGAGGCCGTGCAGGATATTTGCCACCATACATCTTGGTAACGCAGTGCCCCCCTGCTCAGGCCCCGCCTACCGTAAACCAGAATGATGCAGGTCACTGTAGTCGCAAGTGCACTGTGACATTTGATTAGTCAGTTATCCTTGCACAGTGGACTGTTAACAGAATGAACTAACCAAGCAATTCGGCCTTGGGGTCGCTGATAATTAAAGATAACCCATTTAAAAAGCAAATCCAAACATAGACCATGAACTATACCAATTGGGGTCATGAGAGCATGTTTTTTTATGCCACTAATTTACATTCAACCTTTGCATTTCACCAGCAGTTTCACCTTGGCATTTAAGGTTAACTGACAAATTGAGAAGCAGTTCAGTTTTTTGGTTGGTGGTGTGGGGGTGTGTGCGCGCTGGGCGTGCACGGCGTCGGCACTCTCTCTTTGCTGTGCTGCATAGCGTAATGGTCTCAATTAGTCTAAAAGTCACCGTGGGTAATAATTCACCCCTCTCAGGCTTCATTTCCTCAGATTCAAGTCAAGCATAGCACAGGAAATGACACTTCAGGAGCTTTTAAAAAATGATGAGGACAAGCGGAGCGATCAGGGCGGTAAATCAGGTGAGTGACTCGCGGATGGCGACAGCATGAGGTGGCGGCACAGCCTGTCAGTCGCCTTGGTGACATGTTCATCAAGGTGCAGGTGACATCACTCCATCACTGTATCCGTCACCGGAAAGACTGGTCAGTGGCATCAAACACAGATCGTATTATTGGAGTGCCTCTTGCTGAAATCAATCACCGACAGCTGCAATCTGTTTTGGGAGAAGGTTTGCATATACGTATTGCCAGGAGTTTAATCTTACCCCGCACATTAGGACACATCCAATACAGGTATTGGAAACCCGATAGTGATTGCAGAATTTTCCATTTTTGAAAGGGATAATAGCCAATATTCATTCAGTATGTTAAAGCATTTTTATGTTTACGAAAAATAAGCAAGGATTCCCTGTTGCCACCGGAACTAAAAAGGCATTTAGACCATACTGCGATACTCAGATCTTCAACTGAAACAGCGACGTGCTGTAACTCTTTTAGGTAGGTTAGCAGCCCTTTAAGGTAGATTGATCTACTCCACCTGGGATACGTTAGTGAAGATTTCTCAACCTTTTCTGGTCCGTGACCCCATTTTCAGGTCCCAAAATTCTCATGACCCCAATTAGAGTTGTCAAGTTGTCATGTGAACTTGGGTATGGCATACTTTTGTAATCTATTTTCAAGAGTTTAGAGAGAGCTGAAAATTCATTATAGTTTTAAAATGCGGATTTATTTATTTAATAATTTTATTTTAATTAATCTTATTCTAGCTTAATTGATTGTATTTTTCAGTGAGTTTTTAAAATCGTCTAATACATTTGAATACATTTGATGCTGTTTTGTCTGCTTTTGATGTTGCTTTGTCAGCTTTTAATGATGTTTTGTCTGTTTTTTGTCTCGCTTTCCTGTTTCTTTTAAAGTATAACATCCACCTGCAAGGGAACTGTGGATGAAAACTGGCCTTTTGGGCTAAATCTGACATCTTTACATCATATCAGTGTTAAATAATTTGGTGTGTCCCTGATAAATAAACGAATAAAGTGGAATAAAATAGAATTCCTACGACTTATGCAAAGCAGTTTGAAATCCCCCCGTGTTTGAAAGGTGCTAAATAAAGACTATATGTTGAATGTTGGTGTCCTTTTCCTTATTTATTGTTAATTATACCTTGAAAAATGATGAAAAATGATACGGCTTGTGTAGCAGTCCACCATGCTGGGTATGCAAAGTAGAGCGCGGCAGCAGGTATCATTTGGGCCTTGTGAAAAGTTCCCGGTAAGCACCCCGGGGACGGGAGATCAGTGGTGACCTTGAGTCTACCGGTGGATAAAGATCTTTTCCATATTCATTCCAATCCCAAAACCATGACTTACCAATCATTAAAAAGCTTATAGATTTGGCATCCCTGGGCCATCTCCATTTATCATGCAGCTGGTGATAATGGCTACTCTGCTTACATACAACTGTGCCTCCATTTGCCACTGAGAACAGAGGAAATAGAATAACAGAAGTGCAACTAACAATTATCACCTTTCATTACTTTGCTAATTGCTCCCTGTATTTTGCCTGCGTTATGCGCTGGGAGTGCTTGGATTGGCTGCTCTCACAATTAATGAAAATGATCTGAAGTGACTGGGACATAACACTGGACATTTAGCTTCACTAATAACACGTGAACGTGATTTGGCTAATTTGTAGTCTGGATAATTTAAAGGTCAACGTAGAAGCTTCCAACACGTTTTTAACCCAAAATTACCATTCTAATTTCTCCAGACTGTTTCTGCTGCTGTCTAATATGAATTTTATCAGTGGCTGGGAAATATGATGGCCGTATCATTCAGCTGCTACATTTCTCACTATGTTAAATAGCACTGTAACGGATAACTCAGTACAATCTGAAATTAAATTGTTTTTTGGGTTTTTTTTTTGTTGTTTATTTTTTTTTTTTTTGGCACAACTCTCAAACTTCCAAAGACACAGAAACGATTAATTTCTCATCTTTCCAGACTTTCCAAGAACCCGGAAACCCTTTGAACAAGTTCAATGCAGTCAAGTTGTCAGTTTTTCGGAACGGGAGCAGATTGAGGGTAAAGAGCCTTGGGGGTAATGGGATGAAGTCTGTTGCCACATTGTTGCAACATGCGTGGGATTCCCATGGGAGGGCTGGAAATGGAGTCAGGACACCGCTCCTTCCTGACATCTCTGGCCCGCGCGCCACCCCTCACATCTCTCCCTCTGTGTTTGATGTCCAAATTGAGCTCTGCTTCATCGCCCTCATTGCTGCCTCCCTTCTGTGTCCTCCTTGCGTTGCCTCTCCCCTGGTTCTCACAGAGGAGATGCTGGAACTACTGTTAAACTGATAAATTGGCCTGCTGGTACATACCTGGGGCCGGTCTTGGACAAACACATTGTCCCCTGACAACATGATCGACACCATCAACATCGAAACAATCTTTGAAACCCTGAGTGAAATTTAAAAATGCATATTTTATTTACTCATTTCATTGCACGGTTAATAATGAATTCTTAATATAAAGTCAGCAATATTAAAAGGACTTTATCTCAGAGTTTCTCTTAACAATGAGCTCCTAACCCTGAAAGGTTTTACTGTTAGAATGTAAAAGCGTCTGAAATAGCACTTAATAATAAATGTAATAATAAACAAGACATTTTATTTATAGAGCTCTTTGCAGGCTATTCAAAGAGGTTTTAAATGAATTAAAAATGATCACAGAAGGAATAAACATAATGTAAACAAAGCATATGACACACAACATGTGATCACACATGAAACACATGTAGATCATCATCTATAAAATAGTATGTTCTGCGGAGAGAAAAATCATGTCAACGATGCCAGAATCATAAACTGCTGTAAGTTGGTGAAGAGGGAGGTGAGATCCCCGGAAGTTCAAAGCAACACACGCAATGGCATGCCTCTCCACCCTGCTGCCCCCCTGCTGGCTAAGTACTCATCGTTCTTGCCTCAAAATTTGCCTCACTGGTCAGATGACTTTCCACACATCTCACTTTGAAATGAGAACCGCGGCGAGGTGTGGCTACCGCTGTTTCTGACATATGATCCTGCTCAGCCTGTGGCCACCGCCATTTTTATTACCGCTGAGTAAACACGAAGGCACGGAAGTCACCGACCACTGCTTTAAATCCGCCGAGTGACAATTAACGGCCATCTAATCTAAGTTCTTTCAAATATGGTAATGGGTCAAACTGGAGTAGGAGCAGCACTTCATGTCTGCTGCTTCTCTCTCCTCGGCTCACTTAACCCTTCTCTCTGACCCTCCTCGCGAGGGCCGGTCCAGCGCTCGCTGCAGTGTGTTTTGCTGTGGCCGTCCCTCCGCTGCGGCACACATTGGGCAGGAACAGGGAGGCGCTTTGAGGATCATGGGGTGGTGCTGGTGTGACTGCTGGGGTTACGGGGGTGGTTGGAACAGATTGGTTGATATCACACTCTCACCTCCGGGGGATAAAGGACCGGGATGCGTGGGCTTGGATGTGTGCGCATTCATGTGTGTGTGTGTGTGTGTGTTTGTGTGACAGAAGTAGAGGGCGGGTGAGTAAGGAATTTGTGGGAAATACAAAATCCTCAGATTGCTGAGTTTGGACGCCATGACCCCACGCTGACCCCCATTTCCTGTCTCAATTGCCTCAGCGTGAGCAGGGCTCCATTTCACAGGACCGCCGTTTCTTCTCTTGTCCACAATCATGGGGCCTGATGTGGGAGTCCGTGCCGCTGACGTCTCTATCATCGTGAGTAAACGATGACAAAGGGTCATTGTGTGATCATGCGTTACGATGCCTCATCCTCCCGCTCTTGTGATTTCTAATGGGAGTGACTCACATTTTAATGAGTGTCGCTGTTACAATCAAACCTCCAAAAGACTGAAGATTTAATTGGCCAACAGTGAGTTTGTGGGCAATTAAAATGAACATTTGATTGAGATTAAAATACAAATATTACTGTCAGCAGTCTGTTACAGTGTGATTGTCCATTACTTTGTCTTCAGTCTCACTGAGCTACGTGTTAAACATATGGATGATATCTCAGGGTAATGAATGGATGGCATATAAGCATCTTGCGTGTCCGCCTTCGTGTGTATATTTATAAGTCCTGCAGTATCTTCCTTTGTGCATGGTCTATGTATCTTTTTTTGTGTGCATGCAAGTAGAGTCGAGTGAGAAACTGTACAGTTATTTCAGCATTAAGGAGACTTCTCTGTTTTCAGTCCTTTATATGAACGGAGCCATTTAAAATCAGCCATCACCAGTTAAAGCAAGGGTGACATCAGCGAGGAAAAATTTCAACTTCAAAGCCACCATGTAACATCGATCCTCACACATGACCTAAAGGCCCCAGATGCTTTGTATACTCTTCTTTTTTTTTTTTTTTCTCTCTCTTTGTTTTATTTTATTTTCTGGAAGTGACAAAAATTTCTCTCGTTTGCATTTCTGGCAAGGAAACAAAGGATTTTGGGTTCTGTAGTGGAAGTAGTACTGTAATCTAATGTTGAGCACTTGAAATCCAAGTAGGCAGGGGAAGGGGATTGGGAGCATCTTAAAGTGCCAAAGATTGAAGAGTTGTTTCCACCTGGCAAAGTAATCCTTTACCCATTAGTACTGGCCAACAAAGCTATCAACTCTCCATAAGGTATATTATGGTTAATTTGTGCTATGAGGCAGAAAAATCTATTAGTATTGCATGTTAAAGAAGGATACAGGATAGGGAACCAAAACCAATTTGAGACTCAGTTGATGATATATACGTGTGCTATTGTAAGCGTGAAACATCTCATGTGAACCTAATCAAACCAGAGCGCGCGCCTCATTGCATGACCATTAGTGATAGTGAATAAGGTCCAATCTGGGCAAATTACCCCAGGACTTGATCGTGCACTGTTCCATCAGACGACTATTTCTTCCAGGCCATTTTACTATTTCACTCCAGCCCGGCGCGTCACCAACACGGACGCGCGAGCCACACGACCCCCTGCCACTCATGACTCATACGACAGCCCGAAACACAATTAAGCAGGCATAGAGACCGTAGCGCATCCCCCATTTTGCGCCACCTATTATGTTGCGGCCGTTACCTGCGCAATCGCACCCTCCCAAATTCCATTATGAGCAGCGGCGGGATCTTATGATGGTGAAAAACACAGTCATTTTCTTGTGCTCTCTCAATCAGTCACAGGCTAGGTTGGAATCAAAAATGTAGAGAAAGGAGCCTCTTTTCTATTCCAGTTGCACTCCACAGTCCCTCTAAATCACCCCTAATGGCTTGGTGGAGGGAGCACACTCTGTATCACTGTATCAATCATTCACTCTGTTTTCCTCATCCTGGAACCATCCACAGGATCACTTTGGTGCTTTAATGAGCCATTACAATTCCTATCAGACAATCTCTGCGCCATGCGTGTGCATACATGTGCGCACACATTTGTTTGTACACGAGTGTGCGCATGCTCTAAATGTTGTGGACTTACACTCATGCTGATATTAGATTGTCTCAGCAGAGTTTCTGAGATAGCAGTGATCTCTTGTCTATCTATTTCTCACCCACTTTCTCTCTCTTTTGGTCTCGCTCTCTCTCATGCTGTGTGTGTGTGTGTGTGTGTGTGTGTGTTTGTCTGTGTGTCTGTGTGGTAGACAGTGGGCACGGGTTATAATTGCATTGAGTTGCCATCCCACTTGGTCTCAGCACCCATCTGTCTCTTTAATATCCAGCTAAGCACTCTTGACCTTGAAGCATCCATGACAGCACAGAGCCACATCCACACCAACAGATCCGTGGCTGACGCCTCTCAGAGACTGCTGAAATGATAGAGAGAGGGGTGATGGAAAGACAGGAAAAAGAAATGAGTAGTACAAAAACAAGGTGCAAAATCTTGTCTCTGGGACAAAGGTGAACAAGAGAACATGATGGATAGATCTAGCCTGTGCAAGAAGAATCATATAGAGGAAAGCAGAGTGAATCAGACAAAGGAGTACCTTCAAGGTCGCCGGTGAATTCATTCAATTTGGAGCTGACTTGATTTTACAAAGGTCGCCCGCGTGGACTTCTCCAGAAAATGTTGTTATTTCAACAGAAAACATGCAAGATTAGCTGGGAGTCTAGGAATCAAAAGATATGTTATTTGCCTCCTGGCATTCCCCTTATGCTCCCCAGAAGAATGGTTCATTCTTGAAGCAGTGCCTTTGGGCTGTCATAGTGAATATTTGAGCTAACTCTTCTCATTGGATAATACCAGAGCATACGCCTTGAAGGCACAGCTTGTAATTAGATCTTCAATCTAACCTAAACTTATTTGATTAGATATTTGAATACAGTTAACCATGTTTTACCTTCATCCAGGGAAAGTTTGCAGTGCATCTTGATGACTTAACTAAAAAAAAAAAAAAAAAAAAAAAAAAAACTTTGCCGAGCACACATTTGTTTCACAGTGAACCATACATACAGTCATAAGGCGCCAACTGTTCACCGCTACCCTGCCGAAAACCCGCTTTAAGTAGAAGCTTAATGACTTGCTCATGCCAAACGAAGCATTTGACTTTGATGGTCACACCCAATCTCCTTCCACCCTTCAGTTTTGGATACTTTTAACCATGACCAAAATATTTTCCTACACTTAATTCAGTGGTTTTTAGACACGCTTGCTTTAGGGATGGCAATGTCGGCCGATCAGTTGGTTGGTCCACCACTTTGGCCCAGACTGAAATATCTCAACAACTATTGGATGAATTACCATCAAATTTCGTACATACATTCATGATTCCCAGATGATGTATCCCACTAACGTTGCTGGTCCTCTGACTCCACTATTGCCACCATGAGCTTGGATAAATATCTACAAAACTAACAACATTCCCATCAGCCTCAGCCGTACTTTGTGTTTAGGGCCAATTATCAAATACTGGTATGTGAACGCTCTAAGCGGAGATTGTGACGTTAGCATTCAACTCAAAGTAAAAACTCACAAAGCAGATAGTGTGGCTGTAAACTTGTGTTTTAATAATGACCCCAACTTTCTACAATCTTTAACGAGTACTTTTAGTGGCCTGAACTTAACCAGAGAGGCGGCAGATCAGAAAATATTACTATAATTAACTTTTTTAGCAGTCGTTTGAACTGGTTTCAGAAGGCACTGACAAAAAATATAGCCCTGCTGAGGGTACCACATCAGAAAACTCTCGATGATAATTTTAGAAGGAAATGACAACATACTTTGGCTATTGGGTTGGGGGATTGTTAAAGCAAATAGCCCATCTGTGATTTTACCGGGCAACTCTTTTCCTAATTCTATAACCTCTTGGCTACCTCTACTAACTCTACTATTATCAAAATAACAGGAATAACATACTCGTTGGGTATGTCTCAGCGCCTTCTTATCAACTCAATGTCATACATAAAGGATAAGGATATTTCTGGGCCAATCTGGCATTCCAGGTGTACTATAGTAGGATGACTTATTAAGAAAATGTTAACTCCCTGCAGCATGGTTATCTTTATTGAGAAACAAAAGGATTAGTAACATGATTGATGGGCCTTGTCTCCCAGGGATTATGCTGTAGAGCACCACTAATTGCTCTCTCTTGCTCCCTCCTCCTCTATTTATCTCCCTCTTTCTGTCTCATTCCATCCACATCCATGCCTTACGGCCAATGCAATACACTTTTAGCTATCACCTTTGCCATCAGAGCCCGCGGTGCAAAGGGTTACGGGTGTCACTGACAGGCTCCGGGCTCCTGGGTAAGCACTGAAAAGAGTGAACTGTCCTTAAAGTTTTAGCCAGGGGACTTAATTTTGCATTCAGGCTCAAGTGGTTTGTTGAACGCATGCCAGGCCTGAGCCAGAAGGACAGGAGTGGGGGTGGGGGTGGGGGTGGGAGTCCAAAGCCTGTATGGGTATGGTAACGCACCGTGTAATGGACTACTGTACAACTGGAAATAATGTGCTGAGTCATTCAGGAAAGCTATTAAGGCGCCTGGGTGACTTTGAAATTCACTAAGCCTGTTCAACCTCTATATTTATTCGGCTTCAGCCCCAAGCTCACTAGACCCCCCCCCCTTCTCTGTCCTCCTCTTTGACATCTTTGTAACTAAATGCTAAAAAGAAACGTAATTACAAATAACTGGGGGAGAGAGGGCTTATCATTAGGTAGCATGGAAAATAGTATGGCTTCTGCCAGCGAAGCTTTGTGAAATGCAGTATAGCTGTGTATTTCCCTGCACTTAACTGAGCATGTGTTGTATTAACCTTGAAAGCACTGTGGTGAAGCGCTTTTCAATTAATCTTCTAAAGGAGAAGACATACAAATTGAAATGGGATGGAAACACAATGTTGCTGTCACAGAATATTTCTTCAGCAACAATAGACGACGTTTTTTTTTTTTGTCTTTTTTTCTTTTACTAAGCATCCTAATAGGTTACTGACCACTTAGATCACTGCAGGCCCACAAGACGGCAAAATACTGGATGGCAGTTTCACAGGCCACCAAGCACTTATTAAAATGATTTAAATTTTACCACACCTTCCTCCGAGCCATGTGTGTCCTTGTCATTTATCATTAAACCTTCCCCTATCCTAGCCTTGATGCAGAGGGAGCCATCGGGTGCAGGAAAAAATACAGTATGCGCTGTGGACTTACCTGCAACATTCTACCACATGCGGAAGAAACAGTGCAAGATAAAGCTGGTATCAAATAGCATTTTTCATGACCTGCCTGAACCTTGGGTATAAATGGCATGTAACCCCAGGCAAAGCTCTAGGGGAGTTTCAAGAAGGCCTGTTAAAATCAAACTTTCCCCATTTTATTCTTTAAAAAAAGTGATGCCAAATGCGGAAATTCTATTTGCATAACAATACGCGCGGCAAGCACTTGTCAGCTTGAGCCCTCAGCATCCACAAGCTTTGTGTTTGACCAAAGGGACTGACAGAGGCCATGAAATGTAAATGTCTCACAAAGTTCCGAGGTTGTGATGGTCTTCAATAATGGATGCAGTGCTTTACATTTTCCTCTTTTGGAATCGGTTCAGATAGAAAAGTACAGAGGAGAAATATTATCAAAGCCTAGCACACAAAGGTGATATGAAAAAGGCAAAAAAAAAAAGGGAGGGGGGGTGCGGGGGAGTCAGAAATCAGGAGTGACTAAACACAAAATTGCATGTGGGGATGTATCATCCAAAAGAGGGTTATGCGCGCATACTTTTGAGTGAAGTGGTAGCCATGGGTGTCCGAGGTTTGCGTAGAGTAGAGGCTCAGAGAAAAGCAAGCCACCGTCTTGAGTATTTATTTGCTTTTGCCACTTATCTTTCTCATCCCTCTTGTCGCCTAAAATCTGTTTTCGTTTTACAGTTTGCCAATTAATACGCACTCCTTCGACTCGGGAAAAGTTGAAAAAGAAGTTGATACTAGTGACGGAGTCTAGAACAATGCAGAAAAATCATTTTGGGGAGTATGACACGATGACTCATGGCATCTTAAAAAATACAATTCCAGCATAAATTTATTATCAACTTTT
Source organism: Xiphias gladius (assembly GCF_016859285.1). Taxonomy (NCBI): domain Eukaryota; kingdom Metazoa; phylum Chordata; class Actinopteri; order Istiophoriformes; family Xiphiidae; genus Xiphias; species Xiphias gladius. Next base: position 20,186,156 of record NC_053404.1, on the reverse strand, counting down.
AAATCTTTGTGATGAATGTCCTGTTCTTGTAGGATAATGAATACCTGCACCCTCCAGGGATTCTTTCAACAATTAGTCAAGTGAAGTCATGTCTCTCAAGGGAAAATAAAAAATCATCATTTAGTGTCAAAGGTAACAGAGACTTCGGCTTGCCAAGTATTTGCCTTTTTGGGGGTCGTGAGCCAAGGATGGTCGACAACCACTGACCCAGACCGCCACCACTCATATGTATGCGGGGGTATCCATCATTGTTTCCATCCATCAGTACTCTTTAGTCTGTTAAATCCCAGGGAGCAGAGAATGACTCATAGTGGCACGGGTCACCTGCAGCAAGAGCTAATTTCAGGGCCAGACACAGCAGCACCCTGGAATCCATTTTTAGTGTGCTTGCTGAGAAACATATGCTTCTACTATTTCTCATATTACTCACATTTTTCTTTATATTCTTCCTGTTTCATGGCTTTTCATCACAGTACTCCTCCTGTTTTGGTTCCACAAATACACATGACAAATAAAAAACTCGTGACTCATTGAGGATAAATATGCTCTTTTCATAGTTTTGTAAAAGTGTGACGTTTGCCCTAAGATAATAATGGGAGTTCTTTAACTTCGTCAGATGGAAACTTTATACAGTTATTCATGTAATTAATGGCATCACCCATTCTGCTGTAGTTTTCTTGACAAGGAAGTTATTAAACTGTTTTCAATCTCACAATTTGCACTCTTTATACCCACATTAGGTATATGAACGTACAGCTTTGCCCCCTTTGAGTCAAAATATAAAAATCTAATTGAAAATATAATGAGGAGAACTACCACTTTTTGAGTTATGACCATTGAGGCAAAGGGAATAAAGTCTGCCTCCAGTTCACTCATGCTGACATCTGAAATTCTTTGTTCAGCATAATTTATTCAGGAAACACAATTCAATTTGCTGTAAGAGAACAATGACAAAAATTAGACGCCGGTTCGGTCTAGACTTTGGGTCTTTTGAAGGACACACCTTTGTTGGCTGCATTCTGCGAAGGATCTAGCCCCTGAAATCGAATACTTCTCTCTCGCGCTCTCGTTACACTGCTCCCTTTTTGGTACCACAATATGTTCAGCTGAAATAAGTTTTTAGTGCCTGAGCAGTTGGTAAGACTTTTTACCGGTGTGGGAATTTTGGCTTGTGGTTTCTGAGATCCGGATTACTTTGGGGAAAAGAGAAGAAAATAAGTGGAAAAAGAAAATTAGAAAGAGGAGTAACAAGAATCCCAAGAAAAATCCCCACGAAATGCTCAACACTCAAACATAAATAATATGATAATTGTGAGTAAAACTGTCTAGAAATACATCGGAAGTATGGTTGTTTTAGGAGTTGACGTTGAAGTCGTTGGGGAGAAACTGCGCTGCCGATCCTCGGACAGGACAGTTGCACAAACAAACCTCATCCCTGGTATGATCCTTCAATTGTCTGCAGAGACAGATATGCACCAGGTAAGCCCTTCCTGCTCTTTATTTTTTCCCCAGAGGGGTCATGGCTTAGTCTTTTCAAGGATGGACAAGCTAAATGGTACTTTACTGTACTATAACCCCATCTCTGGGGACCAAGGACGTTGTCCATTTGAGACTTTCCCCACATCGATGGCTTCTACAGTTCATCTCTCAATTACCCATGACTTCCCTGCAAAATACATGGCATCCCTCTGTGACATATGACACCCCTCCTTCCTCCTATCCCCCATCACTAAACTCAACAGGACAACCACGGTACACTCTGATGGGTTTCAGAGCAGGAATAAAAGCTCACCGTGAGCAACCCTTGTCTAACTGGTGGGAGACAGCTGGATTAGAAGCAGCAGCGCCCCTAGAACATCCCAATTAAAATCAAAGCAATCACCATCGCAGAGAAGTCATTAGATTGAGAGGCTGTTTGAGGCTAAACGCTATAATAACGCGGGAGCTGCAGGATTTCAAAAGCCTGTCAGACACTGATTTCATACATTGGAAAGTTTGATGAATAGAGCCTTGTGAGAGGCAACTCTTGAGCGCTGCACTATTACTGAAAGCTTTGCTGGGGATTAGAGAGAAGACAGAAGCTTTCATTCCTTCAGTAAGTCAATGTATGAATAATTTACTCAGTGGGTATCTCTGCGAGCTCTCCCTGTAAGCCCTGGTAATGTTTTATTTGTATGTTTTCTGTCAGAAGTAATCTAGCATCCGGAGTGAAAATAGTCGGTTGAGATCCGCTGAGTGCAGCAGGCCTCATGCAGCTCACATAATACCTGTTTGATGTGACGTTTGTTGTCAGTGATAATTAGCTCTTCACTGGACCATGTCCATTCCCTGTCCCACGATTAGGGAAGCGCTGATAAGAGGATCTCTGAAAGACAAACAAGGAGGTTTTCCCTCTTTTTATCTCCCTGACTTTGCTCCATCTCCTTTTCTTGCAAATTGAAGTTTAGTTAAAATGATAATTAATTCCATTTTACAAGTTAGGCTTGGCCATCATTTCTATCAGTGACGTTAACAACCAACTCACCAAAGCTAACCGCTGACATCTGGGAACAAGGCAACATTGCGACAACTAAGTCCAAAAGACAGAGTGGTTTTTTTACAACCTAAAAGTTTAACTATCTTTTCTACCAATTCATTTGACGTGATACACCTGAGTGCACCTGAAATGTCTGGAGTAATCCCTCATTGCCCAGGAAACCGCTTCCAAATTGAACCAGAAGGTCGGTAAACTGTGATAGATGTTCACAGCCGACCCTTTGGGTAATTATTTTGCTGTTTGCCGTTGTTTTTTTCCTCCAAAAAAAGTTGTCTAACTGTTTCTCAAGCTGGGTAATCATGCAATTACTCTTGTCTTCCTAGTGATGTCACTGCTTTTTTCAGCAGATTACTTTTGTGAGTACAACGTATCATAGACAAGAGAAACGGTGTTCAAACCTACAAAAACAATTCAGTTTATAATAAGCCAGATCTAATTGTCCATTAAATTGACATTTCTTACAGCCAAAGTGGTAGCACTTTCTTGACTAATGCCGCATTCCATTCAAAGTCATAAACTGGAAATTCCCGACTGGTAGATTGCAATTATAACCCCTCCGTGCTCCAATGGTCCAACACAGGGGGGGGGAAAAAAAAAAAAGGGATCACGAAGGGAATGAAAAAACACATTCCTGCCATGACATCTGTATATGTTTTTAGGCTAGAGTTCCCTCCTTGCCGTTTAAGTTTGGTTAAACTTGCCCTGTAAAGAACTGTGGATCGTGCACTCTGCCCGTTGAGGTTTAATTCAACCACCGGAATTATTTCCGCCTCCCTTGCATCTCTGCCTCTACATAATACTAAAATGCCAATCAGCCTTTCCTCTTGCTCTCTGACTCCCTTTCTGTCCCCCCTCTCCCGCACACATGCACGCACAGCAGCTTGCACTCCACTTTATGCTGCCTTTATCTGTTTCACACGGGGCATTTCAACACCAATTGCGCACATTATAGACACAAACACACGTGTGATGGACACACACACACACATGCACACAAACAGAGCAAGAGAGTGAGAGAGAGAGAGAGAGAATGAGAGACCCCAAACACCAAAACAGTATTAATCCCCTGAGGAAGTCTCTAAAAGGGTTTCTTAAAGCTGATTTCCACCACACAGAGGCTTTCCAGGTCAGCACTGTTTATGTTGGCAATGGTGCTGAAGCATTCAAGCTTTACGCCCTCACCTTTCCACTCTGCTACTTCCTATTTCTTCCCCTCTCTCACACAGTCTTTCGTCCTCTCTCTTTTCCCTCTTCCCTATTCTCTGCATTTGTCCCTGCATCTCTTTTACCCACCTGAGACTATGTCCGCACTAAGCCAGCCAAATCGGAAAATGCTTTAAAAGTGTGAAAATGACTTGCACGCCGACCCGCATTTTCAAGTCCTTTCTGTACAGGAATCGTGCTAGAAAAATGATTATAAATACAGGCTAATGACGACAGCTGCATTCATATTTTTTCTGTAGAGAGACTAAGAGGAGACAGTTGTTTTTCTGACTTTTCTGCTACATAGCCAGAAGCTCCGTTGTCCCCGTCGACACTAAAATGCAAAAGGTGATCACGAGCGAGTGATCGACCTTGATCGCCAAAGTTATTACAACTCATCCTGAGGTGGATTGTAAACCTCTGTCCCAGATTTCGTGAAAATCCCTCCAGTAGTTGTCAAGACATTTCACTGAAATCCAAAATGTCAGCCTAAGGGTGGCAGCTAGGGGGGAAACTAGAGGATCACCAAAGTCTGAAGGCTTCATCAAATGGTGACCGCGGGTGTCTGTACGAAATTTTATGGCAAACCGTCCAACAGTTGTTGAGATATCTCAGTCTGGAGCAAAGGGGTGGCCCGACCGGCCACCCTCAGAGCCCCGCCGCTAGCATGGCTAAAGAAGTTGCACCCGGCTTAACCTTAGTCTCGAACGTGATGCAGCATCATCCGGCAAGGCACTGCGTCCGCCAAGCAAATGTGTACGGGTGCACTTACGGGTAGCTCAGCCAGTAGCATGAATAATTCTACCGTGTGCCTTGCGTCTTTGCAGCAGATGATGAAACAATTGGTGCTGTGATAACTTTCGTGAGAAAATGAATTAACCTCGGTCTCATACTATTATAAATAGCTCTGCAGCGTTTAGGCATCTGATGTGCCTGAAAAAGAAAAAAAAAAAAAAAAAAACACTGCTCAAACTGGCCGTCCTGAATAATATTTCCTCATCGTACGGTTACCTGAAGCAACGCGCCGCCGCTAATGAAATGCTATTTTCGGTCCTGAAAACCCATGGAGAGAGGGCTAGAACAGGACGAAAAAGATGTGTTTTCAGATTTGTCCAGCTCAGTGTGGACGTACCCTCTGTAACACTTCCTCTGCGTCTTTGAAGCTCTCTCTCTCCCACTCTCTCACCCCCGGCCCCTCTCCGTCAAAGCTAATACGCTTTGCATTTGAATCACACTGTTATTTAACATAAATCGAAGCAACTTTAATCAACAATAAAATAAATGCACGATGCCGCTTGGTATGTAATTAGATGGAGGTCTTTAGCTTATCTGTTTTTATAAGACCTCCAGGCTCAGTAATGGGATAATTAAAATCGATACAGTGGCAGGATTGCATGTGACTTCCTCTTAGATCTGCTTTCGTAGGGTCCTGATAGAACGCACGGCACAACACAGAGGCAAACAGAGGAGGGGGATTTTTGTCTCGTGCATTGATCTCGGCAACAGTAATGTTTTTTGCCCGTCACTATAATTGAAAATGACCACGGTATTGTTGTTTTACACCGAGTAAATGAGTGAAAACCTGGCAAGATTATGAAATCTGATACCCGAAGAGACAAGTGGGGAGTCTGGGGTGTGTGGAGATTTTGTTCACATAGTAAAGCATTTCACTGCTATGCTGTAAAATCCATCTGAGAAAAATAGGCCCCGCTATCAGCTTCACAATCATGCATTTTTGAGTTTATCCAATAGATTCTGAATGGGTGTCTGATATTGAAAAAGACAAATTTCATCTCAGTCCCCGGGAGGAGCATGACATTTCCTGAAATTTAAATATAAAATTCACCACGAGTAGAGTTACGAGGTTTTTGCCGGACAGCGGAAATGTACTGCACTGAACTGAAGAGTTTCTCAACCAGTATGTGGAACTACTTGTGTGGTAATGGGCAAATCTGGCAGTGTTACGACTTCATTTCCTCCACCTGTGATCCATGACAGCGATGTGTTCTTTCCGCCCTGTTTTATGCTCACCTCATAATATGTTTTTACACCATCATCCTCATCCCGCCTCTCTTTCTCGCCACACTGTCTGATTCATGGAGAGCGTTGGCTTTCTGACAGACCGAGCCTCCGATGTGCTATGCGCCATCTCCTCCCGTCCCGCAGCCCCGTTTCCATGAGCGAAACCCACCAGAAAAGTGTCAGGACTCGTCGTCTTTTATAACTCGGGTGTATGAGGTGCTTTCTGGGGTGAGAGATCAAGGTGTTGCATCTGCCTCCTGTTTTTTGGCCTATATTACATAATTAACCTGGTAGTATGAGAATAACCACGGCAGAGACGGAAATCTCATTTTTTTTCCGTGCAGTGCTTTATGGGGCATTGCTGTCTCAGTAACTCCTGTCCATGAATTGCAGGATTAGGGCTTTTCTGATCATCATTAGCTGTTGTGATTTGTGTTCACAACTGCTACCTGAGACCGTAAGGCTCCTTCAGACGTTTATCCTGAAGGGATCAATCGCGTCTCATTTACAGTATATGCCTTTCAGGTTGAAAGATGGAGGAACAAGCAGATACAATAGATAAAAGACACATAATACACAACATAAATAAAGGAGACAAATGATTATGCAATGTCAAATGGAAGTTAATCTTTACAAGTGTGCTTGAGGATGCAGAGAAGGTCGTGAACCTCCCAAACCATTTAACCTTCACACGGCTGGATGTCTGCCAATGGCGCTACTGCCTACCTTTGAGAAAGTAAAATAGCCAGTTAGCTCGTATGGCTGTGCCTTTGCTTGCTTTGAGTTCATTCTCAGATGAGATGCTTGTTTTGCAATGAGCCATCATGAGTACATAAAACAGTGTTTTTTCTCACCTACTCTCTCATTATTAATTGCATCTCCTAATTGCTTTCTTTACATATTCTATATATATATATATTCAGATTCACCTTTATCTTTTTAAGTTCTTTAGCAAAACTAAACACAGTGGTACTTTCACAAGAGACCTGAAGGGTTGTATATTTTTGACACTGAGAAAATGAAAATGACTCATTGTAATCTAAAAAGGCTGCTAGTACAACTGAGAATCAGCATAATAATCTGCAGCTCTGTGCTGCCTCCAGCTCATTTTTTTGTTTGCTGGTCTGTTGGATAATTGAAAAACAAAGTATTATTTAAATCTTTTCTTTTTCTGACAGGCATTTTTCACTCCTGTACTGTATCACAATGACACAAAATGATCGTCTGCCGATTAATTACAGATAAATAATTAGCTAGGCACATACATTAGTTCATGTTATTTTTGATTATAAGTGCCAAAAAAACATTTAAAAACCTATTCAAAGAAACTGCTGGTTTTACTGGTATTACCTAGTTACAGTGGCAGTCTTACATGGGGAAGTGAGAGGTTAAAGCTCCATTATATTAACGGAAAAGAAAATGGCAGCTAGTAGTGCTGATCCACCTGAGAATCAACATCCTCATGGGGATCTCTCTGTGTATCGTTCAGCTGATTGTTATGATTTGCTCGTCTTTTTGCGTGCTTATGATATGGGAAAACGGGCACTTTTCAAATGCCCATGGTGTGTTCCTCTCCTTCACCCCATGATAAAGCGAAATCAGTGGATGCCTACCCACGGATGATATGGAAATAATCAGCTGGGCACATAACATTTTTCAATCTCAACCTGCGATTTCAAACAGTTTATCAAAATCTAAAGTGCAATTTGAAATCCTAAAACAGGATTGGAACCCTTAGGCATTGTTGCTGTTACTCTATCAGTATAGCATTAGCATTGAGTGATTGGATGTACTGCATGTTTTCCTATTTTATTCATTCACTACTGATATATGAAAATGTTGTTTTATCAACCACTTCGCCCACTATTTCTAAAAACAGAAAACAACTTTTTAATTTGGTGTTATTGTTGAAAAAGACCATGTGCAGTGGCAGTAAAGCAGTCTGTCAGAACCAAACACTGGAATTGATAATTATTTTATAACAACAAGGAGAGCAAACACAAATGAGGAGCCAGAGACTGGACAAATGGAGAAATCGAAGGGCATGATGGCGTTTCGGTGGCCACTCAATACAATGTGACAGCTGAACAAAACCCCGAAGAACCGCCGTATATGATGAGAGTGACACATCGGGGGATCCGAATACAAACACTGTCATTACGACACGCAAAGAAAACAATGCACCAGACACCGCGGCAGGTTCTCATCGGCGTCTTCCATGTGGGTTTCAATTATGTCTGATAGGAAACTGAAAAATAAATTAGAAACAACAATGCAATGACATTAATGAAATAACTCGTTTTTGGGCTACTATTGGTCTAGCTCCACTAATGCTCTGTTAAAGTTGTTACTTCTTATATTTGGCCAAGCTTCGTTGAGATTGTTAAGAGGACGGTCGTTTCCCTGAGGTGCAGAAGAGGAATCGGATGCAGAAAGACGTCAGATGTGACCAACAATTAGTGTTGGGTTTGCTGATGTAACTGTGGTGGTTGTGTTGCTAGCGAAGGGGGTGAACAGCTCCTCTTAAATCTTGAACCTGTAGGTTAGGCCCTCACCGAGTCTCCTGTCTGACCAAACCAAGTGGATTTTCAAAACGGTTACGACAATATTAGAATGCAAAACGATGGCTTTCCAGAAGTGCCGGGTAGCCCCTTTGGCCTGAATCAACAGAGGCGGAAACCCCTAACTAGGATCCTCTTTTATCTTTGCTCTTGTGCGTGTGTTAGTTTCTGCGTGTTCATGTGTCTTGTATCCATGTGTGGGTACCCAGACGCCGTATGTGAGGAAGTGATCTTGTCAGTGCTTCTTGTGTCTGCCACTGCGTGCCTCTGAGGGGAAAGCATTGTTTTACTGATTAAAACAATGTGCTATTAAGAGTGGCAGGGAGATGAGTTTTTTTTTTTTTTTTTTTTTTAATCAAGACAACACTGACTATAAAGTGCTGTTTTTAAGTGGCATTATCATTCTCAAGATCATGAAACATCATATATTTAATAGACTATTCCCCTTAAAACAGAAATTGGTGAGCACACCAGTTCACTCAATAAACACTGAGCAGTCTCGGGTGTCTCTTCCTGATGTCACTGTGCTAAGTAATGCCCCTCGGGAAAAGACAAAATGCTTTGTTATAGTCACGGATGTGGGCCAGTGGAGGCAAAACCCATTTAGCTTCTGCTAACAGACGCACACGCACATACCCCGCCGCATACACAGACACTATACGGTATGCGCACCCACATACAGCCTCAGGGTGTCTGGTCCGTTAGGGTGTGTGTACGCATTGACACATACTGTACAACCAGCATGCGGGCGCGTTCTCAGTTTCAATCACGAAATTAAGACCTTCAGAGCAAATAGATGTCATCCCCTGATACGTCTTTGAATTTTGTGGTTTGCACATTAAACCCCGGGATCATTACATCCTTCGTCCTTGGCCCTCTCGTGTTTTGAGCCCTCAGTGCAGCGTTTGTCATGACTCACGCTGTCCATAAGAAGACGGCCGACGGTTATAACATTCACTGGAGGGACAGTGAGCCGTTAGATCGCGTAATTATTCGGAACGTTGCTTCAATTTGGGCAAAACCTGAAGTGGCTCAACTGGTGCATGTTTGGAAGCATTTTTCAAAAAAAAGATGGCTGACTGGGGTCACAGGAGAATACACTATAGAACTACAATGTCAGCACCAAGTTAGAAACAAAGACTTAATTGACGCTGAATGATGTGTCCATTTCACAATGAATCAGCCAGCTGGGGCCGAGGATCATCTTGCTCGTGGCCTCGTGGTTTTATTTAAATACTTTTGGGCATGGGCATCCAGAATCTGACATGTTTTGAAGTTCTTTTTCCCATGTGGTAGGACAGGGTAGAAGCAGGTCTCGAACTTAACTTAAAGTTTTAAATGTTTTCGCTTGCCTAAAATATTTGTGGACACAATTGCAGGCTGCCGGGAGACCTAAAAGTGTGACTGGGATTGTGTGTGCTTGGGGCTGTTCAGTCCTTTTTTATGGAGCTTCAGTCAGCACCACGAGACACCGTCACCACTGCCAACTACAGTCGCAAGGAAGCCCCCTGCTCATAATGGAACGTTTCAATTTAGTAAAAACTTAAATTAAATAATCATTTTTAAATGGTAAATCCATCGATCTATCCATTTTCTATTAATAATGGCATGAGGCATTATTAATTAGCTGATGTATCTCATTAGGAATGATTGTTGTTTACTGCTGGGCAGTGCTGAAAAAATGGGATATAATTAATTTATTCTGGCTTATGATCCAGTATTAAATTGCATTCTTTGTGGTATTGACAGGGTCTTGAAAAGTCACTTAAAGGAGCATATCAGGGAAGGGCCCTCCCACAAATTTCGAAATTTGGAAACCAACTCAGTTGGTCCCAAGCTGCCAAAGAATGAATATCAGAGTCAAATCTGAGTCTACTCCTGCAAGTAATGGGTGTTCCTGCTCAGCCTTTCAGCCAATTTCCTACCTTAGTAATCCAAAAACATTTTATCGTGAAATCTTCCGTGTACCAACTTACTAAACACAATAGAAAGTTTAAGACATTACCAGGCTTGCCAGGAGTTGCACCAACTGCGTCACCACGTCTGCTGCTGTTGGAAAGCCAGTGGCTTAACCTTGCTGAAGTTATGTGCCCTTGTTGAATTGCTAACTTCACAAGTTAACGTTATGTGATCCTCCTGCCCTGCTATCGTCACTTCCTTGTACAACCTGTCAACGGATTTGTGTGCTTTGCCTGTTAGTGGACAATCACAAAACAGCAGGCCAACTTCGGAACAAATTACTCTTGACCGCGACACCGAAGACCTAACTGGAAAATCCCCTCGGAAGGAGAGAAAGGCGAGAGAAACTGGTCTCGTAGCCAAATCAAGAATGGATGCAGTCAAATAAAGCTTTCCCAGCCTTGTGGCAACCACAAGCACAGCGCTTGAACGGAGCTTTAAGTTTTAACAGACGAGACTCTTGAGAGTAATTACAATGGAAATGAACCTGTAATTTTTTGCTGCTGTCGAACAGGAGTGCGCTATTACCGGACACAATGCCTCACTTAAACATGTCTCACATCAGACTATGTGCTTACACCAGCGCTCAGTTCAGCAGGACGTTCAGGTAGTGTCTTCTAATGCTGAAGTTGTATTTGCCACAATCCTGACTTCGCACAAATACAAAGCTCCAATATACATCTAACAGTGCCTTGCCAACTCTTAATTCCACAAGCATTAAACATTTTGTTAGACTGTACAGCACATTATTTCTAATTTAAAGTTTTAAATCTGCAGCTTCCGCTTCTCCCACATGTCTATTAAAAGCAGCAACTTGTAAGATTATTCATTGTCAAACTTCGTAATCATGATTCCTTTTTTGATCCATTTTTTTTTTTTTATCAAAACAGTCATAATGAACTACACACCTATTCGGGCTTAATTAAAATAAATTGTCAGGATGATTAAAAGGTGAAATGAATAATATATAATCACTGCACAGTTGACATGAGAGCCAACTACTTGAAAAGTAACACTTGGAGTGGTGTCTTGTAATTGTGTTTCAAGTATGTATATTGCTAATCTATTGCTACATTGTCATCATGATCAGAGTGAGAGTTAATTTCAACTAACTATTTTCCTGAAGTGGACAAGGCAATCAGAATACGAAACATACCACAACTCTTACGAGGTGCCCTCCCCCGACACAGCTGCTAATGATCACGGCACCTTTATATTTATGACAGGTAGCATCTAAACTGGAGTGAATCCATAAAAACAGGTTGCCGGGAAGATAGATGGTTTCTATCGGTGTTTACCGTGTCCTCTGATGTGCCATCAAACACGCTTGGCAGATGCGAGAGCAGACTGCAAAGCAAGCACTGTCACAGCGGCGGCACGGTGTCAGTTCAGTGACACAACCTTATGTTTGGAGGATATGCGTCTTAAATATTTAACAATTAAATAAGCTTTAAAAATGGTCAAGGTACATTACATTTCACTGCAGTTTGCTGAGTGATAATGCATTATTAATGGATCCCTAAGAAACTTGTCTCCCTGGTTGTTTTTTATGGGAAAATTATGACATTGAAAATAAATATGAGAGGAATAAACTGTGTATGTACCGGTTAGCGTACAACATGCCGTTTTTTCATGTTATAAACAGAGTTAAAATGTGTTTGCTGTTGTGCAGCTGAATGAAAGTCTGCCACCACACCCACCACCTGTTTCTGAGGGGTACACAACCGGAGCACTTAAATGCTACACCAGAGTTAAGTGGATGATCAGTTTCAAAAAATAAATTCTCCAGATGGGAGCAGTTAACAAAAATGGATTTTTGCATTTCTCATTTGCCTGTGTTCACGTCAATATGTCGGTTCAAAAACTGGGAATGTTCCTTAACCCTGAAAAGCGTCACGGCTGCAATGACCTCTGACCTTTTTGCGATTGGAAGAATAAGTAATACTCATGCAAACACCATCATTTCTCCGAGCAATGGTTTCACAGAAAATAGATGCAATATTTTTTGGCACACTGAGTTTCAAAACCCCTTTGTGAGGAAGCAAAGTTTTTCTTTTACTACCACAACAGAGAAAGAGCACTCCTAGAAATACCCAAACTCTGCAACACCCCCTCTGAAAACGGATCCATCTGGCACCGCATCCCGACCGAATACTGCGCGTGTCCGGGCAATTGCTGTGTCAAAAGCGCCTGTATAAAAAAAAAGAAGCTCGGGAAGAGAATCGTATGCTGATTGAAAACCCAAAGCCGTAGTTTTAGCAGAAAATAATGTGAGGACAACAGGTTTCATGCCTGTCTACATCAGTTTGAGTACCTCCGTGACTCAAAAGGAAATTGGAACAATACTGAAGAAAACATGCATTGATCTTCCAATAAATATCATCTTCGAGTCATGCTGGAGAGCAACAGATATTAATTGCTAGTCTGCCAGACACAAAAACAAGGAACAAACCAATCAACCCTGGAGATATTTTGGAATGAGAAATTCTAGTCATTCTAAATAAATTCTGATAGAAATTCTGTAAAATCTCTCTATCTATCTATTATTACATTTGGTGTAGATTTTAATACTTTTTATAATATTTATTAATATTATGTCTATTATATGCAATAATTAATATAATATATCTGAAGGGCTTTGAACAGATTGTTCCCATCCGGATGGGTCAGAGAATGAGACTGACCAGAGAGTTGTTTCTGTCCCGGTGGGTTGGGAAAAACTCCCAGTAACAGACCATCACACAGCTGCAGACGCCTGAGGCAAACCTTTCACTCTCACCCCCGGACCTCCTCACTTCAAAACTAGGGCAAAACTTTCTGCAAAGCCACAGATCCATCAGATATGACAGAGTGAGGACAACACTGAGCTTCCTCATCTTTTTCTCTTTATAGGGCACAGAGAATCTCGGTGAAACTTTACCAAAAAAAACGCGCACGGGTCCAGTCTACTTGAGGTACTGCGGTAGAGCAAAACCAAACAGACTGGCACGACATTTTCTCATGTATCTGGCATTTACATTTTTTTTTCTCTTCCACTTCATGCATCTTACTCACGTGGTTCTTCGGCTCTTTCAATGGGAAATATTGCTCCACAACGCAAAATATAGATATTTAAAAGGATAAGCTGGGTATATTTTTATACATTTGTGACCTGGAGATTCAGAAATTCACGAGAAACAAGTAGGTTTAGGGTTGGGGAGGGCGAGTCGGAAAGTATTGCGAGACGGACGAGCACACATTGATGGTTTTGGTAATTTCTTTGGTTTTCTTCACAACAATAAAAAACATAGAATAACACCGACTTTGTGCCTCAAGCTAAACATCTGAAGCAGAACTGAGTCCTGGGAGAAAGAAAACAAACAAACAGAAAAAGAACTCTGCATAGCTTCTAGCTAGCATTGAACCTAGAAAAAAAATGACTAATACTGCTGAAACAAATACTGCTTGGACACACAAACAATTCAATCATATGTCAATTCCTTCTGCAAAAATGCAAGTCTTCAAGAACCAATATTGCTCGTGGCTGTGACTGTGGGAGGTAGCGTGGAGGCAAAGAGCCCTGTGCTAGGAATATCCAAAGGTCCAGAGCTAGATGGATGTAGAGAGCGAGGAGAGGGGCAGCAGTGAGAGATGAGTTCTGAGATTTACTCCGGAGCCGAGGCACGCGGTGCCTTGTAGGTGAGGAGCATGACTTTGTTGTTGATTCTGTGAAATGCAGGAAGCCAGCGGAGGTCTCCGAGCAATGGGGTGACTGCGGTGCATCACTGAGGTAAAATTCTTACTTAAATATATACTACCTACACCCCGTAAAAGAACAAAACTTCATATCTGGCCATCATGAGAGGTTTTTAATGGATGATTTTTAAGGTGCGGTCAGTCTGAAATGCGGTACCGTATGGAGTAACGTGGAGCTGGGATGGGAATGTGCGGCCGAGCTTTGCGACGTTGAAAAATGACATGACTGTCCAGAGACGTCACTCTCCTGTTTAAAAGCTTCCGCTTTTCCAGTGTGCAGTGAACAATGTCATTTTAGCCACTGGGAATGTGTTGTTCTTCCTGTCTTTCTCACAGCCCGGGACAAGACAGGGAGTTTAATGCGCCCTATTTATCAGTTGTATTACAGTGATGTACGGTACCACTCCACAGAGAATGAAGAGGCGATGAGGAAAGATGAGTGTGACAGTACCTGGGATGTTTCTCAACGTTAGTGGGTATTTCTTCAGTAAACAAAGTTAAGTGGAGCTAACACAGATAAGCAACCCTGTCTCTAAAAAAAGCCTGTTTATATAATGATAATTATAATTGGAAATGTTTCATTTGTACCACATGAAAGCAAATGACTTTGGCATCAGAGACTGAGGTTCGACTCCCGCGTCCCGCGTGCGGTCAGACATCCGCGTCCGCCTCAGGATGAACTGTAATCACTTCGGTCATCCACTGACCTTTGTTCCAGCGCCATCATCAATAAAAAGGATCATACCTTCATACCTGCAGGTACAGGTCCTCTAACCATCATTATGAGCTCGAAGGTGTTCGTTTATTCCAGCAGGCCCAGAAGATCAGGCGGTTGTTTTGGTGTAAAACACCGGCTCATAAACGAGCGGGGGATCTGTACTTTGATATCAAACACAAATGGAAATGTCTGGCAAGGGAGACGTGAACGGCGCCACCATGACACTGAGAAGAACATCTCGGGTTTGAGTTCGTTCACATCTACAGTAACGCTGCGGGGTCGTTATCTTATTTTGTAATGTATGATATCTTCATTAACATTTAACTGGTGAAATCACGGTAACATGACCTAGGTTTTGTTTCTGTTAGAAAACTGACTTTCAGTTCTTTGCATATTATAGTTAATACGTCATGATTGCAGTGAGTTAGAATCAGAAAAACAGCTTATTGTTTCTTATATTTATTATCTATTGGTCGGCTCTCAAAAAAGAATCAACGCAGCAGGTGGCAAAGGTTTACAACCATGCGTATTAATGAGGTACAGAGGATCATGAATAGAACTCATGAAAACATCTCAGATATTTCTTGTCCGTCTCTGATTAATTCAAACTGTAAGGGTAACTCATTGAGATGCAGTGTTATCCAAAGAGTAAAACAAATAATGTAGGTAATGATTAGGAAGTTTTTAGGTCCAACGGTTCAGTTTTGAATAAACCATGCATTTCAAAGCTGGTTTGCCATGGGGGAGGCCAGAGAAGTAGCATGCCAGAGTTGCTCTGTAACACAGAAGGACAGGCTGTATTTACAGAGGGCTTCAGGCCATTTAATGCCCCCTCTGGTAGCCACCAGGTCCTCAGCGCTTGAGCAGCTTTGCTGTGAGGAGAATTAAGTGTTTTTCCTATGGATTTCACCAAAGGTCCCTTTCTCGCTATGAGAAACAACTGATACGACTGTGCGTGACTGTATAGACTCCTATCGGCATTCTGTTAATTTAAAAGCTTAATTCAGGTATATGATACAATTATTTTTGTTACCAGCACAACTGAAAACAAGCCACTTTGTTGTCACCGAAAATTCTTCTGAAGAGCTTTCCATCTCGAACGAGGAAACACACTGGCCAAATCGTTTCAGAATCTCTGGCTGCATCTGGCAGTAGGACAATAATTTCAAGTTTAACTCAAAGACTGGCCGACAGCATTAATTTCCAGAAGGCACAGCTACTTTTGTAAATCGTAGAACCGTTACGGCCTTGTCACAAAGGTGGCAAAATTAATTCACATTCAGTGGAATCGTGAATCGGCACCACTGACCATTACAAAGCTGCCTTGATAGTCTGACCTTTGAGGGAACGGAGAACTGGAGAGTCCAAAATAGAGGAAGCTACCGCAGCTCATTAGCTGTCTTGTTCCATTTTTATTTTACCTCCTCTCTGGAGGAGAAAGATTAGAGAAGAAAGATCATGGGAACTATTGTGACAGACTAGCACTAGCATGTCCCCCGCTTGCTAGTGTGTTACAATAGCTGTTAGTTTGCCAACTGGCCTTGCAAATAGACCCTACATCACTAAGCCTCTGGCACTGCCCATTCTGCCAAGAAGCACAGATGAATTTTTGGTGTGACACTCTCTGGCGTGGCTGGACCTTTAGCCAATAAGAACAAATCTTCTTCTTCTCCTCCTGTGGGGGAAAAAAGCTCATCTATTTACTGCTGCTGTCATTACACGCAGACCCGTGCCATCTTGAGCAGAAAATGCTTCTTAGCCTACAAAACATTTCCTGTCTCGATCCATTGGTTTAAAACATTTAGGGATATTTTCCTAAAAATATTTCTATTTTAGGGACCCATTAGATTACACAGTAGTCCTTTGATATGCTTAAAATTTACAACGCGGCCACCTATACGGAATAGAGATGATTAGCTTGTTTGCTGGCAACCACCCCAGACTTGATTTACAACAAGCTACATGTTAGCTGCATGTCGAAATAACATGCTAGTAAATTAGCCTGCTTGTTAGTTGGTCGACAAACGAATGAAAACACATGTTCTTTATTTTATATAATTTTATTTTATTGCCAAGCTGCCTATTCAGGTTACAGAGGTTGATCCTTTTGCAGACTAGGGCGGCTCTGACATTTGGGATCAGTTCTCAAACGACTTTCTTGTAACGATATTTAATGCATCTGCACCACAACGATCTCGCTTCAGACATCTTTATTTTTCCTAGTGTGGCTGTTATACATTTGAAGCTTATTGGTGTCAAGCCCTCTCTCCAGATGTGGTACTTAAGGGATGTGATGCAACTTCCAGCCATTGTTGAGAGCGGTGCAACAATGGTTAATGACTGTGCAAATGGCAGACAGGGGGATTAAAAGAAATGCTACCTGGCATTAGAGCAGATCCAAAGGTGGCGAGGAGCTTGTTCCACAGAATCAGGGCTGATTTGCGTGATTGAGAGCTAGCAGTAAATGTTGATGGCTCATTTGCTCGTTGATGGATAATTGTAGCTATTAACAGCACGACACTGGTCTCACCTTTATTATAAGATTCTTCTTCACAGTGTTAATGGTTTCCTCTTGTCCGTGTCCTTGCATTCATTATTAGAAATCCTATCCTGTTGTGTCCCTTAATGACTATACCTGATGGTATAGAGGTATAGTACTCTGGTAGAGCCATACATCTTCTTAAGCCATTGTAGCGTCCCGTATTGCTCAAGGATACGTGAAACAAAAACGCTATGTGGAGAAAGGGGAAAAAAAAAAAAAGAACTTGACTGAGTGCATTCTTCTATGTTCATCTATTTTTGTCTATTACAGAAGGAACATTTTTAAATCAGCACCTAAACTTCAAAATGGAAATTACTGGGGACAGAAACTGAGGCAGAGATGGAGCAAATATAAGCACATAATGCCTCTACGCTTCCTTTAGTCCCTGCAGGCGGCAGAATGAATTAATACAATATACTTTTTTGTGCTTTGAAGCTTAAACTATATATTTCCACCTTACAATCTGCCTCCTCCTCCCATGGGACGCATGGTCACATAAACCTCACACTGTTACATAAATATGTTTTATAATGAATATTCTAATGTTCCTGGCTTTGTTTTATATTCGACGGGGGGTCAGTGTTACCCATTTTTCAAAGAGAAGGAATTTAGTTAATTAGCTCTGCCCCTTTTGTTGTGCACTCATTAAAATTAATTCAAACTTTATTTTATTTGCATAACTCGTTAGGATTATACAAACAGATATACAAAGAATCAAACTCATATTGTGGCTGATTAATAAGTGTCTCTGGGCAGGAAACAAATGAAAGGCTTTTCCTTTTTATTTGAAGATGTTGTATGGGAAAAATTATTTGCTTTTTTTGGGCACGGATCCAAGTCTTTGTAACACGGGAGATGAATGTGCTCCGTCGCTTTGCTTGTTGACAAAGACGGGTTGTGTCAAAATTTTGTTTGATATGCGACAGCGACGGAACTCCCAAGTTAATCTGGGGCATCTTGAATAATTGGGCTTTATAAATATGCTGAGTCACCGTAAAGGTGCAGTCTCGCGTGTTGGAAAAAAAAAAAAAAAAAAAAAATCTATTCAGGTCTTTAGGGGAGTCTTCTTACTGAAAGTGCAGAAAAACCCCTCAGGCTGTGCTGTTCTTCAAAGAATATCTTTGATAAGGTTGCTAAAGAATCCATTACGGGCTCAGTGAGCTGTCAGCGGTCATATTTTATTGACAAATGAACATTCTTAAACAGTAGAGTTACTTGTAGATAATGCCCACCCAATTCTGGCCTTTGATTACAATTTAGTAATCAAGTGACAAGAGTTAGAGAGGAGCCCTTTTCCGGCGCAGGGTTTTTGATGCGCTTAAGAGGCTCCAGGAGCTTAGAGGTAAGGTATAGGTGAATTTCTTTTCAAAGCTTCTGATGAGGTTTCGGGTAAGGGTTAGAGCTTGAAAGTGCACCAGAGATATTAACTTCACTGGCTGTCGGAGCAAACATAATTATGAGTTGAGCACATCGAAACGAACTCACAAAGTGGAAAATGCTTCTCTAAATCCAGAGTTGTCAAGACGGGACATTCTAGGGGCATGAAAAGGTAAAACATGATGCAAACATTAGCGTGATGAATTTCTACGTTACTGTCTGGCATCTTGTACATATGTCAAGTATGTGCAGTATACGTTTTAGATAGAAAACATTTGCTCTTAATACAATAGAACTTCAATCACATGCTTGACTCGGATTTAATCCTATTTTACAGAGATAGTCATCCAGCAGGAAACTTGCAATGGTGTCTGTTTCGTTCGTACTTCCTGCCAAAGGCCCCTAATGCTGCTCAATGTAAAGCTAACTTTTTTTTTGAAGCTGTTGTATGTATATTTCTACCCTTGTGCTCCTTATATTGCTTCAGGATGGAAGCCACACAAATGTCTGGCTGCGGCAGTACTTCTTCATAAAATACAACCGTATCTGTATCATTAAGCTAAGGAAAATAAATGGCCTTGCCTTTCTGAGGTCAAATTATCCTCAGGAGCCACTGTTTACCATATCTATCCTTCCCCCGCTATGTCACTAAATGAGAAATACCTCTCCCAAAAGTGTTGCATTACAAATATCGTCGTGAGCAAATGTCTTCTCAGACTGGTCAGTGATGTATTTGTCGGCTGGCTGCCTCCAGACAGAGCTCACGTATAGGAAATGTAGGGCATGTCACAGAAGTTGGTGAGCCCCCCCTATCCCCCCCCACCCGCATCCCCTTCCCTAATGACTTTTTAAGTCACATTGAAAACTATGAAATTACAGTTTCATTCTTCTCTATTGTGAAAATGGACTGAAAAAGAAATTGGACACAGTGGACGCTGCATGTGTGTCTGGAGGTATAACTCCCCTTCTATTGCGTGCTATCAAAATCAATCAATGCTGTGATATTTTAAATTGATATGGAGATCGAGTTTTAATGTCATACATTTTCAGACGCTGATAACACAATTTATAAATATATCTTTTTTTTTTTTACATTTCATAGACAATCGCTTCGATTTAGATCAATGATCAGAATCAAAAAGGCAATTACATTTATGAAACACTCGTTCCAATCAATATCTGTGGCTGATTCAATACAAATTGAAAGAGTGTTGTTTATCTCCTTGTCTGTGGTGACACGTGGATTGTAATTGCAAGCCACTTCATGGGAGCTCTCCAAATCTTCCCAGACAGACGACATATTTGTTGCTTCTATTGGTCTGTGCCAATTTCTTTCATTCTCAGTTAAAGCCTGCTTTTTTTTTTTTTTTTTTTTCCCCATTGCTTGACAGATTATTGATGTTTTGCAACAGCTGTTATGACATGTATTAATTCTGTGCCTGAAAGAATAACAGCCTTTCCAGAAAAACAACATTTTGCTTTGGAAATAATGAAAAAGATGTGGTGCAACAGGGCAAAATTCACATCTTGACGTTACCGTAACACCAAGGATATGTGAAGGGCACTAATATCTGCCACAGATTCTAAGTCATATTAGGGTTTTATAAATTGCTATCTCCATTTAATTATTTATATTGCAACTACTGAGTAGTTTGGCTATGTGCTGGACGAAACCGGCGTAATAAATACAGTGCTGTTTTTAAATATGAGTTTTCTTTCAGGGGGCGACGGGAGATCATGACAAAAATATTGTTTGCGTTTCCGAGGCCGGCAGAAAGCTCACTGGAGTTAATTTACCTCTGTGTACCAGCCAACCCCCACTGTGGTGACTCAACTTTACCAGGATACAGAGTAGGCTCAGATAGAGATTGGGCTTTAAAAAAAATAAAAAATAAAAAATCTCCTCGTGAATGTAGAGCATTGGTGGCAGCAAACAATTTATGAGGCAGACTTAGAGTTCAACTGAATAGTTGGTAAATAGATGAAAACATATTTATTTTGGACTGGAATTTATAAAGGCTGAGTGTTGGCAACCATGGGTGTGAATGGGGGCCAAGCACATATCACAGTTTGGCTGGTAGGTGTTATATTGAATTGGCATTTAAATAGCAGCTGTTCAGAAATGGTTGTGATCACTGTCATCAGGTAACAGTTACCGAAGTGGAAATACATGCACAGAATCCAGGGCATTGAGAAGAAACGTAATGGATCCTTAAATAGCCGTACCGAGCTTAGTTTTTGCACAAGAATCCAGGTGCGAAAAATGAGATCTACATTAAAGCAACCCAACACATCTGCCTGATCAGTGGAGTGATGGAGTGGTTAGATTTTAGCTGGCATAGTTTGGAGTAAGACTTCCCTCACGGAAAATGAGACAAAACATTCTAACATATGGCACCTTTTCTTAACGAAGGCCTTTTGTGGCCATCCGAATAACAACAAATTTCAGTAGGAGAGGCGGAAGAATTGTGATGTTGCTAGCACTGCAAAACCTCTGCGGATGTATGTCGAATTGGTCAGATGGGTCAACAAAGCCTGTGACTGTGCGTCCGGTTTCCTACCAAAAATCAATGTATGGCTCTTTTAGGTTTTAGTTGCTTAAACCTAACAAAACCTTTAAGGGGAACTCCGCCAATTTCACATGTCAAATTCTGTCCACAATACTTGAGGAGTAATACTGCTTAAGTGAAAAGAGTTGCATAAAGCCTCTTGTAGGTCCAGAGGGGGCTGTGTGAAGTCTGATGAACTGACTCAAGTGATGTCACCTGAGACTGTAAGTTTGAAAATGAAAAAAAATCTGGGTATTTGGAGTGAGAACGTACCGGTGGCCACGTACTGGTGGCAGATCAAAAAACGGTCATAGAAATGGACTAAATGTTCATATGTGTTATGGAAGGCACTGTCAAAGTGTGTCATCCTGCCATAAAAACATTCATAATGGTCATTTTGGAAGGCAATGGCAAAAAACTTATTTTGCTGTTTAGATTGGAGCACAGTTGGGAAGAAATCAGATGTTTCCCAGTACAACCATGTCTATCCAGCTGGAAACCGCAAGCAAAGGCCGGCCCATGACAGCCAATCAAGGGATGCATTTATCCAATCAGGGGTAGAAAGAGTCATTTCATTGTCTGATTGTAGGGAAAAACCTTCCACCATCTGTTAAGCAGCCTGGTATAAATTATGTCTGTTATGTCTGAGACCAGCCAGGCCACATCAAACAGAGTGAAAATCCCGAGCAACGGCCATTGCAAGACTATCGCTTAATATCCGACATTACACATTAGAGAAAATAAAACACGAGTTTTATTTTGTGTGAAAGAAAGATGTACTGTGAAAAACATGACGCTGTTTGCAGACAAGACGACAAGGTGTGCTATTTTTAGGAGAACGGTAAGTAAGTCATAGTTTACATTTAGTTTTTATAGTTAGAGTTTGCAGACAAACCATTTGAGACCCAGAATAGAGATATGCACGCATTATTATGTTATTTCATATTAAAATGGATAACTAGAATCTTGGATAAAAAAAAAAAAGTTCATATATAGAGATTAAGGTTGCTAAACAGAAACATGTATTCACTGTACAGACAGGTTATTATACTGTATCTCGTACACAGTGTCACTCCTGAACCAAAGAGAAAAAAAGAAAAGCAGGATATTTGTATTCTAACTGCTTGTAACCAAACCCTTTCCTTCCATTACCCACTGTGGGTCGCTCTCATATGGGTCATTTATCACGCAAAAGCCAACAGTGTCGCTACTTTAAATTAGACCACTTGGACTAATGGCAGAGGGGGAAATGTAACATTCGGGCTATTGATATACAGGAGAGAGAAGTGTTTTAATGACCCTGAAATTCCGTGTTCTGAGAGAGCACCCACAAATATCCTCAAATTTCCCCCCACAGTTCAATTTGAAACTTTATGCACGGTTTGTGCCACATAAGCCACACTAAATGTCTTGTCAAATGGAAGTTGACTCTTCACGCAATGAAGGGAAATGGCCATTTGGAGCAAAGACTCGTTATTGGAGGTAATATTAAAAGCAATCCATTCTAATCTGTGCTATAAGAGGTCTGTGGCATTTTTCAAAACCCTACTTCATGAGAACCAATAAAATGGAAGCAGGTGGATATATTGTAGAATCAATATCATATTTAAAGTGCTCATACAAATTTTGTGTCTAGCATTGTTTTATATTAACAGCCAGGAGCTAGCGGGTAAAGTTATGTCACCCATGGCTTATACAGTTATTGCTGCTAACAATGAAAATTGGACAGCGTTTAGCTTACTCCAACCAGAGATAACAGGAATGTAAGTATGATGACAAAGCACAACATTCAGTCTCAAATTTTAATGCTGGGTGGTTGCAAACATAGATTCCACTAAAAACAAGGCTGCAATTAAAATTATTTTTGAAGTAAGTGCTCATTAATGACAAAAAGATCACAAGAAGATATGGTATGCAGTGCTGTGGTGTAAAAGGGCCCACAGACTGTGTGAGAAAAATGGGTACGCTCCATCTTGGCGGACGCAAGGACATCTGGGGAGGAGCAGCTGACCAGCAGTCGATTTTCACCGTACACCACATGGCGAGATTTGGACAAACTCTGAGCAGTCTCGCGGTCTCGGGCTATGCTGCTAATGGGAAATGAAACCAAACCACCTCTAGCCATTGCCTTTGCAAGCATCCTATATTTCACATTTCTCACATTTTAGACATATTTCTACGGCTTTCTTACAAATGCTATTTCTTCTTGTTGTCATAAAATGAGCAGAGAGGAAACACCTGTCAGTTTCCTTGTCTTACTACCCAGTAAACCTATTTAACCTTCATCCTCTTTGATCATATTCTTTTCAGAGAAGGAGGCCTTGGTGGCTTCTCTGACCGCGCTGCACAGCGGACTAATGATTAGAACTTCTTTAAATAACGTTAGAAATCCCTTGCTTATTATTTCTCCCTCTGTTCTTCCATTCTATAATGACAAATCTTAGCCCTTCAGAGTGTACACAATTATTATTCCTTTTTTCTTCCCCTACCCATGGAGACATTTCCTGGGTTGTTTGATGAGTGAATCCTCTGTGGTCTTTTTCCATTGTACCTCTAAAATAAAGCACAATTTAAATTAGGTTCTGCTCAGTCTCTCATGTCTTGCATGGTGTATTACCCCCTCCCATTTGAAGGAGGTGCAGTTTCTAGTTCAGAGAAAGTACTCTTCCAGTACCTACTGTTTGTTTTCTCTTTCTAATCTTCTTGCGTAACTCTAATCTAAGGCCTTTGAACTCTTTGAACTTCACTAACTTGTCTCCATGGTTAGCTTTTTTTTTCTCCAGCAGTTTCTCACAGACAGTGTTGATAGGGTCATGTGCACAGGTTGGTTTTCAGGGCTTAGCTGTCGTACCTCAGAAAAATAAATTGTGAAAATGAGCACTTGCTTTAGACGCGACCAAAAACACTTTCACATTTTGTCCTGCAATCCACAGGAGAAAGAGGACAAGCATATAACACCAAACCACAAAATTAGCACTGCTGAGACGTTTGATGGTGGATTTTCCCACTCTCACATCTCAATAAAAGGAGGTATGGTTGCATCCGGGGCCGTGTATTGGCAAAGTGGATGCTTTATGGCAGTACTCGGGGTACTTTGAACTGAAATAACAGTTACAACGTCAAAACTAGGCATCAAAAGTTTCAGCAGCCACAATTTCAGAGAACAGCTTAAAAAAAGGTTCTTCTGATGAATGTTTTTGAGGGTGCTGCATCTCTCTTTTATTTTAGTACAAGACATTTATGAAAGGATGTTAAGTATAGCACGTGTCATAGACAGCTATTTTTCTCTACTCCCCAAGCACGCATTTGCAGCTTCATGCAGTTCACTCTATCAAGATTTTTTTTTTTTTTTCTCCTTCTTTTCAGCTCTGTGAAGTTTTGGGGTCTTCTTTCAAGTAAGGGGGTTGTATTTTGGGAAGTCTGGGTTTTGGTTTTATCTGAGTGTGTGTGTGTGTGTGTGTGTGTGTGTGTGTGTGTGTGTGCGCGCGCACGCGCCTTGTTTTGTCCATGGATCTATAAACTGTCCCTTACATATCTTCTTTTCACAGACGGGGTCTCTGTGGAAGACCAATCTCCTCGTTCCCTCCGTGCCTCCCCAAACTGTCATCTAGTCTTTCCAGTTTCCCTCCCTAAAGGCCAACAAAAACACATTTCACACGTCTGCAGGAGACCCAGCTTGCACCGTATTTCTGTTGCCTCGCCTTCCATACTCTTAATTTACACTGCCCATCGTCCTTTAACATCTCCCTTTCATTTATTTATCTATCAAAAAGCAGAATCACTCCACTACGTATATATGTAGCTACATTATGTGAAACAGCATGGGCTTAAATTTCCTTTTCTCCTTATCACTCCTCCAGTTGGTGTAAAGAAGTCACCCGGCTAGTTTCTGCATGATGTTGTATTTTTCAGCTGCTGCACTTGAAAGTGTGAAAGTGCATCACTGTGTTCAAAAAGTAATGGTGTCAGAAAGGTTTTTTCTCCAGTGGGCTCGATTGCAAATAGAGGAAATCCTTATACTTATAAGCCTCGCCAACAGTGTTGGAGTTTTTTTTATTTTTTATTTCCTTTTAAAAAAAAAATTCTGTTACATGTTAAAAGACCAATACAAGTACACAGAGTGCACGAGAAAAAAAAAAAAAAAAGAGTGTGAGGTTAAATCCATGAGTTTACCGTATGCTCAGTGAGTCGAGGCGCTACATGTGCTGTGACTGCCCAAGCAGGCCCAGTCAGAATGGAAGAAAAACACGTCATGGGTCGCTAGGCAGGGGTACGTTAATCGTACGTGACTGCCCAGGTAGCATGATGGGAAACAAATTGAGTGTCATTTCTCACCAGAGGACTCAGCGTCACAAGACAAGCAACGCTCTGGCCTCAGACCAGAGTCCTCCCGCGCCTCACATCCGGGCTGCAGAGGCAAGTGTGACATGACAGACTGTAAACAGAACAGAGGCCGTTGATAAATGGCCGGGGGAAATGTTCCCCTGCAAAAATGCAGAGGACATCATTATCTGGACGCTGGCAACAGCGGAGCAGATACAGGGATGGTCAAATGTGAATTCAAAACACAGCTTAATTTCCTGTTAATTACCGAAACTGTACGCAGGCTAAAATATCCACATCGATGTCAATATCTGTAATAAATATCTCTGCACTGACGTAACCGTTCAGCCCTTTTGCGAGTCCAATTTCTACTGTGTCATCCTGAGACATACGCCTAGAAAACTGTAGAATACAAGAACATAAACAGAATATAAAGACAGGCTTGTAACAATGACACATAGAATGACAATAAAAAGGCTGTGTTATGCAAATATGTGGATATTTTCAATACATTAAGTAGACGGGTAATTGCGTGTCATTCGGATTGATGTGCGTGCATGGCAGATTTGAGCATATACAAACATCTCTCAAAAGAAGTGGTGCTAAGGAGATGTAAATATGCTCCCTGGGTGAATACAGAGAGAGATTCTGATCCAAGCGATCAGGAACAACGAGGACCCTGGATCTGATTTCTGAAACCCTTTGTTGAGGAGGGCAAAGTGGAGGTAAATTAGCCTTGACTTCCTGTAATCTGAGCCTCTTAAGTGCAACTGCAATTCAAATGTATACAAGCCCTTAGCCAAGAAGGTGAGATGCTTAGCTTTGGAGATGTGAATTATCTGTGCTAATTTATGAAGGAAAGAAGTCATCACCTTCTCGATTCCATTTCTATTCTGGCCCCTGTAACTGATCCTAATTTCGACTGATGTCCGTTGCCTGCCAATCAGCTTTCACCCTCATAGTGAGAGCAAGAGTGTTTCTGCCACCAAAAAAAACAAAAACAAAAAACCTTCAGAGACGATTACATGAATCTTTAAATGTGCGCATCAGTGGTCAAAAATGAAAAGGCACACGGCTCGTGTTAACTTTGAGTTGTTGTGGGGTCCCCGCGGCTGCTGCGGTTGGGATGTAAAACACAGAGTCACTTTCATGGCTCGCTATGTGGAACAAGCCAACAGCTTGCTTCATCAGCAGAAAAGTTACCGCCGGTCTAACTTTGCAGAGTCACTATGTGTGACTGTATAAAGTATAATATGCGGCAGGTAACATCGGGTAAAGGATAGAGAGGGATGAAAGCCTTAAATCCAAGCTCTATTATACAAATGTAAATTAAAGCTGATTAAAGCTGACAGGTCTTTTAGTGCATGGCTAACTTCAGAAACAACTATGCCTAACTTATTCATGTTTTATGATGCTGTAAGGGATTCGTTTACATCAGTATATTTTGTAAACATGTCTTTAAAACAAGCCCGTAATTTTAATTAAGATCTGTTTCCAAACACACTAAATGCTGATATTTAATGTTTAACTAAAACTCTTCAATTATATATGTGGATTGAGCACAGATTTACACTACAAGGTCCAAAAAATGAAAGCCTAAAGCACTTTTCCAAACAGTCACAGAGCCCATTTAAGCACAAAATATTCAGAGAGATTTAAATCAATGTAAACCGGTATTTTTTAAATAAAATCATTTAAACATTTAAGCAGATTTGACAGCAGTGCGGATGGCTGAATCTGACGGGAGCCAACATGAATGAATAATGAGTAACGGGTTGAAGCGGCAGCCGTATTGAGTGATGTCTATCCACAGAACGCGGCTATTGTGTTCCCTCCGCCGCACACAATGATCCAGGAAACAGAAACAGCCCAAAAAATAATTCAAAGTGGAGGACCGAGATGCTGTACCAGAATCTGCTGAGCCAATGTTTTGTCTGTGTTCCAGACGGATCCTGTATAATGTTAGTACAATGGACAATAACATCATGTACTGAGTTTGTCGAACAAACGCAAACGGTCACTTCCACTGGCTCAGTAACATATCACAGCAAAGACACAGTCGCTGGGTTTCCCCCTGACCTTCTTTAAGGTCCCCTAACCATTCACTGAGCAGCAATACACATAACTAAACTGTCCTTTACATGCGCCCACTGACAAAAAAAGAAAATAAAGATTTCAACATCATGTAGTGTAGATGGGGATAGCTATTGATTGGTCTTGGTAGAGATTTCTGTCTGGTTGTTTTTGATGTGACTTTTTTCCCATGCTTACAGCCATGGCCTTTTCCAAGTCAATTCTGTAAAACTTTTTAATTCCATTAAGTGTATCTCTCAGCTAAAGGGCTCGACAATCAATAGTCAGCCAGACCGTGAAAGTGACCAGACTTGTTCGAATAAATATGATCTTACTGGTGATACTTTTAATTCAGTCCCTGGAAGGCTTCCCTTTGTTTTCAAAAAGCCCACTGCACGCCGGCTAGCGGTAGCCGCCTGTCAACGTCTGAGCGTGCCGGCAGATTCAGACTCGGAGGCATCGTAGCGTGATCCATAGCGTGACTGGGGTCGACCCGAGGGAGACAGGTGTCAGGGGGACCAACAGGTCCCATGTGGGTAGAGGTTCGCCGCCGACGCCCCGAGGGCTCCTTTGTGAGAATCGACTGGAAGGCGAAGAGGCGGGCTGAATACTGACGATGTCGGCTTCCACGTGCAGAGACTGTGTTGAGGGCAGCAGGTGGTCAGGAAAAAGCGGGCAGGCATCCATGTAATATTCTTTTTATTTATTTATCGTGTATCGGAAGCACGGGAAAGCCTATCGCCAAATTTTGTGCACTACTTGCGTCACTTAAAACAAAGATTAAATACATCAAATGGTGACTTGCTGAAACCTGAGAGAGACTTTTTAATTAGTGCAGGCATGTAGGGAGAATATAATTTTGGCGCTTATCAGCTCAATGCAGCTGGATACAGCAGATTTATCACAGTTGCTCACATCTCGGTGATAAGGTGTCCCTCCTTGGCCTGGTGTATATTCAAATAAGACACCGAGCGAATAAGCTGTCTGAAAGATTGTTGTTGCCAACGGAGGGAAACAAGCAACTTGTGAGTCATTCTTCACAACCCCTTCGCACTCACTACCCGCAAGAAGACCCCTTTGTTCTCTGCTTTGCCGTGTCACGAACTTGTTTCATCCCATGAGGAGATACTGGACCGGGGTTGAGGCGATTCGAGGACGATTTGGTGCCGGTGACACCGCGTGTGTGCTCTGCTGGGCGGCACAGCACGGTGAAAGAGGGGGCTTTCTGGCCGGGAGGTCACGGGTTGCATCTCCGCAGCAGCCAATGTGTCCTCGAGCAACACCGTGAACCCACAGTGGGGTGAAGGTGGGAGTGATTTCAGGGAGGCTCATGCCAGGCAGAAAGGATTCTCAGTTCCACCAGCATCCTCCGAAAGTAACACTGCTCTGGAGGCAGCCTGTTCTCTCCGGCTGAATCAGACCGGCATGCACACGGAGCTACTGTACGTTTATGTAACCTTCGACTACATGTTACCGATGCAAACACACCAAACATGTTTTGGCCTGGAACATACTGTTGGCCTTTCGGTTGGGTCTCGGCTTAACCTCGCATTTTAAGCTCTGGGTCGAAATACGTGCATGCGGTCGGAATAGCAGTTGAGGTGAGCCAAAAAACAAAAATGTTAGATATCAGTGGGAGGCTTGGTACAATATCATTTGAAAATGCTGGGTATTTCAAAGTGTTCAAGTTCAGCACCGTGTTATCATCGATGTTTTCATATTCCATTGCAATTTCACATTATATGCCTGCCTGTTATTTATTAACTCCTGGGTACCGCGGTGCCACTAGTATTTTCAGCTCGAGCTGAGTTACACTGTTATCCCCCTCGGGCAAGTGTGAAATAACTCTGAAACATCCATTCAGAGGGGAAGGTGAGGGAAGCTGAAAAAGATGACACTTACAAGCCTCTTTTGCACTGAGTTGGACGGTGACCTCGAGATGCATGATGTTGCATAGAGAGTTTATTTGAGTTTTGCTGTTTGTAATCTCATTAAAAGCGTTTCGCACCGAGTATTGAAGCACAGTTACTAAAATGTAGAACACCAAAGTTACACAACAACAAATGCAACAGGTACCGCCAATACACGAGTATTGGCTATAGTGGGATATATATCAATCATTACCACACAACTTACGCTGAATGCATTCAACACACTGGTCTTTTTTGGCCAGAAAATTAAGATATTGGGCCAGATAATCAACTAAATTGATCATTTTTAGTCTCATAAGTAGGTCTTCTTGGATTTCCCATTCCTTTCGGAAAAGTTTAAACAGGGCCGGCATGTCTTCATCACTGCATAAAGACGGCAAATGCGGCAAACCGTCCTGTGACTTTGCAGGTTTATTCTAATGACTTCAATGATCTACCGCATCTATGCAAACGGTCTGAATAAAAGGACTCGGTTATGGTGAGAGAAGGATCAAGAGAATGGTCAAAAGGAATCACCGGTGATTGTCGGCGGAAGTCTCAGCTGTCAACGTGTCAGGCTTTGCACGCCCAACAAATCGCCGTGTCTTCCTCATTAAGACGTTTTGCGGTGGTCTAAAGCTGCTGGGCTACGTTTGCCTTTTTGACTGAAAGATTACTGCTATTACTTGCACTAAACTGCAAATAGGACACTTATCAGAGAAATGTGACAGGGAAAGAATCCACACAATTTTTATGGGTCCATTATTGATTGTTTTCATGTTCTTTTCATAAATTGCCGTACCTTGTTACTGCACCTCATTTTACTTTACACTGGAAAGCAACTTTTACGTGCTTTTAACAGCCGCTGCTGCTCTCTCTCTGGTGGTAACAGTCAAACTGTGACGCTTACACTCGTGTAAAAAAAAAAGGAATGAAATTGCATACGTCTGAAATTATCTAGAGCCCATTTAAATTAGAAGTAACAAGGTAGATCTCACTCTGTCAAAATCAGCGGGCGGTGTTTCAGATTAACTGATTACAAGCCCTATACGTCGTGTTTTACAAATACATGGTTTAGAGCCGTGTTAGCAGAGTTTAGCCTCTTTTGCTCTACTGTGAGGGACACTGGACACATTTTCACAGGCACGCCCCTGGATTACCCTGATACCCCTGTAAATAATTCCATCGTCCGGGCTGACGGGCATCCGACCTTCCCAGGTAAGATCGCAACCATCCGGAGAGGACCAGCCCTGCGATGGACAAATTGCTACTGATGTGAGAGTCTCTACAGGATAGGTGGATGCTAGTCAAGATGGTTCTGGTTTTGACAACACAGCAGTATTGACTCTGTGAGTGAATTATGCTGACCTCCGGTGCAGAGGTGTCATCCACACCAGCAGCGAGAGTCAAATCCCTCTCTCTTAGCCCCGCGGAGCTTGAAAAGTCAATTCCCTGGAACACAAAATCACGAAAAAAAAAAAAAAGAAAAGAAAAAGAAAAAAAAAATCCCCGAGATGAGTGATTCAAGATGGGTTTCTTAAAGATTAAGCACTTGGGCACCTGCAGTGTCCAAGACGTTTGTGATTAGATCCGTGTGCGGGGGTATGTTTGCGTCACCTTCCGAAAACATTCTACTCAATGTCAAGCCGCGTCTCACAGACACTGCCGTGTTTATTATTAGTATTTGTTTCGCATGGATTCCCGAGACCTGTTGCTGACTGGGAACCTTGGGGGGAAGCCTGTTGCTGACTGGGAACCTTGATGCAACACTTGGCTTAGCTGTGAGGAACACCACCGGGACTGTCTGTGTCATCGCCGATCGCGGCGAGAGACCACAGGAGAGGAGCGGAAGAATATGAAAGGCCGCGGCGGGTGTTTCAGGGCGGATATCAGCAAATCAAGTGGGACCAAATAGAAATTAAGATTAATGGATGATTAACGGCCGTCCACGGTGAGGGATCTGACTGTTCGGCGGGGCATGAAAGATAGGTTAAAGGATGAAGGAGAGGACCAGGTGGCACTTAGACACTGAGGCCCCTAACGGCCCGCTTTCTCCGACCGCACCGGTGCAGCATCTTAAGATCTATTCTGATTAGCAGTCAGAGAGACCGCTCACCTTGTGATGAAGAAAAATTGGAATCTTTCCTTTTTTTCCCCATTTCTTTTTGGCTCTCCACATGTAAACATCTCTTGGCTACACTCCTGACTTACTGTAATGTCGCACTTGCTCTGCAGCATAGCGGAAGGTTGCTTATTAAAGTTTTGTCTTTGGCTTGTTTAGAATCACAATGCTGTGCCCCCCCCCCAAAAAAAAAAAAAAAACTGCAGTAAAGTAAACTTTTCCACTGTGGTTTAGAAAAAAAAGACAACAATGACCACTGATAACCCTCAAGCTCTTACAAGGGTTTTCAGTCCTCCTGTCATATCGATTGTTTTCTCTTCGTCTTTATCATACCGTATTTAATTTTGTCTCACATTTCCACAGGGTTGATGTTTCTACCACGGAATGATAGATTGCATGGGTTTTCTTTTTATCTCTGACACACTGAAGTCAAGCAGAGCAGCAAAATAATGATAAAAAAGAGACAGTTCATAATATCAGACATTGCGAGTCCAGAGTTTCTTAGCTCACCTACGGAATCTCAGCACTAAAGAGTGGACATCTCTTCACAAGCAATATTTCTGGAAAGTGCTCCGCATCTACCTCTCATTGAATATATCTTTTCTTTCTTTTGCCAAATAAAGCTCTCACACTGTAGCTCTTCAGGCAATTTCTTCTCCTAGTCAGTATTTTGTAGTGAATATGCCAACGGTGAACAACATATCGGCCGACACAGTGTCGGGAGCATTAGCGCCGAAGTGCAGCACAGCCCATGGTAAATGTGTTCACATTCACTTGCTTATAATCATGACTTAAATGGAGGAGGAGCGGGCTTTGGTCGTGTAAATATCCCTTGGATGCTGAGCTGCTCTGGAGGCAGAGAGGATCCTGCTGGGTGGCTCGAACCACACAGCCACATAACCAGTGGTAATTTGGGTAAATAACAGAGTATGGAAAATGATAAAGGGGATGCCTATTAAAGACGATTTGTATTTAAAAAATACATTACACAGAGGATTGTAGAGGAATAGCACCAATGATAATTTACAAACAGCAGTGCAGGAAACATACAAGTGTCTGTTATGACCCCTGAAAAAGGTAGCGCTCAACAATACAGGATGTAACTGCCTTTACCAACCGGTATTAGCCTGATAAACATATTGAATTGGCTTTTTGCTTCACTTCATTCATTCATTCATTCATTCATTCATCCTAACAGTGTGTAGACATGTTGTTTTGCCCCGACCAATCAGCGATGAGTGACGTATCCGTCCCGCCCAACATCGTTGTCAGTTGACATGGGAGTTAAAAGCAGCGCTGGCTACTGTAAAAGGGGATGAACGTTTTTTTTTCCACTTTTTGACCATAGCAAACAACCCCTCCACTGGCATCAGGTTTTGATTCAGATTTTGCCAAAATCCGATCGGTGCTCACAAGTATGCAACACCCCATTTTTTTGAGGCTTTAAGGCGCTAAGCTCCACCCGTCTCAAACCAGCCAGAAGAACACAGACAAAACATGGAAACCTCTCGTGTGAAATAAACAAAACTATTCTAACTTTGTGCTCCTGTAAGACGACGTTGCTCGCAGTTGCCTCTATAATTATTGGATGTACTTAACAAGATAGATAGGCACTTGATTTTTTTAAAATAAAATAAAAAATTCATTTTTTCATTTAACGTTTTTGTTATAACTTTCTATTTTGACCCTGTAATTTATTTAACAGCATATATTTATTTGAGGTTTGCTTGTTTTTTTCCCCCCCGGCTTATTTAGTGTTTCCATTATTATTTTAGAAAACTAAATATCATGCAGAAAAAAAATAAATAAAAAAATAAATACGGGTTACAGTTTTAAGAGGAAGCTTATATTATAAAGCCTGGCATTTGCAACACTTCCTGGTCTAAGTAATCCAGCTTCGCTCGTTAAGCCTAGCAGACCATCACCCCGGCCAATGGTAGACGGTAAGAGAGCCATCACGTCTGCCAGCTGTATAATAAAAGGCCTTCACTGCAGTATTTAACCACGGCGTCACCTCGGGAACGTTAGTTACCTAACGCAGAGCGTGAAAAAGCCGTGCCATTTTTACCAGTGTTCAAAGGGACGTTTAACTCAACCAGTATTCTTTCTGCCTCTCTACCTCTTGCTTGCCTCCGAGAAATATTTGTATTCCACCAATGTCTGACATGAACACTGAAGAATGTGATTACTCTGTTATTGACCCGCCAAACATACAAAGATGCTCAGAAGTATTTGAGGCATACATTTCTTTTCTTTTTTTTTTTTTTTTTCTTCGGTGATTCTCACAATAATAGGTTGCTTCTGCAGTAAACGTCCTGCTCAATTGATGGTTACATTGTAGGGGTGCCTGGCAGAGATACAGACGCTGAAATGCAGTGAGTGATGAGAGAGTAGGTGCACAAAAAAACGATTATACATTCAAGACACTGGCCACCCGGTCTCTCCTGCATCGCTGTGGCAAACCGCCGCTGCAAAACAACATTTCGACTGCCTGCACTTACTGCGTATTTGTATATGAATGTTTGTATGTGGGAAATACAGAGAAAATAAAGCAAGACCTTTTGAAGACCTTTTTGAAATTTGTGAAAGTTTTGAATGGCACAAATGAGACGTACGACACAGATGTACAGCTTCTATTTCAGCGTTCAAAGCGGAAAATGTTTGAAATGTTTTGACACAGAGCCTGACAGTACATTGACCATTGTCAATCATTTTAGCCTCTTTCTTTCCCTACTGGCAACAACATTTCCTCTGTTAAAAACAAAACAAACAAACAAACAAAAAAAAAAGGAAAAAAAAACTCAACTCTATATTAAAAATCACCATTTACAATTCTCAGAGGTACACACTTCTCAGCCCTTTTCTTGCTTGCTTCTTGTTCCCATCAAAAATGGCTCAAATTAGACACAACTGACACAACTGCAGTATACAGCCAAACGTACACCCTGGGTGTGAAACACAAGGCGTTTGGTGGGATCCGGGACAACTTGATTGACACTTGAGACCCCCTGAAAGCACCAACAGCAAAATTAATGGGGGGTTTCTGGTGAGTCGTTTGGTTAAGAAAACCTAATGTACCCGCCGTAGAACCTGAGGAGCAGTGGATTTTTTTCCCCCTCGTGGTTACACTCGGTTACGCTTCAAGTCGGGAAATGATGTCAAGGAGAAAGCAAACTCCATCTCTCGCTAACTTTGGATTCCCTTCTAAAAAAGCTTAATCAGAATGACAACGCAAACATAGCGGAGACACTAAGGCTGGGGCCTCTGCCGCTAGCACATGCGCATGTTGCGGGTGTTGCATGTTGCGGGTCTGAGTGTGCGCATGTGCCCATGCACTTCGGGTTAGAGAGAGAGAGGTGAGCGTGCTGTGTAGATCCCGTTGCCGGGCATAGTCGTTGCGTGGCTGTGTAGTTGTGTGAGTGGCCTTATTGTTAACGATATTATGGGTTATTATGGGATACTGCATCCATGAAATCTTGTATATTGTGTATTGAGGCTGTGCAAGACTTCAGCAATAACATTCGAGCATTCGGTGGAAGGGACCCCCCGAGAGCCACAGGGTATTTCGCACACCCAGTGCACCCGAATGTGACTGTTGAACAACTCATTACAAAATCACGGGCTTTTACAAGTTGCTGTAAGGTCTTCTACTCCTCCCGGAAGCCTTTTCACAAGATTTTGGAACCTGGCCGCAGGGATCTGCTCCCGTTCACCGCATTAGTGAGGCCGGGCACTGATAGCGGGTGATAAGTCGGGAGGGGCTGAGGTCGGCATTTGGTGCAGGCCAGTAGTGTTCTTCAACACCAACAATTGAGAATTCCCTTCACTGGAACTTACGGACATCGACAAGACACACCTGGTTCGTGCGTGTCTTTGTTGGTGTAAGGTAGGAATACATTTGGTTCGTGACAGATGTGCTACATCATCCTATCATCATTATCACTCATGTTGCACCTTATCAAGATAAGGCAAACATTCTCTCTACTTTGGCAACCAAAATCCGATGGTGTCTGGTGGCTAGCCCGGCAACCATTCGAAAAACTTCCAGCCAGGCACTGAAGTCGTTACATCACGTGGCTGAGACAGCAGCTTGTCTGCACCAACGCTAGCAGGGAGGACTTGGAGACACGCGAACTGACAGACACCTAACCAATGCCTCAAATCAACTGAAAGTCAAAGGGATGTACGGATCAAAATAAGACTGAAGTCGGTCGTTTTAACATCACTGCCAGATCATATCGGTATGGAAACTATCACCTAAACAAATCTTATATAAGCAGCATCCAAGATTTGAACTTGAAGGCCTGCATTGTTAACATGACTCATGTTTGCCAGGTCCTGTTGAATTCATAGCTCAGACTGTCAGTAATTTGAACCTAGAAAAAGAAAGTGAAAGCTTTGCAGCCAAACCATCAGGCCCGAGCAGAGAACGGCTCAATAGGAGAGTATAACAGTTGGGGTGCTATCAATTAATGAGATGTCAACAATTGTTTGGTGCAGCATTATTCATGTCAGAGCAGTAATAAATAACGCGCTATGTGAATTGAGAAAACTCACAGCTCCAGAGTCCTTTCCCCGACACTTCTCGGGGCTTTTCACCTCCAGACAGTGTCATTTCTTTCTGTCCAGTGACAGTGTGTTGGTTAGTGCAGGAACAAGGTCCCCAAACGAAGGGATATTAAGGACTTGAGAGACAAGGCGGGAGAGATGAGGGGCGCGGTGGCAGGATTGTGTTTGCTGAAGATTAAGGCCCTTCAGGATGGAGGGATGATGGATGGACAGGAGTCCTTCATCCATCAGGGCCTGTTTACATCACCTTTAAACAGGCCAGCCATGCCAAGTCTCCCTCTCCCTGCACTCCCTTAAAGGAGCCAGCTGCTGGTTTGACCTGAGCTTCCCACCAGTTCCAATCACTGCCGTGATGGATCACATGCAAGGGCATATATGTAAGTGACAGGAGAGACTTATGGAGCCATTTACCAAAGCCCTTATCCACTTGTCATAGTTTTTGTTTCCTGCTGAATGTGCGTGTTCTCGCTATATTACGCTGCTGCAGTTGTAACCTGTCATTTGCCTTGAAATGTTATACCATATACTGTAAATCATTCATAAATGACATAGAGCTGTAAACATGTCACAATTTAATGGCCCATTGTCTATTTGGTTTGAATGAAGCCCAAATGAGACGTAGCTGGCTGCTTCCTGCCATCTTGGCTTTCTAACCATTATCGACACTGAGACTCTTTTATCCGATGCTTACTCTTTTATTTCGTGGGC
This sequence comes from Xiphias gladius, assembly GCF_016859285.1. Classification (NCBI taxonomy): domain Eukaryota; kingdom Metazoa; phylum Chordata; class Actinopteri; order Istiophoriformes; family Xiphiidae; genus Xiphias; species Xiphias gladius. The sequence goes on along the minus strand of NC_053404.1, from coordinate 20,149,249 downwards.
TGTCTGTTTGGAACATGAAGCACGTTTTCAAAGACAGTGCTCCAGTACAGGAATTCAAAGTGGACTGCTGAATAGCTCCCACCAGCTCACAAAGAGCACCCGTATTTTTTAATCTCAAACTGATTTTTATTACAAATCCCGGGCTCATAAAAATTCCTTTTGAGGACGGCTATACAGAGTTTCCCCATATTTATAACGAGCATTTTTTTCCCTGTTTTAAATCGATATTTCAAATGCAGTCTGAAGTAGTGGTTTTTTCTGCAGAGATACAGAATTTCCTGGTTCTATACACGCTATGGCGGCATCTTAAACTTAAATCTAGTTAATCAGTATTTAGTTTTAGAGTCGTTCACTTACTTTAAAGGTCCCATATTCTAGAAAGTGAGATTTCTATGTCTTTTTTTAAAATTAATAAGCACGTTTAGGTGCTATCTAAATACTGTGAAAGGGTTATTTTTTTCTGAAAAACAAACAAACAAACAGAGCATTTAAATCCAAATTTGATTGTCTGGTTGGCTCATTTCAGCCCTGACTGCTTCCTTAATCAGACACAAGACAATGCAGATTTCTCAAAGAGGTTAGCGATGAAGGACACTGCAGTAGCCACACTGCTGGGCCCAGACTCCAAATCCGCAACCCCGTAAGTAAACCAGTCCTGTATTTTACGTTTCATGAAGGAGGCAGGAGAATTGGAATTCAACAAATTTGCTAATGCTGCAGTTATGCAATGCGATGCTAGTTTAGCCAATGCTGGTTAACTAAAAGCAACTTGATTAAACAGCTTGACGCTGAACAATATGTTAAACAAAGAAAAGTCACACTTTTGGTTCTGACGATCCTTTTCCAAGGTCTGAAAGTATACTTTTACTCTGCTGTTGCTTGTACGACTCCCGCTGTCCCACAGCTGAGGCGACGCTATCTGTGTCAATACAGTAGTTTCTGTAACTTAGCAAAAGAAACAGACACCGAGACGGAATGGTGTCAAACACTTAAAAGACACGGCTTTAAATGATGATTTAGAGGAGCAGGCTCCCGAACTGGCTGCCCCGAACGGGATTGTTTAGACAGGGGGAGAAGGGTGCTGTGGTGCTTCATCCTTTTAGCATTTTGACCGAAGCATGTCACAGACATCTCGTTGAGGCCCCAGGGAGCTGTGCTAACTTGTGTAAAAGGCTTATAATGTATAATGTGGGCCCTTTAAAATATTTTCCCTTAAGCAGGGACGTTTCTTGAATAGCTACATGTTCATGAACGGAAACTAAGCTTGCGTCCAATAATCTCACGGTTCAACCCAAGAGCCGGTAGGGGTCATCGCAGAAACTCTCTCTCATCTTCATCTTTCTAGGCAAATACGATTTTCCACCACATTTTGAAAAAACTGTTCGTACAGAAATGTCAATAGTTCTGTGTGAAGCACTGTATATAATCGAAAAAGCTCTTGAGGAAAGAAGCCTGCATTCTTCTGATTATATTAGAATGATTAGTGTATTATTAATCCTACCGTTTTCCCTAATGATATATTTTCAGATACAATATTTCAACAATACATTCCTTTATCTCCTTCTGGCAGTTACATTCTCATAAACAGCAACACCAGTCTTCTACTGGCCATAGAGCAGCTTTACTGGAGAAGTTGCATTATTCAGCAAATTTCTCGGGGGGACAAAGAAAGGAACCTGGTGCCGGCTCATGAAAAAGACAATCAAAGGGACAATAAGTGTTTGCGATTTCATTACAATAATTCATTTGAACGACGCTTTTGTCAAGAGCAACTCACAACAAGTAAGCGACTCCAGATGCGAGGTTTGATAGATTTTGAGGCTAAAGTTAAATTTGATTAGAAAGAAAGTGCTGCAAATGAGATTCCTCTCCCAAATACAGTAGCCAAATAAGCAGTGCATCCATGCCTTACAATACTTCAAACAATACATTCAAAGCTTTTACTGTGAGATGTCTTGAAAAGTTATTTTAGTTATTCGAAGTTTAGAATAATTTGATTTGTTCATTCAGAGAGCTTTCGTTGATATTTATTTTTTGTGTGAATCAGATGCGAGGCCTCAGTATGTTCTTGCTTTGTAACAGTTCTAGGATAAAGACTACAAGTTACGTTGAGACCTGCTCTTTGCATATATACGTGTTTTTTGCTGAAAGTTCCAAACTTAAAGCACAAGATGCTTAAAAAATGATGAAATGTTGGTATTTTTTTTTTCTTTTTTTGTATAAGTTGTTGAGAATAAAGCTCTAAATGGCAAAAAAAAAAGTCAAGCCGAAAAAAGTGGAAAATAATAAAATGGTAATTGGGAGGAAGAATAAAGCTATAGTGCCCCGGGGGGATCATCCAAGCAGCGCCCACCATAAAGAGTGCTCAGCATTCACCTGTACTTGCCTCATCTAAATCCATCACATCGAGGCACTTGGCACGTAACTGAGGTGGATCTGTGGCTTATTATTGTTTGTTCTCACTGTCCAAGAGAGATCCTAAAGAAAAGCAATAGTTGCATCTCCGGAGTGTTGATAACGGGGTGATATGGATCTGTGGTATCATGCTTGCCACTGGGAAGGATTATGAAGCATCATACTTGCACTAATGACCTAATTATGAAGCGGTAGCACTGGAGGATTCTCACCATCATTTAAAAGTTAATCTTACTTTTTTTTTTTTTTTTTTTAATTCATTTTCCAGAGTAATAGGGATATTTAAATCCAATTCACACAGGAGGTCCCATATTTAATTTCATAGTTTACTGAAATCTATGAGGTGCAGTCTCTGGGATTTAAGAGGCCTCAAAATTCCACTGAACTGTAACATTTGCTGCTCTTCAGGAAAATGAAACCATGTAATACAAAGGGGAGTTGTGGAAAACGAGGGAAAATGAAGAAGAGAAGAAGAAGGGGTTAAGAAAAGGGGTTCGAATATAACTCGACAACAAAAGCATGGTAATTCCTTTCAAGAGAAAAGTAACAGTTTTTAGATTGATAACCATCTGCAGATTAAAGTCTCACGATCCCCATGGACCTGTAATACTTCCTGTTACTCGTATATATAAATCAGTAAACTGCAGTTCAGGCAGATAGGAAGTCAGAGCTGAGGCTTTGAGATAATGATAATCATCCCACTCTGACCAATAACAGTCATTAACCGGCCAATGTACCCAGCCGGCCTCAACATCACAGCAGAGGGGAAACATGCACCGAGAAAAGGATTTCCCCCTGTGCCATCAAACTTGAATCAAGGACACAGTGAGGGTGGAGAAATTTCTCTACCTGCTGACAAAGGGGAAAGGATGATCACTATAAATGCCCAGCACTAAATCTTTCACACTTGTCAAGTCCACTTTGTTCCTCCTGCCAGAGTTGACCCCTCTCTCTCCATCAGCAGGGAACTGGCCTTGGTCAACGGGGGGGGACGGGGGGAGGAACGGGGGGAGGGAGGCCAAGACAGTGGCTAAATTTATAACACACGTTTATGCCTCGTGCCCTCAAATCATCCAAACATATTGTAGCGCTACGTTAAGGACACACACACACACCCTGATACACAGTATTTTGGCATGATGTTTCCACAAAACAATAAAGACTTCAAAAGGGCTCCTGGCGGGTACGTTTGGTAAATTTAACAAGGAAATGTGTTCTGTAAAGAATACACTCCAACTCTATGATAATTTAATTTTGTCTTTGAAGCTTTCAAACCTGCAGTTATGTCACAATGCTAGTATACGTGTAGATTCTCGACAATTATGACCTTGTATCAGCAACACACTAAGATGTTTGGGCACGTTACCTTCCATTTTCTGAAATGATGTCCAAACAGCCATTATACACATGGGTGGCAATGTGATTGTCACAAGGTTAGATAGCTCGCACAAATGAAAAGTAAAGTCTCTGAAGCATGTTAGATGCAGTTTTCAGGCGCTAAGAGCAGACAGGACAATTTCGATTCAAATTTCTGCCAGGGAGATACAGTGAGTGGAAGTACAAATGCTGTGGGCAGGTTAGATGTAAAATGGTAAATCGGTCCTAGTACCTTTGGAAAGGGCAGTGGACTTTTTAAACAAAATAAATCTGTCAATTGCAAATCTATTTCTGCATGTCGTAAGCAGCAAACTTGAATGATGTTCAACTGTTGTCTGTTCAAAACCATTTCAGTTTTGAAGGAGTATATTTTATGCACCAGCATAGCTACCAATCAGACAACTAATTCTTTGTAAACAGACCCCAGGAAAGAATCATCTAATATGGGGTGGGGGGTGATTTTAAAGGCTCTCTGCAGAGCTTGTTCAACTTTAATGTTTCTCAGCAAAGTATCTCCTCCACCTACTACTTCTTGTAACCTTTCCAAAGTCTTTTTAAAGGTTTGAAAGCTGACCTGTAATTGTGGTTTTCTCATTTTTCTCTTTTCTGGCACACTGGATTATTTTTGCTAACTAATTAGCTAGTTATCTAACAGCTGAGACATTTCCAGTTTAGGAAAGAATGCCCTAACAAGACTAAGAAATACTAATGGGAATGTCATCGGTTTTGCAGGAAGTACTGAAGTAATTGAAATTCTGACCAGATTTTGGCACTAGAAAAACAGTCAGGGGATCACCAAAGTTATTACAGTTAATCCTAGGGAGTGTGTACCAAATGTGGTGCCAATCCGTTGAGCAGATGTTGAGATATTTCAATGGATAAGTGAACTCTGTGACATGGAGTTGGCACCAGAAGAAAATTCTGGGAATAGGATTCCTCCTCTGGGCACCATGGATATCTTATCTGTGTAAAATTTTAGACATTTCACTAAAAGATAAAAATGTCAGCCTCCTGGTGGCACTGGAGGAAAATTCAGGAGATCATCAAGGTCAGAAGGCGTCAACATAGAGACCATTAAATTGACTCTTGAGCTACAGTCCAACTATCCAACAATAGCTGGATACAGATATCCTTGCCGCTACCATGGCTACAAATGATAGCTTTGATTTAACAACTTAAGGCTCTGTCACTACAAATTTCCTTCCAGTCACATTTCTTTCCCTGCCTCACCATTGAGATGTAAACTCATAAAAATGTGTTATGAAGAATAATGGCAACTATTCACTTTGTCAACTTTAATTGCTGGGAGACTTAAGTAAACTTTAAAATCCAGGCATATCTGCAGCAGTCACTTCTGCCGACAAGCAGATTCATCTTCTTTTTGCTGTATTTGCTGTGACCACATCATGGCACAGTAAGTGATAAGCAGCATGGTAAAAGAGTAAGAGGGATTTATCTGCAGCACTGCTGAGTGGGTAGCTGATAAAGGGGTTAACACAGATGACTTGTTATGACAGTAAACCAGCAAAGGAGGGGGAAATGTGTTAACAGTATTATGCAAAAGAGGGAAATGTATTTTTAATCTGGAATTGACAACGATGACCCACAAAATGTATTCTGTAGAATAGGTAGTGTAAAAGTAGGTGTACTAACATACAGCGAGATGAACAAAGCTTCATAAAAAGTCTGTACATTTTTAGATAGGTGCAAGAACAGTTCCTTCATTACGGGACGAGACTGTAGTAGCCGCATCTCGGCACTGGTGTCCCATAATAATAAATGTGAGTAAATAATGCATCATTCCAGATACAGAGAAGGACACAAACATAGGACACTGAGGACATTTTAATTTTTCATCTGCTTCTAGTTTTCTGGTGACTCTGCACCAATTTACTGAAGGCAGGTACAGTTTCTTAAGGATTCGGCAGCCCTTTCTAGTCAGGGAGTCTTTATAGAGGGTTCATGGGTAGTATCTAATGGCCGTATCGGTGGGTAATACATTATTTACCGGCATTTTAATAAGACTTGGTTGCCAGGTTGTACAAAATAAAAAAATCTCTTTGGTTGGTGTTTCGCCTTTCTGTTTGGTACGTACGCCATTTTAAATGTTGGTAATCCATTAATAAAGGATGGAATTTTCCACTTTCTAATAAGTCATTAGCTCTAAAGTCATTGGAAAAAAATGTATTTACAATAATCCATGCAATCTGCAGCTGTACAGACTATTGTTAATAAATGCATTTTGGCCCAAATGCCAAAATCTTTCCCATTAGATAAGGGATCCAACAATTCATTGGAGGGGTCTTCCTGCGAATTAAGGAGCTAAAAAGACAACGTGTCATGCTGAAGAATAAACACAGGATCTGGGGGATTGGGTTTACTAGTTAGGAACAAACTGTTTTGAGTTTGATGAAGTTAAAGTAAAGGACAGAAAAAAATAATGAAAGGGATACTGGCACTACAATTTAAAAATATGTTTTCTGAATACTGTTATTCTTTATTTGTTATGTCATTTTCACCTGCTATTCACCCCCAGAGGGATCCATAAGACCAACTGGCTCCCATTCCTTTTTAATGGCTCTGATGCTTAGTCTGTCTGAAGTGGATGCTTTTTATTTGTGCAGGGATTTCAATAGTCGTATTGGTAGTCTTGGCGATTGCGTAAGTGATGTGGATAATATTCCTAACAGGAATAATTTTAGACAGCACCGTTAATAGCCATGGGGAAATATTAATTGAGTTTCTGAGAGATGCAAAATGTTGTGTGCTCAATGGTAGAATACCTTTGGGCAAGGATAACTTCACTTCAGTTTCAGTTAAAGGAAAAGTGGTAGTAGGAGATTATATTATTGTTCCACATGAAGGCATAAGTGATTGTGTTATGTTCTGTGTTTTCATCCCCAAATGAGTTAATTGAGAGATTAGGGGGGAGAAGGTTTCTCTTTACTGGGTGATAGCTTGAATTGACCTGACCATTCTTTACTGATGGGGTTCAATTAGGACCATATTTTGTTAGAGAGGACTCACGTTTACGATATATACTAGTAAAATTGTACCACAAAGGCGACTCCCATTCATGTTTGTCCTCTAGCCAATGTAACACCATTCTGCTGGTCTTTATTGAGCAATTGGGGTGCATTTAAAATACACAAAGGGTTTTGGATAATTGGTATGATAGATTGTCTGGCTGTGTCTATACAAAATTGAATAAATGTGGTAAGAGGAAATTTAACTGCCCTTAAATGTTTTAGAAAGTCTACCAAAACCCTACTGGAATTGAGATTTGCAGACTTAATGGGACAATTTAAGAACAGCAGAGAAAAAACTTGTCGTAAGAACAAAAACCTGAGAGAATGGCTGAAGACAGAATTTAAGAAAAGGCAAACCAAATTTGACAAGAGGTTACGCACTGTGTAACACTATTTTAATAGAGGTCTTTCATTGCATATTGAGTACTTTCAGACTCATAATCGCCATCGTTTTTGCAATGAAATTAATAAATTGGGTCCCACAAAGTCTAGAGAAATATCCATGGAGGTAAAACTAGAGAACGGTGAATGTGGCTCTTTTTTCGAGGTTGTATTAAAAAATAGTGGGAAAATTGAATTAGCAGATTTGTTGTCTGGTTGCAACAATTCATTTGAATAGTTTTTTTTTTTGAAGGACATAACTAGTTTAAAAGAGGTAATGGAAGTTGAAAGTTGATGTAGATAAACTTAAAATGTTTTTTAAGGTAAATTTTTCTATCGAAGTGGTAATAGATATATATGCAAACTGGACATAGCTACTGGAATTGATGAATTTTCCAATAAAGTCTTGAAGTCTCTGAAGTTGTTTAATGTGTTATTTGAATTGTTTCAGTCTTGTTTTTGACAGTGGTATTCTTCCTACACAGTAGCACAAGCACCGTTATTAAACCTATTCCTAAGTCTTCAAAAAACTTATCCCAGTCTACCACTCAGCTACAGGGGGATAAGTCTCATTAGTTGTGTGCATAAATTGTATTACTCACTAATAAACTGAATACTTGTTAACCACCTCGAGGGGACAGGTTTGCTCGTGGATGAGCAAAATGGATTTACGGAAGCCAGAGAATGTTACTGATCATGTATATGCAGTCACTTCAATTATACGCGCAAGGTTTAAGGAGAACAGGCCAACATTAGTTTGTTTTATTGAGTCCAAGAAGGCGTTTGACTGGATAATAGGGAACTTCTTCAATATAGGTTACTAAATTCTGGTGTTAATGGTCAGATTTATAATGTCATTAAATCTCTTTATTTAGATCCTGTTGTCTGTGTTCAGGTTAGTGGATACACACCATGGTGCTTTTCCCAACAGTTTTGTGCGAAGCAAGGAGATGTTTTGTCCCCAACATTGTTTTCCATTTATATTTATTATTAAGCCCTTCAAAGGAAAGCCTCTAGCTTGGGAATTACAGTCGAAGATCAGACTGTGGGCACGTTATTACACGCGGATGACGCAGTTTTACTTGTCGAACGTGAAACAGACCTGCAGTTTGTGCTGAACATTGCTGTGCAATGGTGCTGGAATTGGAGACTAGTTTTCTAGCTCAGTCGGTAGGTAGAGCACTGGGATCCGTACTGAAGAAAAGTTAAACACTGCGGTAATCTGGGATTCCATACTTACACACAACTCTACAGTTCATGTGCGTGTCATGTGATCATACAAGATGTAACACTGTAAATTATAGAGCTATTTGATCTTTTTTGGGAGTCCATAAATTTACTTCAGTTCTGGCGGTTAGTGGAGATATGGGATGGGAACCTCCACACATCAGACGTGAATGTCAAGTGCTTCGGCTTTGGAATAGGCTTGTGAAGATGTCTGATCAGAGACACACTAAAAAGACATTAAATTGGGACACTTCACATGGTCATCCCTAGCTAATGAGTTGAAATCCTTATTTTATTTGAACGATTTGTCATTTATCTTACTAACCGGTTACTTTATGATATTCAGGTGATTAGGAACAGAATGTTCCTCGTGTACAGAGTAAAATTCTCTGTTGATTTATGGTGCAAACAAAAATTACAAATGACCTGTAGTTTTGTTATGAAATGAAATGAAATGTTTGATCACTGCAACTGTACTTTTGGTGTCTCTGTGTGCATGAAATAAAAATATAAATAAATAAATACAATACATACATATACATATGTCTTTACCAACTGGTGAATAGTTCAGTGCAAACCAGGAGGTGTTAGCAGTGCAAAGGCCAGGGAGAATGAAACAAGATGAAACTTTCTTAATGATCTAAGATAAACTAGACAGCCAGGCTGTTAATGGTGACAGCACATTAGTTGGTGGGTCGCTCTACTCTGACCGACTGTGAGATGCTGGGACTCTATCTGTGCGCGGCTACAAAGTTTTGAACGGGCAAATCACAGATCTGACACTGACGCATTGGTTTTGCTTTTCATTCCGTTATTTTCCTTTGTTTTTGATTCATGTGTTGCGCTGTTTCAATGAATTGTCAGAGCTTGCGAGCAAACACTAATTAGGATGAAAAAAAAAATTAGAAAAAAACGGCAGAAACCCTCGGCTTAGTTCTTCATCACCCCTAGTAATGGGTGAAACCATCTGCCGAGCAAAGCCTTTGAGCCATTTAAAGATGTAGTCTTTCAAGTAAAGTAAACACAGGTGAACCGGGAAGTTCTGAAATGCAGCGATCAACTTCATTCACTCACTTAACTCTCTCCAGGTAAAACTGTTCATTAAAATTGAGGCACAGTGGTTTTTATTACTGAATTTTCTTTCAAATAATCCGTTGATTTTAATATCACACAACAGTCAGTCCTATAGGGTGCTGCAAAGTACTGAAGTGATATGCAAAGACACAACCTTGGACACAATTTACTACTCCTCTCTAAAAGGCGCCAGAGAAAGTTTACTGTCCACAACCATAAACTCAGTGCTACAAAAAACAGCTTTGTCTGTTTTTTCAAAATCACTGAGCCAAGCAAACTTCTTTTTCAGCCGCGTTCATGGATTTGCTTTCTAACATAATCACACTGCCCCCCCCCCCCCTTATACAACACACTGAGCATGAGTATTAAAACAAAAGGACTCCATGAAACGCTCTTCCCAGAGAGTCCCCATATCCCACGGTGCACACCATATATGAATTGATGCAGCACACTTTGGAAAAACATAAAAGAAAATAATTCCTATTAAGCTTCCCACTCCGAGAATGTTCGATTGTTGACCAAGCTGAAAAGTAAATGAAGATGCTCTTCATGTTTCACTTCATTTTGAACTGTTTTGTTTCTAATCTAATGGAGGCACTTTCTCTGTCTTGTGTGAATTGAAATTCATGCTCTGTTCCGGCTGCCTGTGGAGCAGGATTCTTGGATCTCGCAGGCTACCCTTTCATAATGAAAGGTGTCGAGACATCTGTTTCCACAGGCAGCAATTAAGTTACTGTAAAAGATAAACAAAACAACTTATAATGAGATACCACATAAATTCATAAGAAAAGCAGACAAAAACTTGAATACCTTTGATCACTGGAAATGGATGCAAAATTACCTTTTCTGCATCTGCGAATCCCAAGTCTGGTATGATATTCTGTGCTGCGAAGCTAATTATCTCTGCACAGTAACTGTCTGCTCCAATCGCCGTATCTGAGTCAAATGAAGGAAGATATAGAAATCATATGTGCTCCCAGATCATACCAGGGCGGGAGGATGGCCCCACTTGAGTCCAATCTGCACTGAGATCAACACATATGTACTTGTGGCACTCTGCTGATTCAGTGTATAATTTGTAATTCCATCTTCAATCGTCTAATCATTCGTGTGGTCTAAGATTTTTAATTAATTAATTGTAATGAATTAATCAATTCATTAATAGAGTGCGGCCAAGGTGCTATTACTTATTTGGATTAAATTAAATTCAAGGTATGCGTGAAGGGAAATTCCCCAGCATGCACCTGGTCAACATGCTTATGAATGTACAGTCATTTTTTTTTTTTTTTTTAATGTTTGTTGCTGCACTGCTGCCATGTTTCCACTGTTTTCACATTTCACACTTTTCCCATTGTTGTTATCTCGTATATAGAAAAGTTCAACATTTTTGGGGAACACAACAGCCAGTTATTTTAGCTTAGCATAAAGATTGGAAACACGGTGAAACAGCTAGCCTGGCTAACACAATAGGCCTACTAAAGCTCACTTATCAACAAATTATATCTAATTTGTGAAATCTGTAAAAACAAAAAAAAAAAAAAAAAAATGAATAAACAGAGTCAGACAAGCTGCTTCCACGTTTCCAGTCTTAAGTTAGCAAAACATTTTGGGTTTCAAATGGTGTCATATGTGTAAAAATATAGTTTCTGTAAACAAGAGACTTTAAAAAATGAAAGGGAGCTCAATAAAACAGACCTCGTATTTTTTAGAAGTCGATATTTGAATGCAATTGGGATGTAAACACTGCTCTACTGATACATACTTGCTTCTTGAAAACTAGCTCAAAAATAACTTCCTGCAAACTAACAAACTGAAGGACATTTGGCCAGGACACAGCAGTGTAGAGGGGCATATTGGCTGCTGCTGGCATTGAACTAGTGACCTTTTTGTCTTTATATGGCCTCCGAAAGGACTATGCCAACCTGACAACCTTGAATGTTCCTTGGCTTGGCTCGCTTGCCTGGTGACATTCAACCAGCTCCCCAGAGATGCTTGCTTGGCTCTTAACTCTGCGTTTACAAGGTCCCACAGTATCTGAGAGTCCACAAGCAGGTGGGGATAATAATTAAGTATGATTACTGGACGTAAATCCATCCATAAGCTGCCAGCAACAGCTGCCAGAACTTTACAGCTGCCGCAGTGTTATAGAGGGCTTTCAGGTGACCTAACACAGTCTTTGCGGCCGTAACGCACGTTCCAGGGAACAACTCACTCAGTTATCGTCTTAGCAAGTACATTATGAATCGGTGCTCGGCCCGCCTGTATCTCCTCCTCGCACCTTCGCCCCTGCAGAGAAATAATCGTATGCATTTGCCAAATGAGAAGCATTTATCTGTAAACTTACACATGTCCTCATATTTATTTATTTTTTTATTGATTTCCTTTATCAGAATCGTCTCCTCTGGTTTAAAGCTTACATTTATTCGGCCAGATCATGTTGACAACTTTGACTTGGTTAATTCAACTTTAAGGTTTTTCAGGGTCACCAATGTGTATGAAGAAACTGTCCTTGTACGTTACCTTCAGCTTTGAAAGACCAAGTCCCACCTCCTTTACTAGCTGACACCTGTTTCACTGTTGTTATCTAGTATATAGAAAAGTTCAACATTTTTGGGGAACACAACAGCCAGTTATTTTAGCTTAGCATAAAGATTGGAAACACGGTGAAACAGCTAGCCTGGCTAACACAATAGGCCTACTAAAGCTCACTTATCAACAAATTATATCTAATTTGTGAAATCTGTAAAAAGCAAAAAAAAAAAAAAAAAAAATGAATAAACAGAGTCAGACAAGCTGCTTCCACGTTTCCAGTCTTAAGTTAGCAAAACATTTTGGGTTTCAAATGGTGTCATATGTGTAAAAATATAGTTTCTGTAAACAAGAGACTTTAAAAAATGAAAGGGAGCTCAATAAAACAGACCTCGTATTTTTTAGAAGTCGATATTTGAATGCAATTGGGATGTAAACACTGCTCTACTGATACATACTTGCTTCTTGAAAACTAGCTCAAAAATAACTTCCTGCAAACTAACAAACTGAAGGACATTTGGCCAGGACACAGCAGTGTAGAGGGGCATATTGGCTGCTGCTGGCATTGAACTAGTGACCTTTTTGTCTTTATATGGCCTCCGAAAGGACTATGCCAACCTGACAACCTTGAATGTTCCTTGGCTTGGCTCGCTTGCCTGGTGACATTCAACCAGCTCCCCAGAGATGCTTGCTTGGCTCTTAACTCTGCGTTTACAAGGTCCCACAGTATCTGAGAGTCCACAAGCAGGTGGGGATAATAATTAAGTATGATTACTGGACGTAAATCCATCCATAAGCTGCCAGCAACAGCTGCCAGAACTTTACAGCTGCCGCAGTGTTATAGAGGGCTTTCAGGTGACCTAACACAGTCTTTGCCGCCGTAACGCACGTTCCAGGGAACAACTCACTCAGTTATCGTCTTAGCGAGTACATTATGAATCGTTGCTCGGCCCGCCTGTATCTCCTCCTCGCACCTTCGCCCCTGCAGAGGAATAATCGTATGCATTTGCCAAATGAGAAGCATTTATCTGTAAACTTACACATGTCCTCATATTTATTTATTTTTTATTGATTTCCTTTATCAGAATCGTCTCCTCTGGTTTAAAGCTTACATTTATTCGGCCAGATCATGTTGACAACTTTGACTTGGTTAATTCAACTTTAAGGTTTTTCAGGGTCACCAATGTGTATGAAGAAACTGTCCTTGTACGTTACCTTCAGCTTTGAAAGACCAAGTCCCACCTCCTTTACTAGCTGACACCTCTTTCACTGGCATGGGTCAGGCAATTTATTAAAGGTTCCCTTCATCTGTCTTTCGAAAAAGAAGTAACATAAAAAATGGGCCTTCTGTTCTTTAATGGTGAATGAGTTTTCCACCAGGTTTACTGGGTAGCAAAATTTGAGCTCCTCAGTGAAGCAATGTTTTTTTAAATTTAATTTTATGATTATTCTTTTTTTTTTAAGAATTCAACGAAAACATACCCTGTGAGTCTTAGCAACAGAAGGTCACAGCAGCCACCATGTGCCAGTTTTTCCCGAAAACAGGTCCGTGAGGTAGACTCTTGTGTTCTTGTAAACCAAGGCCAGGTGGCTGCTGTGGTTTCTTTACTGTCTGTCTTTGCCTTTGCACTTGCACCACACCAGTTGGTTTGTAAATAACAAGTCAAATAAGAAAGGGATGAGGTTATACTTGAGACTACTGAATAAGGGTAAATATATTTAACAAAATGAGAACACCTACAATGAGCACATTCAACAGGGCAACACAACATCACACACCACTGATGTCATGTTGTTTTCCTCCTTAGATTTTCTAAAATCACGGCACCTTGAATGAAGCCGCGCTAGCTGCATGGGCCCATCTTTAGGAAAACCAAACAAGTTGCATGAAATTCATTCTTAACAAGCTGCAGCCGTGACTTGTTTGTGTGGTACCCATTCATAGACACGTGTAAACAACGGATTTAAACATAAGATAGAGCGGTTTCTTTGCCATTGCCACCAAAGAGTCAACACTGTTTCGTTGTTTAAACTATGACCACAATTGTTCCTTAACATTAACCACTTGTTTGTTATCGTAACTACGATGATGACAGTCCTGACACCTTAATGAAGTAGTAATTTTGACCCAAATCATGTTTCCCTAACCTTAACCGAGTACTTATCTAAACCCAAACAATAATCTTTACCTAAACCTAATCATGGTGTTGTCACGTCACAAAACAGCTTTATTTTTCCTCAGGAGCATCGGATCAGAAAACTTTTCTGTGTGCCACGAACAAACAATGTGTTCTATCATTGTTAATTTGGAGAACTTGTTGTCTTTAAAGGAGCGATGTTAAAACACATTATTGCATATTGCCACTGTCACACAAACGTGTGTACCGTAAACACACTTTACAGAAATGAGCCCATCAACTTTAAGGGATTTATATCGAAAGAAGGCTTTTAATGAAGTGCCAATATGCTGTGAACTTTAACTGTCTACAACTAAGACTGAAACCTAATAACAATGGGAATATCTGCTTGTAACCTTTATTAATCTCTAACAGGAATGCCATCATACATTGGGAGATCCCACGTTCATGCAGTCGGATTGCGCAATTCCTATTATGAGAAAATTACTCAGTGACACGAGTGGTTACATTGGATTATCGTGCACTACAGAGAACGTCACTGATAACTCACTCCCAGGCCCCACATGCCTTTTCCCTCTAGACAAAAAAAAAAAAAAAATCTAGACCCTCAGCCAAATGAAGCTTAAGATCTCATCAGCAGTCCCTGTGAGAAATGACACTGCATTATAGATCAAAGTCAAACTCCCATTTTTTTTGTGCAGTACAGTCCTAAATCACTACATCCCTCTTTAGACTTCAGACTTCTTAATTGGATGTATTCAGTCGGGAGGGGGAAAAACAGAATACTACATAAAAATAAGCAGGTATTGATAATGGATGGATGGGGAAAAAAAAAGAACTGAAATTGTAAGTAACTACAGATGCAGTGCTTGAATGTGGCCTTTTGGAGTATAAGTCATGTGTAAGTATAACAGTAGCTACCTGATAACATCTACAACAAAACACTAAGCACTGACACAATGTCATACAGTTTCACATACTGAATGCTTTAACAACCTGACTTGACTTTTATTAAACTTTGACATTGTGCCATTTCCACACCACCGTAAGGTCGCCGATAGATTTGAAGATGGCGACTGTGACAGAAAAGTCCATTTGTAATGTTAGCGTGAGTTTTGGTGATTATGAAGGTTCAAGATGACGTCTGTCTGAACATATACATGAATAGATTTTTTTAAAAATATGCTATGTTCTTAAAATTGCAGTTGTTATTGTTTGTATGATCAGTCATGAATGACAATATTTGCTATATTTACAGCCTATAAGAGGAGTGGCCAATAATCATTTACTATCAATTATCATAAGCAAGTTTTATTTGTAAAGTTTTTTTTTTTTTTTTAAACCAAAGGATGTACACGTCAACATATTAAGAAAATATATAATTAATTCAAAGATATGCCCACTAATCAAAACATGTTACACCTATGTTGATGTCACCATTCTTAGAAACAGGACTAAATGCTGCTTTTTAATCGTAGTTATAAAAATGCTTGAGCCATTTGCATGAAAAACTGTAAACTGGATTTTCCCCCATTGTTGTGGCTCGTTTTCAAAAAACGGATGGCTAATCTTTGGGGATGAAACACTTATTTGAACCGGAGCACACATTAAGTCCAGTGATGTTTTAGAGCCGAAGTAAGTATAGCGTTCAGAGGGAAACGAGGGTAGTGACCTAGCATGTGGTCTGCACAGCTTGACAACACTAAATTAATCTACATATCATGACCAGCACTCCCAAATGGCTCAAAGGGCTTCCGAGGAACTGGCTGAATCATTTCAACCGAGAGATGTTTGTGTGGCTACTCACTATTAAGTCATCGTCTTTCTAACCTCTCTTAGGGTTAATTTTATAACGTTCCTTATTTATTTATTATGTACTCCATATAGGTACCGAGATCACTAAAACAAAGAACTTTCTGGATCATTTTTAAAGGTTCAACTTTTATTATTGCTACAGCAGAAAAAGCAAATTTGCTTTTGGGTAATTAGCTGAATAAGGTCCATCCATTTCCATTGGCAGTGCCTGACAGTTGGAGGCTGTTAGGCATGTGAAAATGAATTTCCTCTCACTATGAAACTAATTATAGACATAAGAGCTGAGCGGGGGACCTGTGGTCTGGTTGGGCACATGCTGGGCAATGTGTACATAACTGATACACATGGTAGCAATAGGTCATCACAGTTCATGGTTCAGGTTATTACTAGATTTCCAACTTTATGCTTTAAACACAGACAATTTAAGTAGTATAGTGCTTTGTTATACGGTTTGGCTACAGAGCAGGGGGTAATACATGATACATGGCAATAGAGTTTCCAACATGAACAAATGTAACACAAAAAGAACAAGTTATGAAGTGAAAAACAAAATACTAAGTTGTAAAGTTTAAACAAAGTTTTAGGAATTAAAAGATTTAGGGCACGGTTACACAAGCATTTAAAAATGTTTTGGTAAGATCCATTCATTTCAATAGAAAATACTGAGAACAGTGGAGATCCCTGCAAATCTTTCGCACAGAGTTCAACTTTGATGAACTCTGACACACATTTTTGCCTCTGACCAATAGCAAGACGTCTTTACAGTGCTGACTTCTGAGGCAGTGACGCGATCAGCATTTTCAAATATACTGACCGGTGAACAAAGGCAAACTACAAATACAGTCTTTTCTAAAGTGGATAAATCATTTTTATATTAAAGCCACCTCTAACTGTGTATCTGTTTTTTACTCCAGTGACAGAAGAGAGGGCCGTAGATTCGTAGCTAAGCTAACAAGGAAGGTAACGTCACCTGGCATAGGATTTCGAATTACACATCCAACCAAATAAATCCACTGTGCTAGTCAACTTGTGTATTTTAGTTCTTTGTGGCTATAAAACCCTTCGCACACTTTTGAGACAAAGACCATGATATAGCGCAAACGACGGGACAGCAAACTGTAGCCAACGCTGCTGATGCAAAGCTACCGCCGCAGCAAGCGTTACTCACAACTCCATTGCTACTATAGCTAACTTGGCGAGGTCTCTCCACCGTAGTTGGACTGGTCCATCGAGACAAATCCCGGTGGGCCAGTGTAGCACATCGGCATGCGCCGATGTCTGTCTCTGTCGCTCTCTTGCTCCGATTGGCCCCTTTTACCCCATTCCCCCTCCAGAGCAGGAGCACGATCGCCCCCCAGGCGCTGATTGGCTGGAATTTGTAGCCCCGAGCCACTCTCTTTGTTTCCCATTAACAGAGACGGGGCTGTCTGGGAACACCAGATTGTTTTTTTCAGCACACACAACAGGAAGGGTCGCTAGCGGACCATGAGGATACATTCAGATTAGAGTCACTACCTATATGTTTAACTTGTTGTTGTGTTCACAGGAATAGCTGTACATAATGTGTCATGGTCAACGACAAAGGCTCTGCATGCCGTCCTAAAGCAGAATGAATAGGGATGGGACCAGGTGAAAAAAAAGGTTTCCTGCACTTCTCATTATCACTGGTCAAACTGGCTGACTGTATACTGTGTAAATCTTCTGCCGTAAAATATTAGCCACGCTGACATCTTACACGGACAATGAGAAATTGTGAATGAATGCAGTATTCAGTTCCGTCCTTCGCAGCCTGAAAGAGCTGCCTTTATTTATTCAAGGATGTGAGGTTTGGCGAGTACACCTGAGCCTGAATTTTCCTGTTTCCTTCCTGAAAAACGGCCCTTTTGTCAGCGAGTGCCCAAATTTTCGCCCTGGAGCAGCCCGGATTTTGTGTTGGGATGGCCTTGTTTTGAAAGGATTAAGTTTAATTGTAACCCACCACTTGTTTTTAAAGTTTTTAAAGAATACACTATTTTTATTAATGAGTCTTACAAGGGAATGAAATACCAGAAAAAATTTATGGTGGTCCAGAAAATAACGGAACTTAATAGAAACAAGTATAATTGCAATTTTCCTATCTCTGATTAATTCAGTGGTGCTAATTACCTCTTCTTTTTTCATACTCCAGTGCTGTGATTATTATTTTTACTCTTTTTTGAAGAGGCATTTTGTAAGCCCGTGAAGAAAAGAACATGATAAAACATGAGAAAAAGAGAAAGGAAATACCACGGGGGCCTTCCTTAGCAGATATAAGGGGATCTGATGCACGTGAGGAATTATTTTGTTCATACAATTGGACATTTTACATTTGACAGCACATGCAGTATTCCCTCAAAGGATATTCTTTTTTTTCATCATTTTCATTGCTGTGTCTAATATCTGCCGATACAGCTCTCACTTGTAGAGCCAGAAACCACACAAAAAACCACAAGTTTAATAACGTGATTTTGAACAGCCTACATTCTTAATGATGCGTGGGATGTATTTTTAATAAATCCAGTAATAGTGAAAGTGCAATCAGTTTGCAACCAGAATCTTCTAACCATGAAATCACCCTAATTACTCTTACACCTCTGACAGTGACTGATCGGTAAGGTTTCACTAAATGGGCTGAGGGCAAATAGTGTTTTGTCAAAAAATTTCCACTTTTTTCTAGCCATGTGTTTAGAAAATGTGGAGTATACAAATGCAACAAATGCTGCTAATTTTCAAATATGGCCACAGGACACAAGATTGTGAAATACACTTTCTTCTCCCTGCTCATTTACAAAAAGGAGAGACAAATCAATTATTAATAAAATCCATTGGCAGAGGTGTTTTTCACTGCTTGCCCTCATCTAACCTCGGTTTTGTGAACTCACTTGTCCATCCCTTCTCAGCACTTGTTTTCAGCCTCGTCTTAGCGACCATTGTGAATCGCCAAAGTGGTTCACGCTGGCGTGCATCTTAATAAATACAAGCGTAGGCATAGAAACAGGTCCAAGGAGATGTTTTTTTTTTTTTTTTTTCCCCTAATAATGAATATAAATGAAATTAAATAAGAGGGGGAAAAAAATCCAATGCATAAACAAGGCAAAGCATGAAACAAAAAAAAAAATCAATTTACAGCATATGGTGGTTATGGTTATGTGCTATGCTATAATGTATCAGTTGAATCTTCTCTAATGGAAATATTCAGTCAATAGTAAAACGTAATTACAAACTTCTGCCTACCCTAGTCAAGCCTTTTTGCTCTAAGCTGTCCTACTAGTTAGCCTTCTTGGCAAACTGATTGGAAAACATTTAGGCTAACACTAAAAACATATTTAATTAAAACAGACAGTGGTAACATCCTCAGTGGTTTTTATTTCCAGACCTTTATACAGTGCAGTACAAGCCTGTAGTTCTAACTCATTAATGTAATTCTAAAAAAAGGAATATAAAAGTGAAGTGAATGAATAATGAATGACAAATTATATTCGCTGCATTACGTAGAGAAACTTTGCATCAAAGGCCATACTTACAAAGGTAGACCTTGCTCTATCCAATAATAAATAGACTGCCACTCTAATCAAGCACATACCCTGCTGCACACTCCTCATGATGCCCCATTGCATCAGGATATTTCGTTTAATTAGGCCAGATCCCTTTCAGCTCCGCCGCAACGTCACTGTGCAGAAATGTCTCTGGGACCAGCATGGACTCGAGGTTTTAGTCATTAAGAAAATCAGGTCAGCTGGAGGAAAGCCAAGGCAAAATATGTAATTACGCGCGCGCATACCAGCATTGTTTTTAATGAGCTGTTTCAAGACAACAAGCCTTAGAACAAGATTCTCACCTCAGAGCACAGGCATACTTTGACAATTGCGATTTTTAAGGAAACGGAGGTAAAATGGTGGGGTGTCAGCAGCGTCATTCATTATATTAAAAAAAAAAAAAAAACGCATTAATTGACAGGTTCCTCTGTTGCATATCCCAGAATAAATAAGTGAAGTATCAACATGACTGGTTTAGCCATGTCCCAGACAGATCTTGATGAGGCCTGGTTTTGTGTTAATTTCGTCAGACTAGCAACTCAACAACAGAGGGAAGGAATCCAACTTAAAGGTCTGGATTTGTAAATTCCATTGTCTGGAGTCTGAAGTTCTGGCCAACCGTATCATTCTCAAGAGCTGCGGGAGGTGCTAAATTGCCCCCGCTGTGAACCCAGTTAAGTGCGTTTGTGTTGACATTGGAAAGGATCTCTTAAGCTGCCTTGTCATGGGCATGTCGAAACTCCCACGTGCACTAGTGGCATAGTTAGCAGTGCATCAAAACAGCGCTGACACATCCTATCTGGCCAGACTTTAATGGTGCAGTCACCAATGACACCTTCTTTTATGAGAGTGGGGGGGGGAAAAATTTGTCGTGGTTTTGTCTTTGGTTAATTTAGGTTCACATTGCCTAATTACAAGCAACAGGGTGGCTGAACAAAAGGCAAATGGAGTCACAGAGACCTTGATTTTTTGGCAACTTGCCATTACATAAAGTCAGAGAATTAAGCAGCTGGGAAGCGAGAGGAGGCTCCCGATTTTATCTCTGTTACTTAGGCTAATCTTGATAGAAATGCCTGCTCTTCTTACATCATTTGTCACCTCATCGTAGATAAGAAAACATGAAGAATAACTAAATATCAGCATCGGTCCTACCTGTTGTTTCTTCAGTGGATTTGGTATTTCTACTGTAGTTTTATCATGAGTGACCACCAATCAGCGTTCAACATTCAACTCCGCACTATTTGAACCGAACTGAGACCTCAGCCCACAATCCCTTACGAATCATGTCTATATTGGACAATTCAGTATCTCACAAGTTATGTCCAGTGGCCTTCATGTAGCACAGCAGAGAGTCGAGTGGGGAGGTCAGTGTTGGTGGATGATCATGTAGAGATCAAGTCCTGTCATAGCAATTGCGTTTTTGTTAACCATATCCACAATCTGTTTGTGAACTTAGCCAAATCTTTTAGTTTCTTAACCCTAACAATATGTGAACTGGACTTTTATTTGCTATATCAACAGTCTTTTCCTCCCCTAACTCAGTTGGTGTTGCCACACTAAGATATCGAAGAAATCAACAATTTTTAAATGTGGGCACTGAATGTAATCCAGGCTGTAAAGAATCGTCCAAACTTGTCTGGCAATAGTCTTGCAGAACCTTGTATAGTGGATTGTGTATATTTCTAGCTGTATCACTGTAGTTATTAAATGTTATCCTAGCAATTCTCTTCTTGCCCACCCAAAGCTAAGCTTTTAAATACTCCAGACGTTTTTTGTCCAAGTATTACAGCACTTTAAAAACGAGGTTTACGTCAATGTTAATTTTCCTTGAGGGGACATATTAGTTACCCATTTGTTGTTTCTAAACACCAGACAGAAAAGATTGACCCGCCTATTTAAAACATTTTGTTAGATCGGAATTCAAATGTCCATCATCAGTAGAGGATTCAGAATCTTACCTTTTATTCTTGTGCATGAAGCTTGTCACATATAACTTGCTTGAGGCTAGAATTACATGCGTGGTCCTCCGAAGATTCGTGCAGATGTGTCTGCGGGTCTACACAGAGGAGGATGTTATGGGTAACTGTAGGTCACAGGGCCTCCTGAGGGAGCCAACGTGCTGAATACCAAATTTCAACAATGAGTCATGGTACTGTCAAGGTAGCGGATTGGATTATCTAACTCCTTTTGGGAGGCAGGTTCATTAAGGAAAAGAAAAAAAGCACTTAAAAAAAAAAAAAATCGATACAATGAAAAGGAACAGCTACATGAATTTCTCCAAAAGACCCCCGTTCATGCTTGCTTACATGCAGCCCAACAAAGGATCTACCAGCCATTTCAAGGAATGTACAGTGGGGAATATGTTGTCTAGCATATTCACCCCACAGTATGTCCTAGAAATGTAGACGGTATTACACTCTAGACCATACAGTAAGTGGTTAAAACCATGGGTCCCTGACTGACAGGATTAAAAAATTGTTTGTGTGTTCCATCTGAAAACTTAGACTCATTATCTTAATTGCAATCTCAGTCTTTAATTAGCTACACACATTCTGAGTCATTCAGGTGTGATCAATGCCCTCTTAATCTCCAACCATAAAATGAAAAGAAAATGAAATCAGTGTTTTGCTATCTTTAATTGGAATGTAATGTCAAAATTAATAACAATCAAGTCAATTAGCATTCGTAGCTGGTTGATGTGCACTGATTCCAGTCTTTAATATTACTGTGATTCCAGGTTAATTGTCATCATTACAGGAGGATTCAGCAGAGCATCAGAGAAATTAATGGAGTGAGCTGAGCCGACAGAATGGACTGGAAAACTGGAAAAAAAAAAAAAAAAAAAAGATTCAGCAGAGGAACAACCATCTCATCTCAGCAGGATCTCTGATTTAACTATGTCTGAATAAGATCTCCTTCCCAGAAATAGACAACCCACACCTTTACGGGGAACCCATCCTGTCAAGGGAATTACTTTCCCATTGGGAGGAGGAAGTATTATTTCAGTGTCTTTCAGACCCCCTACCCAACTTATTATACACAGTTCACGACAGCCTAATCCACATGCCCTTTGCTCAACCCTGTGAGACAAAGGCTCTTGATATACAGGATTCCTCCTTTCCCTCGCTGTAATTTCCGACTTTTGAGACTGTATGGAAAATTAAGTACGGTCCACTTTGGCGAGGAATCGACTGAGACAAGGTCATTTAAAGATGCGAAGAGATGAAACGCCGTGCCTTTCTGCAGTCCCTTGTTAGGAAAAAAGATCTTACAGTGCGGAGATTGTTTCGGGCAAAAACATGTAAGGTTGCTAGTGTGAGTCTGCTCTCGTACGGCTCGGAGAAATACTGTAGCAGGAGTGAAATTGCAGGATCATCAGTTAATGATTTACCGGGCTGTGGTTTCCCACCCTAGAGCCTGGTTTTGTAATCTGCAGTGAATAAATTTGTATAGGAAGGCTGCTAATGAGGTTTAATAAAGACTTTAGCCATGGGCTGCAGTGGATGGACTCGTGTCCTATTTAAGAGTCACAGGAGCTGCCCTTTGGGAAGAGATGACCCATCTGAGACTGCGGGGTTGTTTGAGTGTTTACCTTATCATCCCCCTTCTAAATATTAGATCTCCATTATCAAAGTGGCGATTTTGTGCTGCTAATTTATCTATCAACACCTCTGGCTTCCCACTTTTGTAAGTGATTAAAAGAAAAGATGAGACTTACTAACCTTCACGATGTGTTTTTGGGTGTGTGTATATCTGTAGTTTGGACATGCCATAGTTCAACCAAGCCTACAGCTAACTAGAAATGTCCTAGGTGAGGTATTACATTGGAAGAGTGCACAGCCATATCGTTAAACCGCATTATGTCTGACCTGAGGAGAGAAGGTGAGATTATCTCAATGCTATTGTCTTACATTTGGAGTACAGCCGAGCGTTTAATCAAATCTTGAAGCAATCAATGCACCAGCTCCGATGGACACTTTCCTTGCCCTTGGAACCCAAGGAGTGTTCAGAAACGATACCACTGGCAAAAAGAGTCACTTCGGATACATCATTGTGGAGAATGAGATTAACCTCCCATCCTCTACCCACTGGGATATCTAATGTCGCCAAGCTTATCTTCTAAGCATTCAATCAACCTCCAAGAACCAAGACTATAAACACCTTGCAGTACTTTGTTTCTCTTTCAGCCTCCACAAAACAATGGCTTCTCACACAACTTTTCTTATTTATACACTGTGAAACTTTTCATTGTTTCATGTCTGTGAATTTTTTGTTCTTCTCCCAGAAATGATGCGGTTAACCTGCTGTGCTAGTGGGTGTGTTTTTGTTGTGCATGCATGTGAGAGGAAAAACAGAGAGACGGAGGGTGATCGCAACTGGTGACAGTCTAGCAGCGTGTGCACGCGCTGCACTTTGTTGTTGAAATATTAGGACCCAAACCCCTGTGGCTGGACTGGACACTGTCCCAAATAGGCTCATCTATTATTAAGAGGTTTTCCTATTTTCCTGTTTTCTGAGTTTGTCTTGCTAAACAAGTGCGGACAGGGACGTTATGGTTAATCTCCCCAAATATCTATTAAGACAAACTGATTTGATTTGGGATTAAAAGATAAAAAAAAATAAATAAAAAAATGGCAGCAAAAATGACAATACATGCACTATAATCTCTTTTCCAATCGCACACACATCTTCACATACACAAGTACACATGGGCCAACTCTTGAGCTCATGCAATAGCAAATATAACCCTAATAGAATTTTTTGGAAGATTAGACATACATTATTTAAAAAGACATTTAGTCCAGATTTTCCTGAAATGGATCTGGGTGGAAACATATCAATCTTTGCTATCCTCAGTAACCCTGCATATCTCTAGGCCTTGTCCCGTTCCCCCTAAACTCCACTACACTGTCCGCACTACATGTTTTTTGCACCATTTTTTCGATATTCAGAAAAAACCGAACGATTGTTTCTGAGGTGTACAGTAAAAGCGCTGCCTGTACTTGACCGAGCGGACGGGCACGTTGTCCCAGCTGTAGGTGAAAACAACTGCAAGAAGAAAAACAGGTGTGTCAAATTGCTTACTGTGGTGGGAGGTTTTTTGCATACACCGAAGAGTCCTCAAACGCCAGCTTCACACAAACACCTTACAGTCATGCCATAATAACACATTCCTGAATGTAATTTCAAACAAACGTGCAAAATCCGATGAGTAGGACCTTCTCTGTCCGCTACAGTCTCCTTTCTAATTTCTTATACTGCATTTGCATTTTACAAGTACGTTTTGCTGATCCGTGTAACCTTTGGCGCGGGGGTAGATCACTGGCACTTGAAAATGCACGCTACGAATGGCTCGAAGCTGAGGTAACTGGGTATGATAACTTTTGCCTGGCAGATAAACACAGGCAGAATCACTCCTGCTTCCTATTTAGCATTACAATGAACTACGCTCTTGGGTGCCAATGTTCTTTTATGTACCCTTACTCTCTGTGAGCCCCTGTCCTTTTATCCCCCACAACACAACAGTAATGTGCTGTTTACCATTCTGTTGTTATACACTTGCTCATAAAAGACACTTAAACGCAGACAAAAGTAAGTAAAAAAAAAAAAAAAAACATCAAAGTATCGAATGAAAATGTGTTCAGGAGACTGCCACTTTTCTGAAAATGCACACTTATCTTGACTTGCTTATAATCATGCAAATTTATATGGCTATGTGGCCCTGAATATAAACAAATTCGAGGTAGTTTAAGTGGTAAAAAGAACAGCTGGATGACAGGAATAATGTAAAAATTAATATCAATTAAGTCAGATTTTAACCCTTTATGCAAGAAGAAAGTGACCTTTTTCCTCAAACTCTCCTCTAATGTTTATACTGTATTTAGTGCTGTGGTATTACTGCTACTTTTTTCCTCGTGCAAAACCTTTTGTGGGGAGACTTGGAAATGCACGCTCATTACGGGTGCTCAAAGAAAAGCGATATTTAAAACACGTCTTAATGGCACAAGGGGCCTTGCCCTGTGAAACAGCCGGAGTCTTTTAACTGTGTCCTTGAGCAACACACTGGACTCCTTTTCATCCACCCTGACTGGGAGGGAGACTGGGTGAAAACGTCAGCTGAATAAACAAAACATACATTTAAATTAATGTAACATTTTTCTTTTGTGCCAACGTTGGATTTAACAAGAAAATTAAAGGAGACCTGCTATCTGAGTTCTATAATATATGTGAATGCATATTATAACTATGGTAATCCGAGAAGCAATTTTCACGTTGGCTCTCTGTCAGGTCAGCAGTCATCATTTTTTGCCCTTTCCTGTTGTAAGGCATTGTTTCCGTAATCTAAAGGGATGAGGATTAAGGGTATTTTGTCAGCACGGCTATCCATGTCTGACATTCCTGAGGCTGTGAACTGCCATCACAGACAAGTTTATTCTGTTTACCCTTGTCATCCAGAGGAATATTAATCATTCTGTACGAGGTCCAACAAAATAGCTTTCTAAATATGTGGACAAATCCTACAACGGCCCCATGTCACGGATTGAATTGACAGTCTCCTCGATGACCGTTGGGCGATTTGTTTTTTGACTCTGCAGACTTGGAAATTCAAGGAAGCAGAGTTTTCTGACAACTGAATAAATCAACAATTTGACCTGAAATCAGCCCATCCGAGATCCAAAAAGTAATCCAAGGGAAAAAGAAAAAAAAAAAAACTCAAGCTATGAAGGTTACGCAGCAATTTGTTATTTGTGGTGATGCTAATGCTACTACTATAATCTAATTAAACCATTTATGAAAACAGCTACATTAAACAGACAGCTTAAACCAGACTACCTTTTTACAGCCGTGACGGCAGCTCTGTGAGACACAGTGGTGCCTCGAGCTAAATAACAACAACAGCGTGCTGCAGTGTTATGCTCAAAAATGACCACAGTAACATGCTGAAGTTTAGCAGGTATAACGTTTACCATGCTAGCGTGTTAACAGTCGGTAATTAGCACAAACGCATGGCACAGCTGAGGCTGATTGGAACGTCTTGTTTTGCAGGTCAAAAAGCAAAGTGTTGGACAAATTACAATGCTGAGGTGGTGATAGGGAGAGGAGAAATCACCAGAGATATTACAATTCGTCCCGAGGGGAACATGAATGTCTGGACCAAATTTCATGGTAATCCCTCTGATAGCTGTTGAGATATTTCATTCAAAACCATAAATTGCCGCCCCGGGTCAAAGGATCATCCGAGTCAGTGGGCTTCATCATCTGGATATGGAAACATGTACAAAATCCATCAACTAGTTGTTGAGATGTTTCACTGGGTGAAACATTTTTTCTTGAGACTGTCCTCCCGAGAACAATGACTGAACTGGCTGTCTCAGCAAAGTGCATCCGTAACAAGAATGTCTACCTAATGTTTCATAGCAATCCATCCAGTCATCGTTGAGATATTTCAGTCGGGACCAAAGTGCCGGACTGACCAACAGAGCGACAGACTGACGCTGCGCCATCCATAAAGCCAAGCTGCTAATGTGGCTAAAAACAGTGGATCGATATGGATGCCAGGCCGATCAAATCAATACAAACAAATTTAACAAAACAAGTGCAAGGACAGGAGATATAGACTCAAATGCTCGAATTAACTGTAAGGTCACCTTTAGTTAATATTGAATACCAAGGACAAAGATCTTGGTCCGAGGACCTGAGACTTGTGGGCAGATATATCATCGATAAGTCTGTGATGCAGCATGAAACTAGGTCTGTTAGTTTTTTGCAGTGGGGTCCTGAACAGGTCCTTATTTTGGTACAGCAAGCTCATTTATCACAATGTAGAGACTAAGCTGGTATCCGTCATCATGACAGATTTTGTACTACCAGTGGTGCCTCCCCGCAAGGATTGTTCTGACACCTGCACTGATGCCTGTTGAGCGAAGGTAGGTTTTAAACAGTAGCCTACAGACTCTGATTTTATTAATTCACTGTGTAGTAATGGCTTACTTTGATAAATGATAGAGGAACATGCATACTTGTACATGCCAGTCATCCAGGAGTATCATGCTTGTTTTTTACGTGTTCAATTAGGTTTGTAATTCAAACTATAACAAATCCATTTTGATTCATCTTTCACAGCAATTTAATTGATGAAACCTCAAACTACTGTGCAGTTTTAAGTAGCTTTTTCTAATCTCCCTGAAATTGATTTTTATTTTATTTTAGTTTTTGCATTCCTGCAGGGATCTGGACTACCTGACCCGATGAAGCCCTCTACTTTGAAAGTAATGAGGAGAATCTTAAATGTGATTCTGTTTTTAATTGGGAGCCAATGGAAGGGAGTGTGGAAGTTATATGTGCTGTATGGCTAGTTCTTGTTAGTCCCTTGGCTTGGCTGCGTTTAGAACTAACATAAAGTGTGATAAGGAACCATTCCTGAAGCACATAAATTAGTCCTTGCAATAGTCAAGGCAGGATAAGGTGAAGTGGTGAACACTCTGCTCACGAGCATTTATTGGCAGAACTAAATCGATTTTGGAAAAGTGTCTGAGAGGGAATAAGAAAGACGGATTGCGGTCATTTGGAAACTTGTGACACGAGCATGATATTTAACGTTTCCAGTCACACAACCGCTTATATGTTTTGTCCTTAAACATAATAACCATGATGCTCCTGTCAATAGACAATGAGTAGTCATAGGACAGCAAGGCGTGGGAAACGGCGGTCCTAGAGCTGCTGCAAAGTCGATGTGTGGCAGAGCATTATCATGTTTCATGTGTCAGGTGTCTCACTGTGAATGTAAAAAACAAACAAACACAAACACAAAAAACACTAACCTAAAGAAAAATT
The DNA here is from genome assembly GCF_016859285.1 of Xiphias gladius. Classification (NCBI taxonomy): domain Eukaryota; kingdom Metazoa; phylum Chordata; class Actinopteri; order Istiophoriformes; family Xiphiidae; genus Xiphias; species Xiphias gladius. The sequence continues at coordinate 20,120,875 of NC_053404.1, read as the reverse complement.
AGGAAAAGCAATTTTGCAGGTGGAAGTGGGTTTTTTTTTTTCAGTTTGTTCTTTTGTGATTTGTGCAAACTAACAATTTAAGGTACATACCGGTATTGATTTCTACATCTGTTTGTTAGCCTTGCATTGTTTTTTCTTATCCCTGTAGATAACCGGTCAAATACTTTACAAGTAAACACATTTCAAGTATATATACAATCCAGCCTACTCAGACACTACATTTTTGTCGGTTTTCAAAAGCATTTTTCTTATATGTTACAAACTTGCCCTTTTTCTCTGCATGCCTTTTACTGCATTACAGCTCTCACAGATAACCCCTTCTGTGGTGGTGGAAATCAGTAACTGAGGAAGAGGTAGATGAGGCGGACGGATAGAAGGTGGAACCCCAAAAAGGTAAATTACAACGTTTTGTCCTGGAATGCACTCAGCATCACAGATTGATTGATGGCCTTTCACTGTGTGAAAGTGACCAAAGGTGTGCCTCTCCTCTGAACAGAACAACATAGTGCTGTCCGCTGTGCTGCCGCCTACCATTCAGCGCTGGTCTTAATGCACTGTAATAAAATGCTGACTTTATTCACTGTAAGGAGAAGGTTATGTCTGGACTGTTAGAGGAGCTGCATTTTCCCCTTGTGAAATCTTTCAGCAAATTTTGATCCGGTGGACCGTCAAAAAATCCATAAAGTTTGTACCAGCCCTGTCAGCCCCCCCCTCCAAGCAGATAAGTCCAGGGCTGACTTTCTTTCCCAGTCCAACCCTGGTTTGAACTGAATGAATGTAGTGTGTTGGGGTAATTTGTTTTTCAGTGTCCACCGATCTGGAGTAAAAGATACAACCATTAAAGCAGCAAAGATTAACAATGCTGTTTCATGGACAGTTAACCTCAAATAAGCAAGCACCGTCACATGCCACAGTCCAGTGCTCACAGCCTCTGCACACATATGTCATTGTTTTGCAACAGCAAAAGTTCAGGTTTTAGGCGCGTGCAGCGGGGATGCAGGCCGAGGGTTGCTGTTGATTTATTAAGCTGCATGTTGATTTATGAAATTTGTCGAAGAGCTGCCAAAATCAGAGATGCATTCCTGAAAGCTTAAAAACTTTATTCCTCCTACATTACAACATCATTCATCCCAGGGTCTGTGTGACGGGTGGAAATAACAACAACTGACAGATAAAACTCGAGTGATGGAAAGGTTGGGGCACTGAAAAACGGAGAAACACAATGTAAGGTGATTCGATAAAAAAAATGAAGCAAAACGAGTCTTTAGGTGGAAATAACAAAAAATATGTTGAGTGACACTAGAGCCATAAATAAATGAAAGCAAACTTCAAAATTGGATTGATGAAATTATGATTTTTTGGTATTTTTACATGTTTTTGACTCTGTGTTTTAATTAAAACAGCTATATTTTATCCAAAGTCTTAAACACTTTCCGTGAAATTACCTGAAAATGTGTCTTTAAAAATGTCCCTTTTTACCCTAAAAAACAAAACAAATCTTAACAGTGTTATGATTGAGCTAAAATTGGTCGTTGAACTATAAAGCAAAGCTCTTAAAAACCTTCTGAATTCTGACGAATGGCATGAAACTTTCCCCCACCCAAAGTTGTTTACGTAACTGATGAGAACAAATGTTACTCAAGAGAAGTTTTAACCTTGCTCCAACCCCGCAATTGACTTTGTGTCTCAGCAGTGACAAGATCTCCTCCGTAACGCACTGAGGCAGGAAGCGAAGTAGGTGTGTTGTGACCCCCGACAATGTGTTGGCTGTTGCCCTCAGGGAATCTGAATGCGGTTGATTGCACCTGGGAACAATTAAAGCCAGCGGGGTTAACTGTGGCTGACCGGTTACCTTCTTCGGCTCGGGGGTCAATGATTTCCAGAGATCTTTAGGCTTACTTTGTACTTTTCTTTCTTTCAGCACTGGTACATGTAGTTTGAAGAATGCAGTTCGTTTACATTTAAATCAACATTTGAAGCATTTAGTTGATATCAGGTTTTTACAGGTGAAATGGAAAATAATCAAATTTGTCCAGTAACAGTTTATTTGTGGATGGTGGATAGAGGTAGGAGGTACCTAATGTGTCACCATATTCAGGTCTGAATGTCCATCCAAATATTAAAAGATTTATATTTGATCTATAATGGGTTCCCTAAACTCTGAGAAAATAACCCCGGTGATGTCAGTGGGGTAACACTTTTAACGGAAAATGTGCATTAGAAACTGGGGCCACAGAGTTTGAAAGACATGGGTGTTTACCAAGCAGCCGAGGCCTGACATAACCTCTACAACTTCATATATGTAAGAACAGTGGATGGGTAAAGAAAAAAAAAAAAAAAAGGAAATCTCCCTCATTTGAATTTTTTAAATTTCACAGTCAAAAACATAAAGGGTGTAGGTTCGGTTTTTAAGTGAGGTGGGGCCACAATGAAGTAAGAACAAAACTAAAGAAAAAGGAAAAAAAAACATCATCATCATTAAATAAATAGTTAAAATTAGAAATTATTTTTGTGGTTTCTATAATAATGGTTATATAACAAAAGCTAGAAATTCCTGTTACCTGATACTTTCTCTTCAGTTCTAGCATCTTCTTTTTTTTCTAGAATCTTTTTAGGATTATATTAACTATAAATTCAAATATATGGTTCGCCAAACCTTCCTTCGGTCCAAAGTAGCGTCTGCTACTGTGGGATTCCTTCAGGCCGCATACTGCCCCCAAAAACCTCCAGCAATGAGGTATGGCAGCCTGTATCTAGCCTGAGAGGCATAAAACAGATTGCAACACACTCACTGCTGCCCTTTAAGCTTATTGCTATCAGTGCACGGTAATAATTGAATAAACAATTTCACCAAGGCAGATATTTGCTTATGTGGATAATGGTGGATGGACAGATGGAACAATGTTTAGAGATATTAAAAAAAAAACAAAACAAAAAAAAACAGTGAATTATAATAAAGGAAAAGAGGAGAAAAACAAACACCTTCCATTTCTGGACATGGACAGACCGGAGCCCTTGCTCAACCATGAATGACTTTATAATACATCACCATCTTGGCAGTGGCTTAAGAAAGTATTCAGACCCCTTCAGTTTTTGCACACTTTATTGTGTTGTGGCTTTAATTGTAAATGGATAAAAAAAAAAAAATCATTTTTGCCCATGAATTTACACTAAATAACCCATAATGACAAAGTGCACACATGTATTTTAGAATTTTTTGCAAAATTAATTAAAAATCAAAAACTGAATTAATTCATTTACAAAAGTATTCAGACCCTTAATTCAGTACTTTGTCAAAGCCCATTTGGCAGTAACCACAGGCTTCGAGTCTTCTTGGGTAAGTCTGTACAATCTTTGCAAACCTTGATTTGGGCAGTGTATCCCATTCTTCCTGGTAGATCCTATCAAGCTCCGTCAGATTGGTGGGTAAGCATCTGTGAACTACCATCTTCAGGCCTCTCCGCAGTCTGGGTTTAGGTCTGGGCTTTGGCTTGGCCACTCAAAGACAGTCAGAGACTCGTCCCGACACCCTTCCAGGATTGTCTTGGCTGTATTTGGGTCATTTTTGTGCTGAAAGGTGAACTGTCGCCTCGGTCTCAGGTTGTATGCACTCTGGAGCAGGTTTTCTTCAAGGACCTCTCTGTATTTGGCTGCATTCATCCTTCCCTCAATTCTGACCAGTCTCCCTGAGCCCACCCTCATGATTGGGTCCCAAAACGAAGGCCTGTAAACTACATGTATGGCCCATGATTTAGAAGAAAGTGCGAAATTCTTAAACCAGAGTTATATTGAGGGTCATACAAACCCACGTTTTTGTACCAATATTTGTTGGTACAAAAGTGTTTGTCTGCAAACACAATCATTTTTATTAATTTTGTGCCAATATCTGAAGCCTCTATCACTATTTGACATGAAGATATGATGAATAAAACAAGGCGCGGTCAGCATATTTTGCTTATTTTCATAGGACCAGAACGGTATGCGAGGTAGCTAGAAGGAACATGAAAATGCACATGGAAATTGTTTGATGTGTCGTTATTAAGGTTACAATGTGCAGATGTCCTTCTGTTTTTCCTTCATACCAAAATAGACACGGATTTGAAAGATATTTTACCCTTGGCAGAAAAATTTACATTTCAGAATTACATTTTTTTGCCCCGGTATCTCCATGATTATTGAATTCCTGTGTCAGAGGAACTGTAAGAAATAAAAGTATAAATATGTTTTCAGTATGTTAATTAGAATACAGGGCATTCGAGATGGTAATTGTGTCTCCGTTGAGGTCCTACATACTGAAAATTCGTGAAATATTTTGATAAAACCTCGGGTATGAGGTGATATGAGTGTTATCCTAAAATGGCCCTCTCAAGCTCCGGCGGGAGTATCTAAATGTGTTTCCACACAAAAGAATCGCTGTGTTTATACATGTGATTTTACAGTGTGCATGTTAGAAAGCTATACATGGAAACTGTACTGGTACGCATGTTGAAACATGTCCACGCAGTGAAATCAACAGTGTGTGTCCTTACATGTTATCAAGAAAAGAAAAAGAATGATAGTCTTCATCAAATGTAACTTCTAGTACACAATTTGCTACTTTGCATGTCATTTGCAATAAAATTATTCGACTTTTTAATTGAGTATCTTCTCTTATTATGACATATAAAATTTAACCACTCCACTGAATATAGCATCTATATGAGTTAATGTCTTTTTTCTATGATGAATAGCAATAATAGTAATAGTAAAGAGCATAACTTGCATTAATGACCTATGGTAAAATGAGCCTACAGAAAACATGTCTCTCTTTACTCCAATCAATATTTCAGAGGCTGGGAAGCATAAATGTAAAGCTAATAAGGGAAGACCCTGCTTCCTCATTATGGACATTTTTCTTTTTAACTACTCCTTGTACAGTAAATAACCATAACTTAAAGCTATTTTCACATACATTTTCCTGGTCCTTCTAGCTACCCCACACACCATTTTGGTCCTATGGATATGACCAAAAAAAATGCTACCGAACTTTTTTTTATTTGTTTTATTCTTAATATCTTCATGTCCATTAATAGCAGAGACCTGAAACATTGGCACAAAATAAATAAAAGATTGTATTTAAAGAAAAAAATAATGGTTATATCATATAGAAAATAAGTAGACATATAGAATACAAACTTTTAATGGCTCAGTCATACTGAGAACACGCTTGTCCTCCATCCTACAAAGTTTGGTGAGGCTAGAAATAATACTTTTGGAGATGTCAATGCCTAAACATGACTTCCCAGTGTTTTTGAGAGTGTTAAAAAAAATATGAAGGGCCAAAAATATATTTAAAAAAACAAACAAACACTGGCAATGAATATTTTACAAGCCTTAGATTTGGAACCCAAATGTTATATAGACAAAGTCTGAACAACATTTGAGAAAGTGCTGCAACCACTTTCCTGGATTCTGTCGGATTTGACACGGAATGACCCTTTTACTCAAAGTGGCTTCAGAGCTCCGTTAAGAGTGACAGATGGGCTCTTGGTCATCTCCCTGACCAAGGCCCTTCTTGCCCGGTTACTCAGTTTGGCTGGAGGCCAACTCTAGGAAGAGCCATGGTGGTTCAAGACCTCTTCCATTTCACAATTATTGAGGCCAATAATTGTCCTGGGAACAGAGCTTTCGAAATGGTTTTATATTCTTGCTCTGATCTATGACTCACCACAGTTTTATCACAGAGGTCTACAGAGAGTTCCTTGGACTTCACGGCTTGGTTTTTGTCCTGAAATGCAGTGTGAACTGGGGGACATTATATACACAAGTGGTGTACCTTTGTACGTCCAATCAATTCAATTCGCCACAGGTGGATTCCCATCAAGGTCTAGACGCAGCTCAAGGATAATTACGCAGACAGGATGCACATGACCACAGTTTGGAGTGCCACAGCACAACGGGGATCTGACTATTCATGTAAATGAGAGATTTCAAGTTTTGATTTTTCATACATTTGCAAAAATGTCTCAAAATGGGTTTTCACTTTGTCCGTACAGGTTATTGGTGTAGACTGATGGACAAAATGGCAATTTTCTTCCACTTAAAATCAAATCTACGAGACAATAGAATCTGCAAAAACAGAAGCGGCCTGAATACTTTCTGAAGCCACTGTATACCTTATACCTAGACTGCCTAGTGTTTAACTGCAGTGTAATTATCCTCCTCCTCATTATGGATGCAATGTATTCTGTACTGAATTTGTTACCTCTGTGTATAATCCTGTTTATACTCACTTGCGTTGTACAGAGGGGTCATCAGAGACTTTGCTGTCAGTCTCTTAGCATCAGATTTCTGTCATAACATGTCTCTGGCATTCGGCGCAGCAGCAGAATTCACAGATGAAACGCTCCTTTGATCAGCAAGTCCTTTGAGTGCGCTTTTTAAACCTCCGCCGCCATTGTGGGGTTTCAGGGGGCATCAGCGGCAATGCCACAACACTACCATTGTGCCAGAGCCTCTCGCCCGATAAAACTCTCAGAGAGCATGCAAAAACACGATGCCAAGCGATCAAACTGCATTCCTTTAATGCCTTGCTGTGCTTAAATCATCTCAAATGATGTTGGACATGTGCAGAATACCGCCTTGTCCTACACCAGTTTTGAAATGCTGTAGTTTGGCACTTGTAGTGCATTTGCAGGCTCTTCCTAGCACTTGCATTTTTCATAGACACCTCCCCCAAAGGACAAAATGTAGCTTTCAATACCTGTCAACGTTTTCTCTGTGAGTAGATGCTGATCTGGCTGCTTACATCACCACTAAAAACCCTTGCACCTGTTAATACAGAATCACAGTGAAATTTGAGACAGTAAAAATAATTCTTACGTACAATAACTTGTGTTTTCAGCTTAATATACAGTAGAATGATTAAAATCTTGTCGCATTTCAAGTTCAAGTCATCTATGGAGAAAATAAGAAAAAACAAAAACTGAACTCATCACTACTGGTGGAGGTTCTTTTGTGTGCTTTATTCTTCTTTTTCTCCCAGCGTAACGGCTATTAAAACGTCAAGCCCAGAGCGTGCAGATCTTTTTACAACTGCTAAGGCCTTGGATAAAGTCAACGCATATTACAGGAGTATCCTTTACAGTGGTAGAGGAAGATAGATGAACTATCTCTGTTATCTAGAGAGACGTGGCGTCACTACCCTGGCGACGCTGGGTGAAAAGTCAGAAGATCACAAAAAGCTAGTAGGGTTCATCCTCTGTGGACCATGAATGTTTGTACAAAAATTCAGCTACTAGAAATGTTTCATTTAACAGATGTTGACTCGGGACCGACATTGTCTTTGTTATGACAACATTTCAATCCAATGCATGTGGAGGAGGCTGTATCATGGCTTAGTAACGCTTCGGTCACTTGGGGGCGGCGCGAGAAGCTGTGAAAATCTTCATCCTTAACGTCACCGGGGAACTTTGTTAGCAAACAATTGGTTACTTGCACATCCAGCAGACACACAGCAACATTAGTATTCATTTAGAATCAGGGTTGCGCCTCTTTTTGGTCTCTACCCACTCCGGAGGAAAAAATATCCGGCTCTTTAAATGCTCCGCTACCTTCACAAGCTAGTTGTCAACTTTGCCTGTCGGCTGCATGGCGCCGAGCAGGTAGTGGACAGTCAGTTTATCAGATTTTATTTATTTATTTAGCTGAAAACAGCTGCGTGCTGCTGCTGGAAACAAGGATGATGAGAGCAGTGAGACTGAACCAAAGTAGTAAAGCTGAGGGCAAAATAAATAAATAAATTAATTAAAAGATGCTGAAATACCCTGTGGAGCTGAGGAGAACTGCAGAGTTGGATAATTATTCTATGTGGGTTCATCACTACAAGCACCCCCTTTCATATTAACACAGTCATCTGAACCATGGTAAGTATAGTATACTATAGTATATATCCTTTAAAAAAGTTAAAGTTTTTACTTAAATGATCTGGATCTGCCCCAATAAGTATTGGGTTCCTCCCTTGCCCATGCCCCATCCCTCCACCAAGTTCAGTGCAAGTGGGTTAAGTGCTTTTTGCGTAATCCTGCTCAAAAACAAACAAACAAACAGAGACACGGGTGATTACATTACCTCCATGGAGGAGGCAATTTGATCAGCTATTGTTATCTAGTAAAGTATATTTGAACCAATGATTTTACATAGCCTAAACATCTAAGTTATCTGCCTGTTTTATCACTTGATCAAAAACGCGACTAAAAAAGCTCATTGCAAATTTGAATGCGCAGTATGTGTTTACGATGGTCTACGTGCAGCATTACTGAAAGAACGGTACACAAGTAATGGGAGGTTCACAATACCCATTACAACCAAAGGTGAAATACAAAACTCTGTGAACTCAAGGCAAACATCACCTGCATAGCAAAGATTATTAAAAGTCTAATTATGCATATCAAACACTACAGACGGGACAATTACAACAGGGAGCCTTCAGGCTGCCAGGAACAGATGGTTTGCCCATTTAAGGAAACTACAGACATATGTATTATTAACATTTAGCTCTGCATTTTCTGTGATTTGGTATTTTATTTTTTGGGTAGCTCCCTACACAAACACTGAAGATTTTGTAAAAGGCCCGTTCCTAAACGAATGTTCTTTTAATGGAGCTGTTCTCACACATTAAAGTGGTGTGTGGATAGATGGCACTGCAAATGCTTACGGCTTCAACGGTGTTTTGGATTTTCCGAGACATTAAACATCTGCTCAGGGTTTGAGCTGAGGGGCGTGAAGAAATACTAAAAAAAAAAAAAAACGATAAAAGAAACACAAACAAAACAGATTTTGTTTCTAGTGTTCGTTGATCTACATTTCAAAAATCTAATAGCAGCGCGTTTTTCGAGATACAGTGCCCACGTTATTCTGGATAATCCCCAGACCATGCTAGAGGCAGTTGCAACAGGTGTGTGTGTGTATGTGGGTATGTGTGTGTATAGCTTATAAATATATATGTACACACACACACACACACACACACACACACACACACACACACACACACATATAAATACATACACATAAATCAGTGATCAATCAATCCATCAGTGAGACTGGTAGTGACAAAACAAGTTACGGCTATAGCCGCTACCATGCTGTGTACATTATAGTAATTAAATATGCAGCTCTACATCTGTTTTTCACATTTTGTTGTGTTGCAGCTTTATGCTAAAATTGTTTAAATCTAATTTTCCCCTCATCAGTCTACACTCAATACCCATAATGACAAATGGAATTTTGCAAATTTATTAAAAAGGAAAAACTGAAATATCCCATTGACGTAAGCATTCAGAGCCTTTGCTATGACACTTGTAATTTAGCTCAGGTTCCTCCAATTTCCCTTGATCATCTTTGTTTCTACACCCTGATTGGAGTCCACCTGTGGTAAATTCAGTTGATTGGACACGATTTGGAAAGGCACACACCCGTCTATATAAGGTCTCACAGCTGACAATGCACATCAGAGCGAAAACAAAGCCTTGAGGTTGAAGGAACCGCCTGCAGAGCTCAGACACAGGATTCAGATCTGGGGAAGGCTACAAAAAAAATTAAAAAACTACCTAATTAATCTATTAAATAAATAAATAAACCTGCTGCGTTGAAGGTCATCAAGAGCACAGTGGCCTCCGTAATCCTCCAAGCCGCTTGGAGTTTGCAAAAAAAGCACCTGAATGACTGTCAGACTGTAAGAAACAAGACTCTATGGTCCAAGATTGAACTGTTTGGCCTCAGTTCTAAGCGTCAAGTCTGGAGGAAACCAGGCGCCGCTCATCACCTGCCCAACACCATCCAGGCGGTGAAGCATGTTTGTGGCAGCATCGTGCTGCGGGGGTTTTTTATCAGCGGCGGGGAAAGGGAGACTGGTCGGGGCGAGGGGAAAGCTGAACGGAGAAAAGTAAGGAGATGTCCCTTAATGAAAACCTGGTCCAGAGCACTCAGGACCTCAGACTGGGGCGAAGGTTCCCCTTACCAACGGGACAGCGACCCTAAGCACACCGCCAAGACAACACAGGAGTGGCTTAGGGACAACTCTGTGAGTGTCCTTGAATGGCGAGACCCGGAGAGAGCCCGAAAACGTCTGTCCAACGACTGTCCCCATCCAACCTGACGGAGCTTGAGAGGATCAGCAGAGAAGACTGGCAGAAAATCCCCAAATCTAGGTGAGAGAGGCTTGTCACGTCAAACCCAAGAATAGTGAGGCTGTAAACCCTGCCAAAGGTGCTTCACTTAAGTACTGAGCAAATGGGCTGAATACTTATTTCAATGTGATATATCAGTTTTCCTTTTTAATACATTTGCAAAAAATTTCTAAAATTGCATCTTCACTTTGTCATTGTGAGTGTAGATTGATGAGGGGGGAAAAAAAAAAATGTAAACAGTTTTTTAGCATAAGGCTGCGACACAACAAAGTATGGAAAAAAAGTGAAGGGGATCCGAATGCTTTCTGAAGGCAGTGTATACTCACCACACCAAGAGCCAGGAGTAATGACAGCACAGCGGAATAACGACTGTGTATGCATGCACACGCGCACGCTCTCCCTCTTACACACACACACACACACACACACACACACTGAGATGCACAGAAATGAGGTGCGTGTGTGGGGGGGGGGCGTTGTTTACCATAGAGACTTGGATTCATTGATCTTCTCAGGAGTGGGTTAGCTGGGATCAATCTCCCTGCACAACAGTGACCCCTAGTGGAGGATAAAAGTTCCCTGACAACAAAGACCATACTTCCTCCCAGTCACTCCCTACATTTCCCTTTTTTTTTTTTCCATAAAGGACATGAATAAATGACAATCATACGTTTTTGAAAGTTACTTTTTGCATGCTATGCAACATAAGAAGTCTGACTTACACTGAGATTGTCATTTAAACGTTTCAAGACAGACACAGACACTGAGCAGAGAACAAAAGGCTTTCGGGGGCATGCGGGGTGTTTGAAAAGCCGTGTTGGGAATTCACAACTGAGAATCTAATTTTTCCATCACTTCCATACAAACGTGTGCAAGTCCACAGGAAACACTGCGGGCCTGGTCGACTGACTTGGTCAGGGTGAGGCAGAAGCTGTTATCCTCTCATGCAGTATTGAGTGTGGAAGCCGTGCTACTCTCTCCTTGCACCTCCCCACACCATTCTCATATATACCGCAGTTAAGAAAAGCCCCATTTACAACGGAACTACTCATTCACTTGTGCACCAGATACAGTGGGAACAGCTGCAGGGGAGTTCCTGAAAAGAATAGGTAATGAGCGATTTACTGTTCAGATTATTGAGACAAGAGCAAAGCAAGAAGTTCATTAATCAAACATAGAGGCAGAAAATGAACAACTCGCAGGATCTCATCGGGTATCTATTGGGATTGGTCAAAATAAATGAACGTATTTTTTTTTCAATCCACCAAAAAAAGTGAGGAACTCGTGCACGCAAGCAATCAATCTCTGTACTTGATTCAACAATAAACATAATCTAAAAACTATACACAGATAAATATGCTAAATTGTTTTCCTTTCTGTCCTTCGCATTTTGATTTGTCACTTCTATTAACAGGATCCTACTGATCATGGCTGTGCCTACCTTTTTCTCGGGCCTGTATTTCTTTCATGACATTGCTCTCCCTGTTGTGCAAAGATTTATAAGGACCTCAAGACCACATGTATAATGCATGAGTGTGGACTTATAAATATATCAAGCAATATCAATAAATAAAATGTAACCTGCCCGCCCTTTTGAAAGTGTGAATTTAACTGCTGACTGTGACTTCCTGGTCAGGTTGAGCACAACAAAAAACATATTTTACCAGAAAGCATCCGAAAAGCAGGAAGCAACACTTGACTGGAGCACGGTCACGCAAAAATTGAGCCATGTGTGCTCCAAGTGGGATTCTAATGCTAAGGCAGTGCGTTCACTCTGCATTTTTCTTTTAGTGCAGCTTTTCTAAAACATGCATCTTTTTTTATTTTTTATTTTTAGATGTGCTCATCTAAAGGCATTCGGGGGAGCGGGGGTATTTACAAAGCAGCGAGGTTACCAGACATCTGTGGCCCACTCCTCCTCTCCGCTGGAGGCTACACTAGCTGCTGCTAGCCTAACACAGCCGAGTCTCCCACTGGTGGCTGAGTTCATTGTGGGTAATGTAGGCGCCAGGTTTTGACAAGGAAGAGGAATGTGTGAAATTTGAAAAAAAAAAAAAAGAAAAAGATATCTCTGTTTCTGGGGTGCAATGCTAAATCACTGGAGTACGGTTTAAATACAGCACACACGTCGTGCCTTGCGCCTCAAGTCACTTTTGACTTTTTTAATGTTTAACCAAGACCCAGATGTCTCCTTACCAAAGTGCAGTGAGTGCTCCAACATGCATTAACCATGATAAATGTTAACCATACTTTTAATTGCTGCAGGCAGATATTGCATTGGAAGGCCAAACAGTGTACGAAAACTGAAGTAAACATGTCAGTCAACTTTTGCCGATAAGTTGAGGATTTTTTCAAAATTCTGCAACAAGCCAGATATTGCTCATTGTGTTGATTAAAATAATAATAATAAAAATAAATACACATAATCTGGAAAACATTACTATTTCTTCAAGGCATAATTACTTTTGCAAATGACCAGAAAAAAAATAAATAAATAAAAAGAGAGGGCAATTACCCAAACTCTTCGTTTTAAACATCCATCACGGCTAAAAAAAAAAATGCAGTGCTGCTGTGTTCTTCGATCCCAGCAGCTGAGTACAGTGGTATCTTGAATCAACAGAAGTCATGCCTGAAGCTGCAAAATTTTTGACCCAGTAGACCGGAATTCTTTTCGAGGTCATGATAAGTATCTGCATCGTGGTAACCATATGAGTGCTTCCCAGCGTCAGCAACGCTGATATCTCAAACATCACAGCCATACCATTCTTGCCTCATGCTTTATATTTCCAATGCTTGCAGCGTTTTCACACTTTGAGATGCTTGATATCTACTGGCCCATGCATCTCTTCTATTTTAGCCTGCCAGGGGTACGGTATCCATCTCCATTACATGGTCACAGATGGATAACAAGGCCAGGCCTGGCACGGCTCACAGAGTGGTGCTGTTCCTCTGAGAATACACCCCTGCCATCGTATTCAAATGGACTTTCTGCTGGCTGCCCCCCCCCCCGCCGCTCGCCGTGGCTCACAAAAGAAGATGGGGGGTGTGGGAGGAAGAAGGGAGGGGGAGGTGCTGAAGTGACACTGAGGTGGGCTGATGAGAAGAAGAGAGTTGCCATTGTCTCTAGGGGAAACAGGGATGCCAACAGTGAGATGCTCTGCAGACACAGGAATTAGATCATTTAGAAATTCATCCCAGCCCCTTGCACACCAATTCTCCTTCTCCTTCCGCCGCCCCCCTTCCCGCTCCCCTTCTCGTTTTTATGCCCTTATCAAGGCAGGTTGGAAGAAGCTCTGAGACAGGCTGACATGGACACACACTACCTCTAAAGTCCTTAAAAGGTAATTGAGCCTTCCAGCCCACACCACTAATTTGTGTGACTCTTCCCACCAGCTAGCAGTGTGACAAAAACAGAGGGAGGGGAACTAAGGAGTGTTGGGAACAATGACTCCCTCGGACATAATATGTTAATTGGTTCTCTGCAACTGACAGCCACAAGAAAGGTTGAGGCTATATGGAGGAGAATTACCAGAAAGGGCATGGTCAGGAAAATGATAATGGTTGGTTCCTGCAGTAAAAAAAAAAACTGCGCTCTGAGAACTACTCTTTCATTCCCACCTGGAAAATGATAATCTTCTGGTGATTTGGTGCAACAATAGCAACCATTACATGAAATATGCTGCAGTGATTGCGAAAGAGGAAGAAACAAAAATAGCATAAAAAAAGCATTAATAGTTATGCGACGGAAAGAGAACGCGCTGTTAGAGGCGACATCTTACAGTGGATTAGGGACGGTGGGTGTTTGTGTGTGTGGAGCAGAAGTATATTGTGGTGGTAATTGAAAGATAACTGCGAGACCTCGCAGGAGTCGGCCAGGTATGCACAAGGTACAGATCCGCCTCGGGCCCTGCTTTAAATTCACCTCAAGGATTTGATTTCTTCAAATGCCAACACTGTTGGAAATGAACTATTTGTCCAGGGCCTGAATTATGAGGAAGACCCTCCCATGAATCACCTTCAGTACCTCTGTGGCCTTCAGCCTAGTAATATCCATATCTCTTCACTTTCCTCCAATCAATAATGAGATGACGCCCTTGGAAATGCAGGATAGATGACTCAAATGGGATATTATATTTGTTGAGACCACACAGAACAGAGCCTGTCTGAACGAGATTAACATGCTGTGTGTGTGTGAGTTGTTGTTGTTGTTTTTTTTAACTTATACTTTATTAAATGAATACTCAGATGTAAACAAGTCTTTCCAGGTTATAGCCCGGTGCCCAAAACTTTTTGATACTGATGAGCATTGCTCAGAGTTTAAAAATCAAACATTTGGTCCAAAGGGAAACAATAATTCCAATAAAAATGACAAAAAAGCTTATTTGAAAAAACAACTTTTATCATTGTTTCGCATCTGGTGTATGCAAGTAGCCCTCATTCAGCATGACTGTTGGGGAAATCCTCTTAGTGACCTATAAGCTTGAAAAAAACCGAATCAAGTGAAAGGTTATTCGTTCCAATAGAGAAAGATCTCTTTCATTAGTCAATACAAACCTTGTAAAAAATCAAAGATGGCAAAAAGAGTCCTTCCTTGCTCAGAAGATCTTCCTCTATAATGTTTTTTTTACTTAGAGCCACCTGGCATTATTCCCCTCCCCATCTTATAGGTTACTAAGAAGATTTCCAACCATCTGATGTGTGTGTGTGTGTGTGTGTGTGTGTGTGTGTGTGTGTGTGTGTGTTTATTTTCAACATTGGTTTCCATTTATGAGCGGATGTGACTGAAATGTCTGAGATCCAGGAGATATCCATGGAGGACTGCGATACATAGGGCACAATCCAGGATCAGGGCTGAGCTGAAAGGAAACCACCAATCAACGGTTAACGGGAGACTCGATGTAAACAGCGGCCTCAAATGTCACAATCAGACGCTTTATATGGTTGACCATCGTTTTTCTCGTCTAAGTCAGACACCCAGAGTGGGATAACCATCGTTTGAAAAACATGGCACAGACACTCTACAAAAAATTAAAGCAAATTGAATAGAATATTTGCATTTTGGACCAATTTAATGATCTCAATGTTAATATTTAAAAAAGAGAGAGAGCGAGAGAGAGAGCGAGAGAGAAACCAGAAGTTATAGTCACGCTTTGCCAGACTGTTTGCTCTTTTTTCAGTCTCCCCTTGCAGCATGTCTAATTATCTCATTCTTATTCAGACTTAATCATCCAGCTTATCATAGCATCAACTGGTTCACCTGCTCCGCTACCGCATGCATCAACGTTGGCCCCGGCCTTGCCTATTGATAACAAATGATATCAGAAATAATGGTGTCTGAAGATGCCTGCGCAGATGTGGGTCGGACTCTGTCTTTATGTGCCGATGCCCAGCGCCTAAACCGAGCATAATAATGGAACACAGCCAGAACCGGGCGGCGGTAAGGAGCCTCCTTCAGGCCCATAGTTAATACAGAGGACTCTGAATCCCCACCCCCTCAGCCCCTCGTCTCCCTCCAAGCGCCCACTCTTGCACGACCTTCTCTGTCTATCCTCTCCTCAGCATCAATTCATCTCCCTCCGTGCAATCTGCAAGCAGGACTCCGCTAAATCAGCCAATAGGTGTCAAGGATTCCTGCCTTTTTTTATTTATTTATTTTAAATTCAGTTCAATATGTCCGTCTCCCCCTTTGCTACCTGGCAGGCTCATATGGATTGGAGTTTCACCAAATTATGAGCTTTACAGCGGTGATCATAATCGATTATATAGACCCACACTGGATAAATAGAAACCACACCGTGTGTCTAATTAAACTGATGCGTGACGTATATGGTATATAACCAGGATTTATGATTGTCCTTGGAGTATTTTGCCATGTACGTACATTTCAGTGAGATGGAACATTGCTTTCGGCTAAATACCGTCTCAATCACGGTTTCATAAATCAAGCTTTTTAGATTCCCCGTTTTTGCAAAATAACTGTCATTGTGTTAAAGAAATAATATAACACCTTTTAAAAGAAAAAAAAAAAAAAAGTTAGTTTTGCTACTTTATATCTTTGATTGACACATATATCCATCCATCTATGCATCTGTGTATAGATGTCTGCCAACACAGACAGCAACAATAATATCTACTATGCCATAAATATGGTTTTCAATACCATTACCAGATTACTGATGAAAATATATGGCAGCATTACCAATCGGGACATGAGTTGTTTTTTTTGTTTTTTTTTATACACTTTACTGTCCCACTGTCATTCATTATACACTTTTGTCACCCAGTGTGACAAAAGATACAACAGGCATCCGGGGCTGCGCTTCCTGCGTCTCCGCCTGCCATCGATGATTCACACCCAACCAAGGGGAAAACAGAGGGTTACTAACTAGGTCCTCCAAGGCACCAGATGTCAGTCATTAATCTTGATGAAGTTGGGACTCTATGTCTCCCTAGCTGTCTCTCTCTGTCTCCCAACCTGGTGCTTAATGACCCTTTCCCTCTGTGCTATCAGCCCATTTTTTACCCTTTAGATCATGTTCAATATGGCTGGATGTTTATGCAGATGAGTGGATGTAACAGGGGCAATTGTAAACTGTGGAAAGACCCGATTGTCTGCTGCCATAACACATTTAGAAAACATGGCTAATGTAACAGAAAACTGAGGAGCAAATGCGATACAGTCCCACCTTTTCTTTTTCCTCACAGGTGGCATGGATCTGATAGTTTCTAACCAACGAGAACTACCATTTGTTCAATAAAACAGCTACAGGGTACAAAATAGTACCTAGAGTAAATGCAATGTCACCATTTATCCCTGAAAACTTGACTGATACAGGTCAATGTAACACAACAATGTAAACAAAAATAAATAAGGAAATACACATAATACTCTAAAACTAATCCATTGAAGTTATAGGATGACTGATATTTGGGCAAGTGCTTGAGTTCAGTCACAACTTGAGGGAAAATACCGTTGTGAAAAGCTTTGGTAAATGTAGAAAAAGTGAAGGTGCAAAACCGAATGTGATTCTGCACTCTGCAAGTGCTTGGGCATCTCTGTCAGATATCAGTAACAAATACGGGTAACATCCTACTTGCCAGAGGTGAGTAGAGAAGGAAACAAAATAGTCCATATTCTACAACGCAATCGTCAGTTCCTCAGACGGTTTGATTATTTTCTATTTAACTACGTTTTTTTTTGTAAACATGCATTACGTGAAGTTTAAAGTTTGAAGTTTCGGCCACTTGGGGGGCAGTACAATAAGACCGAAACAAAACAGCTGCCTCTTTTCACATCCAGCAGACATGGGGCAACATCATCATTCAACTGTAGTCATCTTTCCGAACCCCTGATGCATGTCTAAATCGAATTATCATTAAATGATTAAATTATATTATTAATGTGGAAACCCTTTTGCAAAACACTATAAAAAACTATAAAAACCGATGAGTGCAGATTATATAAAATTGTAACTCCAAATAATAGTTGGTTTTCCATGAAAACGGCATTTAAGGCCACTCAATATCCCATTATTTTCTCACAATGAATGAGCCAGATATCTTAGGCATAACCCTAAACTTACAAAACTGTCAAATTAGCGTAATTTAAAGGTAATCACATAATTCACTGAACCAGGTAAAATAAAATATAACAGGTGTTCGTTATTTCATTCATCTGTCATATATTGATTTGTGCTATTTATTTATGGAAACCAACCACATATGTAAAAAATAACCCAGCTGAAATGGCTGTATGCCAAAAATGTCCTTTGCCCCGGGCAAAGTTGACCTGGCCAATCAAGTTCTAAAAAACTGTACCTTTTTGGGTACTGAAAGAGCAAACCTTTAGTGTTGAGTATTATGGACTGGACCTATTTTCTTTGCTTCCTCGAAGAAATATTTCGCGGACTCGCGACCCCGTCGACAATAAATCTGTAATGCTACTTTGAGAACAGCAGTAGCGGTGTGCTAGCTAACAAACCTATGTGTGGTGCATGTGTAAACCTTACACAACTCTTGGCTGGCTACACTGACGTTCATAATTCATGAAAACATTTTCGTTTTCTGATACTTGGCGGAACAGAAAATTATAATGAGGGTCAGAGGTTGACTCTTGAATCAAAGCGTGAACCTTATGGCAGTAAACTGCAGCTTGCTACAGTGGAGTGAATTAGGATTTGGACATTTCCAACTGATTTGAACATTCACTTTATTTCTGTCTTTATTTATGAATGTACTTATTTAACCCAGCGAGTCACTGTAGAGAGAAGTCATTTATTGAGAAAAGGCAAAAACCTTCTGGTGTAATAGAACGGGAGGCACTGGGGAATATCAGGGATACAAGATTAAAATGTTAGCAGTTGACAGTGGGCAACAAGATCACACAATGAAAACAGTGACTGTTAAGCAAAGAAACACCACGGTGAACAACTATCAACGTTACACGAGCACTTGAGGACAGAAAAGAGAGTGAAAAACCTGTTTAGTTATGTTGCAGAAAAGCAGTTGCAACTGCATCGGTGAAGGTCTGGGATCTGAAAAAGTTTAAATTCCACATGTACAATTGTCCAAGTAAGTGCAACTGAGTCTTTTTTTATTTTCTGGTTCTGTTTGTATACCATACCTATAATTACATTTTAAAAGCCGGGGTAGCAAAAGTCATAGCCTGGATCTTAATAACATCCTTCAGAAATCCATTTCAATTTCTCATTCAGCATGAAGTCGACGCCCGGATCAATCATGCTGAACTTACATGAGTTCCTGAAATACCGACTGAACGGAGTCTGTCTCACCACTATCAGCAGCCCAGTGTGCCCCTTAGATCGGCAGCACTTCTGATACAGTAGCCTACTGTACATGACATTAACAAGGGGAAATGGGCAAAAAAAGCTGTCAGGTTTTTTTTCCCCCCCGTTTCCCCAGGGCTACCACGAGGCATTCTGTTATGACAAGCTAATATTCGGCTCCTCAAACAGAGCTGAAGTCGGTAGCGCTGGCTCGGCTTGCACCAGTGACAATTTGCTTTCTATAGCTTCTGACTCGGCGAGCAAGTGGATGGCAATTAGGAGAGTAATTATGATTTACCGTTGACTCAAGGTAATCGCGGCATGTTGATTTTGCTGGTAATCACGGACAGTGGTGACAAGAGCGATCCAGTAACTTCCCTTGATCTACCCAATTACGCTCAAACGCAGGGGGAAGATTGCACTATATGAGAAAACGACATGCTGATATTATCTCATCTGCAAACTATTCACAGACACAAACACACAAGTCCGGTTCGTTTGAAATCCGACGTCAAACATTGTTAAGGCACAATTTCTTATTTAATACGGGACAAAGTGCAACAGAAACACTTCAAACCAACTATTCAAATATTACGAATGGGTTAATGATGCCTACAGAGATTGTATTCTGGTTTAATAAAAAAAATGTGACAATGCTTAAACTCATACAGCTACTGAGCGTAATTAATGTCCTCAATCCTTATAAAGGCAGAAAAAAGGTTCACTTTCAAGATATGACATCTGTAATATTATTGACCAATCACGTACAAGTCTGTAATGAGTCTTCAAATTTAAAAACAGGAATATCTATTAAGAAAATACTTTTTTTTTTTAGCAACCTCTGAGAATGACAGCTCAACTTTTGTTCGAGAAAAAAAATGTTCATGTCCATTACGCCCGTGTCCGTCCGCGATGCATGGACTGGACGAGTTTAACCAAAGTCAGGAACTGTTGCAGGCATGGGAAGCCACTAAATAAAATAAAAAACGTGACATGGTGAATCCACAAAGAACCACGTTACATACATGCTTTGGTGATAATTACAGTGCCCTCATCTCCCTGTGAAACTAATTCAAGCCGAAGCCCCTCTCCTGTTCTACTAATTTGCAACAGCAAATATGTTTTGAAGGAAACCTAATGCTGCCTGGATTATGTTTTTTATCAGCACTATGAGGAAATGTTGTGAATTAATGTATCCGCCGAGATGCAAAGTGTTGACTCCAAACATGTCTGCTCGATGTTTACTGACAATGCCGATCACATATTCTTTTCTTGCAACATCCTGAAATAAAGCATCCGCTCATAGCAACCACGGGATGATTTCATTTTGCTGGGGTCAACAGTTTCTTACAGAAAACTATCCAGATTGAAGGGAAAAAAAAAAACAGGCCAAAATTGCACGCATACATGCCTGGGTAATGATCACACCACCCTCGTCTCCCTGTGAAACTAATCCCAGTTGAAGAGGAATTTGGAGACATTATTCTTCCAAAGAAAATGTTACGCTTTGCCTTGATTTGCCCAACATCGGAACTATTGTGTCCTCTCTACCAGCATCCGTTCCAATTTTCTACACTTCACACAAACTTCTAATAATCATTTTACCTAGTTCCTCCGACAAAAATCCAGTCAAATTGTGACTCGAGGCGCACCGCGGGGGATTTCGGATGGAGGTGCCAATGCTTCAGTTTGAGGACACTGCCGCTGCAATCAGGAGCAGCGACAGTCTTCAGGTAGTGTATGTGCCCAGAATCAATTGTTTCCTTATGACTGAAAGTTTGTCTGAGTTTTGGTTGAAGTTTTGTATAAGTAGAAAAATGTGAAAATCCTCCCGGTACTGTAGATCTTTGTTTTATACTTTAGTAGAGAAACTGAAAAGAGTGTTTCAGTTAGGGGCTACCACATAGCCTCAGACACGCAGTGGGAAAACTGCGATGATTTAAGAAGCTGCCTTTCTATGATGCAATTTACAGTGGAATCTAATAACCCTCTCCATTCCCCCCTCTCTCAGTTTATTCTCCCCTTTTCTCACGGAGAAGCAGGGGCTTGGGCACCACTTACCTTGAAATGCACTCGGTCCTCCGTACAGCAGTGTCTGTTTGTGAAATCTGGTATCTGATCACCGCAGAGTCACCATGCTGTCACCGCATTGTCCCCAGCTCCGAGACAGCGTCCCGGGAGATCATTTTAACAGTGGCTGTAATGAATCTCTCTGATCACTGGGTATGAAACCATCTTTCTGTCCTGCTAATATTCAATCTCTCCCTTGTAAGTCATCCGTGTCTCTCTGTACAACGTCACATTTTTTACATTTGAATACGTACGTAATGCTGGGTGAGACATGGTGGCACAGAAGTCTGTAGAGCCCAGACAGCTGCTCGCCTCTCACAGCTATAATTGGTAGACCGCTGCAGCACCAGCTGACAGATTGTGGCAGAAGCTTTCTTGAGACATTCTGTTGAGATGTACAACTCGGTCCTGGCTGGATGTGACGTGAACATATTTTACATCACCACATATAACATCTTCAGAAAGTCTGCGGGTGGCAGTTCCCTCTTACCAAGAGCTTGAATTCTTCATAACAACAGGGACCTAAGGAACAGTCACATTTTTTTTTAGTATGAGGAAGAAGGAAACTTGCTTCTTCCGTGTGGATTTTACCCATCTTTGCCGAGCAGCACTGAACCTGAGCACATAACCATCTCTGAGGCCGTAAGATTTTTTATTCAGCTCCCATTTAAGGCTGGTTGCAGAGGCTCTTAGAAGGGCTTTTATAAAGAATACCACCTCTGACTAAAAGAGGGACCTGCCATTTGCAGACTGTCTGAGGTTTTATGTGTGGAAATATAAAATCTGTTTTAACACTTTGCTCTTACACTGCTCAGCGGGGAAGAAGTACTTGTGGTCTTACCGCCCAGTTAATGTGCTACACATTGTTCATATTCTAGACAAATTAATAATAAAAAATAATAAATATTGGACAAAACTGATGGAACTATTTTCTGTCATTGCTTGCCTATTCTTAATGAGGCTGTCTTTCAGATTAATATGGATTATTATAGACCAATTTGCCGCCAATACTGCAGTTGCAGTCGGAAGGAAAGCATTCTCTTTGACACTGAAAGCTTTTTGAATGGATCGTAATTGTCCATCAGTTCCTCAGACACATAGGTAGCACATGTCAGTGTGTGAGCTATTTAGTGTAGTTATGAAAGCCACTGAGAGAGAAATAACATTAACATACTACTTTTGTCTAACCTCCGCAGTCTGGATGTGACGGTACCGTGTAATATTCGGACCTTGCCGGCATTATTTGCTAGCGTCATGGTTGCGGCCGCCATTCGTCATTTTTGATCGGTTGCCGAGCTTCATGAAAGTGAACCACTGAAGTATAGTTTCTGTTTGTGTTTATTGGTTAACTTAAATCGAGCTCAGTGCATGGTTTGAGACCCAAGAAGGGAACTGGAGCGGGCTGGCCCCCATCCATGCAGCGACCGCCCCCAGGGGCTCAGGTAAGGCCTCGATCCTTTCTTCTTGTTGGCAGCCAAAAGCATTCAGTTTTATTTCGTGGCCTGTTGATAGCTTGAATAGCCGTACGGCTTAGTGGCCGTGACAAAAGCTTCAATCAACAAACGTGCAATCAATAATTTCTTGAAATGGTAAATATCATGTAGGTCATTCAATTAAAATGTGAAACACATAAAACTGTAAGAAAGATTTTGGCCAGGAAATATATGCAGAGTGTACCAAGCCCAGCTAGAGAGAGATCAGCAACACACCACAGGCAGACTTCCCCATGATAAGTGGTCCCAGATCGGTCTTGCTGTGGGCACGCTACCCAGCATACAACCATTAGGATGGAGGAGTATTTAGGCGAGTAAAAACGAAGCCAAACAAGTGCATTTCTGCGTTTTGAAGATAAAAAAGACATTTAGTTGACTATTTAAACTGAACTAAAACTTGTTAAAAAGCTTAAAGCGTTTGATGTTAGAAACTTAACTTCAGTGGCAATGCAATGACAATATTTTCAACACGGGACAGCTTTTACACGATCTTCACTCCTTCTTTTCAGCCCTTAAAAGTAAAATACTTGAGATGTGCTGCAGTGTTACTCCACAAACGAAAGTAAGATGCCACCCCAGTAATGGCAGCCTGTTTAATTCTGACTTTTAACCAAACTAATCTAGAAGGAAAAACAGTCATTTAATCTCTATTGTCAGCGTGGTGACTATAGCGATCAGTTAATGGTGGCCATCATTCAAAGGCAGCTGAAGAAAACTACTCATACACAAGGCTGATCCCCAGACTTTGGATTCCTTCTTATTAGTCAGTGACAGAAAGCAATTGCCATACTGTATTAGGCTGTAATCATTAAAGACAAATGTCTCAACTTGGAAAAAAAAATAAAACAAAAAAAAACAGCCATTCAAGTTAGCATTCCGAAGACTCGAGCACAACATTTCAGATCATTTTATCAAAAATTACATCAACAAGATGGCACGCGCTGTGAAAGCTAAAAGCAGCACCGCTTTACTTTTATCATCCCCGTACTGCATTAAAATACACACGGTCTCCGGACCACCAGAATTTAGTGAAATCGGCGGTAAATTATCTAAATATACACATTCACTAGCTCAAGCTGCTGATTGACGTGGATAAACATCCCAGATGTTTACGTGCCAACAAAGCATGGATCACACAGTGACACGGCCAACAAATGGGATGACCAGTCCAATGCATAAACAATGAATCATGTCCAAACAGCACAACGGCCGGTAATAAACAGCTGGTTGGAGAACACCTGTGCAGCTTATTTGATTGCACCGTGTCAAAACCACAGCTTATCCCAAAATGTAAATACATGTTTGATTTATTTATTTATTTTTTTAAACATCCTAGAGAGGTTAATTTTCCAAGACAGGAAGGCTGATGAAAAGGACACGGTGACTGACTGACTGACTTATCACGCATTGGATTTGGCAGTCGCTGAGGGTTCGATGCTGAGAAAAGGAAAGAGCTGCCAGCGTCCACATTTTTTCCGCCGGTTTGTCCAAGCTGGACCAGAAAACACAAGGAGGTTGTAATTATGATCAACCAGCTGGCGTGATTTTAATACTGGACTGGCTGCGGTGCGAGGGCCACAACTGCTCAGCGCACTAAGAACACGTGTAGGTTTTTCAAAAAAAAAATTAGCTGACGTAATACAATGCAATTCATACAACGGGTGGCAAAGAATTAGAAAAGCAGGTGATAAGTTTTAATAATGAGGCTGAAAATGCGGATGTTTACACTGCTTATGGTTACAATGCAACACTTCATGCTGAAGCAAATATGGGGGTAATGCGAGGAAAAACATGGATCAAGCCAACATCCTAGTCTATTTTTCGATGGAGGTTATATACAGGGTATTAATGCAATAAAGCACTGTGTTATTTGCCTTATTATTTTAGGGCTGTTTGGTCATGTAAACACCAGACTTGTAGTAAGCCCGAACAACAGGCTTTTTTTTTTCCAGCTGCTATCGGCTTTATATGCACCCAGGTCTGTGGAAATCTAATTGGTTACACCGGGAGCAACTGAGAAGGAAAAGGAGCACTGCAAATACAGCGGAGGGAAGGAAGGAAATATTAGACGTTGGCTGTAAAGTAATACAGAGCAACAACACAGCAATCGTGAAATGATTCTCTTAAGGACAATGATCCTTATTACAAGTTATGTACTGTAGTCCTAGTTTTATAGCCCTGTGCAGTAGTAGCCATAGTAGAAATCCCTACTTGTGTATTAATTATACATCTATTTCATCACAGCCAATTAGTTATGAAGCCAAAATTAAAAGGCAGATGTTTTACATATGACCGTTTATGTCCTGCAGGGCCCAGTGCAAAAGTGTTACATGGAATATAGTAGTTGCATTGTGCTTATGTTAATATGTTCAACAACTGTACACAGTGTTTGTGACGGGGGAATGTTCTTTCAATCCGCAGAGCACACCAGTACTGTATAAAGAGTATGAAGTCCCAATAAGACATGTCATGATCTTGCGAAGTTTGTTGTTCCCTCATCTCTATTAAACAAAACAAAAAAACAAAAACATAAGATACATATTTTTTTAGAGTTAGATTAGGCTTTTGCAAATGGTGCAGTAAATAAAAACAGTTCTGACACTTAATTTTTGTTGTCTTGGGAAGAAAAGTTGCCCAGCTGCTGCACATAAATCAGATTCATAAAATGCTACTCCTGCCATTTCTACAGTCGTATCTGTTGATACCGATGGATCTAATATTCATACTACAACACTACAACCGATACTACTAATATACACAATATAGTACTACTACTATTACTATTATAGCGCAAGCTGTAACGTTGTTATATTCAAAAATTCTTGAATTCAAATTCAAAATTTATTTATAAAAAAATAAAAATGATTAGAACTGTCACCTTTTTAATGTTTCCCTGACTAAATAATCGAAAGAGAATTACATTTATCCACAAAACTCAATGTTGAACGTCCAAAATTGTGAGGTTAAAGCAACATATTGTGTCCACCATTTAAGTTGCCTTAGACTTCATCTGGGCTTTCTATAGTCGCCGAGTTGCTGCGATGGGGAGAGAGTCACCCGTGCGGACCACCAGACAATAAGATCATCCAAAGGCAATTAAACTTGGGGCGTTGTCTTGAGAAGCCTCCATCCAACCCCATCCCTTTTCATCCTTACCTTTCCTTCCCCTCCTCGGCACCCCTTTGTTGTGTGATTAACTCCCAAGCACCAGTGGGGGAGTCCACATTCCCATTTCCCGGATCCGTGGCGGGGGGGCAAAACATTTCCTAATCACCTATCACAACTAAGAGCAAGGCACTCGAGTCTTTGCCAGCTCCACAACAGTGTGATGTGCTGCCAGTTTCTTCAGAGAATGTATTCTCTTTCTGTTAAAGCTGCACTCAACATTTCATAAGGAGGTGCTCGAATGTTTTTGCTTCTGTTTCCATGGTTCTCTACCCTACAAGCTACACGTTTATGCCATGGACATGAAATGTTCACTTTATCTCCGAAATATGATTTAGTCTAAGGGCTAGGGGGACGTTAGCGGCAGCACAGGCAAAGGATATTTCCGTTTGAGGTCGACCATGTAGTCACCATGTCAAGATTTTATAGAGGTTCTATGGCAATACAGGTTGTATTTTGTTCCTACATCTGCTTTTGTGTTACAATGGCCTTTTTATAAAGTCTCTCTTTGTCCCTACAAGGTTCCAGCACAGTTTTGATTTCAACCTTGCGTATAATTTCAGAAGCCTATTGTCTTGATATTTCTAAATGACTATGAGATTCATGATCATTTACAACAGCCGCTATAACGTCTACAAAAAATATACAGCACGAGAGGAGCCTTAACGGGAGCTAACATCAGAATATAGGTTGGCATATTGTACATGTACTGTACCTTAAATTTATTTGGCAAATTCTACTGTCAAAAGTAGGAGCAATAGATTCAAAACATGATGAGCTTCAAAGTCCAATACTGAGTTGAGATACAAAGGGAAAAAAAAAAATTACTTCTGGCCAATGTAGAGTTATCAGATTGTTGTAACTCTCAAAAATCAATACTGGTATCCACCTCAATGATCCATTAGTCGGCCTCCACGACCTGAAAGTGTGAAATGTGATGTTGTTTTGCTTGTGGATGTGCTTCTCTCAGCTGCTCCGAGCTTCTCTTCATGGCACCCTCTGTACGGTGGGGCATGCGATAAGTCCTGACTTCTGTGATCGATATATCTCTCAGTGCCAATAACTGACGATGAGCTCAAAAATTCCTTAACGGGTGCTCTGCTGTTTTTCTAATTGTCATTTAATTTAGCTGTGATAGCTGATACTATTCTCCATTCAGCGCATGTCAAAACGCGCCAACACATTCCAGAATGTATTTGTTAATCCAAATAACAGGGTAATGAGAGTTTTAAACTACACCAATTTAGCATGAGCATTCTTAATTATGATATGTAATGAAAATCATAATTGATGAATTGACTAGTAGCTCAGTAATGAATCACTTTCCATGCACATTTTATGCCAATTTCGTTTTGACTTTGAATAAACCCTAATTATCTACATTAGTGGAAGTCAATGCCTTAATATTTAATAAATCCTGGATAATCCCATAGCAATCAATTTAGATCAAAATCGCTCTCCACCAAAGGTAGAAATGCTCAGCAAACTCATCCAGTGTACCCTATAATGATGCCTATTTATATGCAGGAGCTTTGTCAAAAGTGCAGGATGGGTAATTACTTTATTTACTTCTAATCATGTCAATGAACCATTGTGCAAGGGTTAGATTGGCTGAGCTCATCGTTATTATTATTTTTTTCCTCTTCAATATCACATTAGAAACTTTCCTATGACAAAAGGCTCAGTTTGAAGGCACTGACCACTGCGGAACGTGACAGCTCTGCAGTAGATGCACATTGTCAGGGGATCCTATAAGTGATTGTGACATAATTATTTAAATCCCATTTATCTGTGTGTCCTTGCAGACAGTTTCTAAATAGTTTTGAATAGATTGGTAAAGTCACATCAGCTTTTGGGTTACGCTGTCCATTGTAAGCGCCATTTGCCTACATCTGCAACGGCAATCCTTGATTAAAAATGCAAGGGCAATGGTTCTTTGTTCCCTGTCATTCAACGCTTTTCTATTTGTCAGTATTTATGCAGTTAATGTTTGGTTCAATAATTATTGATCTCAGTTTACTTAAGAAAAATCCCACGCATTCTCTATCGATTAGTAACTGTCAGAATGGTTTTGCCAATTATAACTATTTAAAATCAGTTTGTGTCTTTTATTAGGACACAAACTAACACTTCTTGTAGTGCAAAGCTTTTTTTGGTGGGTGATTATTGTACTGGTCTGATGTGATATGATACTAATGATGTGTCCAATGAATTCTTCCAATCCCCTCTAAACAAAGCAGTGCCCTTTGCTCACCTTTTGCAGTCTGGCTTTGTTTGCGCAGGCTGACAGGAACACTGAGCTTTCCTATTTAGGAGACAGGACGAGGTCTTTACTGATCGCTCAACCGGGTGACTCATGCATCAAACTGTACCCACAAGAAGATCAAATTCCGCATTTGTCAGACTCACTGAGGGTTTTTTTTTCACCCCTCAACAGTACTTTCTTTTTACCCATTATCATCAACGTAATACCTCTTTCGCTATCGGTGCCGAAACTGGTGCTGAACACTGAAGTCATTTGTGTCCCCCGGGAGGGGCTAGAGCAGGTACTGTAGCTCCTCAGCTGCTACCAGCGGGCTAGTGTTGCGAACGACTTCCTACATTCTTACTTTTTAAATGTTTAGACTGATTTCATGTCGATCAAGGAGGCATTAAATGAAAGGGCATTGCTTGTGGTAGCACGCCCATTCAAATGGTAATGGGAAATGTCAAATACTGCTTTTAAATGCCAGCAGGAACACATTAGGGGGGCTTTCAGGTGGCATACACTTCGTAGTGCCGCCGTACTGGAGGTCCTCATCTGTAAGCAAGCCATAGCTGCCTTGTCAGTGATGGATGACCGTTCTGTACACCAAAGCTAACTACACTGAAGAGACATGGGTAATTTATGTGCCCCTGATTAATATGATTGGGTGTGTTTTGATAACTGGATGAAATGCCATCGCACCTTCCCTTAAACGGCATTAGCTGCCTGATGGCTAGTTAGCTAGATAGCTAAGAAAGCCCAGATTTAACACAAATTGAGCTGAAAGGAAAAAATCTAGCAACTATTTAGATCATTGATTAATTGTTTCGATCATATTTCAAGCAAAGGCAATGAAAGAAAATGCAAAACATTTTAAATGAGATGATCTACTAATTATCTCATATATCATTGTAAACTGAATAAAGAATTTGTAAATTGAATATTATGGGTTTTTAAGATGTCACATTGGGCTCTTTGAGGTTGCAATGTGCTTTTTATTATGTTTGTAAGAAATATTTGTATTTGCTTTTTGTCTAAGGGGCTTTGCCGGTTGCACCACCTGCTGTTGCTGGAGATCTGTGATGCAGATGCAAGGCTCCAGCTTAGCGCTATTGAAATGTGCCCAGCCAATCAGATTGCTTGGATGAAACCGAGTTTATTAAACACGACACATTCATCAGCGTGGTGTGACACAGACCAACCAGGAAAAAAAAAAAAAAAAAACGATAGAAGGCGGCGAAATATGCAAAATATGTGCACAGGTAATGAAAATGTATGTTTCTTCGGAAAGCGTCAGACACCTGATTAACTCTAGATTATACTTGAGGAAAGGCAGCGGATTGGCATATATCTGGTACATTGGTACTCTAACAAATGGAATACTAACCTGAAACCAATTAAGCGTCTTACTAGTATGACCGTCTTCCCTCTGGGGCTCTTTGTGCAGCAATAAGTACCTAATTGCTAGAGCCCCAGTCTTTTCATCTTTCTTTTTATCTCCATATTGCAGTGTTAATGTTAATTTGCAGGAGGTGCAGTTGATTAATGAGTGACTTTAATCAGGGTTTGAAATCATGGGATGCTCTCCCAAACTTTAATGATCACTAAAAATGTTATATGTATTTGAATAACTTTTGAAAAAAAAAACTAGACAAGCCTTCTCTTTCTCCGAGTGACTTTTCCGTAAGAACTAAAGGACAACTGAGTCTTCCTTTGAAAAGGTAAGTCGATGAAAACGTTTCCTTTGTGAAAGTGGAGTTTAAAAGACAGAGAAACGATATATGGCAACTGATATTAAATCCCAATGGTGTCATCATTTGAGGGTACCAATGACTGTGAGTCATTCCTGAGCAAGTGGAATCCTTGGCTATCAGATACAATAAAAAAAAAAAAGACAGTAGGAAGAGGCAGTTAAGCTCCAGTCTTTGCTTCATGTCATAATCCTTCCGATCTCAAATCCAAAGTGTGATTTCTCCCCACACTCCTAGAATTTCCTCTCAGAAATTACCATCTACCAATTACACAGTGTCAGGACTGATTCATATCTCTTTAATGAGAAATGACAGTAGATAGAGGACAGCCACCTCGGGTTTGATTTCATTCTCAGTGGGATGGGATGATCTGTTGACAGAACTACCCAGCAGACAGAAATAGTGGGAGAGGAAGCCATCAGCAGTCTTTCAGTCATGCCCTCATCAATACAGTGGGGTGGCAGGAGGGCACCCGGAGAAAGTGTGGAGAAGCTTTCAATCAATTATGACTAACCTTGCCTGCATGGAGTTACTGTAAGGGGCTGGTACTGCAGCAATAGAGTCACTCAATTTTTTTTTTTATCCCCTTTTAATCTGTGTCCAGGCTTTGCAAATCAGTCACTGCACACCCAGTCATGCTTAAGGGATCAGTCTCTCGCCAGGCCCATTTCTCAAGGTTACTTGCTATTTATTTGTTTTATTGTATCCAGTGGAAATTTTGAAACACTTTAAGATTATACCTATGATACAGGCAACAGGCTTCCATACACATGCTTTTTAATAATGCATTCTGTATATCCACAAGGGGGCAAAATCCTCCATGGCCAACAATATAGACCTTCACATTGTTGACAAAATAAACATAGTAGAAGAAGAAAAAGAACCTGCGGGAGTTTCAAAACGGCCTAAAGGTGTTTTCAGATCAAATGTGAGGTGGGATTTTTGCCTTGCGCCATTCACGCAAATTTCACCGCTGGACCCAAAACAGCCAATGGACAAACTGTTTGTCAGCTGTAAGATTACCAGCAAGGGACACACCGACCGTGCTAAACGTCTGACCCGGTCGCAGCCTCCAACTGAACTCCGAACTCACCAGGAGCTCTGGTTCTTCCTGTTACTTCCCTCCCAGTCTCTAACGTTCTCCGCCTCTTCTCTGTATATTTGTGAAGCCCCTGGATAAGCACAAATATTTTGCTCGGCTTGAAACGTCTTCCACTAGCACGTATGCGCCTTCACGTGAATTTGTTTGCGGTCGCCCCGACATCTGGCCTTGCGTCCTGTCTGATCACGTGGTTACATTCACTTGTCCAAAACCATGTTCTAGTTTTCAATTAGTAAAATGAGTTGCCAAACGGTTTTGCTAATGTTTCTAGCATGTATCACTTTGCTAGTCTACTACAGATGAAAAAAAAAATGTCAAAAGTATGTAGGGTAGCTACTATAGCTTCACTAATATATATCATTTCATTTATAAATATAGTTTTGTGTGAATTCACAAAGCTTGTGTTTGTACAGAAAACTCTGTTCTGATATTTTGTGGGTCAAGAGAAAGTAATCCTTCAGGAGAAAAGACTTCTAGGGGGGGCAGGAAGTGCCATTGAGTAACAAAAACTATAAATAGGTTCCTGAGATCAAAATTAAGGTGAAGTGTCTGACTTTCTTAAAAGATTCTTGGCTCCTGGAAAGGTTTCCTGTGGTCAGCAAAGCCCATTCACGGCCCAATCAGCCGGTCAGCAATCAGAAGGCCCCTGAAGTGTAATTGTGGTGGTGATGAGTGTGTTGGGCTTTAAAAGGAGTTTAAACCCGCTTTCATCCGGGTAAATAGACTACCACCACATTAGTGTGTTCAGTCTCAGCCAGAGGTAAGGGTCAGTGGGGGGTGAGGGGGTTATGACCACAGGCATTCACTTCATAAATGTGCTTCCTAGAACAGCAGTCTGCATCACTGCTCCCTGTACAACTCCATGTGAACAGCTCATAGGCACGTTGTGCTTGCGTGCGCACGTGTGTGTGTGTGTGTGTGTGTGTGTGTGTGTGTGTGTGTGTGTGTGTGTGTGTGTGTGTGTGTAAATTTAAACCAATTCTCCAGAACGTCACTCCTGCCATGTGGTCTAGCCTTGACTCTTGATTGCTACAATCAGTTTTTTTTTCCAGGCGTTAGACGGACGCACAGCTTGCACACTCGCATAAACTACACATATCTCCAGAGGAATCTGTGTGAGGAATACATAGGGAAAAAAAAGGCCAGATATGTTGAAAGGCTGGAGAAGATTATGATCTTGGAAAAATCCCACAAATGTCTATGTCAAGGGTGAGAATAAACAGAACAGGATAGTGGCGAGTGAGTATTTTTTTTTTTTTTACATGCCAAAGTGTTTATGATGTGAAATTCTCTTTTTATCCACTGTAGAAAATGCTTCAGTGAGCTTTGCTCCGAAATGAAAAGAGAGAATTCCCATTTAACCAAAGTGATATACTCCTAAAAAAAAACATGGCAGTAGGGCTGCAACTATTTTCACGTTTCGATTATTCCGCCAATTTATGTTTTGATTAATCGTGTAATAATGTAGTGTATAAATTGTCATGAAAACAGTTATAATACCTGTTTCGATTTACCAGATTTTCCTGAAATGTCTCTTGTTGTCCTACCAACAGGCCGAAACCCGAAGACGTGTGTACAATGGTTTGAAGCAAAGGAAAGCAGCAAATCCTCACATCTGAGAAGCTGCAGCCACAGAATGATTTCAGTCTCTGCTTGAAAAAATATCACCAAAACGTTTGAATTATCAAAAATAGTTGCTGATTAACTAATCCATTAATCAGCTACTTGATTCAGCTCTACTTGACAGCATAAAATTAAAAACTCTTCAGAAGGTGGATATTAACTGAGGCACTTGGTATTTAATAAGGTAATTGTAATATCGGAATTTTTTTTTAATGAGAGGATCTTTAGAGTGATGAGAGATACAGTATGTACTGTACATGCTGTTTCAATGAACGGATCAACGAATGGCTTCCCAATATATATGGCTTGGTTTAGCGGTCTTTAAGGTTTGAAATCTGATTAACGGCTCTGCCCCTTTCTCCACAAACAAGAGAGAAAAAGTTTGCTTCATGTACCGGTCAGAGATGTCACTCGTCTACGAAAGCTGTACATCTATACATTGGGGGGGAATAAATAAATAATTAAATAAATGGGGAAAAGATAGGAAGGGGAGACTGTGACAGCATCTAGGATGACCGACTTTCTGGGGATCAGGGGGAATTTACTGGCTGACAACAGTTCGTGCTGCTAGCCAAGAGTGTATATCAGCACGGCATCGCTGATTTGTGTCTTGGTACTGTGAATTCTAGCTGCGGGCGGAGAGCTATCTAGGCATGCTCTCAAATACATCGGCTGAGTTCATCACCATGACAACCCTTAACCACCTTTTTCTCGACCCCATGCACTGAAATGGAGCACCGTGCACTGAGAAGTGGCAGATTAAGAAGTGGCTGTCTGTTAAACATGAAAATTTGACAGCAATTGGCACACTGATGCTTATTTGCATTGTGTCCCTGTTTTTAGGTGTGCTATGAAATTTAATTAAGGGTCAAAATCTTTTACTTTTGACAGACTACATGCTTTTAATAGAACACATATTTACAGTTAATTAAACTAACACACAGCCTGTACTTACAAAAGAGCGCTGACAAATTGCACAAGTATTTATAATTACAGGGCTGCAATTATTAGTCAAAAATTCAAACTTTGAAAGGAAATCACAAATCAAATTTTCAAGTCTCTTGAAGGTGAAGACATGATTAGTGGTATACTGAGGTAAAATATATTTCATGGTCTAAATAATACGAGCAAACATTCAGTAGTAGGGCAAGGGGCTAAAAAATAAGGAATAATTGCAAAATGTCAATCAGTATTTCTCTCGTTTGCATCATTCTTTCTCCTGGCACAAATTGCGTAGCTCATAATTTCATTTCAATAGTGAAAATGGATAAATTAAAATAACAAACAAAACAAAAAAAACAAACAAAACACAACAAACGCAACACTCTTGAAAAGACCTCGTTCATTTTTTTTTTTAACCCCGGGCCACCTTTTGACTGGTCAGGATTGGATTACATGAGTTGTGTTTGCAGTCTGCTGTGAAACGGGTAGATTTACATTAAGAAAATATTGAGTAGCTTACCTGAATCTCTCTTTCTGCAGGATTTCAGTTGTTTTGCGTCAAATGATCTTGTACTGTCTGTGAAATTACTGAGCATCAAGTGCTGCCGTTAAGTTCATTACCCAGTGACCTTAATTGACTGGCAATTTAGCAAATCAATAAATTGCAGCTGGCCTCCATTTGACACAAACAACACGTGACTACTTATTCCAATCATTATGGATGATGACGATAAGAAACAGAAGAAAGTATTACAATGGGTACGCTCAACTAATTACAAGGATTTTGGTTGTCACCGCCCCACTGGAAATTTTACTGCTTGCTCAAGCATTGACAATGTGTCTGTCTGCTGTTGGACACACAATGATGTTCAGAGGCAAGGAATATAAATGCTAATTCTAATGTACATTATGTTCTCGAGGATTAATATGCGGCCCACTGACTGATTACGGTGCCCTCAGGATTTGTATGACAATATAAACTTCATAAACTCCACGGCGGGAGAATAATCCTTGCTAGCTCTGCACACTGGGGAGCAGAAGGTGCTAATTTTTAGCTGCAGACAGCAGCCTGCGCGTCAGTCTGTAGGTTGGCTGGTTTCCCGAGTAATATGAGAAAACAAAAAGTTAAGCGCATGGAACAATTTGGGAACGGTTGATAGAGCAAAGGTTTGCTGCGTTAGAACCTAGCTTACAGTTTAGTAGCACAGATGACAGAGGAAAACCCGGGTATTTATGTTCAAAGAAAAAAATCTAATTAAGACGTGTGATCCTAATATTAATCCGACAGAATGTTGTATCCCCGCTTATCCTGACACGTCATTCTGAGGTTGTCAGTTGCCACAGAAATCGTGATCAGTTTGTGCTTTCGTCACGGCCACTCTCGGACTTGGGAATCTAGTTCTTAGCTGTGAAAGCACAGGCCTTCCATTCTCCTCCGACATTATTTATCCGCCGGGTTTTGTATTTCCAAGGCCACTGTCAAACAAATGCCGCCATTGCTGCCCTTACACTCTTTTTTTTCTTTTCTTTTTGTGCTTGAAGCCTCTGCATGTGCTGCTGTCACTAGAAGACTGCAAAACTTTCCTAGGTTCATCCATGGAAAAAAAAGCCAATGTTTAAAATTCCTTTTGTAGTATCCTTTATGGACCAAAGAAATGTTCTTTAATGCACTGCTCTTGCTGATTCTGAAACACGGCATTTCATTTCTCTGCAATTCAAATAGTTTGCAGACATATGTTGTTACCTGGCAAAAGATTAAATCCAAGTTCCCTGGATTCCTGGGTGTTTGATTTTGGTTTACCTTCTGTTTTGTTTGACGTTTTTTGGTGACAAAGTGGGCTTAAAGGAAAAATCCACCCTCAGATACTCCTAAACAGTTCACATATCATCATTCTGTGATGCTGCAGCCTACCTCTTTGCCGCAGCCACCTGCCCTCGTCTACTTCAATTAGTGACCTTCATTTCCCAGGACGACTTTTGACAACCCCCATTGAAGGGGTGTGAACTTGTTGCTTTCAATAAAAGAGGGATGAATGGGCACATAAATAGCTTGAAAGTATAATCATTCAACTGGGAGTTATGCATTTATGTGGAGAGAGCAATAGCAATAGTGATAGAGGAATGTAATGGCAAGGTATCTTTAAGCAGCTTTTGAGAGCCAGCCAACACCAATTATGACTGGATGTCTTTCAAGCATGATGCTATTGAGCTGGCCTCAAACTCAGCGCACACAACATAATGGAAATTTATATCACACACACACACACACACACACACACACACACACCAGAAAACCTTTGCTTCTTATTATCAAACCTACATTTAACATAACTTCCACTTTATGATGTTACATAAATGTATTTCTAGAAAACTAAAGCTCCCTGTTCATGAATAGTACATAAAACCTACAGTATTTAATTTTAATTTTAACCGTGGGAGTGGGATCTCTCAGTCAGCATTTTATTTAAGAGAGAATAGTTAAGTCTGATCAGAATGCGTTGGTAGTTGCACTTCTACTTTAATGCAGTTTCAGTTGTTGCAGTATAGAGCACAGACAGCAAATTAAACCGGGGATTTTCAGTCATTCTTTTTTTTTGTTTTCCTTCCAAG
The DNA here is from genome assembly GCF_016859285.1 of Xiphias gladius. Taxonomy (NCBI): domain Eukaryota; kingdom Metazoa; phylum Chordata; class Actinopteri; order Istiophoriformes; family Xiphiidae; genus Xiphias; species Xiphias gladius. Next base: position 20,084,919 of record NC_053404.1, on the reverse strand, counting down.
GGTCACAGAGGCTGGGAGTCTACCCCAGCATGCAATGGGCAGCAGCCAGAAAAGCAGTGACAGGCAAAAACATTAGCACTTGAGGGGAATTTGGAGTATTCAGTCCACTATGTCTTTGGATTGTCTGAGAAAATAGGAGAACACAGAGGAAACCCTTGCCCGTACAAAAAAAAGAAAAAAGGATGGAAAAAAAATATATACACTGATCAACCACAATGTGAAAACCACTGACAGGTGTAGTGAATAAATTGATTATGTCTTTACAATGGCACCTGTCAAGGGGTAAGATATATTAGGCAGCAGGTGAACAGTCAGGTCTTGAAGTTGATGTGTTGGAAACAGCAAGCATAAAGATGTGAGTGACTTTGACAAGGGCCAAATTGGGTCAGAGCATGTCCACAAGGGGATGTCTTGTGGGGTGTTCCTGGTATGCAGTGGTCAGTACCTACTAAACGCCGTCCAAGGAAGGACAAGCGGTGAGCTGACGAGAGGGTCACGGGTGCCCGGGGCTCACTGGTGCACATGGGGCTGCAAAGGGCTGGCCCGTGTGGCACGAATTGCTGAAAAAGTAATTGCTATTGCTGAGTGCTAATGCTGATCCCCTGTCCACTGTCAAAAGCGGCTACAATGGGCACGTGCGCGCCAGAACAGAGTGGAAGAAGGTGGCCTGGTCTAATGACTACGTTTTTCTTTTACATCAACATCCGGGTGCGTGTCCTTCGTTTACCTGGGCAGCAGGCGGCTGGCAGCGGGATGCACTATGGGAAGCAGGCAAGCCGGCTGGGGGCAGTGTGATGCTCTGGGGAATGTTCTGCTGGGAAACCCTGGGTCCCGGCATTCTTGTGGAGGTCACTTTGACATGTACCACCTACCCAAACGCTGTCGCACACCAAGTACACCCCTTCATGACAGCAGTATTCCCTGACGGCGGTGAACTCTCTCAGCAGGATGATGTGCCCTGCCACACTGCAAAGATTGTTCAGGAATGGAATTAGCAATTGCCACCACTGAAGATGTGGTCAAACAATCCCTAGCATATGCTTACACGTGTTAATAGTTATGATTTGTTTACGTATTCCTTTTTGCTTGATTAATTTTGAGTATTTTTATTATTTTAATGGTAGCTTGATTCTGCTTGTTTTTGTATCTTATCCGTGTTTCAGTGAGTCTTGGTACTTGGTAACTAAGTATGTATGTACTTTGGTACTTACAAATGCTGAGATTTTCTTGTTTTAGCAATTAAAAAATATAAAACTAGGGTTATTTTAAATCTAACGTAGGGGTGACCCCACTGTACATGAAACCCATTTAACAGTTTCTTCATTTTTCTTGCTTTTGAGCATCCAACCCACCCTGGTAAAGCTTGGGAAACAGGCACGTGAGTTTAGCTCGGCTGTAAATAATGCCATAACACATGCCAAAAAGAAAAACCTGACATTTGCCATTTCATTATTACAACCAATCTGTTTCTGTTATACGCGGAGAAAAGCCGGTGCTTGAGATTAAAGGATTTTTGCAGCCATTCAAGTCTCATGTCTTTGATATCCAAGATATTCTATATCATTAATCATGTACCAGTATGAAACGAAATGAAATGCACCATGTTGTATTGATCCCAGTACTAAGTACATCTTATTCCACCAACAGTTCTGTTAGTTTTTCTGCTAGATGAATAACTGTCATTCCAGACAATGTGTCAGCAATGTCACTGTGAAATGACAGGGAGCGAAGAGAGAAAAAGTGCTTGAAGGCTTGATACAAGCCATCAGGGAAATGTTAAAAAAAAAAAAACAAAAAAAAACAGTATGCTCATGCCACATAATAACTAATATGCCCTCGAAGTCCTTTGCTGTCAGCAAGTACACACAACTAGTCAAAAACACATACCCAGGTTGTTTCTCTTTCAATGAACATCTCAGGTACTATAATGCAGGAGACAAACCAGGATGTATTGAAGCTGACAGGTTGTCTGGCAGCTGTTTTCGAATTTATTTCCATGACAAGCATCTATTTCAAATACATCATGTGCTGTTGCTTCTGTCGGCATCACATGTTACACCTGGGAGGGGGGGGATCTCAATGACAACATGTGTCGGTGCAAATAAGGTGTCTTGGCAATGGACATTAATCATTCTTTGAATAATCAGCCACCATTTGTACTTTGGGTTAGACATACAAGCTTACATCTAGACATGTAATCTGCCACCAGCGTTCAGTCATTACAGACTTAAAGAAGATGTAAGAAAAGGCAAAGTGTAGTGAATGTGGAATCATCATGGCTATGATTGAACATTGTTTCAGAACAATATAACACAAGTGTATTTTTACCTTACATTATCAATGCTGCACTTTCAAGTTTTTTTTTGCCACTGATTGTATCTTTACTAATAATGAAGTCAAGCTCGAAGCAATTTGGATTGATCAGGCATTGTTTGAGTATCTCGAGTGCTTAAATTTTGCATCTGGAAGCTGAGCTTGTCTCGTGCGCGTCAAATGAAATACTGGGAGAAATTGCCTTCAAATTCCAGATCAATGCAAGTCATTTGCATTGCTTTGATACTGGAATGATACCAAAAGTATCAATGCACTTCCAAGACATGAAAGCCTTCGGAGAGGGCTCATTTTAAAATAGTCGGATGAGATATTTCAGTCATAAGTAATGTCTCCATACACTATATAGGCTCATAAGCTATTCACATTTGCCTTATTTCATATTCTGGTATGAATATGTCAAGTGCAATGTATCTTTAAAAGAGGTGGTTGGATTAAACCAAATTAGAAACTTCAATAACTGGTTTACACTGAGATGAAAGTAAAGCATTGTGCTCCCAGAGTACAGGCCACTGACATTATGAGCACAACAAATTGGTATCATATCTTCCGCCTGGCAAGATATCTTCACACCTGGACATAGGTGGCCTTTTTCACACTAATAAGAGTCCAAGAGGGAAAGGAGACAGTGAAATCCAGCTGAACACTAGCCAGTGGCAGACAGCTGAGGTCTATTTGGCACTGATCTCCTGACTCAGTCACTCACATGTTCACAGATGGCGCACTTAGACTAGACTCAAGCTGCAAAGTAAACAAAGTGTTGTGGATGTTGTTAATCTGGCCCCAGCGGTGTACAGTAGAAGCCTGTCAGGGAAAATGACGTTGAATGAGGTTGTGTGGCTGCAGGATATATTGGTGCATTCTTCCGGAGTTGTGGTGGCGGCAGGGAACGGGCCATGTCTTCCTGTATTTTACACTTTAATGAACTCTTCTGATTCCTGTCATTATTTCTTCTAATTGAATTCGTTGTTGCTCTATGTTTGGTTGGGTGTGCCATTTTTATCTAGCATATATGGCAAGAATGTGGAGCTTATTAAAATGCAACATTTCCTTCAAACCATTTGCATCTAATTTTGTGCAATTTTGAAAAAATATTCATACAGTGCGGCATCCTATGGCTTCCTGTCTCATTCATATTCTAGTGCTGTACGGTACTAAATGGCGATGGTTTGATAGACTGATTCACAATATAATGTCAATCAAACATTCTGGACACTACCACCAACAGGCACCAAAGGTATTGGCCATGTTTTATTCATACAGCTTTAAAAATTTCACTTTCTTCTGACTTCCTGCAAAGTAATAGTACAGGCTTAGTCAGAAAATAAATAAATAAATGTATAAATGGTGGCCACAACAAACCAGCTGTAAGCTGAAGTTGTTTATTCAGTTCTTATCGGGATAATTAGATTCATTAGAATAATTAAACAATCTGTCTACTGAGCACGATGGTTTGAATAGCAAAAGGCAGAACCTCATCTAAGTGTTTAAATGATTGACTGTTGTCTCAGGGCAGTTTCTAGGGTAAATACTGTGTATTTGCAATGCATGCTGATGCCTGAACTCAAGTTAATCCGGAGAACATGCAATCACACAAGTAACGAAACAAAAATTGAAACTTTCCTATAACGACAAAGCATCAGGTCAAGGTTTCACCAGCTTTTTCTGTAAATGGGGACAAACTACAAGGACCACCTCACTGTTTAAGTTCAGGCAAGTAAAACTACTTTAAGTGGCACTGAAATTTGAATTTGCATTGCTTTTTGTGTAAGAAAATGGAAATATGATGATACTTGTGCATAATTCTCTATTTTTCAAATGATGATAAAACCCTTTTTGGACATATCTGTGAAAATAGCATCTGAGCTTTACTTGAATCACACCCCAGAGGCCTAAAGTACTGAAGTGATATTACTGATTAATTTTATCGTATTTTTAGCGAAGTCCCGACGCTACCATGGTCAGTATGTATCCCAGTCTCAGTTGTTGAATTCGCACACTGTACACACATCCATCCACCAAGACTTTCTCCAAACAGTAAGACTTGGACGTACCATAACAATGCAATGCAATGTCTCCTCGAAATTATGCTCAAATACAACTCAAGTGCTTTCCCAGTTGCATTGTGGTCGCAACGTAAAGGAACATATATGCGTGGTTAGGTTTAAGCATCAACGTCACTTTGGTTAAGGTTAGGGAAAGACTGTGGTTTAAATGGACATAAACATATTGTGTCTGAGGTCACTGTAGACATTTTCCATATTAAACCAGACCAGGATCTTTCCCCAACCTTAACCAGCTGCTGTGAGCGCCTAAACACAACCATAAAAAAAGTTTAATAATACTGTGCTCAAGTGGATATTGTACTGCAAGATTATGTATCTTGGCAGAAAACAAATAGGTTTTCTGTAAACATTTTACTGATATGTTCAGTATCAACCTGCCAAGTACACGACTTAAAAAGATGTCCTGATCATGTTGTTATAAAATATAATCTGGTCGCAATTACTTTTCCTACAAAACGTATTTGCTATTGCAAATTAGATGTGTATAGACGTAATCTTTGCTGCTTGGCTCTTTGAAGCAGTTTCAACAAACAACCAATGCTTGTTTTTCTCGTGAAGTGCCGCTGAAACATAAAATGAAAAACTGGGTGGAAATGATGTAAAATGGGTAATGACGTTCAATCAGACAACATGGCGGGTTGCTTGCAGACAGAAAGATTTGAACCTATTCCCTCCACTGCCAACACACCACGCTGCCTCCAACACTGCTCACTCATATCCACCCGAAAAGCCAATAAGCTACGTCTTATTTATGATGGATGATACAAACGTAAGAATTTCATTCTCAATTTGCCTCAAGTGAATATTTCAGAAAAGACAGTGACGCAAGTGAACACAGTTTTAAGATGATTTGGTTGCGGTCCAAAATATTACTTCGACAGAGTACGGTCATCAGAATTTTTGTTAACTTAAATGAGATTTTAATTAGTGTTATTCTTAATTAGAATTAATATGCCTCTAGATGTGTTTTTTTTTTTTTTGTATTTTTCCGATTGTCTACATCGGTGGCATTTAGTTTAATCGTTCACTGCAAGTATGAGGAAGTTCTGAAAGTAATTTCATCGGCAATGTACTTTCACTGTTGACACTCAAGTAAAATTAAATAAAAGCCTCATAATAGCATCACAGAAAGATAAACATTCCATACTCGCTGCCCCACCTGACACCAAGGTATACACACCAAATGAGATCAGTGCAATGAGCCACACACAAAGGCTGCACAGACAACAACCTTGACATTCTTGGTGAAAATATCTTTACAGCAAGAGACAACAACAGACACATTCACCAAGGGGGGGGGGCTTCATTCTATGTACCTGAACATTATAATAGTTCATCTTCTCATGGATAATTTTCCATCATGGAGTTAGCGTAATTACATGATAGGACGAAATGACCTTCAAGAGGCCACTTAACGGATTTGAGTGTAACATAGGTACTTACATATTTTGGGAAAAATATGCTTCGATACCAATGTGACATTTGAATAGATTTTTCTTTCCATTACACAGGTTCCTTTGCTAATAACAACACATGGGCAAAAATACACCCTTAGAGATGATGAAGAAAAAAAATACAGATGTACCCTACTGATGCTGATACTTCATTAATTGTGTCTGAAAATAATGACTATAACATATAAAAAGTTGTATATATATCTATATATCTATCTATATATATTTTTTTCTTTTTTGTTTTTAAACGAAAAAAGTTTATAGATGAAAGCCATATTTGAGCCGCGTTCGATCTTCTGTGGCAAAAGTCTGTCTTTGTCTTGTCGCCTAGTAAGATGAAATGTCTGTGTGTATTCATAATTTCCTAAAAGTGAAAACGTTGTTTTGTTTCCGCAAATTCAACCTATATCTAGCCGAAACCGTGCTGGAGGTAGAATAAAAAGGTGAGTTGGGTGGATCAAGGTGTTCAAACGTGGGCCGACTGGGCGCCAACAAACATGGATGGGAACCGGTATTCTGCTGGACAGAAGCATCGGCCTCACCCGCCAGCTGTGAACCATTTTTCCGACAGTGGCCATCTTAAACTATGCAACAATGCATCAGCCTGGGGGGGGGGGTTACTTCTCACCTATGACCTCTGCTTTTGCACCTAGATGCACAATATACAAGTGTCAAAATCACAGAAAAACATGAATTATTTCACAGATTTCCCACTGACAGCACATCAGAAATGGACAACACTCAATAATGGATAAGCTCTAGTTCGTGGCCGGTTTTAGGTTTTGAATGGAGGGGAAGACTTACAAATCGTGGATGGAACTACTGACTATATTTGTTTACAGACAAAAGTAATTAATAAAATGCATGACACAACAAATGTATGATGATACATTTTTATATAAGCTAACAAGTTAAACCAAAAAAAAGTATGTTTCTTTTTTATTGTGACTTTCATTTGAAGGTCACTGGTTACTCCTTCCTTTTTCATTTTAGGTCAAGACACGGGGAACCTGCAGATTATGGACAGTTTACTGGACCACATACAGAGTACTCTGAATGATAATTATCAAATTCCCCTGACATCTGTCTTAAGTCAAGTGTCCTGCACGTTTAAAAGACTATTAAAGCTTTAATGAAGTGTTCAGTGATGGTTGATTGAATGCACATAGTCAAATGGAGTGATTATTATTCAGTTTGCCCGGCTAAATTTACACAATACCCTTCACAAACACCTGATGCTACACTGTTATATATTTATTTGTTTAAATTAAATGTCTCCCAAAAGGAATTAAATGAGAATGGATGCAGACCTCTCATTTCCATAATCTAATGCTATGTTTATGAGCTACCATGGTGCGATCTGAATAAGAATGAATCTTGGTAGAGATTCAGGGTCTGACAGTGTGGAAGACTGCCTCACCAAGGTTCCTGTGTGCCAGTTCAGACACACAGTCAGAGCTCCTGCTGAATCCGAAAACTGCATACCTCTTGCTTAAATTGTGTGTTGTCATGCACACAAAACAAATAAGCAAACAATCAAGGATACTGAATTTACCCGAGACTATTAATCTCTGTTGGGTGGAATTATTGGTGAGACTGGATTTATACCTTTCAGACTAAATCTAATGCAAATCTGTCGGAGAGGCCGCTCTCAAAGTGAGGTTCCCCCGTAAAAAAAACACGACTCCCCTGCACTGGAAACAGTGAAATGCCCTATTCTCTTTCGGCATCAGAGGACCGTTCTGTCCTGGCCAACATATCAAAGTGTTCAAAAAGATGAACCGATACTGCCCTCGTGTAAACAAATAGTCCACAGGCGGCCTGCGCAAGGAGGTTGTTATGACCCGTAGTTTCGTTGTATCGTTAGGTGACCTCTAGCGACCGCTGTAACTATGACGGGAGCAAAGGAGGACGTCAGGTGATGTAGCATAGTCCACATTAGAAGTGGTTGGGACGGATGGAATGCTGTTCAATATGTTGACACCAACAGTGAACGCTATTTCTTTTAACCATGACAACCCTTTCGGGATGTGTTTATTATTGTAGCCATGGCGCCATTTGTTTTTCTCAATTTTGAAACGCACTCTGCTCAGACCGCTGCAGCCAGTCGCGCACAATTAAAGTGAATCGCATTTTGAATGTGGTTCTAAAAGTATTGAGAGGGAAAAAAAAGAAAAAAAAAAATTTGAAAAACCCAACAGCAACATCTGTGTCCAGCAGCAATGCCTCCGGATGATCCCAAGTGATCAGTTTTCATTGAGAACTACATGCTACATACTGCTACATTCTGCTGAAGGTTAAGCGGTACTCAAAACAATGAGCGCTATGAACAGAAGGTGCTGAAAAGCCCTTAACCGCTGCACGTGTGCAGCCGCTCTCGAGCGCTCTTTTTGAGAAACGGGAGTAAAAATGTAAGAGCATCCACAGTAACAACGTGCGTCCATTAAATCAGACGTGGGCCAAACTACTGGGTTTAATCCGTATCCATCCAATATACATTAGTCTGATGCTAACACACATTCACACAAGCACCCCTGTCCACAATTCAGCAACACCCGGATACGTCGTTTTGCATTTTGGAAACTATGTGAGACAGAGGAAGGGTGGGAGGGAGAGAGAGAGGACTCCTGGGCCATTGTCTCCCTGGTTTAAACAGCTGTTCGGACACCAAGCCATGCACATACAATAAAAAATCCCTCTCAAGGTTTAAGCCTATTTTTCTATTGTTTTTTTTTTGTTTTTTTTACCTTCCTTTATCGCGACAGTGAGGCTCTGTGTCCCACTTACAGTACTTTAGACAGTGCCGTATGTGTCTCTGGGGTCACAGACAAAAAGGGAACTGGGGTCCTTCGGAGACGGGGGGGGACATGCGCAGCATACGAGATAACACGGAGGAACAATGGAAACCAAACCCCAACAGGACTCCCCATACTGAGACTACCTCCTGCAAACAAGACAGTGCATCAAGGAAAGATGTTGGTCCAAATTCTCGTCATGTATTACAGCCTCAAGACTATTTTTATCTGTTCTTTTCCAATTCGCCAAGGTATGCATTGTCTGCCACTGTTGTAAGGTTTCCCTTTTCATCTCGGTGTATACATGGTTATAAATCACAGGAGACAATTTCATTTTTGATGTCTCTTGCCATGACCACCTGAATTGCTCTGCTTAATAATCGTTGCCATGCTTGTGTAATTGAACTCAACAATTTGTGGGAATAGAATCATTTCAAGCAAGGGTTTGGCATCAGCATACACTCATCTTACGCCTGTCCTGCCTAAAAATACAGGGAGAGTTTCTCACTCAAGGTTCGTCTATGAACAACCAAATAATATTCTTCTCATCATTCGATTCCCTCCATTTTTAGACGTCCTTGTTCAACATGTCTATAGTGGTGTTCTTAGACATGTTATTCTAAAGGCCAACATATGCCCGAGTCAGAGTGATGCCCAACCCTTGTCAAAAGCATTTAAAAAAATAAAAAATAAATAAAAATAAGATCCACATTACAATCCTGGTCTTCAAACCATTTTTGATGATTCATTTTATTTTCATTATTTTTCCGCCTTTATTGCAAATGTCGTTGGCGTAGAAGTGACCGCCCTGTTAAATCGCAATTCTTTTATGAAATATCATTAATACACAAGCGGTAGAGAGGTTGAGATATGAAGGAACTCGCTGCCAATCACATTAGAAAGAATATACATGTAGCCCTCCAGGCCAACATATCAAAATATTGTATATATTCCAGAACACTGACAAACTTAGGGCTGAAACTAACATTTATTTTCATAAATTTGATTAATTTGCAATTATTTTCTTGATTAAGTGGTTAATTTTTGGGGTTGTAAAATGTCAGAAAAATTGTGAAAAATGCCCATCGCAGTTTTCCAGAGCCTAAGGTAAAGTCATTAACTGCGGTGTTTTGTCTTACCAGCAGTTTAGTTTTCGATCACACACGCCAAGCGAAAGCAAAGAATCCTCACAATCGAGAGGCTGCCACAAGGTAATGGTTTGCATTTCACTCGAAAAATGATTATTGGCAATTGGTTTTCTGTCGATCGGCCACTCGATCCCTCGGCGAACTGTTTCAGCATTACGTGACTTACAGATTCATACAAGGAATTTTCTGAAAATGACCAACCCAGACCGTGGAGAGAACACACAGTACAAGAGAGCGCAACAACAATCGAGAGGCCAAAAAACCGATGCTCTTTCAATTGGCAAGTGGTTGGAGGTCAAGTGAGAAATTATGAGCGTTTGCATTGCAGGTGTTGGAAAAGCAGGCGGCAGCAGGTGGTCTCATCAGGTTGTTGTGCTCTACTGTTGCTTGTAGCAAGTCATGTGGAAAAGTGGAGAGGAGCACTTAGGGTTGTCTGTGCTTGATTAATAAGGACACAGAGAGGCAAATATGTGCACACAGTCACTGGGTAATGAGCCGCAAATGTGATTAGGTCTTTACGCTGCACCTGCTTCCAATTGAGCATACAGCTTAGCAACCCCATGCAAAAACCTGTAAATACACACTCCTGGTGATAAACAATATCCAAGTGTTTGTTAGTTGTGGGTGTGTGTGTGTATTCTGATACCTTTGAAACGGTTGACAAGTGAATACTTGATTGCATTGCTGTATTCTCTTTAGACTTACGATACAGATGTTAGCTCCCCACCAATAGATGCCTGGGTTGTATGGTGCTGCACTGACGAACCGCTATAACCTTGCATTCGAACACATTAGCAACACACACCCGAAAAAGGTTCAACTTCATAAAGCGCCATCGTAAAAAGGTGCTGCATAGTTTTGTGACAATTTATAATCAAGATTCAAAATTGGACGTGAGAGCGAAGGTAGGAAGACGACTCGTGTTATATCTCTGTTGGTTTCCTCTCAGAGTGGTGCACAGATGTTGATCACACCTGCTGTTGCATGTTAGAGGGCGAAGAAGGTGGGTAGAATAGAAACGTATTGAGGTACTGTAATGATCCACAAAAATAAAAGGGTGCAATGGTTAACGCCTGCACCTGATTTTATACATTATGAGGCAAAGCTCACTGAGATCCTCTGGCGAGGTTTTTTGACTTCTCATTTCTATGATAATCAGTTTCTTCATTGTAGAAACGGACTTAGGCAAATGCCTGGTTAGGTTTTAATGCTAAACCAACAGCAATATGTTTTTATGTTAACTATCGATCAAATGATACTAGGAGGGTTTCCACCCGAATGTCGTGCAAGACTTTACTGAATTTTGAGAAATTTGTCTACAGAAGATCCGAATTAACACGTGATTCCATCCACTGCAAATGATGCAAATGTTAGGAGATGGTTCGTCAAGACAAACAGCTGGTGACGCTAATTCTGCCGTCGGGTGCCATTCAAAAGATTGAATGGGAAAAGGGTGCAACAACACGAATCAAATAGAAGAGCACAGCGACAAAGGATGTAGAAAACATGATGGGAATAACATTTATGCTTGTTTCATGAATTAATTTAAGGATCGTAATGGTTTCATCACCGCTCCACACAGATCTGATGTTTTCATCTGCGGCTATTTTCAGTCTCCTCAGAGTCATGATTTATTCGCCAAGTGTGTTTGATGAGCACATTGTCGCATTTTGCTTTTGTCAATACACCAACTTCTCCACCTAAGCCAAGCGTAAAACCTTTCTTTTTCCGATTTTTGCGATATTTTCTTGGATTTTATTTCCCAATTTCTGGCATTTTAACTCAGGTTTTTTACTCGCAAAATGAAAATTAGCATAAAAAGTTTTCCCCTTATGTTTATCAAAAGAGCTCGATTCTAATGACAAACCCATAGAGAATTATCCGCCAACTCTGCTGCTCTCTTGAGCTCTGCAGTCCTTTTTTTGTTTTTGTTTTTTTTAAGCTCATTGTTCTGGATTTACAGCCCAGAACATTACTGTTTTGGCCCTGCCTCACTGCTCTCATCACTATTTTCAGCCAAAAAAAGCTTTTATAAACCCACCGTATAGTATCTGTCCAGGCACCAAATGGCTGAAGGACAAAGGTAGTGGCTAGCATGCGAACAAAGTGGAGCATTAAGTAACTACAGAGCCAGGTATTTACACCAGGAGGTGGCAAAGATCAAAACAGAGCTAAAACAAGAGTTAATGAAGGTTAACGTTATTCTGTGTCTACTCAATGTGGCTTTGTAAGGTGATGATATGTCAGTGCTGTGTTCACAGCTGAGCCCAGATGGCCAAAATAAAAATAATAATCCATCAACGCAGGCTTACGCAACCAGGAGTACAGTTCAGCATTACGGAAAGATCGAGGTCACGGTTAAATATTGAATTAGACATTAGACAATGCCTACTGGTACATGGTCACTAACGTGAGGTTGGTAGCCGTGTGCAATTCACGCTTCTGTTTGTATTCGTACGCCGCTATTTAAAGATGAAAAGAACTCTCTGTAAGGATGTTCTTTGGAATCAATGATATTTCTCTTGTTGACATTTTAAGCAGGTAAGTGAGTTATTTAAAGATACACGGAATCATTACCAAAAACACTTCACACTAAACTGACTGGCGAGCATGAACTGCAGTGACACTAAAAAACTCATTTAGAAACAAACTTTTTAAAATTGCTGATCAACTACTTTTTCTCCTCCACGCACACACACACACACACACACACACACACACACACACACACACACACACACACACACACACACACAACCCCAGTTTATTGAATAGGTGAAAAAAAAAAAAGTGGTTTTGTACAAAAAAGTTATTAAAGGAGCTGGAAAGTTTTTTCCTTCTTTCTTAGTGTCATTTGCATATTGTGGTATTAATAAAAATAATGTAACATCAGAGCCCCCCCCCTCTCTGATGAATTGCCTATATCTTTGGCTGCTGTGCCCTTTCTCAAATGTCTCTATGCCAGTTTTAGTCAAGACCCCAGTGTGGGAGCAATGAGGACACACACTTGGAGGACTGAAGTTATTCATTCACTTCCGGCAAAAAATGGACGTTTGAGATGATGATTTCTGCTGCTAACAAAGAGACTTTTTATTTTTAAGACTGTCAACATCTCCATAGGAGCAAAGGGGTCTTGATTTTTAGAACATTTCTCCTTCAAGCCAATGTTCAACTGCATCGGCATATATTTGATTTTACCTCTTACCTGTATCATCATGGTCATGACAAAGGCCATTAAGGACAATTTGCGAGACAGGTTATTAGGCAGGTTAGCTTGCATTATCATCATAATCAACTTATTCTATTTGTTTATTTCATTCAGCCTAATGGTAATGCTTTTTAAAATGAATTAAATTAATATTTCATGTAAGTAAGACTCAAGAAGCAAGGCAAGAATTTAATCTCAACATTTAGCTGCCTCAGGTCCCCGCAGGACAAAACGAGGTCTAGCCTGATGAAGCTTCTTTGTTTGTTCCATCAGATCTGAATCGGGGCTTGCATTCAGTGGCATTACGAATCACAGTCAGAGCAGACAGAACATAAATCCATAACCGAGTGAAATTTAAAGTGAAAGAACGAGCGACACGCTACAGGAAATCTTTCTTTTTAGTAAGCAAAAAGTTTGCAGTTCACTTCTTCCCAAAGAAGGCGGCGACTGAGCAGGGAATTACCAGTGGATCCTATGCTACAGCTCTAAATGGACGTTTACATCTGTTACTTTCACACAAAAGTGTAGCGAGCTGGGACATTCCCCATTGCTGCAATCAACTCCTCATGAATTTCACTTGCCAGGTGAAACTATTCATGAGACGTAATTGCATCGGTTAGGAAACAAAAAAAAACATGGAAATTTGATTAGCTGTTTACAACCAGTGATCATGAAAGACTCTGTGGCCAACTTCCTTCAGCCAACGAAGCTTGTCGACTGTCCGCTGGCTGCTTTTTTACACTGGTGTCTTCAAAGTTAATGTTAACTCCTATATTATATATATATAATACACACACACACACACACACACATGTATAATGTCAAGTAATTAAGGCCTTTCATAACCACAAGACCCCATTCAAAGAACAAGAGTCTGTTCTTGGAGGATGCAGAGCGGGTGATCTGTTTCCGTGATGAACCTATGCATTCACAAACTGACACTAATATAACTATGTAATTACCATCCACATAACAAATGGAGGTTTTCTGCTGAAGCTCGGGGCAACTGAAGTTCAAACATACATACTATGTCAATATATATTTCATCTGTTCTCCCAGTAGCTACTGGCATAACTCTAAAACAATACAGCAACGGTTGTAGAGTTATTTTACCGCTCTTTAACATTTGCCTGTCTACATGACACTTCTAAAATACCTTGAGACGCACCACTCTGTCACCGACCACACTTGGAACTACAGGTTGTCCTTGGTAAGTCCAGCTCATTGTCTCTTGAGTCCAGAATATATTTAAAAGAGTTCTGGTCCTGCTGCTTGTTGCAGGAAGGCCAGATTGCATACTTTATCAAAGAAACGAGCGGTATAAAAAGATGTATGCCTTTAAACTGATTTGTCAAGCTTTGACGCCTTTCCTTCAGCAGGGCCGGGTCATACAAACCCAATAAACCTGTCCTTATCGAGTTACGGTTGTGTTAACACCCACACAGAACAAAGCGGGGCAGCTGAACCCAGGAGCTGTAATCTTGTGACATCTGACTACTCATGCACTAAACTATTGCAAAGGAAAATTTAATTTTCCAATCAGCCATTGGTTAGTTTAAAGCTACGAGGATGGCCAGCGCTCTAGTTGGGGATGAAGTCTGATCGGGTGACCAAGGATCTTTGTTTTATGGACGCTCTCTTCATATTTCCACTAAACCGCTGGCCTTACTCAGGCTTGGAATCAAAATTTTTTACAGACACTCTGACCTCTGGCTAAACAAACTCTCAATGCAGTTTCCCCGTTGTAGACACCACTTGATAACAGAACACTGACAACCAGATGAGATGTTCAGATCCATATAGAAATTGAGGATTTGAAAGAACTCAAACATCCCCATAGCCTCAGCGCATTAATGGATTAGTGCATATGGTTAATATATTGTACATCTTACTCTTTATGTTATATTATATTAAAATAATTCCAATGGAAACCTGGACATGAATTGTGTAAGAACTATATGAATTAATGAGTTCTTAGGGGAATTTTAGAATATTATATATACTATATACTTCTGGTTTTTCCTCTTCAAAATCAACGGTCTAAGAACAGACTCTAAAGATCTCAAATTTGTGATTTGTAATTTTGAGCTATACAAGTTAAACCGGCTCGACTTGAAAAGCCCTGATCTTGCAGTTTGCCACGTTTCACCTTTACTGAATTCAAATGCGCGTCCCTGAATTAACTGGTGAGAAGTGGAATATCTGTTGAATGCCTTTGTTTAATCAACTTCCGCAGCTCTGTTTCACACAAGCCACACAGATCAGCAGGTCAGCCCAGCAGGAAGGCCCGCGCCGGCGGGCACTGTCACGTGTCATGCGAGCCGGCAATGTCTACGGAGTTTCTCCCTCACCTGGAAATCACAAGGGTTTGTCGGTGTGACAGATGGCCGCGGCAGTAATCACGATGATTCCAACCAACACTCCGGGGTGCGGGGTCCATGAAGGGTGCTGGGGCGATGCCCCTCCTGCAATTCCAATGGCAAATTCATATGTTAATGCAAAGTCACTTTTGTTATTGTTGTGTCGTATTTGTGTGTGTTTGTGTGTATTAATTTCAGTTGTTACTCTCACATAAATCATATATACGTAGAGAAACGTGCGAAGACAAATGAAAAAGTGCTGTGTACGATCTTTATCTCATCGCCCAAAGGCGTGCTTTTCTCTGCCTGATGGCGGTGTGTGTGTAATATGTTTGGCTTCTCCGCTGATTGGTTGACACCGCATGCTGTAATTAACTGGATCTGGCGTGGAACATTTTACGCCCAGGATATGTTGTCAGATGGGGCTATTTTCACTTTGGTCTGGTTTGTCATAGTGCAGATGCTTTTTTAAAAAAAAATGTTTTCACCTTTCATATTCATATTCTTTTCTGGCTACATCTGATTAACCAAGCTCGTCACCCAACCATACGCGCCTGCCGGGTTTCGAACTGTCAGACCAACTAGTAGCCACGAGGGCTAATACAGATGAACAATTTTCAGAAAACAGTACGGATTCGCTGCTCAAAAAAAAATCTATTTAGCCGGAGGAGGTTATCAGAAAAGCTCAGTGAAAAATCTGAGACCAGACCAGCCGAGGGACTGGAATATCAAACAGCCGTCTGGATGTGATCAAGGGAAGCGCTGCATTCGGAGTTTTGCTAGCGAGTGGTGTCAATGGAAACCGTGGGTTTCTGGACGTGCTAAAAGGCATGCTCTTCTCCGTTTCCCACGCCTGCTGTTTTGGACGTCCATATTTTGACAAAGTAGTTTGGACAGAAAAAGGTCAGCTTTTACAAACACACAGTCAAGGTTCATACAGTGATTTTTTTTTTTTTTTTTTTTGGAGTAAAGCAGCCGTCAACCCGATGAATCCGAAGCTCCATCAGAGCTGTCTGAAAAGTATTTTAGGAGCTAAAAGTTTAATTCTGTTTCATCTGGTGGACGTTGCCTCTGTGCTGTCAAGTTTCTACCTACGGTTTTTAGTTTTGCTGCGTACCGTGACGTCCGCAGTACGAGGCTCTGTTGGGCTGCCGGAGACAATTCTGACAGGTCCACGAGCAGCGCTTTACAGCACTCCGCTATCTTAAGGTGCAAGGCTATGCACTGCAGTGTGTATCTGCAGTCTACATTCAACCAATTACATGTTATTTAACAAGGAAGCATTATTATTATAAAAAACAATAGTAATAACAATATCTGTTATTATGATTATTATTATTAATAATGCTGCTTCCTTATTAGATATCATTTACCCCTTAGATGCAGCCAAAGCATACACGAATCGCTGTGATACTGTGGTGACAATTGTAAAGTGAAAGCAACTGCTAAGTGGCCACCACAGAGCTGCCTATCAAAGGGCCGCAGCCCCACATGGCGGAAAACTCGTGCCGCGCCACCGACTGTACTCATGATTTTTCCGCATCGCTGAATACATTCCAGTACTTCAGTGACAATTATTCAGGGTTGACAGGTGTTGATTGGAGTGTTGTTTGTCCTCTCATGGAGCTGATATGTCTGTGGGGCAGTTGTTGGAAACTGTCAAAAGTATTAAGTGTGATGGGTGTGGACTTTTGTAAACCCCAGCACAGTTGGGACTTTTATATCCTGAGCGAGGTTAAAACTTACAATCCTGCTGTGAGGAGGTTGTTTTAAAACGGGGTATTACACACTTGACTGCCATGACAAAATCAGAGGTATATATATGTGTTTTAAAGGTTGATTTAAACAAATAGATGCATTCCATGTTTAACATGCTTGTTTAGCTCTTACTCTCTTAAAAAAAAACACTTAAAAAAAATTAAAATAGGAATAAGGACAACAACAAAAGATACAGTATATGTACCGCATACCGCATACACGGTATAAAAGTTCTAGTGTAACAACACTGGTGATCGCCACAATCACAATCAATATATTATCCCCATCTAAAATAAAACCAAAACCTCACCTACTGTGCTTGTGCAGTAATGCACAATAACACAGTCTTGTGTATGAAGCATTGTGTTCCGCCTCATACCACGTCTGAATGCACATAAAACCAACTTTATTTGCCCCTTCTCTAAACTGTAACACAATTTAGCATGTATTGCGTGTCTCTCTAATCTCTGGACAGTAAAAGGGCCGTCTTCAATTGCTTTTCTGCTCTTGCTTTGCCTTGAATGTTACCAGAAAATAAAGAGTTTCAACATGTTACTATTGTGTTACCTCCAAATGCAGAAGGCATTCAGTTCTACACAATAACAGTTCTGCAGCGCCGTGCTAGTGTTCGCCATCCCTGCAAAGCTGATGCTATGTTCTATGTTTGGGAGGTCACGGCCATTAATTCATAATTTATGAGATATTGTGTGTATTCCCGATTCAGTGTGCATAATTCATATTTCATACTTGCACACAGGGCATTAGTTGGAATACAAAAGATGCTAACATGGTAAATTAGCGGCTATGCGGCATGAGTGTGTGTGTGTGTGTGTCACTTAAGGTGTAGATAAGCATATAAGTTAGGTTAAAAGGCAATGTGGTGAAGGCAATGAACTGCTTAGAGATTTTCGTTTATCCATATATATATGTATATGTAATATATGATAAAACATGCAAACTATGAACGACCACATATTCATAGAGGCATTTATTTTATGTCAATCCATCCAATCGTTTTTGCAGGCATCTCACTCATGACCAAGAATGTCAACCTACTGGTGGCGCTGGAGGAAAAGTCAGGGGATGGCCGACGTCTGTAGAATGCGCCCTCCTCAATAAGGCTGAAGTCTGACTGTTACCAGCTCGTCTTATGAGCCGCAGTTTGGCTCTCGGTGATAGAGATGACTGTTGCTCTACCGAGTCTGTAAACACACACGGGCATTAATTATAACCTCTAATTAATAAGTAGCATATCTTATAATCCAAAACATGATGAAATAATAACACTGCATGTGTGCGGAATTATCAGGGAGTTTACACAGTACACAGTTGCAGGTTGTCGGAAACCAAAAGGACCGTTACTCCATAACAGCCAAATTCGAGCGACCCTCGCACTGGAGATAAGGAGTCGACCACTACGGTATGCTGCGCATGAAAAGCACACTCCAACCTAATCACCGGCGCGGTTCCCAATTGATTGACCGAACCTGATTGACTACTCCCGCAGATGCTCATGTTTCAGACGATTTCCGGCGAGATACCGCGCGTTTGTGAGCAGCATTCGCACGAAAGACGGGGCCACGATTGGCATTCTCCTCACAGAGACTGCGTCTCATGATGTCAGTTTTTATGGGCTTCAGTGAAAGAGAGACTAATATCCCTTACATGATGAGTGTAAGCATTACATGAACATCAAATCCACTGGCAGTGCCAGTTGTGTATTAGGAATAGGAGACGGTTGAAATAGTAATTTTCCTGGTTTAATGATGAAGTCTTGTACCATGGGGACTGTATGTTCAAATGCTGCATGCGTGGAAGCGGGAGTAGATGGGCTGCTTAAAGATGACGGGAAATTAAAATGTATTAAATGAGACATGTGAGCACTGTATAGCTTTGGACAGGAGATTCGTAGCAGTGTTTCAAGTGATTAATTGGGCAAAGCTGTAGGAGTGCTGGGCATCTCCAGTCAAAAAAGTTGATTCTTTTTTTTATTTTTAAAGATTCAATCTCTAAGTGTAGCAGTAAGAATACTTCTACATAAAATTATACTCACTACATCAAGATCAGTCAGGGCTACACTCTGCAAATTATCATCACTCTTTACTGCGTACCTGTTATTTGTACTATTAATTTGCAGCTATTAGCAGTGTTATGGGTGACACATGCTACTTTGTAATGTCTTAGCAGTGATTAAAATGGATTTGGCTTTAAATTTCAGTTATTACATTACAGTTGCTGGACAGATTAAAAGCACGTTGCGAGCAGAATTATCATAAGGTGTGCTTCAAACGTGTATGAGTGTTTGTCAAGGAAAGATCTCCTGCGGAACCGAAGGTAGCCGACCACGACCATAACAGGCCCGACGGTCTTTAGCCATGCTAACGCTGGATGGAGCATGGCGCTGGATGGAACGCCGCGGCCGCTGAGATGCTGCGGTCTGGACCGACCTGGCAGACTGACCAGCCGACATTACCAACCCCTAGAGGCACGGCGTCTAGTGGGTGCTTGAACGGCTACGAGCGAATACCGTATCGCAAGAGCAGATACCGCGGGATACCAAATGAAATATGTTGTCAGTGAACGTTTTTGCAGATACAGTATGCTCAGTATGGACGTTTTGCGACTTGGCAGATTTGTTCATTAGAAACATTTCCATATTATGTTGATAAAAAAAAAAAAAAAATGCAATTTAGGTGTTATTTGTTTCCTGAAGCATACATATATTTTCTGTTGCAAATGAGTACATATACACATAGAATTTCTAAGATACTCAAAACCGCACGGCAAAAAAGATAGTACAGTTCCTGTTGGATATATTCAATAGCACCTCATCTTAACAGGAAGCCGCCGGCAGGGAAAACAGACAGTGACCTCCTTCTGCATCAGTTTACCCTTCTGCTGCAGCCTACAGTCGTTCCCTCGAGGTTTATGAGTTTCTCAGGCGAACACACTCAATCCTGAGTTATCATACCTTTGGATCGTGGATAAAGGCAAAAATTGATTCATTATCTTTGTGCATCAGCTCCCTGAGGCTGAGATGGATACTTGTCAAAGTGTTGATAGTTTAATGGGAAAACATTCAAGGTCAGAGCAAACAAAATAGGAAAAGGAGAGAGATAAAAGGCTGGCCATTTAATTTGTTGCTGATCAAACTGCCAACATGATGACGCAAAACATTTTTTTTATTTATTTATTTTCTTTTATAAGCGACGTAACTGCTTTCAGGGCTAATCCTTGTTAACTGACTGGGGCCATTTAGCTGACTTTGCTTATTGAACCCTCTCTTTTGATGAAGGGATTCAACAGCTTCCTTGAACTTTATTGTGGTCTGCCTGTTTCACCTCCACAGTCTATGGAATTGATCACCCTTTCATGTAATCATTATCCTTATCACCACCTAGTACAACGCGAACAGGCCAGAGCAAACACTTTGGATTTTATTAATATAAAATTACATTGGCTCACTCCCCACACCACTCTAGTTCTACTCCAAAATTTCCTTATGCCAGTAATTTTCAGTGGAACTGAATATTCTTTTATGTTATTAATCAGAATTCCTTTCCAAAAGCACTTCTCGAATCCCGTTTCGCTTCCTCAATAGACATGGGGCATAGATCCATTTTCTAGTTCAAGGGAATTTAAATAAGGGGGGGAAACGAGAGGCTTATCTGATCAGAAGTGAGGCCTTTGAACAGAAATGCTGACATGATCATTAAATTGTAGCGCAGTAATACAGTACAGTACTGATACTTTTGTTCACCTATTGCTAGCATAATAGATTAGAAGACCCTTTTGACTCGACATCCTCAGCTTGCAAATTTTGTTATTTAAAAGCTTGTGATCAGTATGTTCTCGGTACATTTTTGATAGAATATTCATGCCATGAATATTTAACATGCTTCTTACCCCTCTTAACCCCCTATGCAGCAAATGTCTTTGACCACGCTAAGAAGGTTTCATGCAATCTGGTACCTTGGCACTTTTCCACGTACAGAATAATGGCCACTGTTTAATTCTTTATCTGCAGACTGGGTTTCTGCTTAGTAAGGAATGAGTAAAACGTAGGTTTAAGGGATAACGGCATTGTGACAAGTTTTGCACGGCACTGAAATCGATGCATTATAGGCCCTCAATCCAAAGGCAGTCTGCAGAAATTTGATTAGACTCACGCACTTGATCAAGGGTTATTTGCTAATCCCTCAGCGTCTCGCTATCAACTTCCTGGCGTGACTTGCGATGCTAGCGTGCGCACACGATGTGTCACATCTCCTGCCTCCGTGTCTCTAGTCTAAGTGTCGCATTCCAGTTAAGTGAGTGAAGCTGCCAATCTGCCACACTGGCCAATCACTGCAATCAAAGCCGACTGAAAATCAGCGGATTGCAAGAGGAAGACGGAGCTAATCTGAGTCACAGCCCAAAGCCCAAAGGTATAAAAAAAGAAAACCAGTAATTTAAACGAGGATGGGAAATATGCTTTGTACTGGTCAACCCGGCAGGTTTCTCTAATACAGGCAAGCTTGTCGTCTTTCCCACAACCATTACCTCTATCTACTCATTATGAAATGGAAAAAAGAAAAATAAATAAATAAATAAAATAAACAAATAACAAAAAGTTTATCATCAGGTGAAGTTAAACACCAATTACTGGTATAAAAACTAGTAAGACCATATGCTGGATGGCAGCACTATTTCTCTCCATGGTCTGGCCGTTTCACAGAGCAGATCTGAAATACAATGCGGGAGATGATCGAGTCTTAGTGTCAATACATCACCCCAGAAAATTACCTCTTCTCTGCTTGGCCTACTTTAATCTCTAGCCCTCTATTGAAGGAATGAACACTCTCTCCTCTGTCCTATTGACAACGTAAAATAGGTTTGCCAGCTTGATTGACAACTTTGTCCACCTGACAAAATGTAATGCAGTAGAGGACAAAAAACAGATCAGGAATTCTTTGGACCCAATCTGGTGCTGCCGATTACATTTTCTCTGCCGTCTTCTTCTTTATTGTATCAGATGGGTCTTTTGAAGTATTGAGGTAGAGTGTTTTATTGTGTGTTCTCTGTGTGCCCCTGCATGCGTGTGTATGCGTGGTCGCATAAATATTTGGGTGCATGCGAGAGAGGTAAAAGACTCCACAAAGCTCAACATAAAAGTCATTAGCATTACATTACGCTGACATTTTTGGCATCTGGCTCAGACTTTTATCCAAAGTGACTGAGAATGACAAACACACAAACCAAAAGTGTATTCTCCAGTCACCAAAATAACAACCAGCACCCAGCGTGCGAGAGTTAGAAAGTCAGTGCCCTGATAATATTTCTGGGTGTAGGATTTATTTTTGTTTT
Organism: Xiphias gladius; assembly: GCF_016859285.1. Taxonomy (NCBI): domain Eukaryota; kingdom Metazoa; phylum Chordata; class Actinopteri; order Istiophoriformes; family Xiphiidae; genus Xiphias; species Xiphias gladius. The sequence goes on along the minus strand of NC_053404.1, from coordinate 20,062,453 downwards.
TAGCAATTGAATAATTCAGCGAGCTAAACAACAGGCTGCAATCGTAGACATGAAGCTGCATATCCTGCTAAATGCAAATGTATTGAAAACCAATCAAGTTCTAACCCGAGGATGTAAATGGAACCACTATCACTTAAAGCGATTCATGGGCTAATTTGAGTTTCAGTTATAAAAAGGTTTCTAAGAAGCAGGTTCTTTGGCACCACCCTATGAGACGTCTTCGGCGTTTAAGAAATCTCTGTAAGGTGAATATGAACATATGCAGCGTGACTGAGTGTCATTTGCAACACATGGAGGGGTCAAAACCCTCCATCTTCACGTTAACTAACATGAACGTCTCAACAGCTGGGCCATAGATGTACTGTAGATTTCATGGCCCGTGCTGCTGGCAACGCAAATGTCAAAACATGAAATCTGTGGAAGTGAAGGACTGACTTCGGGGAAAGATTCATGATTAATTGTTATTAAATTATTAAAAAGTATACATCAATAAATAAGTGTATAACATATAAAATGTTCAGAAACCTTTTTTTAACAGGTCTGCACAGTTTGTCAGTGATCTTGAGCAGAGTTCAATCATTTAGATTGAACAAGCGCACTTGTAAAAGCACGGTGATGGACGATGAGGGGAAATGTGCCAATACGTATACCGTCACTTAACAGATTTGACTGTTTTCAAACTAGAATATCTATGAGAGATGCAAGGAATATTGTGTCATTTTACTGCCTGAGGCAAAAAAAGGTAAGTGCGTGCGCGTGTGTGTATAATTCATTACATGAAAAACTGATGATGGTATCAAATTGCTGAGTAGGTACAGTATCTGCTTATCTCCTAAATGCTTATATTCAGTCATTCACTCAGAACCATTAAAAGTAATACTAGTATATCAGTATCTTCACTGAGTTGTCTTATGTTACATCAAATGAAATAGCTTCGAATCATAATTGTCAAATATTTGATCTCTACTCTGAGTGACCTTTCGTCGTGTGGCGTGTCAATGCAATTGCAGCTTCCAAAAAAGTGTTGAAATCACAGTTTCCTTCAAAAGTCTCGCCATCGTGCAACAGTGTCATCCAAAATGTGTCAACATAATTGAATTAGCAGAGGATAATGATGGCCAGTGCTTGGACAGTGCCAATAATTGATGATAGTGAGATATTCAGATATGCACGTGCCCTGATAATGTTGACCTGGTCCAGCTCGCAAAACTGACCTTGTGTTTTTGCATTTTGAGAAGACATTTTATTTTGCTCAGAATAAGGAAGAAGAAAGGGTGAAAACAAAAGTTAACTTTGGCATAGGTCATTGTACTTGAAAATGTCAATGTAAATTATTAATGTAAATGAAAAGAGCGCTGGTGAATGGTTCAGTTATTGAGGCAGGTGGTAACCTCCCCTGGTTTCTTACCAGCATTCAAACACAGAAACTTGTGTGAAAATGTCTTCCCATTCTCCCGAGGTACCACCGGGCTGCCAGCAGCAACAAATCATTATGCGGCCCCATTGCCGCTATGTGTCTTAGATTACTGATGGCACAAAACACAACTGCGAATAAAGCGCACTATATTCTTTCAGGATATTATAGTTTTTAAAGGGAAGGAAATCAACAGCCTGATTAGTGAGGCCCGGTGAGCCGGCATCTCTGCCAAGTGCTAAGGATTCTGTAAGAGAGGGAGCATAAGACAGAGGCAGGGGTTAATGATGCATTTCTTGCACCTTGCCAACAAGATCCTCAAAGCCATTTCCATTAAGTCATGGTTGAACCTGTTTCATTATTTTATCTGACCTTTACAAAAGGTCAGCTGTAGTGCATCTCTGCGGTTATCATTGTGCTCCCAACCGAAACAACGAAAGTACCAGTCATAGTTAAACTATTATATCTTAAGTAAAGCACCAAAGGGCAAGTCAAGTCATAAGTCAAGAGTAAAAATGGCCATGTCCATTGTTCATTGTTGTGAAAATCAAAAGCACAGAATGTTGAAATCAGAAGAGAAGTTTTACGTCATTGCACCATGTAATATTCTATAAATTCACCCATCTTCCTTTATTATTTTTGAAGTATCCAACACACAAAGCACACCTCTTGTGATGCCTCATGCCGTCCAGTTCGCTGGTAGTTTGCCTTGAATTCTAAAACGTATTCCGTGCGAATGTGAAGGTGAAGTGTGTCTTCTAATTTAGTCTGTACTCAGGGACCAAAATTTGGCGATCCAATCCTTAGGGATAAAACGTTTGGAACAGCAACCATTTGCTATTCCAACAGGGGATTACGGTAAGGGGATACTCATCTTAAAGGATAGAATTAGGTTAGGGTAGTGAGTTCTCTCAAGGAAAACTTTTTGTGGAGGTTAGCCAGGCTCTGCCAGCTGGGCTTATGTCTGCAAAGGGAACAAGGGGTAGAAAAAGATGAGAGGCTGTGCTAAGTCTGTTTGCTGAGAATACCAGTTCTGGTGTAACATTTTATATTGCCAGGGCTATTTTTCTGAGTCCATGGTTGGGAGGGGGGTGTCAGTATTTGGACAGAGGGGCAGTGGTGGGGGGGGTCATGTCTGACTTAAATCACAGTAGCAATGCCACTCTTACATGTATTGTAAAAGTCAAATGTATAATCCAAAGTTACAAAAATTATTATCAGCTAAATGTGCCTAAAGTATCAAAAGCACAGGTAGTATTGGGAAGAACAGCCTCCCTCAGATTCTTCATTTCAACAATATACTTTATATATCATGATACTAGATTATTATTACGGATGCAGTAGAAGTTTAAAGTAGCATAAAATGGAAATACCCAACTACTGCATCAAAATTGCACTCAAGTACTTGAGTAAATGTACTGACTGTAGATTTTTCTGGACAACAATGCTATATCCCATCTTATCAGCTGAAATGATCATTGGTATTGAAATGTGTCTGAGAGAGCAACTTTCACATATGCATCGAGCCCAGCAGTGGAGCCCGTCGGGCCTGACTCTGTCCTTCCCCCGGTATTACTGAAATCTATTCATATCACACCGAAGAGATCGAGCTATTTCCCTTCAGAACTGACAATTTCAAGTTTGGGGACAATGAGCTGGTCAAGGTTGCTGTCTAATAAATGACTTCTACTCATGTTTGCAGATACTCAAGGTCCCTTGACATCCACCAGCTGGGATGAGGCACGGTCCCTGACGCTGATGTCACTATGATCAAGAGCACATAACAGGCAGATGCCTCTGAACTGGCTAACAAAAGCTATTTAGATGGAAGACTGCTCCATTGTTCCCTCCCTTCATCTCTCTCTATCTCCCTGCCATGTTCTTCTTCTTTTCCTAGTGTAAAAAACCGGAAGGCATATTCATAAGGGAAGCATAATTAACCAGTCAGGGTTTGGATGAATTCCAGATGTATGAGTTATTATTGCCATTATTGATACTGGCTGGTATGAGCCCTGCTATCTGGGATTAATGCTGTTAGAATTTAGAAGCCTGACACCATCTTACCACTTAGTCCCATGATGAATAGTGTTAGGCAAAGTCATTTGCACTGACACTCACTTACTTCCCCTCATTTTATGTACTTTGCTTGCCTTATTAAGGCTCTTACCACTGGCTTAATTGCCTATTTAGAATTCTCCTCTTTGTGACCTAGATGTGTTTTATTTGGTGAATGTAATTAAGTTACCTGTAAATATCTTTGCTAGAGCCCCATCCATCTCTGTTATGTGGGTACTCTTTTTTTTTTTTTTTAATTAATTTAATGGTTGCTGTGTCTGGACACTATTAACCTCAATGAAACCAAGAGGATGAACCAGTTTCAGTCGTGCTAAAGTCAAGGCATCTATGTGGAACTGCCGCTCAACAGAATTGCATTGGTCCGCTGATCCTCTGGGTTACAGGGCCAGATATTCTGGCAATCAGTATCAGTAACATTTTGATGAGAGAAAAACGGTCCTGTTAAAACGACCTATTTTGGTTGCATTCAAGTGCCTGTTACACCATTTCACAGTGTGTTTGTGTTCTTAAGTCTGGAACATCGTCTCGCCCTCCCCTTTTCCCATAACCATGCTGCTCTGCTTTCAAACTTGTTTACTGTTGTTCCCATCAGCTGTATTCTGTGCAGTTCTTTTCTCAATAAATCGTAGCTGTTTAACACCAGTGCCAGGGAAAAAAAAAAAAAAAGGTTGGCACCAGTTTAGACGTATGAAGGGAACATGCACAACGAGAGTGAGCAGAGGTGCATGAACATGACATGGTTTGCAAAAAACATGTGAAACACGGTGGACGGTCCATCGCTTTGGCCCAGACTGAAATATCTCCACATCAACTAAAGAGTTTGGCATAAAATTTTGTACAAACATTCATCTTTCCCAGGTGATGTTTCCTAATGATGTTAATAGTTTCCTGACTTTTATCCTAGTGCGTGTAGCAGGGTAACAAGTGGTTACAAGTGAAATGTCTCCACAACTCTCAGATCGGTTCGCCATGGAATTTGGTCCAGACATTCTTGTCCCCCTCAGGATGAATTGCAGTCACTTGCAAAAACTCCTGCCATTCCCATCAGCCTCAGGTGTACTTTGGATTTAATGCTCATTATCAAATATTAGTACTCTAGCACGCTAAAGTAAGCTGGTGAACATAGTAAACATTATACCTGCTAAATATTACCATTCAAGCATTGTCACTGTGAAGATGATAGGATGTTGACATTAGCTTTTAGCTCTAAGCACCACTGCGGCGAAGTACAACCTCAAAGAAATGCTATCAGGCCTCTAGACAATTAATCTCGTACTGTACATCAATGAGACATTCATTTTCAGTCCTCACTTTTCTTAGCCACAATACATGAATACCACTTAAGATATTGACAAAATTCAGTGTCTTTAATATCCACAACAGCCTATAAGTCTGTAGCTTTTGCTTCCATCAGAGTAAAAAAAAAAAAAAAAAATTTCTTACTGCACCGTTAAACCAATTCTATTAATGTAAAATTCATGTATCTTTAAATTCATGAGTAACAAAATATCGCCTGTTAAATGTTAATTTAATTTCTCAAGAAAGCTGCAAACTACAGTATCTACAATAACATTAGCCAAGGGGGGGGTAACCTTTCAAGGGAATCCTGATGTGTGGAGTATCCATTAAGAAATGGGACACATCCCATCACTGTCCCTACCTCCAACCCCAAAGAGCGTGGAGGACATGGCGGATGCCCTCTAGAAACACTTAAACGACATGAAGGAACAAGCTCTTCCCTTATTAATGTGCTCTTTTACAAAGCAATACACCACGCACAGTTCCCCCGGGACAAGTGAGTGCGCCGAGTGTAGCGAGCGGGTCTGTTCATTTTTAAAGTTGGGTAACCTGTCCTTAAATGTATTGTAGTAAATCAAGACGCTACTTAACCGCTCTGGTAGGTCTTACTCACATAGTATATAATGTATATAATGATTCATGAGCCAGCGAGCTCAGACAGAAGCTACTACAGGATCACAGAGTCAGAACATATACATGCGTGGATGCAAGATGTAAATAGAAAACCTATTCTTTTGCTGTTTTAATATTACGTCAGTGTAGACTGAGCAGGAGAAATAAAGCAAATTTTACAAAATACCTTTCAAGAGCGATTGGCAGTTTCGGCGACGATATGTCTTCACAATCCAAAGGACAGGGCTGAATGCTTGGGTGGTGCTGTACCTATTAAAGGTGCTGCTTTAGAATGGTGGAAATGCTTACTTTGATTTCCCTCAGGCTTCTTGCTCTCTGAGCAGAATGAAAATGGTGCTTCTCTGGCAGCATAAAAGGTACAACCCGGCACGCAAAAACACATATGTACACATCGTGTCGATGCGCTGTGCTCGCACACACACAAGCTAATTCTATAGGCCTGTGCTCCTGCAGTCCACAAAATTTTTAGCAGTTAAAAGATTCCTTCATTACTGAATGACCTCGTGTGCATTATACGGTATGATGGATGCAGGGATGTAGAGCAGTATGACAAGACGATGGATTATGGTGCACAAGCAAGTTTATGCTTGACACAGTAGTACTCACATTTTAGTCCAGAGCTGAAAACTATACGAGGGGGCATCGTTGCAAAGCCTTATTTATTGTGCGGTATATTTTCAACAACAAAAAAACGCATGCATTGCTTTTTTACGCGCCCACCCACCCACCTACCCACCCACTCGCAGGGCTCACTCTCTCTGTCGTTGCTGATCAAAACACGGGGGTATATTCATGTGGCATCCTGATCTGAGAACTCTGATCCCTAATTGCACATGAGCAACTGATGATTCTCAGGGGCAGGATGAGCAGATGTGCTGTGTGGCCAGGAGCGCTTTGAGTTTGCATTGCGGGCGGGGGGGTCTGGTTTAGCCATTGGCGACTAACACAAGCTCACACACCGTAGGTGGTGCAAGTTGTGGGAGTCCAAAGGTCTTTGTTTTTGCGTGTGCACGTGCACGTGCGTGCGTGCGTGTGTGTGTGTGTGTGAGAAAGAGGCAGGAGAGAAATTGCCAATAACCATTCCCCTTGTCTCATCACACATAAAGCTACAGGCCATTATTAATCATTCAGTAGGTTCCATAGTTTAGTTCACTGCTCATGCTCAGCACCTGTCAAAGCACGTCGCGGCGTGGGGAGGGGGGTTCCATTCGATTAAGTCTCTTTGGCCTTCACATCCTCCCATCAAAAGGTCACCATGGATCCTTGTCTGATAGCTGCTCTCATACTTGTTTTTCATTTACATTTTGTCACACAACCCTTAAACTGAGCCCATCTCACATTTACACATTGTAATCAATTTTCCTCACCGTTTGCCCAAGTCAGGAGCCGTGTGAGCTCGTGTGGCATTTTTTGTGCGAAAGGTTCCTTTTACGTGTTAACTTGGTTATGCATAGAACATCGTTTAGAAAAGTTTGGTTTTACCTTTGGTGCTACTAAGTACTTTCTACTGCTATGATTTTTTTTTTTTTTTTTTCCTTTTTTAAGTAACCAACCCCCCACACACACATATGGTTTCCTGTTTGTTTGGAACATTTTCAAGAGAAGACTTCCCCACCTACTTTTTATAACATTAAAATGTGAATGTGTTTATGAGCTGGCTGTGCCGTGAGCTGCTTTTATCCTAAACAGATAAGCAATAGAGAAAAGCAAAAGTTTGTGTCCATGTCAAAGAAGCAGAGAGACAGAATAAGAAAAGGAGAAACCTAAGTGCACCTCGCACAGGATGGGTGGCCCCCAGTGACCTCGTGTAAATATGAATTACCACTCAATCTCTTTATTTGCTGAGATGCATTTACACGGGTTGGTGATTGAAAGAGATCCCCAATACAGCTGTGTGAAAACCCTGAGACCTCAGCCAACACTGTACCAGCGTGTACGGAAAGAGAACTTGCCTGTCTGCAAGAGGAAAACGGGGTAAAAATGAATTAAACCTGAAATTACAGTGCAGAGAATTGTATTTGCATGGTAATATTGTCGGGGCACTTCTGTATTCACTAAATCTCACCCTGGAACGTTTACTTTACAAATTACATTACAAATTACACACACTGCAGTTTTGCACCGGATTGAAAACACTAAGCCTGCAAAAAATCATGGCGCACATTAGATAGTACCCCGGTGCAGAATGCACTTTTTCGACCCAGCGGATAGACACACTTACAGAAGTATTAAAAAAGGCCGTATGACTGAGGCACCTGTGTTTTAACAGTGACTTAGATCCATGTGCACAAAAAGGACCGGGCCCTTTGTATTCTCTCTGAAGTGGGATCAGAGAAACTACTACATAAATTAATGAATAAACACCCCACACAGAGAGAGATACAGAACAACCCCTGCATCATACTGATGCAACAACAAAGCAATCTAACACTTGCCTGGCTTCTGGTTATTGTGGTGTGTGAAATTTCATGCACTGATTAACATGTAAGGAAGTGGCGGTGGTGTCATCTCTTCATTCCGAGGGCTTGAGCTGCGTCAGTGACGTTCTGATCCCCAAGCTGCACGAGTTCCCCTCCCTGAATGAGGTATTGATTGTTTATTTATTGTGTGTGTGTGTTAGGGAGGGGGGCGAGGGGTTGCACTCTATAAGACAAATAGTCTTATTTTTATTCTACTCCAGTGGTTCAAATTTCTAAAAATAAAAAAAATCAACATGGGGGTTTTGGGGACCTTTGGGGGCCTTTGGGGCCCCTGGGCAGCTGCCTGGTTCGTAATCCAGCCTTGGACCCATTTTAATTTTGCGTAACATAGAATTAACTTTTAAGATTGCTGTTGTAAATTCAGTTTTCTTTTTTCGATTATTTCACCTGCTCTTAAAGTCTCCTAACTTAAAACACTCTATTCTCACAAGCTAATTTGATGCGGCTGAGCCCTTGTCTCAAACGACAGAGATCTCGGTAAATTTAGGCCTGATATGTTGACGAACGAGGTGACAGTTGCTATGGGGATTCGTCAGCTTTCACGGCAGCTCGTCACTATTTCTCGCATGTTTACAGGGACGACAAGCAAGTTTCGCCCGGACTGCGCCAAGGCATGATGTAATAACAAAGGCTGTCATGTTATGTAATGTATTTCCAAGACGCTTGTTTACCAAATTTCCAAGTCTTTTAATAGAGCCCAACTGAAATGCCAATGACTCATTCAATTCATTCATCCGGCAGCAGTTGCCATTGTAGCTAAGGAAACAGAGAGCAGTTGTTCTGCAGTTCCCATGGACATGCACAGTTCCGTGGCCCCATACAGGTGCAGACAGTGACATATAGAATTTGTTTTTGCGGAATCCACAATGACATTTTGCAATTTCAAGACACTGTGTGCTGACAATAAAAATGCAACTGAATGCCAGGCCCCTCCTGTATTTGCAACATCTCCCCTTCCATCATCATTGAACCAAAACAGTCAAAACGGAGTCGTGCTTTTCGCCTGTTTCGGTCCCAAATGAAATGTCACTCCCAAGAGTTCCAGATGCCGGGAAATTAGTTCCTTTGTGTTCACTTTTTATCTTTATAAATCACAAAATAGAATTCCACTCAGGGAAATAAGCGCCACTGTGTGTTTTAAATGTAAAACCAATACATTCCTGACACAGGTTTTTAAGATTCAGATTTCAGTGATAATGCAGGATAAATCAAATGTGGAAATACCAGAGAGTAATGAATATTTCATTGTAAAGCACAGATCAAGCCACATTTAGAGGTCGGGACGAGCCTGAGCAGACAGGGTATGGCAAGTGTATTCCTATGAAAAGAAAGCTAATGCTGTTAAGACTTTTATTTATTCAATTAGCACAGCACTCAGTGGAAATCCTTGTTTATCCACCTGGAGGGAATTCCGGATTCAGGAATGAATTTTATTGGATAGCTGTCAATATCAAACCTTTCCATTATACAGTAGTTTACCTCCAGTGATCTCTGAAGAATTCATCAACAGTCAATCAAAGGGAGTTTATGCACAGCCCTTATTTGGTTTCCTCTTCTCTGCAAACACAATTTGAATACCCAAGGCAACAACACAGTGAAAAGGCATTATACATTCTTCATCTTGCCCCTTACTTTCACTACCATAAAAGGGTTGTTCTGCCTCTGTCATGTCAATCAAGGGCAATCAGGGATGTTTGTGTATCCCAGCTCCAGAAAAAGGAACACTAGGCTGATCTGGAACACAGGAGATAGGATAAAGTCTGTCCCATTAGATGTTTGAGATCTGTAAGATCAGTTAGCCTTTGAAGGATCCTGATATCACAGTCACACGACAAAGCTCTGTAATGTTCTGCACTTCCAGCTATCATGAAACTAGTGCGGCGCCTTCGACTGTGTCTCCAGCTGCATTCATATTGCGGCTGATCTGCAGTAGCGATTTATGTTTAACGGCAACAATTAGCTCCGAAGCAGGAAGTGGCTTTACATTCTTCTAGTGCAGCAAAAAGTCAACACTTTCAATTGTACCAAAACTTAAACTTAAACTTTCTCATCTCAGCCAAGTACATTTAGTTTCTTTAATATGAATAGAAAAAAATATATATATATATATCCCATGAGTCCTTATTGTCCGGTAAACAAATGAAAAACAGCAAACATTTTGCGGATACATTTATTATGAAAATTTTACTGATGTGTTGAGTAACGAATGCAACGTGGGCAGTAGTAGGATCTCAGAAAATGATGGTATAGCTTTAAAAATTAATTCAGTGTTCTTTGTTATTGTTTCTTTGTTCGTCTTTACAGCTCTTATGTCGGCTCATGATTGCTGCTGTTGAAATTTGGTTACATCATTAAGCAAATATTGAGCCATCATCCAAAAAAAAAAAAAAAAAAAAAAAGGTCGTTCAACGCAAACATAGATTTTACATCAAAAGGTATCGAATATGTATATATATTTGGTATCACTGGAATGTTTAAATGACCTTTAGTTAATCGGTGTTTCCCTAGATCTAAGTGGTAAAATGGGTCTTCTTGAGGCAAACCTCTGAAAGTATTTTTTTTTTCCACCTCATTCCACCATCATTCAGCCTTAAGGTGAAGGTCAACAGACAACGCATCCCAACTTTAAGAAATCTCACACTCCCTAATGCTCCGATGACGTAGCAGCGGGGACATATACCTATTGTCTTCAATTATATGAAGACAATGTCAAGATTTCTCAAGCTGATCCGAGGTCTGTGCTGTATAAAGTTTCAGATCCTCTACAATCCTATATATTATATATATCTTATCTCTTACACGGAGGAAGAATGTTACTGGTAGGGCAGCAATGTAGCTGGAGTTGCTGAAGTCCGCTATTATCAGAGACACTTTTTGTGAAAGACGAGAAAAACTCTAACTCTACCACATCATGAATCCTTTGGAATGAAATTCATTTTTATAACACTGGAGATAAAATACTTGTTGAATGCAATATTATAGCTCTGTAGGATTTGTCTGCATATAAACATAATTGATATATACAAAAGCCCTAAATGGGGCTTGAAAATGTCCTCACATAAAGCCTAATGGCACTATAAGCCTAAGTGAATCTGCAATAGATTCCTCTATGACAAGGCTGACTATTTGGCCAGAGGGTCATAAAACAAAGGCTCCGAGTAATTACAACTATGCTTAATGCTTTACAGCTCAGCTCCTGTGATAGTGAATGAGCAAAGAGACAGCTGAACACAATGAAATCTGTTGAAGGACATGCAGAGAATAGCATTTTTAAAAAAATCTAACGTAGAAGAGGTTGAGGGTGAAAAAAAAAAAACGAGGGGGGGGGGCATATCCTCTCTTTACGTGGTCACTATGCCCCTAATTTGATTTGACCCAAGTTCATTTCCCCCCCACTTCAAACAAACATGGCTACTTTGGGCTGATGCTCAATGTTAATGGTGTGATTACTGCTGTATCTTTCCCTTGGTGTGGCAATTTATTTTGCCCCATTAAGCCTCTGAAGCTATGCCCTGCTGACTCAGATGCTCTTAGTAACAAACAGTAATATTGAAACGGCTATTACCACCAAAATCTATCATCTGGAATGGCCAACGAGGTCACAACAAAGTGAACCCCCCGTGAAACGCCCAAAAAGGAAAGCAATAAATCTACACAGAAGTTCTCAGGGAAAAGAAATGCCCTACATTTTTATCAGAAATAACTGACTGTACACCGTGCTTTGCAAGCCGGAGCAAGTGGTCAGAGATACTTTAGAAAGGGTTGAATTAAATGACAATGTAAATTGATTGTTTTATTTTATCATGCTCAAACCATGGTGGAGACCATGGTGGTAAGAGACCTGCAGCTCTTTGTGTTCTGATCAACCGCCTATACCGCTGGTTCATAAGTTCCACCAAAGGCAAATGAAGTGAAAATGAACTTACTCGCTGGAGTAGAACCGGCGACCAAACACCTTAAAATGAGTACTTGGTTAAGGCTGGAGAATGAGCACGGTCACGGTTAGAAGAAAACCAGCAGGAGAATGGTTTCAAGACCCGTGACCCATGTCTCCTCCCTCTACGGACCTTGCGTCTCTATAGCAGCGCCGTCCGACCTCCTCCTTTTTCCTCCTGATGAACAAGAGTCACGGTTCCTGCAGCTTGCTGTCGTTTTTTTTCGCGGGTGAACAGACTTTCATCTCCTCGTTCCTACCCCGTGTAAAGTTGACCGCTATACTAAATGTGACAAGCTATCAGAGATCAGATCTATTATTCACAAAGATTCTTGGCATCATTCACCAACTTGTCCCATTCAATTTCCTTATACATTAAAATTTCAGCAGGACATTGTGCAACACTGTGTAACCAGTGTATCTATTTTTTCGTTATGACCCATTTCAGTTTTCATTCAATATTAGCCCACCGGATTTTTGACTAATTACACTAAGTAGATCAGTGTAATCTATATCTGAATAGACTATGCACGTCACAGAAAACATCTCCCGAGCTGCAGACTGGAACCGCAGTTGGCCTATGCATTTTCAGAGGTTTAATATTATTAGCGAGGACTCTGCACCCCCGGCTCACTGATCTGGCCAATCGGATGGTATAGTCGGAGGCCATAATCACATTTGATTTGACATCAACACAGCTCTCTGGCGTGAGCCCAAAATGCCGGCCGAAGAGAGGAGGCGTACAGTAACAGTAGGAAAGCGGCTGTGAATTAAGCAAACGTCCATCGATTTATGATGTGATCTTGCTCATTTACCATTTAAAGTCAAAAAGCCAATAGTTTACTCTCATGTGGTAGCGGCGTTGCAGAGTTTACCAACCACTAAAGCATGTGGTTTGGGGATGTGTCCTTTCTGACTATGATGAATTGCCTGCAGTTTATCAACATGAGTTGGCATATGGTGCGAGGACATGGCTTGACGGGGTGTCAATCAATCTGTCTGTGATTTCAATGTGCTCGCATGATTTTCTTGGCCCATGGTGAGCAGTAATCCCAGGATACGTCCTGAGCAGGCATTAATTCAGCTCCAGAATATTCCGAGGTAGATTTACCGGATGTTAGGCTACGGTGAGCTATCCACCGAGGTTTGACGGATTTGAATTTTCTGCCATTTTAAAGCAAGAGACATCCTTATTCTAGCAATCAAAAACAACATTATTAGGACCTTTGAAGTTATTTTGACTGGTCTCATTTATTCCATGACCTTTTTCATTTAATATGAATCCAGACTTCTGGAGAACCACGCGCACTTCTGCAGATAAATTACATTAGGATCCTTATAAAAAAAAAAAAAAAAATGAGAAAGAGAGCAAAAAAAAAACTTTTGGTAATGATCAGGTAAAAGTGCGATCACTCTCTCACACGCACACAACATTTACTGACGTAACTGCACTACATCTTTACTGATACCTTGGGGTTTGAGAATGATCTCAGAGGTTTCCCAGCCTTTGTGAACAATGATAGGCTCTGTAGTTTTTGGAACAACTCTAGTAATTCTCCTCTGCACACAGTCGGTAGCATGGTTTGTAATATCACAGCTCGTCTTCGCAGTTAGGAAAGATTGGCTGCTTTTCATCCTCTAGACTGACCAATCATTTCTACAAAGCGATATAATCCAGCAAATTAAACATTAAAGCTTTTCATTTCACTTTTTCCTACATGTATGCTTTATCTTTACTTAATTGTTGCCAAGTGTTTTGTATTATTGTGTGCGTTATTTGAGCCGAAATCGAGGAGCTGCCTCCTTTAAAAATCACTAAAAACTTTATTACAGGTTGACATTTCATCCCAAACATCAAAGTCATAAAAGTCCGGGCATATAGTTTGGAACTGTAATCATTTTTTTGTTGATGTCGTTGAAACGTTGACCACGAGAAAGTGAGAGACCCACGGGACCTTGTTTCTTTCTCCGAGAGGATACCTCAAAACTTTCGACCCTTATCAATAAATCCAAATTTCTTCACCTTTTCCTTGGGGTGTTAAAAAATTAAAAAGGATTTTAAAAAGTGGGTATTTACCAGGTGTTTAGGTTCAGGTAAGCTGTCAGTGACTGATGAATACATAACATGAGGTGGATCAATAAGAGCCACTGCACGATGTAAAAGGACGCCAGGCATCAATCTCACTGTTCGCTCTTGTTAGCCGCCTGGATGTGATTTTGATGAATAGAAAATGAATTATGGGTAGATTTACCTTTGACTCGTCACACTGCTTGCCAGGTGTCAATCTTCCATCTCGGCATAGCATGAAATATGACTGATGGTAAACGACTGTGACAGCTGGATAAAGTGCGAACGGTTTCTGGGGTCTTTTATCTATTTGCTCTCTGTAAATGTGTTGTTTTCTGTTGGATTTCCGTCTCGTTGTGGGCGGATGGAAGCATCTAAAAGTTGGTTTCATTTGTTTTGCTTTTTTTTTTCCATCGCAGATGAAACATTGCTAGTTACTCATCTTTTAAAAATGAAATGATACTTTATTTTAGCCATGTATTGAGCTGCAATGCACTATTTATGAGCATACAGGTTCTGTGAGTTAAAACAGGCCGTGAGTATATATAGTGTATAATGCAATACACGCATTTACCCCCATATGAATGCGTAAAGATTTATGAAAGGAAACCGTGTTAAAGAATAAACGAGAACGGACGTGTTATGCGGCATTGTGAGTTAAAACAGATGGTATTGTATGTATGGAGCCGACGCAGTGTTCATTTGATGAAGACCTGTCAACAAACACGTTCACAGGGAGGGGAGCAAGTGCACCTGACTGCCCGGTGAATAAGACATCACTCTGGTGGTACGACGTTGTGCATTTGTCAGGTGATTGCGTCTTAAATTCCGCCGGGAGCAATTTGACATCAGGTCAGCAATTTGTGATTTGCTACTGCTGCACGTTAAATATAATCAGTCAGCATTTACGTGGTAATATGGTATGCCTGTCATGCAACATATATATATATTTTTTTTCTGGATAGCATTGTGTTTTTTCCTTTTCCTCCTAAATGCGAATGCCGGGTGAATACCAATGTCTGTTTCTATAAAATAAGAATGTTGATGTGTGTCAGGTCTGCCGTGCATCCGGCTTTCTCAGCGCTTCATTTCTTTCGACCGAAAAACATTCGATTTTTGGTTTTACTGAAACAGCGGCGTGGCTATTATCGGCAGACAAAATATGCATTTGACTCGTCTTTCACGTGGCACACTAATAATGGCTTCTTCGCCTAATCCTACATATTCCCTATCTACATATGTATGTACAAGAAGCCAGAGTTCTAAACATGAAAATCAGGTCATAATACATATTTAATGAGTCGGCATTAACCTTTATGGTGTCTGTGTGTATAGGCCTATGTGCATTTAAATATAGACTGTCTCAGGTTTTGAAATATAATTCACTAACGCTTTAATTGGCAGTGATAGGGGAGTTGTACTTTTTTTTTGTTTAATTGAGTTCAGAAATGTGTCCAGAGATAGTGAAAGGTGTAAGAGATAACAAAGGTTATGTGTTATTTTTTTTTTGGTGTAATTAGATGTGACAACGGCTATGACTTCAAGTCATTTACTCCATTAATAACGTAACTTCCAGATTATGATCTCGCACGGAATGACCTGCTAAAGATCTGGTGAGTGACAGAGCTTCCATATCTTCCACTTTTAATGATTCTTGATATATGAGGCAGGTCACTCAAGTACAGCCTGACAAGAGGTTAGCTTAGATCAGGTCCGGGTAGTTTACAGGGAGCTAACTAAAAAGGCATGAAAATTGACTTTTACACCGGCAAAAACCTGTGCAACTACAGACGTAGCACAAACGAACCATGTAAACTACATATTACATAGAGGAAATGCACACATGCATATGTCGCATACCAACCCTGTCCAGCAGAAATTACATTGGTATACCACTACACAGTAACAGAAAACACCCTTTGGAGGGAAACGTAATCGCTGGCTCGATTGTCTTCAGAGGCAGTTTCGTTGTGGAATGTATGACGCGCCGCACGGCGGAGTCACCGGTAGGCGGGTGGGGTGGATGGCGGGCACACAGAGTGCAGGGAGACCGGGGTTCGCATCCGGTGGCGAGGTTCAGGCGACACCAGCGCTTTGGTTGGGATTAGGGGGAAGTCCCGGTTTTGATTAAATGTAGGGAAAAACTCGCGAGGCGAGCTTTTTCTGTAATAAACCACACCGCAATCTTTCCCTAACCCCGACCCGCGCTGCTGTGAGGTGCCTAGGCATAACCGTAAAAAAAAAAAAAGTTTAATAACGCTGCAGTCACGGCAAGCAGATGTTGTGGAGAAAGATATTTTGGCAGAAAACAAATAGCTTACCGACGCGTTCTGTATCAATATATATCTGCAAATCGCCAAAGACGCACATTAACAACGTATCCTCATTGCGTTAACAGAAAACGAAATCCGGGTGCGATCACATTTCCTTAAAAAATGTATTTGCTGATGCAGTGCGGTTGTATGTGAACATTAGTTCTATGAGACGGGGCTGCACGGCTCTCACCCGAGACACTAATTCACAGCGATGGTTCTTCACAAAAGCCCCCACATTTACAGACTACAAATCTGCAATAGCAAATGCATTACACAGATAGCTGATGCTACCTGAATGTTTACATTTTTAATCGGCATCATGAGGAGACATTTTTATTGAACACATCTACCAAGCTGCCAAATGCGGATACGAAACTCATCTGTCCACTGAAAAAAATACTTCAGTTGGTTTTTGTTATAACATCTGCCTGGAGCTACTATAGCTACTGAAGAGCAAGGTTCTCCGGGACTACGTTTGGGACTCACAACACTTGGACAAGATGGTGGTCCTGGCTAAACACTGTGACTCGAAACATGAGAGAGGACGCTCTGACTTTATTAACATAACACAACCTTTCCCTAATCTCAACCAAAGTGTGTTTGCTGCCAAATCTAAAGAAACTGAAGATGTCAACCCCAGTCCACGTTTGTTTGTTTTTGTTTTTTTTAAAAGGACCCTATCATGTATCTGTGTTTGAAAAGATACAAAAACCTCAAAAAACCTTAAAAGGGAGTGTTTCATCTCCAGATGTCTCTTGACACCATTGTTGTATTTGACAGATTTCCCCTGCAGACGAGGCGAAAGTGGCTTTCACTCTATAGTCTCATTTCAGCTCTTTTTGATTGGCTCAGGTTCGGTCATTTTACACGGTGTCGAGCACTGACATGTATCAGCATTTCACCGAGTTCTATTTACCGTGACAAATCTTTCCGTCACTTGCGCTGACGGCTGCTATCTCCGACAGCCGTTTACAACATGGTGATTTTGATGTTCGCTTTAAATTTGCTGTAATTGTCTTTTTTTTATTTTATATTGGCCAAAAATAAATGTAAAGCAGAATAAAAAAACATGTAAAAATCAATCGCGCGGGACCTACTTTTGGGACCACTGATCTAGGCAGCGATTACATTTCCCTCAAAACGTACTGTATTTGGGAAAAACAAATTAGAAGTGACAGGTTTGCAGAAAAAAAGACGTACAGCTGTGGCAATGGTTTAATCCTCCGTCATCCGTACTGGAGGGCCTGAGCACTTCGACGGGACATAGAGGGCTATAAGGGTTATAAAGTCAAAAAAAGTGCACATGGAACTGATTTCTCAAGTTGATGCATCCGATCAAGCGTTTGTTGAAGCAATGTCAGCTCCTTTGCTGGATGCATTTTCACTCACTGTTCTTCTTCAGTCATTACAGGACTGACGTACACTGACACCACAATTACCTTTTTTTTTTTAGGTATCTACTTTTTCTTCTTTGCCAGGGTTGTTATATATTTAGCTATAGCTACGTAGGACCGGCCAATTGTCCAACGGATCTCTCCGGCGACAGCAATGTTTGCTCTGAAAGTTGCCTGAAAACCTCCACGAGCATAAAAAAGAAGGGTGAAAATTTGACGAAAGCTACAGGAGGAATAACAGAGTATTATTAACAGCTGAAGATGCAAAAGGGTGCCCGCTCGACGCACTCATATGAAATCGCCCTGAATGTTTTCATTTCCGGGGAAGAGCAGTGCACTATTGTCGAGGTATCCACACTAAATGAAGGAGGAGGCGAGTGTGGCGATCGACACGGTTCGTGAAGGGGAGATACAACCTGTCCATCTGATAAGAGAATCCAGGGTACAGAAGATTGGGGTTTATGACATGGAGGCTGGCATTAAACCGAGGCCCGAGGTTACGCATTTATTGAACCGCGGCAATTTATGGATCTTTTGCCCGTTTGTACCCCACACTTTGACACAAATGCAAAGTTAGTTACGTTGATGGAGAGGATAGATACTTATTAGATTACAGGCCTGATCCCAATTACTTGGTCCTGAGACTGCAGTCAACAGACAGATAACAGTGGTGATTTCCAGGCACGGTAAAGGTTTAAAGAAACATCATCTATTCATAATTATTTACCTAATCATTTGATTCAACTGATAAGTGTAATAATTTGCAGAGCATGTCCTTGTATTTGTCCTCTCTTTTTTCACAGACCTCGATCACAATTTTTATTTTTTATTTATTTTTTTAACAAACCATACGTTTCTATCTCTCGCTCCATTTTCTGGCTAAAATGTATGGTTGTTTTGTTGATGGAGGAATTATTGTTTTCGAAACATGAAACTGAAAGGGAATGAATTTCAGGTAAGAGTTTGCAATAGAGACCCTCTAATCATACCACCTACAGCGCATCAGATAAAAGGCTTTACATTGCCCAACCTCTGCTGTGTTTATTCTTTGAATGTACAGGGGTGTGTGCACTGGCAGTCTGTCTCCTCTGATCAGTCAGCTGAATGCACAGGGATACAGCAGGAATACGGGATATTATAGAGTCCATGCAGAGTAGAACAAACAGTATCCGCACCGCACCCCGAGAAATATTCTCTGCTCTGCAGCACCAAGCTTGCTGGAAAATTCAGAGAAGAAACACTTCCTCGTGGAAACTTTTCTTTCTTTTTCTTTTTTTTTCGTGGTGTCTCTCATATCGAAGCTGGATGAGCGTAAAGATGGCAACAATAATATCACAGCTGAATGGAAGTCATTACATGTGTTCAGTATATTTTTTTTCCTCCTCTAGTTCCACTTTCTAGTGGTAATCCTATTTTTTGTATTCATTTTTTCTTTATTTACTCAGTTTGGTTTGGTGCCAGGCAGTCACGGCTGCGATATTTTTTGCATTCTGTGTTCCACCGATCACTTAATCAAACTGGGGCTGTACTTTGATTCAATTTTTTCTCTTATTTTTCTGTCCGTAGAGTTTTGAGTTTCTGTAATCGGCTGCCCTATTCTCCCTTTCTTTCAGCTACGGTGGTCGTCACTGCTCATGGTACCTACGATATTCCAGACTCTGCCCAGCGTCATGTTTTTCTGGACTCGGAACGAGTTGGACGTTGAATCACTATCGTTTTGTTAATTCATTTGTCAATTGATGAGGGGTTTTGCAAACGGTACACGAGGCGAAGCAATTAGTCAGTTAGTCAAATGATAGTAAATTAATCCTCAACAGTTTTGATAACCGATTAATCATTTGTTTGTCCTGCGTGTTTTATTTGCAGAATATCTAGAAGAGGGTAAAATGTAAAGAGTCGGATAAAAATGACAAGTTGAAACACAAGGAAATATTCGTACGATTACGCAAAAGGTGCAGTCTGAGACAAAATGGCAAAAGGCTTATTGCGCGGCTCCCGTAGAAGAGCTGACAATGAGGGATTTCTTAACACACTTTTACACAAAATAAAATTCAGAGAATTTTGTTTCCGTACCTGATTAATCTTGTGATGTTTTGCAGGGTGTGTACTTGTCCAAGCTGTATTATAGTAACTTCTATAAGGGTAAACAATGGAGTAATATAAAGATAACACAGTGATTAAATTAAGCCTGTATCTTGTTTTTTTTTGCTATTTTAGACTAAATCCTATTAATATGTGATTTCCAGTTCAACCTATTATCTACAATTATTCCATGGAATCATGATGAAGTGACTCTCTCCAAAAGCATATTACCTGTACGAATGCATAAAAAAAAATCATAATAATAACTTTATTGATCTTAAGCCATTTCGACACGTGATTTAGTTCATTACTCCAGATGGCAGTTTAAGTCATGCGTCAGTAAAAACATTCCAACATTTTGTGGTTTAAGTTTTTTTTAGATGTAGAGAATTGTTTTCTTTTCTGTGATTCTTCTGTGATTTAAGTGACTGTGAATTGTATATCTGAGTTTTGAACAACACAACAAGACCTTGGGTTCCCTGAACTTGCAATAGGCAATTTTTCACAATTATTTAGACGTGATTATTTGAAAATGAAAATAATCGGCCGTAACCTCAACATTTATCGGACTGACAATATCAAGGATTATTAGTAACAAGCTGCCATCACACCACAACTGGTAATATGAGAATGTTTAATTAATCGCGTAAATCAATTGTCAAAGTCTTTGTGTCTTAAATTTGAAGTCTGGCAGAGTTACTGTATAATCCCTCGAGAGAAATATGCCTTAATAGGATCTGTGCCAACAGCATTACAAATACTCTGATGTTATTCATTTCACTTCAGGAACATACAATATAAACATACACACGTAATGGTGTTTCTTGAAAATAATGTAAAAGAACACTGTCAAAACTATTTCTTTCTCTGAATGGCACATTTACACGTGCAATCCAACTTGAGTTTTGGATTTTCGAAGCATCCGAATCGGACCATTTCCGAAAGCACACATTTCTTAAGGGGGCCTCCAATCTTTGCAGAAACCCCAAGCTTCTCTACAAGCATCTTTGATCTTTAAGGCACCCCGAGGAACCCCTTAATTTTTCCAGTGTTCGGGAGGTTCTGTGGTTGGACGGATGATCGGCCCATATTGTGTTACTAGTCCACAAAATGGGGGGGGGGGGATTAAAAGCATA
This sequence comes from Xiphias gladius, assembly GCF_016859285.1. Taxonomy (NCBI): domain Eukaryota; kingdom Metazoa; phylum Chordata; class Actinopteri; order Istiophoriformes; family Xiphiidae; genus Xiphias; species Xiphias gladius. The sequence continues at coordinate 20,041,622 of NC_053404.1, read as the reverse complement.
TAGGCTCCACAGGGGATTAGCCAGAGCCAAGGAGCAGAGACTCTGAGTGGTCCATTAAAATGGAAGGGAAGGAGGACAGGGTTATCCATCTTATTCGTGTAATAAAGGTGCAATTGATCTGTTCCAATTACAATGAGAGCCCAAGAACATGAGGTATTCAGGTTTGTTTTGGTTAGCACACCCCATGTCTAGAGAGAATGGGATTTAGCTGCAGATGGCAGTCATGCTCAAACCGGGTCCACCCTCCTCCTCCTCTGGCACATTACATTTGTACACGATGTTTATCTGATGCGCATTACTGTATAGTGAAGCGCAGTCTGTTATTGTTTCATTACGATAAAGCTTTTGTTCAAGCTGTGGTGTTCCGGGAACCGTGTGCAGAGCAGAAATACAAATTCTGAGTATAAGCATATCCATAAACGCTTATGGCAATCAAGAAATGGCAGACCTCCGAAGGTTTCCTGTCGACATTCATTCGATTTCAGACATGGGACCACAAATATTTACTTATGTGACTAGATGTGATCAAGTGCCAAACAATGTACAGCTCCAATACTTCACATGCTGTCAGATGATCAGCGTGGATAATCAAAAGATTTAAATATTGTATATCCAAGCTGTTATAGCCAGTTGGTGAAACATTTGACAAATGCATTCTCTCTCATTAATGTCCCAGTAAAGCTGAAATTTTAAAATGCCTCCCCCCATACCTAAATGTTTTTGTGGTTTGGAGCAGAAATATCCCATAACTATATTTCTGTATTACTGTTTTGTTGTGCTGCAAGCAAGAGTTATTTTCATTACTGATTTATCTCATAATGAGTTTATTGACTATTGTATTAATAGTTTGGTCCATGGGATGATAGAAAATAGTTATACGAAAATTGAATCAGCATTTTCCAGCCGCCAAGTTGACTTATTTAAATGTCTCGCTTTACCTGACCAACAGCACAAAACCAAGAGATAATTAGGGTAATATCAAACAAAAACAGGAAAACCAGCGAATACTCACAAATATTGCCTCTGGACACAAACCAGTCAGTGATTATGTTTCTTTAAAAACATATTTTACATTGCAGTTTAGTGGTACATGCATGTAATTTCCATAAAACGGGGTCGGATTAACACCAGCTCCCTCCAGAAGAAAACATACGTATGCCCTTTGGTGAATACAGTTATACAAAGCTACTTACAGCCCATTAAACTGAGTCATCATTAATATGGATGATCCTAGTGGGAATTCAGCACGTGACCCCAGAACCACAGCGGGGGCAACACTCTACTCGAGGCACACCCAAGTGCGAATACAACAAACTGAAGCTTCATGTGAAAACTACAACCTTTGTGTGTTATTAATATTACTGATTTCATACCAAAACTCATATGCAACAACACGGAGGCTCAGCTTTGTGTCGGGATATCCTGTAAATGTATTTGTACGACGTGGCCTCATCAAACTAGTAAAGTGATGTAATGCCCTTTCCAGACCGCAAAATCTCTGCCTGCGTCAGGTTCAGAAGACGACTGTGGGAGGGAGGCAGCTTTGAATCTTTACTTGGTCGTGGAAAAAAACAACAATAAGATGTTCTCTATATAATGTTCACGAGTCTACGCAAAGTCCTCGCTGACACCAGCCTCACTGTCTGCACACTACTCCCACCTGGGACTTCCGGTAGCAGTCCCGCACCTCCTGCCGCACCGGCACTGGGTCGCAGTTTTAACTTAAGTGTTTGAACCGTGGGGAAGGATTTCAGTGTGTTCGCTCGTGATTTAGTTAAGTTTGACACGGCCTCAGTTGAAAAGGTCAAACCTTGGATGGTTTTTATTTACCTGCTGGTTTTTTTTTTCTCCCCAATGTTTGGGAATATTGCTGTGTACACCCAGTTTTTCTCGAAAAAAAGACCAACAGATGTATTTATTATCGAGCAGTTAACAAAATAAAAGGCTGTACAGTTCAATGGGAAGCCATGTGAGTAGTAGAAATTAACCCTGTAACATAAAAGTACACACCCGTTCAACATGACACATATTCTGTTGTTCCAGTCTGCCCCCCTCCCCCCATTTTCAAGCCATGGTATGTCCTGCTGCATCCATGACTTATGGTATAATAAACTGATTCACCTCCCAGTGGAGGGCCAGGGCTGTGACCCTTGTAACGCATAGAAGAACGAATTGTAAAAAATACACAATAGATCCTGAGGTTTTTTATGATGCTAAGATTTGAAAGTGAAATACAAGCTCTACAGGAAGCCGATGATGTGAAGGATGTGCTGAGCGTTCTCGGTTTTGAGTAAACAGCCTTGTATCAGAAAGGGAAATGCTACCACTATTTTGATAGCTACTGACATTTTCCCTAATTGTGTTTCTCTTCTTTTCACTTATTCTTTCCTCTGACCATAAATAAATTCTGGGAAATGCAAACATTTTTCTCTGCAGTCTGGTACATGAACTTTTGAGAGTCTGTGAGCTTCAAGGTGAAGGCATGTGTCATCAGCATAGCAACTAAAATCTGAGTTTTGGATTGTTTGTGCCAAAGTACATCTGGGAAAGAACTGAAACTATAACTTGACTTATTCTGCACTCTCTGAACGCATACTAGCCAATAATTCCTGCAAACCTCTACGAGCTAAGGTTTCTGCCAGTTGTTTTTAATGCAGCAGTGTTCACTGGTGCAGTTAAAAGTAACTCAAAGGCCTTGTTCATACTGTGGCCTTACGTGTTCTCAGATTTTACATATCTCATCATTTGTAATCTGCTGGAACAGAAGGAGGATGCTTTTTTTGTTTTTTTGCTTTTTATGGATGCTGCAGTTCACAGTTTTGTCAGTTCCTATTGGGACCACGTGGTCACATGCCGTTTCAAAATTGCACCCTGTGACATGTGACCTATAAGTGACTTGTATTTCAACACTCTGATCAAATTTTATCTTCGTTACTGTGACGATAAGTAAATGTCACATTGTTCACTTGAGGCGACTCATTATTGTGGCACCAGCAGACCAGAGAGAGAGCGTCGCGGTGGATGACAGTGATGCGCCAAGACGACAAATGACTGACTTGAGTATGAGGGGAGAAACCTCAATGTAATCATCACTGGAATAGATATGTATTGAAAGCAATAAAAGGAAGAATAAAACAGTACTACTTCCAAGGTGATATCTGAGCCGATTACAACTGAGCACAGTGAGACTAAGTAAATGTAGCAGTCTCTGTGTTGATAAGTGTTTTTTTTTGTTTTTTTTTTCCCTCTCTATAGGAATTTTAGATCTACTCCTACTTAACAGCCGAATTATTAAATAACTTTACTCTTTCCCATTGCTTCTCTTAGATGAATGAGATAAACATGTAAGCACGGATGCCCCCCCCTCCCCTCTCCTTTACATCTTTTCTACATTCCCTTTCATATGCCAGCGCTATTCTTTTTGATTAAAGTTTTATAGCAAATTCAAACATCACTGGAAAGGTACTCAAAGTTTAATGCACCTGACAGTTGACACAGTCGAACTGCGTGGACAGACGCGTCGCGCTGCGCTGAAGAGCAAACCTGATTTGGATAGCTCCGAGCTGAGATTTAACTCTTTTGTGGGGGACATCACTAAGTAACCACTTTTACAGCTACGCGCATAATAGACTCAACAATAGACTGATGAGACGCTGTCAAATTGTCCAGGTCTGCCTCAGCTAAGATTATTAACCAGGGCTTATATCTGTGTATCCAAGTTATAAAATATGCCTTAAAATAACACTTTCTGAAGGCTAAAATTGGTGATAATCAATACACTTAAAAAGCACTAATGTATACGATATTAATAGTATGATATACAATGATATTAATACTATTAAGGGATAAATGAGTCTGATTGGCTTGCAATGGTTATTTTTTATGTAACTACTCGTGTGTGTCTGTGTGTTGGTGCCGTGAGTTGCTCTGAAGAGATGATCTGACGCGTGCTTGCTAAGGCAGCTATTTTAACATGCTGCACTCTTTGTATATTTTGCCACCTTCGAGGTTACGCTCGATGGCGTGAAAATATACACCAGATGTAGTTGCCACGTTATTGAGCGCATCGCTTGCTCCTTCAAGCTTTGTCTGGCAAGTTCACAGCTCGCTGTCACTACCCATGCCACTCGCTGTTAATATTCAATCGACACTTTGATACTGTCTTTAGCGTCGAAGGTGACGCCAGCTCCCTATAACAGATTCAAGCGTTTGGTGTAAAGGGAGGGAATAAGCGGGGACGAGGGCTGCCTTCTCATAAGAGTAGCGTTCAAGTCAGTCCAAGGTGGCCACGGTATTTACATATTTTTTATGCCCACCCAACCATTTAATCACTCACACCCCTGGGACCGAGGCAAACAGTGGCAACTCCGGAAGAGACCACTCCCACAAGGTTAGAATCGCCTCACCACAGACACAAAGCGATCATTATTAATAGCTTTGTGTGCACCATTACCACGCAGGGCTTAAGCTGACCTAAAAAGCATCGGGCTGCTCTTATGGTTTGCTTGCTTGAGCCAAGAAAATTATGCACCGACTCCGTGAGACCTGTTTCCGAGTGGCTTCGCACATTCACCTGCTAACCTCCGCCATACATTGCGAAGCCTAAACGGTGGTGCAGCGCATGGCATTGCCAATGGCAGGTCCCCCACGTACTGACTGTTTAAGCCCTTAAGACAAACACCATATTAATTAACAGTCGGATTCTTAATTAAATGCCAGTACATCGGACTAGCATTTAGCATTATGATTATGATGATTTTGAAACATATGAAACATGTATTACACACATAAGTCACACATCCCAACGCTGCAGCTTCAGGTTAACAAATTCAGTTCCTATGATTTATAATGAACTCCTGCCTTGTTCTTTCCTGAATTAATAGATAAATAAATGAATAAATACACATACATTCATACATACATACATACATACATACATAAATAGCTCCATGGCCCAACCAGGGAGCACATAAAGCACTTAACCCCACAGCTAGATAGAAGTGTTTGTCTGTGTGTCAACAGAAGATGAGAGGGGGCAAAACAAGTAGTCACTGTGGGTGGAAAGGCATATTTGTTATGATAATAATTTACAGCACATCACATATCCACCAGAGCTGTGTGTGGCGCTCCCTTGGTAATAGTATTTTCTCCATCTGTTGAATTGTTCCTTTGACAAATTTCGTTGGTTTTCATACGACGACATCTGGCCCCCTTTATTGTTCTATGTACCTGTTAATATTCCATTATCTATTTCAATTTTTTGCTCTGCGCGCCAGTGGCTTTGAAATTGCACACACATTCAATTTTTTTTTTTTTTTTTTTTTTCGATTCAGCACAAAGAATTGTGACCTACTTGAAACCTATGTAACGACGGCCACCATTCTGAAGGAGCACGGGCGCCACTCGAGCCAAAAGGCCGTGTTTAACATCGAAAAGATATTGGTGGGGTATCGCTTTTAGCTAATTACCTTACAGTTTACGAATAAAGTATATACTTAGGTTAAGCATATAATGTTCAGCAACACCGAAAGCTTTCGATGACAAGAAATAGCTTGCACATCACAGTAGCTATTTGTCTCAACCATTTCCAATGATGAATGGTACAATACAATTCATCATTTACAACAACTAGTTATCACAGTAAAAGAAAATAAAAGGACTGGGAAACAATGCATCATTTATTGGAGATTTGCTGGAGTTCCACTATTTACTGCCATTAAAAAAGTCAAAGTCTTAGGGTTCTTTTTGCTCAGAAAAGCACTTAAGGACAGTCATAATTGAGTCGGTGCATCTTCTTAATCACATATAACAGCACAGCTGAGCAATTGAGAAATTGCTCTGTCTTTTATTTGCACTCATTGGCTTCATTAGTTGATGTCAAAAACTGGAGGCCTAGCCCAAATTGCTTATCGACTGGGCTTTTAACTAAATGTTACAACTGTGTATGGCGTGGATGTCCTCCAAATATCTTTAACAACCATCTGCAGTAATAGGATTTTGCCCATTCAGTGAATCATAAGCAGCATTCCTCAAAGTATTATTATACTGACAATGGAAGTAATGGTATTGCCTTTAAGATTATTATTCCTATCAGCTCGTTTGTTTTTCTCTTCTCTTGCCCAGGCCTTAATTGCGGTATCAATTAGAGATGACAATTTTCAATTAGAATTTTATCAGAGCAAGGACACCGGATAGAAAATTAGGTCGCTCATCCAGAGTACGCTCAAAAGCTAAGATCGACAGACTGCATTATTTCATTATGGCCGGCTTCTTCCCCTTTATCCCTCGTATAATGCTACCATCCTGTGATGTATATAAACAAGAGGAAACTGAGATCGAATCCTAGCCTGGTAGTTAGAGAGGACAAATTGTAAATGTATGATGTTATTTAAAGGAATATATAATAAGTTATCTGTTATATGGGAAAAAAAATCTGTAATGTGTATTGAATCCTGATTCCGGTTGATGAAGTTGATCATTTTAATTTCCGAAATCCTTCCAGTTTCATTCGATCGTTAACATAGTGGAACTATTCACACATTTTAGTGAACTGAGATATAAAGACCAAAATATCATATCGGAAACCTTCGGGGGGGATAATTTTTGGAAAAGGAGCCAAAGATGAATGAATTACCTATGCAAACATAAGCTGTGACGAGAGAAGCGCATATATGGACTGTAATGGAGAACAGCCAGGAGGAGCCGCAAGGGTTTAAGTAGTGGATTGTGTTTTATTTAGGAAAATAAAGATAATTTTGTATCAAAATCGTTGTTTGACCTTAACTGACTGTGTGGGGGTGTAATTGCTAAGATGAGGGAAATATCAGAGTCTTTCCAACGTCACACGCAGCCTTAAGCTTTTATGAAAGCATTAAGTGTTTGTTTTTTTTTTTAAGAAAAAAAAACACAAAAAAAAGGAAAAAGATGTAAATGGGCACATCAGGCTACGTGTTCGTTACAAATGTTGTCATCCGTTCAGCTCAGAACAAACACTGGATAAAAATGACAGCATGGCTGACACACAAGAAAAAAAAAAGATCAGGTTTGATCCCTGAAACAGCCACACTTTCCCCAGACAGCCTTGCATTGTGGGAGACATTAAGCAAGGACGCTGAGCATTCAGGTATTAAGGTTTAGCCCGAATCTAACACTCTCTAATTAACCTATCGTCAAAACATTATCAAAAATAATAAAGCGACATCCGAGTCAGGATTTTGTTGCATGTTGGTGGCCTCACTAGTATGCAGGCTCTGTCTTTTAGTGGTTTAGTGTTATGTTAGTGTTACAGGTAAGCAAAGACCCGACCCATGCAGGTGAGGGAATTTAACACAGATACATTCGATTAATTTGAACTTGTGCTTTTGGACAATGTATAAGATGTCTACATTGTGAAAATCAAGTTATTACAATTCTGAACAAAACTGTGACTTTTAGTGAAAAAAGTAACGTAGATGATAGTTGGGCCGATTAGCCACCGTGGGTCGTGACAGTCTCGTAAACGGTGACGTGTCGCAGTCCTGGCCGCTGCTGAGACCCTGGGTGGCCCCCCCCCCCCGATTCCAGGTTCGCTCGCAGCCTCCGGGCTATCCGAATTTAACAGATTGCAAAATGATCCCGGGCACTGATCTGTGCTTCTGGTTCGTGCCTGGTGAAACAGGGAAGCAAAGCCGCCGCGCTCAACCGAACGGAGAACTTGGTTCACTCCGTCCCCACCTGCTGGGTACAGCAGTTGTTGTTTTCCTGGACATACATAAAGATGACAGCTTTGCAAGTGGTCCTGGTCTTTTATTATGCTTGCTCAAGTATAATGGACAGTAAGCCAGAAAAAAAAAAAAATTCCGTGTTTCAAACATGTTTTAGTCCTGCAGGTAATAAAAATGATTAAATTCAGGACTGAGCCCCAAGCTCGGACAGTAACTAGATTTCATTTTTTGGCCATAGTGACCAGCCCTGGGTCAGGTCATGTTTTTTTTAGTGGGTTGAGCCCGGTCAGAAATCCTCTAAAAACGTCTGCAATGCATGTTTCAAATCGATACCCAGCAGCTGAGTGATCTCACTGCAGCACAAGCCCGGTCTAACACTTTGCCGGTGCCGCGAGAATAGAGATCGGCTTCGTCATTGAATGTTTCACTAACGGCCTGATTATTGCTGGGGAATCTCACAGTTTTCAAGAGTGTTGAGGCAGGTGCAGGCGAATGTTTTAGTTGACACTACGCTGCGTTTGTGAAGACATTTCAGTGTAAGAGTGGGGAAAAGAAAGAAGGGGGCCTATTCTTTTTTCACAACACCAAGGTAAAGGCAATAGCAGATTCAGCTTCGGTGACAGCTGATGCCGCACACCTTGCTGGGCACCGTGGGACTGTATAGCATCTGGACATGTCTGTGGATTTGTTTTGCCTTTGAAAAAGTACAACATGGAAGTCTTTTTTTTTTTTTTTCTTCTTCTTTCTTACAGTTGACAACCCTCCTGTACATTTCAGAGAAAATTAAATCTGACACAAGCACACGTTAAATAATCACAAAGAGCAGCATGTAATTAACCTATTCACTGTGTGATGAATTTTCTTCACTGCAATTCAATGACATGACAGCGAGAAAGTTTATATTATATTATGCATAATACAATACAATACATATACACATACATATACACATATACATATAATACACATATATACATACATATACTGTATATACACACACACATACATACACATACACAGACACATACATACATACATACATACATACATACATACATAAATACATACATAAATACATACATACATACATACATACATATATATATACACACACTGATTTGGTAGATCTTTGTTTTCAGTTTTTTAAAGTAGTATAGGTTTTACAGAATATCAGTTTCTCTTCTTAGTTTACAATGAATGAACAAAACTGCATTACTGAAATACACAGTTGAAATCACACATTTTAAACGCTTTTAAAACACCTACTTTTAAATATCTGTACGAAGCAGTCACAGAATACTAAGCTTCCTGATAACAATTCCCTTCCACTCAGTTGCAACCCAGTGTGGGAATTACAGTTGATTATGTCTTCCTTAGAAGAATATCTGGTTTCAATCTGCTGCCGTTATCAAATTTATTAAAAGGTTTGTTCTCTTAGAACACTAATCCTGTTAGTGGATGATCAAACAAAGTCATATTGCCTTTGCTTCATTAATGGTCTTATGAGAGAGTAGCTCAATTGAACACACACAAAAAAAAAAAAAAAAAAAAAAAAATGGCTGACTGGAAACCCAAAGATGATTGCAAAAGTTATGTTTTGCAAACATTTCTTTGGGATGTATTTTTACTACAATTTGTGTATAATGTTGTAGTGTTAAATTATCTTAATGAAATACCATGACTGAGGGCAACAATAAATCACTGAACCTAAAAATTTTAGTATATTTCCTCATTTCAATTCACGTATTGAAAATAACTCCTGTAGTTACAGCAAATCCTATATGTGAGGGTTCATTGGGCGGTTTATGGGTTGTTTGGTTTTCTGGTCATGATCACGGCTTAGGGGAACTACATAATGCGGAGGGATTTTCTAAGTGTGTTACCACACTTTTGTGTTGAAATAGTTTCAGGTTAGGGCTGCAATTAATGATACTTTTCCATCAATTAATTTTCAGAATAGAAGGCGAAAAACGCCTGTAGCAATTTCCCAAAGCCAAGTTAATAACTCCAAATTTCTTGTTTTGTTCTCAAAAATATTCATTTAACTGTCAGACAAGACAAAAAAAAACCCACTAAATTTTCTAAACGGAGAAGCTTAAACCGGGGAATGTTTGGTATTATTATTCGAAAAATGACAAAAGGATTAATCAACAGTCACAGATTAATATTCCGACAATGGGCTAATCAATTAATCAACAAAGTTTCCCCTTAATCAAATAATTTAGACTTCCCAACTCAAACACCTACTGACTATCTGAATTTTAAAGTCAAGTTTTCAATGTGAAGATCGTCGGTAGGCTTAGTGTTGAAACTTGGATTATGGTGGCAATAAGGCTCAAACAGATTTCAGTCAGTACATACAGAAATGACAATGGACGGCATTGCCCCCATCCGTAGGGCACGAGGGGTCGGTGATTGGTCGGCTAAAGTGATGCGAGTCATATTCCGTGGCCTCCGCAGTCTGCGGATCTCAACCCAGCTGAAAAACCTACGGGAGGTTCTGGGCCAAGCTGTGAGACAGCGCTCTCCACCATCGTCATTAAAACGCCGAAATGAGGGAACATCCTTCGGGTGACAGGTGGTCCATCCCTCCACTAAGAGGTTCCAGGGAGGCTTGGAAGAATCAATGGGAAAACCATGGCTTTGTTATCTGAAAGTCTGGAGACGGATGCAAGTTCAAGACATCTTCTTTGTCTCTTTTTTTTAATCGGACAACCCCAAGTCATTCCTAAAAGCAGTGTTGCATTTAGACTTGGATTATTTGACTTTTGTACTGCTTAAAATTACATGCTATTTCAAGGAGCAATTCCTGATCAGAGACTGACAGCGCAAGATTAATTAAAGAATTACATCACTTCTTCTCTCTTCCTCATTTCCACTAAGACAAAAAAAAAAGAAAGAAAGAAGACATTTAGTTTGGCTGTAAACCGTATCACGTGACTTGTCACTCCAACATAAGACATTCAAATTACTGCTTTTCATCTACGAAGAAAAAACTATTTTCTTATCCTCAGTGGTGATAGGCGGCTATGTATGTCATCAGCCAAATGATTGTCTCTGGATGAAGAAGAGGAGACAAGTGAGGCCTCGGGCACATGTTTCTGAACAGTGAAAATAATTGAATTGTGTAAAAGGAGAATGTAATTGTTTCTGGGGAGAATAAAAAGGAACAACAATGCAATGGTATAGCACGGCTGTGTACATCATAGCTTGGTGTAAGACAAAAACAAACTGCCTGCAGTCTTTAAAAAATAAAAATAAATAGTGGGAGCACGTTGCCCTCAAAGCAGCTTAATAAAGATTCAGTGGATTTAGAGATATTGCCTGGGTTGTAAACATCTATAGGGTCAAGTGTATGAAACTGTATGAAAGAAAAAAAAAAAAAAAAAACAGTGACAAAACAGTGTCCAGCCTTAACGCTTTGCGCTTAATAATGGAGACATGTAACTATAAAAAGACCTTCCTGCAAAAAGAAGTTCACAGTTTCAATGCCCGCAACAGCCATGAGGTGTGTTTAACAGCTCCATGTCCAATAAACCCGTCCTTGGTAATAAGTGGATGATTTCAGTCAATACGGCACAATTCTCAGACAAAATCTACATTCTGCACAACAAAACATATTTCCAGAAATCCATCCAAGGCTAGAGTGCATATTTTTGTAATCCTGCAGGGGGAAGATGGAACTACAAGTCATTAAGTTGATTTTTTTTTTTTCTTTCCCAAAACAGTAGGAGGTGAACTAACTAAAACAAGTCAGCTCAACCTGAAAGCCAGTTCAATATTGTAGTTTAATTGAAGATGTGAAACAGATTTATCTGATATTAGATTAGAAAGTACTGCCCTCAGGTGGAAGGATCAATTACTACAAAAGATTGAATTGTCTCATTGTCTCTTTGCTCTGCGCATAATTAGGTGCAGTATGAGGAGCGGTGCACTGTACAAACACAGACACGCACATGCACACACAGACTGGAAGACGGGCAGAACTTATACATGCACACAATACACAGAGGCACAGCACATCAACATAAACTCTCATACATTCCTGCATTTGTACAGCTATACTAACACACTAACACACACACACACACACACACACACACACACACATATATATGTACACTATATAATATATACACACTAATATATATATCTATATATCTATATATCTCTCTCTATAGATATATATATATATATATATCTAATATCTATCTATATCTATATCTAATATCTATCTATATCTATATATCTATCTATCTATATCTATATATCTATCTATATCTATATATATATATATATATATATCTATATATATATATATATATATATATATATATATATATATATATATATATATATATATCTATATATATATATATCTATATATATATATATATCAGTTTGAAAATGACTAAAAAGTGACTACTTCAAAGAATAAAATAGAGAGTAAAACAACAAAATTAAAAATTCATAAGCCCCGGGTGGGATTTAGCTAAAGTGATGCATATATAATATCATTTAGTAAAGTAAAACAATAACAGAATCTCCAATATCAGAAGACGAGTTTACTCTCTTATATGTTCATTTGGCGCTCTCACATCATGTCATTTCCCCGTTGCCCATACATTTAAAACAAGTGCACGTCGTCTTTATACTCTCAGAACTCTGGTCAAGTGACAGAAATCTATATTCCTTGAAGATTTTCGCTCAGAAAGTCAGACACACCTCAGTATATCGCTTTTTTTCCAGGTTCTATAAGGAAATGCTGGTAATTCAAAATACGCCGTGCCTCCTCCACAAATCTGCACTTTCTCAATTTAAAAGAAAAAAAAAAAAAAAAAAAAGTATGGGTACACTTCACAAACGCTGTAGCGTAGACAACTGTCACACCTTTGGACGTATCTTCTTCTCCCCGCTAGCTGTTTGTAGTGATACAAAGACCTTCACAAGCTCTCATTGTCAAGTCAGACATTGATTAAACAATGACAGGGCAATGCACTTGCTTACCTTTTGTTTTAGCCGGTAATATGTTTTACACTCTTCTGATATTTATAATGAATTCACAGCGGCATTGCCTCCACTGCTGATTGAAGAGAAGCCTACAGTTCACCCTGCCTTATGCTTATTTCACTCTCTGATATACATACACACACAACTGTTATGCACATATAGACAATGCTTAATGATGGATATCGAAAGGTGGCCAAAATAGCTGTGGCTGGAAAACAATATGCCACCTTTACAATGTGCTAATGAGTAGAAGTGATGCCGGCAATCCGTCAAACGGTTGCCATAGTGATGGTGGTGCAGTGTTGGGAGTTATGACCACACGAGCCCGGATCTAAACCCCACGACTCAGCTGCGATGCGGTGTGTCACGACCGGTGACATTACAGAATCTGCGTACAGCCACTGCGATATAACGTAGAGCGTGGTAAAAAAACAAATAGTGGACGGAAACGCTGCGTCAGCACGGCAATGATTGTGTGTGATAATTCTAGTTTTATGAGCACAGGTGGAGCCCTGAAACAGGGTTTTATGGGTTTAACATCTCATCCTCGCTGAGCGACACTACATCACTACACGCTCAAAATTTGAATTTGTCGGCCAGCAAATCGAAAAGAAAAAAAAAAAAGGCCCAAACATATATAAAAAGGGTTGTGCGCCTCGGTGAAGCATCATTATGCGGAGGTTGTCCATCACGTTGGGGGGGTTCAAGGATGTTATTCTGACATTCAGTTCACAATGACTGCTGCACCTCCGGTGTTTTGGTCTATACTGTACGTATATGTGGGGGCTAAGGGTCATATGAATAGGTCACTACTCAAACAAAGCAAACCACATCATACAGTATATTGGGTCTGGTTGACTGCAGACTTGTAGGAAACAAAAGTGCAGTCGTAGTCATCACCTCTTGCCTCTTGCTCCTGCCAGCCATTTTACTAGGGCAAAGCACAGGCTGAGTAAAAGACACAGGCGTCACTAGGAACAATGTTAACTGGAAAAAAAAAAGAAGCTGCAGCTTACCTGTAGTATGAGCTCAAAATAGACCTTAAGAGAGACCCTGAAACATCCGGTGAGACGCCGCTTAACACAGCTGTCAGCACTGTAGCATCCCTGGTGGGGTGTGTCTGCTCGATGCTACAATTCGGGTATTCCTCCAATGATTCAAGTGACCGCTGGGGGAAACGGCAAGCCGGCGATACTTGTGACATTAGCCACTTCATCCCGCCGAACCACCGCTAAACGGGCCTCATGCACAGGACACCCAAGGACGTTCATGGCTGGCAGCAGGGTCACTATGCCCTGCTGCTCAACCCTGCAAGAGGCCTTGAAAATGTTACTGCGTTTGGGTTCCAACACTCTGGTGCACGGGAAAGGAAAAACTTAGCTTCAACCTCAGGCATAGGCCCTTGTTGTTTGGAAGTAGGGGAACTTATCTTCCGCTTGATCACCCAAACATAGACAAGTGAAACAGCAGTGTGATTGCTAACTTCCCTTAGCGGGCTGTGAGGATGAGCTTGTCCAGATCATTTTCCTACTCTTTCCATACTCACACTGGTGTCTCAGTGGTTTTAGAGGTGTGTCCACCTACTTAGACTAAGTGCAGGGCGCCAGTGATTAGCCGAACAGTTGCGGTTGCATCTGAAACCTAATCGCTGGAAGTCAAAGTGGCATTCGACAGGCCGTTTAATGAGGAAAGATCCAAAATGGCGGAGGAAAGTCACTAATCTAATGCCATCACCGCACTCTTGTCCATGTTTGTAAGCATGGCAAACAGGAAGTAATATTATTTATCATTATTTATTTATCATTATTGTTTATTTGCAGTAGAACTTTTCTCATCTGGTTCTTGGAACATTATTGTTAGAGCAAGCAAATATTTCTGTACCCATCACAGCGTACTTGGATATCAACACTGTACGGTTGGCATCGCCGCGGCTTCAGTTGACGGTGAAAAAAAAACTGCATTAAGACGTTAAGAGACAGGAAGGTAGAGAGAGCTTGCGGTACACTCTATTGGAGACCCAGAGGGCACAGCATGGGGCCGGCCCTCCAGTCTTTCTCAATATGTAGACGTATGTGTAGGCAAAACACTCACTCAGTGATCTGGCACAAGTCAGTGCTTACAGCACACTCTTCTACATTGAAAAGGTGTGCAAAAAATTAAACACATTCAAATGAAATATTTTAAGGGTAAATATTGTTCCTATGGGGTATGTGTGGGTATCCCTGAGGCTCTTTAGTGTCCCATGATGACCTTAAAGTTATTTTTCATAAATCCAGACCATATATCAGTGCAAACCATTAGGGCAAAACGTGTGCCATTAATGGTATAACAAAATATCAGGATTTATATCGCTGCAGTGGCGGCTTTCTCGATTTCTCTTTTTTCCCTTCATCCGCCTGACTGGTCCCAATTCATACAATCCTTTGCAGAGACATTATAAGCATTACCGAGGGAGATGCCAAGGGACCAGGTAGTTTAGTGTGATTTTCTGTCTGGTTTGCCAAACTAGGGGATTTCATGAACCTGGAGAGCAGGTACCAGTGTAGCAAGCGGGCTACTGGGAAACAAGAAGTATTACATACGAGTGAGAACCACCCAGCTGACATACTCTTAGATGACTACAGCTCCATCTCTTTATCACATTTATATTGGAGGCCTGCTGAGGATAGTTGAAGGAGAAATGAAATGGTGCCAAAGCCTGAGTTAGTTCCACATCGAGAGAGTAATTTTCAGTTGAAAGTGCAAGAAAAGGGTCAATTTTAGATGGCTCAAAATTGATTAGACTAGGAAGCATGAATTGCAGACGGTGTCGGAGCTAATAATTGCCCTGTAAGGAATCGTTTTACTCATCCCGGTGTGACCGAATAACGACACAACATATTTATAAAACAGTACGCAACAACTGCGTCACGGCTGATTGATTATCCCCTTCCTTCAAAATGGAACAATAGTACTGAAGAGTATTCTCTTTGCCAAGGACCTGCAAACCAATTATGTATTCGCAGACGCATAACAGCAATGCTAAAACAAAAGATGCTACGTGGACGGTGTCTCTCCGAGCAAGCCTCCGTGCAGAAAACCAAGTGTTTAGGCAATTCCTATTTCATTCCGATCCAAAGTCCAGTCAGATTCTCCGGATGCACTAACAGCCACATAAATTCTACCTTGATTTTGCTCCTTCACCACTGAGACCTAGTAAGTGCTCAATTTCATGGTTGATCGGGTATTGTACTATTTTAAATCCAATGTTGGTGAGTATGAAAGCGGAAAAAATTTGCTCTTTTTTGTGGAGGCTGGAAATGTTAATGAGGCATAAGTGTGTCCATTGAAAAGGTTAATGGCAATATGAACTCTTCAGGGGTGACATTTTGGTAATATGGATGAATCAGTATTAAAATAAATAAAAAAAAAATTAAAAAAAATGCTGACCGGTACGTCATTAAGATCTAAAACACAATCGCAGATTAACTATTATTAACAATAATAGTAATAAAATAAAATAAAAAACCAACAACATTGAGGCAAAAAAAAAAAAAAGAAAAAGAACCCTCCCTGAAGAACTTTAATGGGGTCATTTAAATTGAGACTGTAAAAAAAATAATAATAAGGGTTAACAGGGTGTCACTTGTTGCTATGGTGTTTTGGATGTTTGGTAGAATAAGTAAAAATTAGGGGAAAAAAAGGCGGGAATCGCTATCCATAAATGCAAAATGCAACTAAGTACAACGGAAAGAGAGCTAGGAATTTAATTCTTACATGAAACAAACATAAATGCCGTGTTTCCATTACATTTTCCGTATCAGTTTCGTTAGTTTGAGATTTGGCTGGCGCTCTTTTAATTGTGTCATCCCGCTGCACAGTTTAATGGCACTCAACTGGAGGATTAACACCACCAGCTGTTTAACTCATTGTACTCTTAGTATTGACGTAACAGTAGTGTATGGAAATGTGCATTCGTGATTTTCTTTTGCCTGTTTTCTGGAAATTCCGTTAAAATTTGCGATAATTTGGGTGGAAACTTGACTATGGTGGATGAATGTTACAGCACTTTCAGAGGGAGACTGGTTGTTTATATACCTGGAATTGTTACCAAATGTAGGCTGTTCAAATTACCAGTTCCTGTGCCCTCAAGTAACTGATGCTGCTAATTGAGAACCATCATGTCCCATGTGGATGTCACTTGTTTGTGGACGGTGGGCGCAGTGACTGCGAATTAATTAGGCTCAAACCACTTCCCTCCTGCACAAACACCTTAATTGTGAATACAGCAGCAGTACTTGTCCATCTAAGTTGATTAATTTTAGAATGAATTTACCAGAACAGATCGTTCCCCAATCAGGCTCTGACTGTAGATGCAGTAAACTCATTCAATAAAAAAAACATTATCACTAGCAACAGGGTCAATGCTGCCTCTTCTCTCACCTTCAAGAGTGCTCTCCATTCCGTAGGAGACGATTCTCTCAGAAGCTTAGTGAACAGGTCTAGAGAGGAAATCTTTAGATTTTATCGTCATTTACAAGGACTGAAATTGTTTTTGTTTTTTTTAATATGGAATGAGCGTGAGTGTTTAGAACAGCAGGCATCAAATATTTCATGATGATTTTGCAACTGATAAAATTACAACGTCACGGCATAAGCGAACTCCTGGTGTGTATGACAACGCCACAGATTCGTTATTCAAGACTAGCCAGTGCAGTAGACGTACAGGTAGGTCCATAAGTATTTGGACAGTGACTATATTTCCGTAGTTTTGCCTCTGCACGCCACCACAATGGAGATGAAAGGAAGCCATCAAGATGTGACTGAAGTGTAGACTTTCAGCTTTAATTCAAGGGGCTTCGCAAAAAACGTCACATTAACTGTTTAGAAAATACAGCAGTTTTTATACAGTCCATCATTTTCAGAGGCTCAAAAGTAATTGGACAAACCAGCATAATTATAAATATAAGGATTATTTTCAATATATCAATAGCTGAATTTTTTTTTTTTCTGCAATATTGCAATATTCTCGTGGGACCCCCTTGAATTAAAGCTAAAAGTCTACACTTCAGTCACATCTTGAGGGCTTCGTTTCCATTGTGGTGGTGTACGCAAAGTTATGTATTTCATATTGTAAGATATTTTTTATGGAGCAGAGCTCTCCGCTTGGTCTCACAAAATAATGCTAGAAGCTCACAAACTGTTTCCCGGCTCAGTATTTTGTCTTTTTTTAGAACGTTAGCTGTGCAGCTGTGTGAAATATCAGCTGCAGATGAGGTTGAACACCAGCACCAATAGACAGAGGTTTCCAATTATCCAACATTGGAAGCAGAGGGAATGGAGAAACAGGTGGCGCCTTTAATTGCTTTTTGCAACCCCAGGAGCATAGCATGAGCGGGAGCAGAGCTGTGGGAGGTCCTCTGGGAGACAAGACATTCACCAATGTCTTTGTAATTGGTTTTTAATAAAATATAATCTGTAGTCAGGAATTAGTCAAATAGGTCATATCACATATTTAAACTATTTAAAAATTTATAAAGACGGGCATTAAACGATATATTTGTTTGCTGCCAAGTTTGGCTCGTTTTGTGAGTACTGGATTCTGGCCAATCAACACCATCACCATCAAAACGGCACTCGCTGTTCCCACACAAAATAGTCTAATCCCTGTATTGTATTCATCCATTCAGTGCGTGGTCACGACTTCTGAAAGCGGTTTGGCTTATGACGTCGTTGCAGCAGCCTCTTAATTTCTGATTAAGCGTGTTTTGCGGAACTCGCCTGCGCCACACATTGTCACTGCAAAAATACGCATTGAAACGGCTACCGTCCACCTCCTGGGCAAGGGGTGCGAACTGTCGAAACTAAAGATGAAACAGACTGGCTGACTATCTTTTTTTATTTCTCTGCTCTAATCAGTGTGATCCCCTCTTTTCTGACTTTCGTTAGCTCCGCCAGCGAGCTGGATAACCCTAACTGCTGGCAGGTTGGTGTCAAACTTTGTGTTAAGAATGACGCAACACTCTTGCCTCTATTCGGGTTAAGCACTCTCTGTTTCTGCTAAAGCTAACAACGCTCTGCGGGGGGGGGGCAATCTGATCCTGATCTAACATGATCTCTTATACTGAAGGGATAAGATCAAGCAAATGTCAGCTCTCTACGAGTGTAGCGAGTGTAAGTGGCGAAGAGAGCTTATGCTTTGGAATCGTGTATTTTAACGGTTTTTTTCCTCAAGGCTAGACGGGACACGTGGGATTCCTACAGCCATTTTCAGTTTCAAGGAGGCATGATTTGTGGGGATATGCTGATTTCCAAGGTTAAAAGAAGATGCATATTCATATGCTGAGTGCACAAAAACAAAGTGGCATAGCAGCAGTTTATATAACCTTTAGAATTTTCCATCCACAGTGGCAGAGACATATTTTGTATTACAAAAACAACACGCTCGCGTGTTCACACCAGCCCGTGCATGTATGTGCACGGGCTTGTGTGTGCATGCGAGCCAGTGCGCGTTTGCGTGCATGAACGCACACACAGACGCGCGAGTGTGTTTGTTTGTCCATATTTCTGTGATGTGAGACTGCTGGCAGCGATTGCCCTGTTTTCCCATTTCCCCTCTGGCTAATCACTAGAGTCCCCGTAAATCCTTGGTATCACCACAGGATCAAGAGAAGGTCTCCAAGCCCCAGGGAGCCTATTTCCTCCGAGAGCAGAACACAAACTGGAAAGCTTCTTGATATATTTGCTGGCCCAGGGACGGTCAAGACTTCAGGGCCGAAATCTGCTCCGTGACATCACCCTGCTGTGGGTAGGCCTCCATTCCGCATATAACACACCCAAGTCCGCAAACAGAAAAATTCAATTAGATATAAAAACTCTGGTTGGAGCTCCAGAGAAAGGTTATTACGGGAAAAAGGGGAGAGACAAATTGGACGCCATCTCCGTCAGTTGGAATACGAGGAAGAAGGTCAGAGAAAGGGATCGCATTATGTTTCACTCCAAACCTGTATTTTCCAGATGCAGTGGCTGTTTTCCAGCTGGTGTGGTTACATAGAATAATTAGTTTGGTTGGAACAGGACCTTGGGAGGGGGGGGGCTGGATTAGCTCTTGGAGGGCGGTTTCCCTGGCAGCCCAGTGTTCTGATGAGGGCTGAGATATACTGTCGTGCGGCCCAGCACTGGGAAGCTTTTTGATGGTTTTAAGAGCCTCGAGCAAGTGACAATTACAGCCTGCATGGCAAACAGGGTCAAAGGGAATGAGAGGCCCTGGACTCCCGGGCTGAAGGTCACCAGAGAGACAGATTGTTGTGAAGCTATGCATTACAATGGTGAACAACTGATCATGTCCAGAGATGGGTGGAGCAAAACTTGTAACATAGTTCTTGTTTTTTTTATTTTTTATTTTTTTATTGGATGCATAATATCTACAAATGGCATGTTATCGCTAACATAAACGCAATAATACACTCCCTGGAGGAGCCCATACAGCATGAATGTATCACAGCCGAATGTTTGTTTGAATTAATCTACCGCCCTTATCTAAACTTTACAAAAAAAGCCTCATCTCAAATGTTAAATTAATCACGTGCGCTCCATTTACGGAGACACGGGTGGGCGACTGCAGCGAGATAAGGAGAGCCACAGAGAGAGATGGCTATCCCCGGGAATAATTATCGCGTTGGACGATTTCGAACAGCTACAGCGCACGTCTAATACCAAGGCTCAATGCAGGAGGATGGAAAGGGAGGTCAGGGTGGTTGATGTGTGTAGTGAGTGAAATTCTCATGCAGGACGCTGTAGTTTAAGTCCCATCACAGACCTACAGTCAACATTTGCCTTTTTATTAAAACGTATTATCCATCCTCTTTTCCTAACCCTAACCGGGTGGTTTAGTTGCCCGACCCGTTTGTTATTTGCCATTACCGCAGTCTTTGCCTAGTCGGAACCATATCATGGTTGACGTGCGCAGATATTGCTGAAAAGGGGGGAATTTGGAAAACTTTGACACTGAACTTAATCTGGAGTTGCGTCCACATTCCAATATCACAGCAGACTTGTCCAATCGCCTGTTCATGACGTGTATAACGTCACCTTGACGCCTATGAGGGCAAAAGAGGAAAGAATAAATAGAACAGCTTGCCCTCAAAAATTCTCTGTTCCTAAGGAATTCACAAATGCACCACTGAGATTGAACTTAGTCCTCCTTTACGTTCTGTACATTTCCTTTTTACAGATAAGTTCCGCCCCACAGTCTTTTTAAATGATGCATTTCCACTTGTGAGATAGCAAAGCTCGTGTTTTACTCCAGTGTCCCCCTTTTTTTCTTTCTTACAGCAAACACTCATCAAAGGAAAACCACTATAGTACCGGACAGCTCAATTCATGATACCAGAGATCAAACGTGTTTTCCCCGAAGAGGGTGTTGCGCGTCGGGTTCCTCATCTCTCCTGGACCAGCGCGTACGTACGTTCACTCCCACGCCTGACGCGTCGGGTGCGCCTGTTCCCCCTGACAAGCACGATGACCATACCGGAAGGCTAAGGAAAGGCCCGAAAATGTGAACTCCAACCATCAACGCTATCTCCCCACTGTTCTTGGATGCATGTGAGCTGACTATGAAGTGTATTACAACATTACAGATAACACGGGGAAGCAGAAGGTCGCTGGAATGGCAGAATTACAGTGAGGAACATGAAGGGGGGGAGATCTATTTTTGAACAAAATTGGGTTTTAATCTTCAGTATCTACACAGAGTAGCACAATTGAGACTTTGCCTTTAAGTCGCAAAACACAGACAGCATGCGTCCAATGAAGGAAAAGGAAACGTTTAAATAAAATCATGATAGCCTATTTTTTTCTTTTAATTTTCCAAAACGTTTTGATAGGATATCTGTCTCGCAGATATCAGCAAATCTTTTTTGAAGATCTAACTGAAAAAAAAAAAAAAAACCCACAACGAGTCGAAATACCGATGGAACCCAGTTTAACCGTTTATTAACCGACACAATCCAAGGGCACTGACCTTAAAACGTCATCACCTGGAACTTTGTTATCAGTACCCTCGGCCCCAGATCGAGCGTGGGTTTGACAAATATTCTTCCTCAAATAGCCTTGCCTGTGACAGATACTTCTGACAGCTATGGCACGAGGAACACTACATCACTCTTTCGCTAGGTTTCAAGGATGGAAATTACAGTTAAATGATTGGTTTGTCTCAACGGAGCGATGCTCTGGAATAACATGGACGAAACAAACCCCGAAGGGAGGAGTGAGTAAGACACAGGTTGGGAGGTCTCCACTCCCGACTTCGGAGTTGCAGAGCAGACGGAGATGTGAAGACATGGAAACGTGTCGAGCGACAGCCACCTCTCTACGATATCAAACAGAGCGCTGTGTGTGTGAACTTAACCTCACGACGGGTCCCTCCAAAATGTTGAATGTCACCGGTGACAGTTATAAATTGCTAATGGTGTACAAACACGGCTAAGTGAACTTGTTAAAAAAGGTCAAAAAGCGTCTTGTGTCAACGTTTGTGGGTAAATGTCTCAAATGCCAGTCAACCACTGCTTTGGGAAATGTCCACCTAGAGGCCTTAGTGCTGTATCCACTAATGTATCCCAAAAGTCTTATCCACTTGACAAATCATATATACATATATACACACACACGTGTATAAAATTCGCTCTGCGAATGAGCGCACACATAAAAGACGGCGATCGCTCAGGTCAGGAAAAAAACCGACCGTGACATCCGCAGCGAGGTATTGCGTTGAAACGTCATCCAAATCAGATGCGATTGCATTATCTCCCTTACTAGGAGTATGCAGTTATCTGTTAGAACAACATACAACTCATTAGTACCTCACAGCTACCGCGGCCGAATCACTGCCCTGACCCCAGTCGCACATGCACCATTCTCTCCCATTTTACTGCCGCATTAGATCGCACAAATTAACGTTTACACGGTGCTAACCGCAGCGCTGCGGCAGGACAGAGGGCTGGATCCTTTTTTAGCAGTGAACCAAATGTACCGTCATCATTTGTTGGTAAAGCTTTGTCAGAAAAAAAAAAAAAACAACCGCAATGTTCCTGTCTCCAGTGACTTTGCTTGGCTTCAATTAAATCAGGCAGAAAAAGGCATTTAGAGTATCCCAGTCCGACTGGCTGTACGCTGTTTTCAGCCCCGCACTCATTTTTCTTTGGGATACACTGGCGTCTATTCTATTTATAAATCTCCCGTTTATCTTATACTCACCAGAGGCTAAACAAGGAGCATTGTCCACAACACTATTACTAATGATAAACTTACGAGGCCCGGTAAAGAAGGCCAGCTTGGTGGTACATTTTTGATAGTATGAGAGCATTTTTAACAGATACAGTAATAAAGGTGAGGCCGGACAGTGGAAGTTAAAAAAGACAATGATAGGTTTTTATGACTACTTATGACCACTCAGCACTGATGTCAATGTTTTTGTCCTTACAATACTGATTTAAGGGTTTTTATTTTTATACACTAATCGTGACGATGCAGCGCGTGGTCTGAACAAACTTTGCAAACAAAGCGGTGTGTTTGGTTTTTCTGGTTCCTCGGCTGGCACACAGATAAGTGCAACGCATACTGAAATATGACTCAGAAAAAGATGCATCTCCAGACTACATCTACTGTACGTCTTTAAAAAGCAGCAGCACATCTGTGAAAAAATAACCGAAGTTGAATAATGGCTTCTCGACTTCAAGCCGCAGAATATACGTCTTCACTTCATGGATTATTCATGTATTCCATACCTGCCACACTCTTATCAACGTGACACACATCTAACAGAAGAATCGACCCCTCCCAGACTAAAAGGAAATGATCAACCTGCCGGCCACACTGGGAATATTCAAAAGATCAATAGAGTTGTTGAATGCGGGGCCGTACACACTGTATTTCAGTGAATCAGAATAAGAAAAACCAACAATAACAAGGCAGGATTGGGATAACAAGGCATTCTATCTACGTCCATCTGTGCAGTTTAGAAATTGCAATGAAATAACAACATCTGTCATCCTCAGGGAGACAAAAACCGAGTAGCATTTTCTCCCGTAACCTCCCACACATTTGGTCTAGGGACCGGCGCAGAGCAGTGCTGATCTTATCCCAAAAACCTGTGCAGGTAAGCAAAGCCTTGCGAGAAAAGTCATACATTAAGTCGTGTTGTGTGGATTTTTTCCGGCTCAGTCACCGCATTCCTCATTGTTATCAGCCGAAGCCTCCCTACCCTGCAGCCTGCGCCATACTTATCTATTATACAGCTATTAAGCTTTATCAAATAACACGAGAGGGGGGGAAAAAAAGCCAATAATTGTTAAATAATAATAATTATAACAATAATAATAAAAACAACAACAACAGCATGAGCAGTAGGGTTGGTTAATTGTGTCTCCCGTTTAGGTAGATATCACAAATTCTTAAATCTGTAATAATATCCATCAAAAACAAGGTAATAGTCAGTAAAATACTACTGGGACCTACTGGAACTGGGTCCTGCATAGTAGTGGGGGTTATTTTCTGGGACTTCCGGACACGTCGTCACATTTATTTTCTTATCGGGTCGGAGCGAAGCTTCGATATCTATGACGACGCCCTTCGCGTACACGCTTCCCTCGTTCGAGCGTCTCCTTCACACGAGGTCCACTGACTCCACCTCACTAACAAGGTGCGTGCTACCCGATGCCGGTCAGTGTTTCCGACGCAGACTACCTGCGGTCTTTGTGCATCAGCTGATACAAGGGAAACACTTGTAACCGATATACAATTTTTTTTATAAACAGCAAAAGAATAAAAACAATAATGGCGTCTTCCAAAACTGTATTCCGTTGTGTGCGACGGCAATAACTTGAAGATCTTACAATATAACGTACAAATATTAAAATAAAATGCAATAAATAAAAAATTTTTGTTACTGCAACATATGTTTACCCACGTGAAGATTATAATGTTCAGTTTTTTTGTGTCACAGAGGTGTTGCTCCGTTCTCCGTGGTCATTTTCGAGGCTGGAGTTCATGCTGCTGTTGCACTAATTTGAAGTCCTTCTGCTATTTTGTCCAGCCCCTGTAGATTTTAAGGGCCTTCTTTTTTGGTTGATGATAGAGATCCACCGCCCATATTTAATCAAAGGAAAGCGCTGGTCATATACAAGGCTGCATCGGTCAAATCTACTGGACACTCTCATTACCTAGCAGCAGGCGTTTTGGCCTCGTGTTTCCTGAGACTGTCCTGTAGCCAGATGGCCACCGATTCAATCCTTGAAACGGCCAACCTGCAATGTCATGGCGTCCTTTAGGAATCAACCGGCCCCTACCTGCACTGCTGCTTAAGTTGCGCCGGGTAAGACCGTGAGATGGATGCAGGGGTCTTGGTTCAAAGATGCAGTTAGAGGCGGGATGGAGGGCTTGGCCTTTGTTTGAGCTGAGCAACATCCACTCAACATGCGTCTTGACCATGTCCCCGGCTTCAGCGTCCAAGGGGCCATCTTTTATTCTGGGGCATTACGTGTGACAGCCCATTTGTTAGAACTGAGCAAAACAATTTAAATCAATGCCCCTGTATCTCTCCGAACTACACGATGGCTGCTGTTGGTGCCGTGGCAGCTAAAAGTTACCCCCTTGCTTATTCTGTTATGGGAATGATTGCATGTCAGTGACTGTCTAGGCTGCATTGTAGCTCCATTTCACGGCTCAATATGCTACAGTGTTTAATTACGTGCATTTATCACATCACTGCAAGCAAATGAAACACAAGCAGGTCAAATTCATTCGGGTAACTTAAGTTTATCACTCTTAGATTTTACGCTACTGAATCATTTTACATATTTACCCAACAAAAAAAAGCCTATAAAAGGCTAAATTTGCTAAACACGATCCTGGTGGCATAAAGCTGAGCTCTTCCGAAATTGGTCTGATATTCTGAATAGTTTAACATTTACCTTGCATGTGGACTACAGTAACATCCTGTATTGTATTGTATTTACTCCCCTAAGCTCCTATCTCCTGAAAAAAGAAACTGTTTATGGACATTTGAATATAGCGAATCCACCAACATCTTCTGTGAAATGAAAAAACCTTTAGCAAAGCACTGAAAGCAAATTAAAAATGACTAATCAAGCCATCTTTGCTGAAGTAGGACATCGCTCCGTAGTAATAAAACAAACAGCTAATGCGTTTGTCATTTTTATGTTATTTCACCGCTTCTCACTCATGGTCAATGACTATGTTACTCATTCCCCTTCTGGCAGCTCACATTCACTTTGTCTGCGTCACAGCTCTCTAGCTGCTTCCTCACACAGGTAAAGAATGACCTTTGAAGCATGAAAACCAGATGAAAGGTTTCTATATGTTTTTTTTTAAGCTTGAAACGCCGTAGTTCACTCAGCGGTCATTAGTTTTTGAATTTAAAAAAAAAAAAAAAAAAAAGGACGAAAACACAAAAGGTGCCGAGTGGCACTGAGTGCTGCCATTTATGTTTCCCACCATCACCTCTTACTGCTGAATGCATTTACTGACAAGTCCACATGATCTAGTTGTTTTACTGTGTAGTGGAGATGAAATATATGCAGAAATTATAGGTTGGAATTTGTGTATTTATGTGTTAACCAGATGTGACCGACTGTACATTGACGGCATATTACATCGTATTAACCCTAAAAACCCCCCCGCCACACACACACACACACACACACACACACACACACACACACACACACACACACACACACACACACACACACACACACATACACATTGTTCAAGGGAGGCTTGTACACTAAGGGACTGGTCTATCTCTCTGTTAATCACCGTATAGCCCTGTTCCTTCTGCACTTGATTATACCTCCATGTACCCCCGATGTGTGCGTCATAGCTGTTCCCCATTCTCTTTAATGGGGAGAGTTCACTGTCTGTGTGTGTGTATGTTATACATATATATACATATATATATATATATATATATATATATATATATATATAGTATAGTATAGTGTGTGTGTGTGTATATCCCTCACACACACACATACACATACATATACACACATACACATACATACACACACACACACATATACACACATACACATACATACACACACACACATATACACATACACATACATACACACACACACACATATATCTATATTATATACATATATATATGTGATGAAAATGGTCAATGGGTGGTTTTCATCCATTGACCGTTTTGCCCATGAAGGCCTCACCAGGGTGTAACTGCTGTATTCATCAGTTATTCTACATGTCTGACACCGTTATATTCAATCAGACTACATGTCGTAGATGTAGTGGAGAGGTACGGCTCCCGACGTCATCTACGGCGAGGACCACTCAGCTAAGTTAAGGTAAGTCATCGCGCAGCAATCCATGCCGTTCAAAAAGCAAAGACACGTCTTCAACACTTAAACCCTTACGTTGAAGCACGAGATAGGAGAACTATTTCATTCGATTCCCAGATTTTATTTATTTTTTTATTTTTCCGTGTACTGCGTGATACAAGCGCCAAGGTGCCACAGCACAAGGGTAGACGCTATTAACACTGATCAACAAACCACTTCAAGGCAAAACAGGGAATCGGCTATCCCTTTCATCATCACCCGAACAATCTTTGATATCAAAAAACAATATCATCGAATACCACACCATTACAATACGATATTTTCATCGTATACGGCGCAGGAGGTAGTGTTGGCTCTTTCCAAGCCAAATGTGTGGCTTGCTTGCTTTATAAATATGGCGGCTTTGTGTTGGGATTTGGTAGGGATCGAGTAGTAATGGGTGGGCAGTGTTGGGGAGCGCCGAGCAATCCCGGAGGATTCATCTGATGAGCCGGGATTGGATTCATCTGCTCTGTCTATCGATTTGTTTGTGCCACACAGACACCTCACTCCAGTTTGGAGCTCGACTTTTTTTTTTTTTTTTTTTTTTTTTTCATTTTTAACTAGTTCTGAAAAATGTAATTCTATTGAACACAATCTCATCCCATCTGTGCCGGCTTTGAACACTTGTTCTTGTTTTGATCAGAGTTGTAAGGTAGAATTGTGCTTGCGTCCAGCTAAGAGGAAGAAAAAGCAGTATTACAGCTGGAATGAAATCATTTTTAGAGAGAAACTCATCTTCGGTTTTGTTTTATCATTGTATCAAGGAATTAAGACATTAATCTTCTTCTTCTTTTTTTTTTTTTTTCCTTGCATGAAATGGAAACCTTATTAGAAAAACATCTTGTCAAGAATTGGCAGTAAGTACAGAGGCAAAAAAATGAAAGTGTTTCACAATTCAACACATGGAGGTTTTTTGGATTATTTGTTAAAATCATATTTTATGAGAAAAGAGACAGACATTTATACTACGCTGTGTGTTTCTGCGTGCATCTTGTAAAGACTCCATTCAATGATAAATAGCATATATTCATAATAATAGTTTACTGTTCATAATTTAAAACATTTTATAGACCAGTTACTTCGTTTCTTAATCAATTAACCACAGCCATTGCCCAAAGATTCATCTTTAATAGAGATAATCGTTAGCTGCAGCCCTTGGTATTCTGTTTTCTCCCGCTTTTGTTCATTTCCCATTTTCCAAACCGGATCGACAACTGTACTGTTCTTACAACTGCGGAAACATGACTAATGTGCTGGTTCGAAGGACTCCAAAAGGATCCGCGTAAGACACCCACTTATTCAAACACCATAAAACAGCAGGATGAATGAGGTTTCTTGCTGATAAGAAAATACAGTTTGCTTTAAATAAAAATGACAGCAACAGAAATATACAATGCATCAATAAATGCCTCGCTTTCACGTTGAACAGATAATAGCCCCGTGTTGAGGGAACCGTTCAAGTCCTAACTTTCTGACATCTCGGACAAGTGCTCATCAGTGTATTGCACATCCACCCTGCACTCTCTCTGCGGGGACGACTCAAACTGCCGCAGAGCCCTGCAGTGTGCTGGACTGTGCTCAACAAAGACAGATCTCCCTCATCCTAACCAGTGCTGGAGATTTGAGGGGCAGACTAATGACAGGGAGCTTGTTCCCAGAGCACAGCAGTGAACAATTTAGAGAAAGCTGGGTTGACTTCAAGGCCTGCAGGCTTCCAGATTTCTTGTGAAAATGTAAAAAAAGAAGAGGAGGGGGGGGGTGCGACACAGAAGGGCCCTGACAAACACAACGCTTCGCAGCATCTAAAAGGAGTCCGGGAGGAGACTCTGTGTTTTTAGATTCTCAGCAAATAATCAAAGTTGCGAACACAGGTCCGTCCTGACAACAAGAATCTCCTTTTAGGTGAACCTCTTACTTAAGGGCAAACTATAATCATGGAAAGTTCAATTTGACACTGAACAGAAAACAAACAATTTGGACCAAGGTATGTCGATGCTTGTCTAGATCAACTGGAACAGCGGAGGGGCGACAATTTGCTTTCAGATGCACAGAGAAATCTCCCTCTCCTTAGGACCACACATTGAGCCCCACTTTTCGTAGCCCGCTGAACAACAGAGAGGAAGAAGTGTTGCATTCTACACACAGATTATGGGATATGTAAGAAAATCCTCAGCGGAGGGCACACAAAAGACGTCCTATTGAGCCTTCCTGCTCATGAGGGAATACTAAAGATCAATTAATGAACTGGCGCGGTCCACTGTTGGCTTGTGTGTGCAAAGCACGCTTGCCGGAGTACGGTGCCTGACAGCTCAGGAGCCCAGTGGGTGATTTGAGTGATGAGCGTGTTGCATTAGTGGGCCCTGCTCATAACTCCGGTTCATATTACAGGAGGTAAAAAAAAAAAACATTATGAATGAACAGGAAAACATATTAAAACAGATGCAGTGGAAGAGGGTCTTGAAGGTATTTTCTATGAAACAGAAGCCTGCTGGAATCATACCAGATCTAGTTAGGAAAGCCCCTGATGTATTCATATCAAAAATAATAAAAACCCTATGTACAGTCTATCTATGTTTTACATCTTCTCTAATAAAGATGATATGGCGACGAGGTCTTTTATTGGAAATACCTCTGACTGGAGGCAGAGGTTTTTCGGAAGTGCAATGTGCTAATGCCTCAGCGACGGGTGTCATTTAAAGAAATACACGGAGTATTTTCATCAACAGGAACTATGGTGAAAAGTGTACGATGACCATCTTTTTTCCCCGAGATGAAAACGAGACTAAAAAGAAATGAAAGGTAGCCCTCGATAACAAAAACCTAAGACTTTATATATGACAAATTGAGTCACCGCATGACTAAACAATAGCACGGAAGTTGTTTTGTGTCTCATTCAACAGCTTTCACCATGCATCCCCAAAAATCACAAATAGTGATAGTTCTGTAAACTCCAGCGCCCAAAGCTCTCTCTTCCGCACAACTGGATTTAGCTGCAACGACTGTTGCGCTGTCGAAGGCAGCTCTCATACCGGTAACGTAGTTTTACGTAAAGTTACAGGTAAATTATTTACATAATAAATAAACACAACAATCTATGGACCTAATTGTCTATTATTTTTAGTCACACGTGAACACAGTATTTAATTTAAGGGTGAAATTGGTACCGGTTACCTCTCGAGCACTACGCAAGGCTGCTGCTGTGTTAGCTTAGGTTCTGAATTCATCTACTTGCAGGCGGAGTGAAAACGGGGAAGACCGCTTGCTGTTTCTGGTCACACAATCATATAAACTTAACAATGGAAAACTAATGTTAAATAAACAATTTAACAAGTGTCCGGAGACATAGGAGAGTTTTATTGGAATATATATATTTATATGTATTGGCTAGAAAGACAGATGAAGAAAGCAGTAGAGACAAGCAGTGTAATGATTCAGCACTGGGCTGGTGACTGAGTACAGTGTGATAAAGGAGTCTGGGGCTGTGTGTCACACTTTCTGATTATGTATTTTGAGCAGAAAGCAATGCAGTAATTGGACCCTGGAAAACATTAGGCCATTAATTATTTTCTAAAAGGGCCCGCACACTCTCTATATCACAGGAAAAAAAAAAAGAGCTGAAAATGCTAATCACACGAATACCGACTTGAAACAAGAAATTTTGAATTTGATTAAATGAAATACTTTTGCTTTAAGATGACTTTGGCACACATTTACATGGTTATCTGATTTGATTTGCATCCCTGTGATCCATAGAATGTATTATCTCTGTGCGATTCAGCATCCCCTCTTATCTGGAACACACCCAATCAATAGAGAGCAGCTTTGAGTATGGATTAAGGATGGATATCTAAGCGGCGAAGCTTACATGAACTGGGAATACAGTTATGCATTAAGAAAACTACTCCTTTATTCATATTTGGCTTCATCAGACATTTGATACCCCCTAAAAATAATTTTACACAGTTTACATTGCGCTCTCTCTATCAGCGAATCGGGCAATCGGCCTTCCTACTAAGACCCAAATAAGTTAAAAAACAAAGACAGTTATGCTGGTAATTAGCATACAACAAGCGTACGTGATGACCTTATTTTACCTTATTTGAATGGCACGCTCTCTCCACAACTTTTTAAGTCCTCAGAGACGCCGACTTTCGGACGTGTTGCAGTAACAAAGCGGTGAGTAATCACCGGGTGCCTCTGTCAACGAGATAGACAGTATACAGTGTAGAGTTAACATGTACCAAACGCAGGGCTTCAGAGGAAGAGGCACATATTGTACAGTGGCTGAGAACAGCTGAATATCTCCCTTGCCCACGGTCTCGGAGCAGCACTCGCAGCTTGATAAACGAGCCAAAAGTCAGAAGAATCTAAAGCTAGATAGCTTCCATTCTGCACCCGACCAAAGAGAGAAGTGTCAGCTTTTTCATCCTCTGAGTGATTAAGACTGCCATTGGAGAAAAGTGATGAGTGCTTTTGAGATTTATGATGCCTTTCCTCGAACATTAAATATAGACTTTGTAACATGTACTCAGAGCCCCTTTGAAAACCTAATCACACAGTAAAGCTATGCATGAAAAAAATTAAGGGGTAAAAAAAAAGATCGAAGATAGCAAAACGGCAGTTAGCCTTCTATGATTCTGCCTCCAGATGGAACACATGGCAACATTTCCCTAAAACGTGTACCACAGATTTTAACCTCTTCTAGAATAGCCAGATTCCCTATTTCGCTTGTCTTTGTTCTCAATTTAGCAATACGGATGGGGCGTTGATTTCGTGAGGCTGCAACAATAAAAAAAAAAAAAAAAAAAAAAGGGGGGCTACCGCTGTGAATCTGACTATCCGGGTGAAATCTGAAGTAATAAGGCAAATGAGCGTGAGAGAGACGTGGGCATTAATTTTAGCGAGGCTCCGCGGTGAGGTGGATGGTGGAAACGGGGAAGGGGCAATCCAAAAATATGGCCATTTTCAGCCGGCATGAGATAAGCTTATATGAGCCTATTGTCAAATGTATTCATATCATACATTAAAAATGGCATTCGATATATCTACATTATTTAAATAGAGCTATCGCTTTACTGAGCATACAGTGACTAGAATGGATCCAACCTGCATTCCAACCACAATATTAAAGGAGGAAATCCACCATTAAACAGAATTTACATAACATTATTGCTGTGACCTTGGGAAATTCAGATCACATTGGGTAACATGGACAACTGTGGCCAGTGGCTGACAATGTAAGCTTATTTCAGTTGCTCTGCTGGGAACGAGTTGAATTCTGAAAAAAAAAAAAACATCTATCCAAAGACAAAAAAAGAAAAAAAAACGACTTCACATTTCAAATATAATCCATTTCAATTTTAATTTATATGATATTAAAAGTAGAACGTCGAAGAAGGATGAGTATTATCTTCTAATAGCTTTGTTTTCGTCGCATCAAAGACTAAATACATTGGACTGTGACTCACTGGCGTTTTTAACCACCTCTCGTATTCTCTCAGTTCCATTTTTAATCTTCTCACCTTATTGCCTACGGAAATACTGTCATCACCATCCACAACTTCTGGCTCGGGCCTTAAATGTAAATCAATATATTCATCACCACGTGCAGAATACAAAACAGCTCCACAATGGTAAAATGGGTACTGCTGACGACGACACCCCAAATAAAGAGGCAGGTTATTTAAAATCTGTCAACGCTTGGACGCGAAGAAAAAAAAAAAAAAAAAAGGTAACTGGGACTGATAGTTTCAGTCACGTTATGATTTCCATTAAAGCCTCGTGTTTCCTGTGCTTGTGGTGTCATCGCTCTCAACGCCTGTAAGATCAAGTCAATAAAAACAATTGCACGTGATTGTAAGACAAGATGGAAATGACTGTGGGGATTTACTCGAGCGATGCTGTAAACTGAAACATAAATATGTTTTATTTACTTGTTAACCCTGCACACTTTCACTCACCATTTACTTGTTTCCTCCGCGGCGGCGACACACGCTGCTGTACAAGCGATGCAAACTGGGCAAGAGAAGCATTTTTAGGGCTGACAGAGTCCAAAAGGACCACCGTATGGCAAATGAGCCTGAAGACGCTCATTAGCCCAACAACACTAAGGCGGCGCACGACCCATAATGCAGCGCTTTCTGTAGGAGACGCTCGTTCCATTCAAAAGGGCGAGATAGCAGTGTGCAGGGATTTTTTTTTTCTAAATCTAAATCTTTAGATCATTTCTAAATCTCAAATTCCTGCCAGCCCCTTTTAAATGAGCTCAGTGTCTTCAGTGGTAGCTACAGCCCCGGTCATAATGACAGTTTTGAAGTAACAAGCGAGAGGTCGCACCATCCTCAAAGTAAGTAAGTAGAGGCTGGTAATAATGACATTAAAGTAATGAATGCAGTTGATTGTAAAAAAAAATACAGGTCGGGAATGTATACCGTGGTTATCTGGGGTTTTAACCAGGAGTTGCACTCTATTAAGAACTTTTTTTGCTGATAGTTGGGAACTGGTGGACAGCACGGTTAGCCTCCCAAACACCTCCCACTCAGGGTTTTAAAAAAAAGAAGCGTGTACCTTCAGTTTATAAGGAAATAGTCTGTGGTGAGATTTGGAAGATGTTACCACTGTGTGACAAAGTTTTTCTTGTACGTTTTTCTTTTTCCAAAGAAATCCTGCTTTTTGTGAATACTCCAGTTATTGCTGCATAGCTGCAGTGTTGCACGTCTTGAAAACATGGTTGTCACATTTCACAAGCAAGTCATCTCAGTATGCCTCATTTATTTAAGGGGAGGACAGATTTAAAAGGTTTTTTTTTTTTTTTTTTCCCTCTGACATTTATGAGAGCACAGGCAATGGGAACATGGATTAATATGAACTGAAATTACAAGAGGGGGTGATTACAATGCCAGCTTTGATGTTTAATTGTTTTCAATAAGCAATTGGATTAGACATGGAGGAATGCAAAGACATTAATTCATGTGTATTATTATGAGCAATCAGTCGATAATTTGTTTGTCCCTCCTTACAAATACAAAATAAGAGTTGGCCTGCGATTAGCAGGCAATAATTTTGGACAGTGCAAATTGGATAGACAAATGTATTTTCTGTTACATTTTGATGGCAATGAAACACTGCAATATGTATGTTGTTCATTCTTTATCATCTAGTGCAAATTTTACTCAATGCTTCATACACTTCTCAGTGCATGAGTGTAGGTAGGAATAGCGGTCCAGTAATGAAATCACTGAAAATAAAAATCATGATACGATTTAATTGGAATTTATATTGCACACGTTGCAGGAAAGAGGAAGATATTGTTATTTAATCTACAGGAATCTTTTCTTCCCAGATATACTGAGATTCCCAAAGATCCCTGCATGACCGAGCCAGGCAGCCTGGCAGAATTCACCTTGCTGGCATTTTCCCCTGGCTGCAGCCACTCTGCTTGGAGAAAAGAAACCCTTCCATTGCTTGTGGTGATGAACAGAAAGTTTCCATTAACTTTACTTAAACCCAGATATTCAACCGCGTATGACTTTAATTAATTTCATTCTCAGGTTATGAAGTAATTTGATTATATGGGCAAGGGGGAGAGCAAGGATCCGTATCTGTTCTCCATCTTAGGTTAAGCACTTAGGTTCCACCGAAGTCATTCATTACACCAAAAGCATGGGTATATTAAAGATCATTTTCTTAATAATTGTGCAATTAAAATATTCTCACTTGACTTCGATATAATTGAAAAAAAAAAAAAAAAAAAAAAAAAAAACCAAGACAAAAAAATTAAAAACAAAACTGCTGTGACATCAAAGTAGCACCAAGCTGAATTGGCTTTGGGCTAAACAGTAAATAGCAAAGTCTTCTCTGCAGTTCAGTCCCACGAGCAGATTCATGTACCCGAATGCTCGCACATTGGCTCGGAGGCATTCTGTAATCAGAAACTGCTGTGTGACTGGCAAATGCCGAGGTGGTGCTCAAGTCCCCATCAATAACACCAAGGGGACGAAGGTAGCAGCAGTGGGAAAGAATGGGAGCCAGCTTGTTAAGCATTAGAGAGGAGTAGACAAATAGTGCACTTTAGACGCCGACGTCTGGCTAATGTATACCGTCTGAGCTCAGTGCAGTTATGGCGGGTGTGGAAATAGCTTGCCATCTGTAAGAACTAATATTTGCTTTTGGGCATTTCAGTAAGTCTCTGTGGGGAAGCGTGGCGGTGTACGGTGTGGCAGCGGGTACTGTGCTTCGGATGGCAGGAAGCACGCTGAAAAATTGCTTCTGTTCCCTTCATCTCTATTATGGTTATTGAATTTGGTTCAAAAGGAGCTGACATCAAAGGGGTTGCTCAGAGATTCATAATTTGAGAGGTTCAGTGTGTTTCATTGTGAACCCGGGAAGAGGGAATGTCAGAAATAACATTAAAATGAAAGGAATTTTTCACATGTGAAAAGCAGGTGGCTCCTGCTGTAGATCCATGTCACTCTGTAGGGTTAGCGGTATTACTTAAGAGTTTAGCGCCGAAGAAAACAGCACAACTAAAATGTGCAGTATGCAAATGTTTATACCTCGTGAGTCAACAACACCGATGAGGAATGTGACAATTCCTTTATAGCTTAACATACTGAATATGTATAAGAACACGTTTTGTGGTGAATGCTAGAGGGGAAGCCTGAGAAGTTAACTTGTCTAATACAAGAAAAGCAATGCCTAATCTATTCCCACGTCTAGTTAACCTAGAGATTAAGACACAAAATGGATACTTCAAGGTGGAATAAAGCAGGTAATTATATCCTTACATCCCTCTGAAAACCTCTTATGTCTATACTGTACCTCTGTCGATCTCCCGTGTGGTCTGGTTGGGTGCTTGACTTTGATCTTCAAAGCTGACCTCCCCTCTCTCCTGATTGATGGATGGCCCCACCGTTGATGCATGCATATCCATCAAGTAAAGCCACCCGTGATGAATGAACGTGTCCTTTATCAACCGTGCATCACCTCATGAAGTATTGTCCTTTTTCGCCCAACGTATTTATCCCTCAGCCAAAGATTGATTAACTATGGACGTGATTCAGTCAGCAATTATGACCTCATCGCTAATCAATCTACTTCTCGCCGAGAGAGAGCCCGGCTTACAGTTTGGCCCACGCACATAGGTACAGGCACACACATGCGTACACACACACACACACACACACGCCGAGACAATTGTACCAGTTATCAGCAGGCACTTTCTCTCTCAGGCCCTGGGATCATGGGAAAGTTTTTAGCCACTGTAATGGTGTCACTCCGGGGATGGCCCTATTTGGTCGGCGGGTCAGCTCCTAGATGGATTAATCATTGGTTCAGGGAGGATTATCAAGGAGATGTATTGGCTGAAATGCATCCTGTCCTCAAGAACAGCCGTAGCTGCACCAAGCTCAGAAGATACAACAGCTCTTGCTTAAATACATCTGATTTTTCTCTAAGTTATGTACTTACTGTGACATTTGTCACTGGCAAGAGTCTGTTTTTTCGTTGCATCGTAATCACCAGCCGTGACAGCGTGGCTGGTATTGTTTTCACCTTGTGAGTGTGCGTGTATGTGTGTGTGTGTGTCATCACGGCAACATGTGGTCATGGAGACACCTACTATAGCGGAAACTACCACCGGGTAAGTTTGGCAGGTGGTTGTATACGTCTGTCTCGTTGGAAAGAGATTGGAATGTCAGCATGGTGACGGGTGCCTCGGCTGGCGTGATCCCATCGCAACATGGCCTCTAGTTCAATTTGTATCAGGCACTTTTGTTAAAACAAGTGACACGACTTTACATCATTTGAAATTACTTATCTATTTCCAAGTGACAGTCATTTTTTGTACGTATGTAGTAAGAGATATGAAAGATTTTAAAACTGCATACAAATGACTTGATAAGATGGATTCTCTTTTCCCTTCCAGTGTCTCCTTCATTTTGTCTTACCACTTTAACAATATCATTTGCCTCCCTTCCTGAAAGGTAGCAGACATATTCATCTGGAGATTGATTGCCCCCTTTTAATGACCCTTTAGGGTCATACTGTAATACGCTTGCTTCCTACTCAGTGACCGGGGGCAATTCTCTGCCTACAATAGACAACGCCCCCGTGGATAGCGAGACACTTTCCCTGGAGCATTGTGTGAAGAAGGACACAATATTAAAACCTGGAAATCAGAGTCGAGCGAGTCAGATGCGAAAATTGGCTGGCTCAGACGGCGGCGCACGGGTGTTAATCTGCTGAGAAATCCCTTAAATGTATCACAAGAACGCCATGTGAGTGACACAGGTTGTGCGCTCATGAGATACAACAATTTGTGCGACGGCATCAGGAAGCTGGTAACAATTCTGCTTCAAAATATAACGCAGACTGTTTTGCTTGGGGAAAAAAAAAAACCAAAACAAAAGAAACCCCCAGAAGATAAATCTCCTAGCAACGACTGTTGGTGCTACTATGATGGTCCAGCTGTACACACTGTGAACATATAAGGCAGCAAACAGATGAATAAATACATGATTATGTGCATACCCACAACACCTCGCAGCAGTCTAATGTTACGCTGTTCTCGTTGGTTTGTGCAGCACAAAGCAATTTCTTAATGTTGTTCAGTAGTGTGTATGTGCTTCAGTATTGTTGCTTATGTCCCTAACAAGTGATGTTGACACTTTATATCATTATATCAATGATGAAAAGACGGAATGGAAATGTATAATGTCTCCTCGGTTCTGTTGTGCTTCACAGTGAGGAGTGTGAAAGAGCTATTCATAGCCAGTGCCACGGAACTTTGGCTTTCAGAGACATCTCTGTCTCCGTAAAGCTGTTTGCATTGATATTTATGTCTGTTGTGCCATGATTGTGTCGACAAACAGCTCGAGGAAGCTAAAATCTACAACACTCACCAACATTGTTATTACTCAGGAAGATTGTGACTTAGCTCTGTGATTCCCCAGCTGGGGGTACGTGGAAAAGGCAGTAGTTCAGTAGCTCAACTTATATTAACAAACCAAAAAAAAAAAAAAAAAAAGGTTATGTGAAATTAGTTATAAATTAGCAGGAAAGCAGAGATATCTAAATAATTAGCGAAAAGTAACGATTTAACAGTTAGAATAGCCAAAAGTCAAAAGCCATAAACAATATCCACTTTTGTATAATTGACAGTGTTGAATAACATCCAGTGTAAGATGAAATGGAAGTTTGGACATGACCGGTGGTGCTGATGTAGGGATACTTGAGTTCAGAAAGGCTGCGGGATATGTCAAACAAAAGAGGTCGGGAACCACTGACATAGCAAACACCGAAGGGTGATGCTAAAGAAGTGCATGGCGATCGTTCTGTTCTGTTCTGTATTTCACGGTGCCTTGAAAGTGTTTTGTGACATCTGCGGATGAGATGCACGGCAGGAGCAGCTCCCATCTTTGTAAACGTCCAACAGGTAACTTGTTTTATTCACAATATCTCAGCAGACCCACCCCCTTTTCGCCAATTTGAGGCTGCTTCCACGCCACCAGATTCTTCGCTTTTAACGACACACGCTCTACCCTGACGCAATAGATCCCGTGGTAAATTGGTAACAATTTCCAAAAAATCTTTTCAGCAGAAAATATTGTTGGAACAATAACATTGCTTTGCCATGGGAATTGAAAGATAATTGTATGAGCCTGTGGCATTGCTGTTTCATAAGCTTCATGCTCCATTTCTGATTCCCACCAGAAAGCTGTTTCTTTTTCCTCCTTTGCACATATTTATTTCTGGCACTTAATTTAAGTCTCTATTTATGTATATCTTAAATCACATGTTCCTCTCTGTCCTTGCAAAGTGGAAATAGGCTGTGTTGTTATCTTTGGAACAGAAATAAAAACAACGCGCATCTTGGCCATTAAGCACATAATACCATCTTCAAAAAGGGCAGTTTGAAAAGAGAGGGCACGGCAAAGCTTGAACAGGGTGTTGAATAAATGCATTAATTAAGGGGGAATTACGTGCTTGGGGGTTGAGTTGGCTTGCTTTCAAGTGCCAGGGTTCCTCATAAATATACATTTAAAAGACATATGGCAAGATCAAGAAGTAACCCCTTAACAATGAACTTTTGTATCATCATCTCTGTGATAAACACCTAGCACACACTGGTAGCCTTGTTAAGAAAAACCAACAGTTTTACTTAATATTAATGAATGTAAATTAATGCTTTGTTTATTTGAGTCGAGAACTCCTCCAAGTCGTGGGACACAGTCTGTTTAGTTTCAATTCTCAAGATGCAGACAGAAATATCAAATGCCAGTGGTCCCTTGACAGCACAGACCTATCCCACTTTTGTCCCAACCGCCCCGTGGGATTTCCCATTGCCACTGATTTTTCTATTCTGTACATCCTGTGATAGGAATTTTGCCTCTGTGAGAACTGCCCGCGTAAGTAATCTATAATCCCCTGGAAAAAAAAAATCTGAGCACGAGTTAAAGGGGAGAAATCCCTTTTAAGCAGATCAACAGTAAAGATGGAAAACTGACCGGGAAATATTATCATATAATGTGGGGATAATTTTAATATGAATTACTCTGTACAGTAACTACTCTCTAAATAAATGTTCTATTTAGACAGCTGTTGTGATGTATCGCTGTGCTGAAAAAAAAAGTGACACTTTTTTAATCTTGGTTTGCAGAGCATTTGGAATACAAATCCGTTTAATAAATTGGTCCAGTAATGCTTGGCATTATTGATGGATGGCACGTGGCGAATGTAGTGGCGTGGAACTGGTATTTTACGCATAATGTTATAAATTCATACGCTTGGGATTTTTATAAGGCGGCGTTACTGAAGCCACAGTGCTGTTTTTTTTTTTGTTTTTTTTTTCCTGTCTCGTCACATATCCATGAAAACATCGAATGCAAAATGAACCAAATGAAGCGGGAGCACAATTGTACACAGTGTTAACCGTTCGCATTCATTGACGCAAGATCTGGGCTGTTCAACTGAGGTCAAGTCGAGCCGATTTTTTTTGAAGACTGAATACAACTTGGTGTAGTTGTTCAGATGAATAAATCAGTAAACAGCATTCCCACCCACTGAGTATGCGGGGAGTCAGCAAAAACGCATGGAATGGTTCAGCTGCAAGCTGCCCTCTTTATTTGAGTGGTGGGTTAATTAAAAGTAGTACTGAGTGCACTTTTTTTGCTTAAGATACACCCGTAAAGCAGCCCAAATTTGAATTTGCGTACTCGTTGGAGCGGCACGCTACATATCAAAGCTACGCCTGACACCTCAACTTTAAGTTTTAACTGCAGCACGCGCTTATGTGAGTTGTTATGTTTAGCCGTCTCAATCCAAAACCAAGTTATCTCAGTAAAAGGGCGAAGGCGAGAATCACCTGTGCATGTAAACACAGAAACTGAGCCACGCACGGCGATGGTCCCCTTTTATATTCTTTGCAGTCTTCCGATTTCCGCGCGACAGTCTGGCTTTGCGCATGGCGGCTTCACAGTGAGTAACCCCCCTTTGCCCAGGTGTTTCCCTCAGCCCCCATCTGTTCCCTCCGTGCCGCTCTGTGTCTTATCATGGAGTCGCTGCTCATCGTTGCTCCTGCACGGCATGCATTGGTGTGGCGACCCCCCCCCCAGACTTATTGATACCGTGCGAAATGTCTATGGTACTGGTAATTGTAAACTCCGTGACAGGAAATCATTTTGACATTAATCAGGAAAGCGGAATGAAACCAAACTTAAATACTGCTGATTATATTCTCGGTGACCTGAGCCCAGTGGCCATGGCACCGCATTCAAATTCAGTGTTATTGGTTTCTATTAAAATAACATTCAGTGATTAAACTACTTATGGTGGTTATTTATATAATAACCACAAATAGGCTTTTATGACCATTTTTTGAATAATTTCAATGAACGTTAACATTTTGTGTGCTTTCAGAATCATCGGCCCAACTGTCAAGGTCAAAACTGAGCCGTGGTGACATTACTAATTGAGAATAGAAGTAGTGATTCAATTTGCACTAATTTACCAACTGATCTGCCAATCTCAGCTGTGGCACACACGGGTGGCTCATTTCACTGGCTCTCCGCTGAGCATTATTTTTGTCTTCCCCCCCTCACAGATCAAGGGTACAGATGACTTTTGTCAGCCGTCAGATGCTGTGTGGCAGATGTCACAGCATTTATTGTCACCGTGATTTATTGGTTTAGAATGACCACAGCCACAGGGAAGAGCACATAAAAAAGGCCAGACGCCGGTGAAGGGGACTACTGAATGCCA
The DNA here is from genome assembly GCF_016859285.1 of Xiphias gladius. Taxonomy (NCBI): domain Eukaryota; kingdom Metazoa; phylum Chordata; class Actinopteri; order Istiophoriformes; family Xiphiidae; genus Xiphias; species Xiphias gladius. The sequence goes on along the minus strand of NC_053404.1, from coordinate 20,000,242 downwards.
ACTCCTCCAACAACTTTCATCCCATCCCTCTTAGGACTGCACATTTTGCTTCTGGTTATTGTTGGGCCATCTGCTGTATTTCGAGCCTCTTTGACTACACCGCTTAGCAAACATGGAGCCTGTGCCAAACACTGTTACCTTCCTTTTGCCCCTCTAATTCAGACCCACTGTGTCTATTCAGTTAGATCACCATTTCATCTGAGAAACTCTTACGGTAGAGGTTCATTTCTACAGGAAATTCACCTGTTTTCATCCGTCTGTTTTTCTTTGTTGCCTCAAATTGTTAAAATTTATATATTTCGGTCCCACTGTGATCTGTTTTCTGTTTATGTGGTTTGAATCTTGGACGTCAAAGTCTCCTCCTAGCGCCAAAAATGATCAGATATGGGCCTATTCATTTCTGTTATGAACATACATGTTCACATAAACATTAAATTAATACAATAGAATTTTTGATTCAACTTAAAACTCTGATTCTTCCAGGACATATACGATTCAATGCGCAGCAAATTTGCAAAACCAGTGTGCGTCCAACATTTAATTTTGCTGTTTAAGGTTGATATTTTCAGTTATTATACGAGATCACAATCTTTCCATAATATTTAATCTAATGATTTTAGTTGCATACTTTATATTTGCCATGAACCTGATGTTTTGTTAACATTAACCAAGTGAGCTTTGTTGCCCAAGCACACAACTTAACTATGTTTAAGTTGAAAAAAGCACAACTTCTATGACAAAGAAACTAAATAAAGACAACAGTATTTCTGTCAACATTTTACAGATATGAATAATTTGAATTTCTCAGCATTGTATATGAATTTTGTACAAAAGCTAATCCTTGGAATAAACAAAGAATTAATGCACCAAAAAAAATCTCACGTTTTTCATCCATAATTAGGTTCAATCAAACTTGTATTGATTAATTTTGAAGCTTCTTAGAAGGATATGAGCTGTACAAACGAGAATCATGAAAAGGTAGCTACATTAAAGATGATATGATAATTAAAGCTGCAATGTGTAACTTCTCACAATTCGCTTCAAAAGTTGACAGATCACACCAACCCTGTCTCCTACAAAATTCCGTTCATATACAACTAATTTGCAACGGCAAATGTGTTTTAAAGGAAACACCATGCCGACCGGATTACGTCTCATTAACATAATGAGGCATGTTGTTAATTTACTTAATTGGCACTGAAGGTGTCAGTAGAATGTTCCCTCTGTAGTTACTACGGCATTATTAAACTTTTTTAGGGTTATGTTAAGGCTCTCACAGAACTTGGTTAAGGTTAGGGAACGATCCTGGTTTGGCTTAATACAGAATAAAGTTCATGGTGACTTCAGGCCAAACTTGTTTATTTACATTTAACCGAGTGATTTTGTCGTTGTGCCTAAACCTCACCACGGACGGGGCTCTCTGGTGCCACAGTCACACCCTTTATAAGCCCACCATCCACCCCAACAACCTCCACGGAGACTCCACTGTCTTTAATAGATCTAGCTCTTCGTTCGCTCGAAAAGACGTTGCCTCTGAACAAAATCTGGCCGGAACAACGTCACCGGGAACAGAACAATTAGAACGGCAATAGAAACATAACTTCTAGGAGACGCAGTTAACCGTGTGGCGTCATCCTTGTGAAGTTGTTGCAAGTCAGTGTTGTTGGTATGCAATCATATATATACACATTTATGCATACACACACACACACACACACACACACACACACACACACACACACACATATATATATTATATATATATAAACAAACATGCATAGTGACATGCAAACCTTTCATTGAAACACTAGTTCAAAGGACTCTACATTTATTTTCAAGACAGCACTTCAACCTCTACCAGAAACACCTTGGGACATGGTACAGGTGGCTGAGCAATGGAGGCTAAACAGGAACAGAAATAATTTGTCCCCCCCCCTCACTCTGTCATATTTGAAACACATAATCCAAATATGCATGTGGTCGAGCTAAAACGGCAGTAATATCCAGCAACACTGGAATGAATATGGACAAAGCTTCACTGCAACGTTGTTCCGTTACCTTCATTTCCCCTCCACCGCCGACACAGTTTGCAGCATCATTCAGCAGAATTCCTGAGCGAAGCTTTCAAATACCTCTCAGCAAATGTTATTAACAGTAAAATTCAGTTTAACAAATTGTACAAATACCTTCCTGCCAATTACAGTACGCCTACTGAATGAATTACAATAGCAGAGCATCCCACTGATGTTTCACCTTCAAGGCTGACCTTGTGATGGCTATTCTCTGCTGATGCTTGCCAGAGATAAAAGCTATGAGCCCTTCTCACCCCCCCCCCATGCCAAGGACACACGCATCATCGCTTTACTGGTCTATCTGCCCAGGTGATGCATGGCTCCTATAGCCAGTCAGTCTGAGGCAGTATTTATAACAAACTATGTGAGGCAGAAACCAACTCATCACCATCGATACCTCACAATCCTTGGTCTCAGGGTGCACTCACATAGTTTCTGTTATGAGCTGTGAACATATTATAAATTTAATGCATTGTTCTTAGCAATGGAAATGCAAATAAGATGGAGGGGGGGGTGCTTTAAAAAATGATTGAAGGTAGGAGACAGGATTTAAAGCAGTGATATAACTGAGTTATATCAATAGATCCTTCAAACCAATCTGTTGTAAGTGGTAATGAAGACACAACACACATTAGCAAATTAAAATGAAATGAGATGAACAGAAGGATGAATTGCTCCTGATCCTTCCAAATGCAATTTTAAGAAGAAAGTGAGACAAAATCTACTTCCAGTGTCAGGAAAGGGCATCTGGTGGGGAAGTGAACAGCAAAAAAAAAAAACAGTCAATGCTAGAAATTCATTAGGTATCAGTGGGAGACAAAGGACTGACAGGTGTTTATGCAAATCATCAGCGAATGGATTCATCTCCCTAATGCGGAATAAAGCAGCCTCTGAAATATGTGTAGCATGTGGAAGTAAATGAGAGTCCACTTGCGAAGTCATGAGCACATTGTAAGCCTTACAGTGTGCCGTGGCAGAGGCACACGGTTGGAATCAATAATTATTGACAGCTACAGTGGGGCCCAAAAGTCTGAGACCACATTCCCGACCACTTGAACGGCAAAGCGGTCTCAGACTTTTGTACCCCGCTGTATCTCTCGTTTTATTCTGAGAACGTATACTTCTTAAAATCCAGTTATTCTGCATTGTGTCTGGACAGTAACTGCATTTTCGTCGCAGCTATGCACACATATCGATTACTTTCAGTTTCTCACTGGGTGTATGCGAGCAAGTGACCTACATAGTGTAATCTGCAACACCTATAACACATAATAGGCTACAATCCATTGGAGAACAATGTATCGAATGTGAAAACAATTCTACAATATGAAAGGGTCACTTGTTGTGATGAACCTACAGAGAATTATCCCACGGCTTTAATGAACGTTATATTGAGTTTCAGCTCATTGTTTCGTTTAGTTGTCCGATGCGTTCTTACTGTTTTGGTTAACTCTCACCGCTCTCACTGCATTGTTTTTAGCCGCATTAAGGCAGCGATTTTCAGAGAGGGAGCTCCAAAAACCTACCGTGCACTGCCTGCTCACAGTTAGCAACTAGCTGGTGAGCATACTGGAGAATATAGCAGCTTAACAGATGGTAGAGACCCAAAAACAGAGCCGAAAGACAGTGAATACTGGATTTACATTTGTCAGGTGCCAGAAACACAACTCCAAATGAATGCTAATGTTGATCCGCATATTGCATGAGGGAATAAGCATTTTCTGCCAACTGGTTTGTCAACTCAAAAGGTGATGATATGTCAGTGAATGTCTCTATAAATTTTCACCCATCCAAAAATTGTCTGGACATTTCATTGAAATGCACAAGTTTCAACCTCATGCTGGAGCAAGACAAAAAGGTCAGGAGATCACCAAAGTCAGTGCTACTCATCATCCGGGGACCGTGAATGTCCATCCGCTCATTAGTTGTTGAGATATTTCTGTTGTTGGACCAAAGTAGTCGACTGACTGTCCAACACTGCCATTAATTTAGCATACTGAACTCCAAAAACAAATGCAGAGCACTATAATGCGTCGCTAAATGTCTAAATTTTGTTCTAATGTCATACTGACGTATAAATGACTTCATAATCGACAAGAAGTAATTATTTGCTTACATTTTAGTTTGACATTGAGAGGATGTCATATTCTACACAGCCATTAAAACCTTTGAGACAAAGTCATAATATTTGATTTTGGGCTAGATAAATAAAACTGACTCGACTCGACAGTGACAACACGTGCGAGAAGTAGCCTCGCTATATTGCTTTGAGACTTGCTATTCGAGAAGTTTCTCACTTTCAACTGGTATTATCCCAGTTATGCCTCAGTGACATGAATTAACACATCGTCTGATAAATGTTCAGAGTTCTTTTCATATCCTGTCATGGGAGAACAAAATGGAGATAGTCCACAAGGCTTGCATCTTATTAATGACTCATTTACTTTGATCACAAGCTGTCATTACACTATTTGTTTCTTTTATTCTGTGCCATTCAACATCTGCCAAGAGACTGTAAAAAATCTGACAACATTTAAGAAAAAAAAAAAAATCAAAGTTGCCACAATGTGAACTGTTAAGTTTGATAAGTTCTTCATACCCACATGCCTAAAAAATAATGGGAATGCTTTAGTGATTTATGAAAGGTTTAATTACATTGTCTTCATTCATGCTACCGTATCTGTCACATCCCCATTTGTTCCAAAAACTTCAAAACAATGTATATTTTTGGCTTACGTAACTCGTCTTTGGGGGGGCAAGTATGTTAATGCTGAGTCCTTAATATTCTAGTGGAGCCTCCCTATTTTTAGTGTGCACAGCAGATCCTTGCACCAACTCACTTTAATGAATACTTTCTCCGTTTCATGTATTGCAACCTGAGCTGCATGGCATTAAAATATATCGACAGGTTGGGAGTTTCATGCCTCCCAACAATAATCTATAAAAAATGTTGAAAATCCGTAATGAGGTTCGAGGTCATTTTTCAATTCAATGTTTCACTGCATTGTTTAACAAGGTGTGTTAAACATTCATTTTGAATTTAAAGCAGTATCGTCTGCCACTAAATAGTAGAAGTCAGTCATACTTGAACAATTTGAGAAATGTGCTTGTTCACTTTGTTGTCTTTTTTAGCATAAAGACCTGAAAGTGGAATCAATTTTCTCACCAAACTCTCAGAAAGAAAGCATATTTCTCAAAATGTTCAACCGCTCCTTTAGAAGATGTGCTAACTCATTGGGAGAAAAAGAAGAAGAGGAAAAAAAAAAAAAACTGTCAGTCTGGTCATAAGCGGAGTTGGAGAAACCAACAGTTGCCAGATTCCTGTAGAGTAAAATCGTAGAATACTCGTAACTTCTGAGGATATAACATTTGCGTATGCCAATCTAAGATTGACAGAAATATTGACAAATTTATTACAACAGTCCCAGTCAAATCCAGGGAGAACGCATCAGACTGAGACGGTAATTCCTCTGACTCATTCAGTCAAGTTTGTCTTGGAGGGGGGGGGTTGCTCCCGAGTCACTTCACTAATCAAATCAGAACCAGTGATTTCAGAGTGGAGGATAGTCAGTGCTTACCAAATCATTATGGTCAATAAACCGGGGGTATATTTAGCCTGCATCTACATATCGCCCCCTCCTCACCCCCTCTCCTTCCTTTGCTCTCACTCTCTATGATCTTGCTTGTCTCTCAATGCTTGGCTAATTTTGCACTTGGATGTAACTTTGGCTCACGGGAGAATGCTCCTCGTTTGCATAATCTGGTTTCTAGGGCTACAGTTGTAATACAGCTTCAGTGAGAAACGCCATGCGGAGTCAAACCCCAGAGTGATGCAGTGCAAATGAAGTGTCCACTGATTCCACGGCAATTCAAATGCAATGAACTCTTCCACCAGATCACTGCAAATAAAAGAGAACACCAAGTACAATCTCCTACAGAGTGAATGAAAGTAAATAGCTGATATGATTGGTGGTTGTTCAGGGTTGAAAGTAAATATGCAAAGCCATTATGATAGACCTTAAAAGGAACATACTGTACCAGCACCATTTATTTACCACAAGGCCAAACGGAAAAGGCTAAGTCAACAGTATTGACTGAGCAGCAAACTGCACTTTGTATAGATTTTAGAAGTGCACAGAGTATAGTAGAACTGGTCAAAGTCTCAGAGTCAAAAGGTTAAAGCAGAAATCAGTAAGTTAAGGAGGAGCACATAGCTGTCAGTTGACCCTATATACCCGCTGGCTTCCTTTCCCTTGACCCCGGATCGATCCAGTGTTGGCCAGTTAACTCCTGGCCTCTCAGCCTCACGCCGCTCTGCTACTCCCACAGAAGTGAGGTGATGTGTAAGGACAACTCCTGACCTTAAACTGTCTCCGGAAAACATTTCACTAAGTGAAATATCTGTTTTTGTCTGTCTAGTGTGTCATTGTTTTCCTTTTTTTTTTTTTTGGCAATCCCACAGACAATAACAATGATGTGTTTTTAACAACATATGTATCTTCATACATGGACTGTTCACACGGTAATATATTCATCATACTGGTCTCTAACCAAATGCCATATGTTTGGAATTGGAATCTATGGCATCCACCGAAAAGCAGAGTACAATAGAACAATCTTTTTGGCCTTCATGTTGCATTTTGGTAACATGTATGAAAGTGATGTTGAAGCAGCTCTTAAAAACCTTCCAATTTTTGAAAATATCCAGCTGTTCCCTTTTTTATTCCATACAAAGTCAATAACATGAAAGTCCAAAGCACAATAATAAACAAAATTAACATTTTTTGTGTCCTAATTTATTTATGATGTGGCTGAAAACTGCTGGCTTTCTGGAAAATGGTGTTTAAATCGGAGGAGATTATTGAATCTCCTACTTTAGAGGGGTTTGATTGGTGTACTAGGGATAATCTGCGGTTAATTGCCAATCACTATGCTGTTTAGGAACAAACTAGGAAACAGACTATAAAGGCAGAGTTGTAGAAGGCCTTGGTGGATAAAGGTATTTTTCTGAAGTTACAGAGTACTCCAAAAACTCCCGAGCGGTCAAGTGAAATCATTGATGAAGCCGTAAGATTTAAAGAACTAGAGGTTGAATTACAGCGCCTGTCTTTAAAAGAAACAGAACTGACAGATTTCAACGATCTTGAAATGTTGACAAATATTTCATCTTACTTTAGCGGGTGGCTTCCACATTGATACATGGGTAAAGCTCAGGCAAAAAGTAAAAGCTGCTGTGCTTAGAGCGTAAGAGCTGGTGCCAGAAGCATTCCGTCAAAGGTTTAGCGGGAGGGGGGGGTCATAATCATCGAAGGCTCTTTTTGTCCCTGTCTTTGCGATGGCCCTGGTTCGATCAGGTGTTTAAGTTAGCTGTGCATGCCAGTTACACCGGCGTGGGCACGGTCCTTCTGCGGGAGGGGTTGGATAGAGCATCCAATCCCTTATTTTTCCAAGAAACTTGATAGTCATCTGAAGTGGTACTCAACCGTTGAAAAGGAAGCATGGCTCTGGAACATTTTGAGGTTTATGTTTGCTTGTCTAGGGCTCCGGTGGTTGTTTACACGGATCATAATCCTCTTGTTTTTCTGTATAGAATGAAAAACATATTCAAAATGTATTAACTATGTGCCTCTTGTTGCCTGCCTGAACACAACTTTTTGAGGACATACCATTTTAGGTGCCTTTGGAGTTGATTCATATTCTTTCCATCTCTTTATACGACTTTAATGTGCCCTCAGGGATATTCGAGATTTTGCAAGTACTCTTAAGTCACTCCCGCTTACTAGTTTTACCTGTTTGCGACGGTCTGTGACCCCCTGTAATTATTTGGTGGTGAATGTACAAAAGGAAAATCAGTGAGCCTCCCCCCCTGGCTGCAGGTGTTTTTGAGTTGTTATCGTTTAATATACCATAACTTTATACAAGCAATGTCTGTTCAGCTAGTGTTGTGACTTTAAACCAACATTTTGAAAAAGAGCTTATTTTATGGCCCAATAGCTGAGTGAGGTAAGAAATTTTTTTAATTACTGTAAAATTCCTAAAAAATTAACATATCAATTAACCATTACTATTCACTTCCCTCCACTACTTATATGTAGTAAAAAGTATATGTATAGACACCATAGTTTGAGGAAAGGTTACATAAGCATAATTTAGTCTTTGTAACATTTTGGATCATAATGAATATTATTTAATTCCATTATGCTACTTAAATTGGTTACGGGATGTCAAAAGGATTTCGGAGTTCACTAAAATCATAAAATCATTACTTAATAGGGTACAAAAGAGTCTAACGAAAAATTGGCATCTTAAACATACATGGTAGTTGTAACAGACTTATTTATGTCCAACAACAGACTGTGCTAAAATGAGATGTACCACCTGCATCACGCTGACGAAAAAAGCTGTCACATCTTCAGTGATAAAAGTAAGGAGCTAGAAATACTGACAAAGGAGACAGTGAAGAAATAGCCAGACTGTATTTATGAGAGGCAAAAATAAATAAATGAATGAACAAATATAGATACACTTTTCAAACACGGAGCCAGTGGGGTCATTGTATAAGGCAGGATAGAAGACAGTGTTCTGGGAAAGTGCTGAAAGATACTGAACCTAACCATCAATCATTCATTTCTTGTGGCCTCCTCTACGGATGGGGAAGACAACCTCCCGAGTCCGATACTGTAGTTTTACTGATCATTTCACTGTATGTCTGTGAGTCTTTTAGGGTGGTTGATATAGAGAGGCATTCACAACAGGCACTTTACCAGGGTTTGTTTGAAGGCAAACCCCCCCACTGGTTTATGTGTTATATTACATTAATAACACCTCTGTCCCCTGGGTGGCAGAGGCTTGACAGCGTTCTGGTCCCAGGTTGTCAACCCCAAGCTGCTCCTATTTTGGGCAGAATGGCTCAGCAGGAGGAAGTCAGACAGCAGGAGTTATGACTACCACCACGAGCCACACAAAATCTGGTGGTTTACCTAACTTTTAACTGACTTTTTGCAATTGTTGTTTCAGTGCAATCCATTGGCTGCAATCTGGTTCTTCTGAATCAAACCACAAATCAAAAAATGAAATGTCAGAGCCAAATGGGAGCTAAGGAGAAGTCAAGCTTAAAGCTTTAAAGCTTCTACCATTTGTGGTAATTTGACGTCCAATGCTGCTTGCTTTGTTTGTTGTTTTTATTTATTATATTCATATATATTCATTGCCAAAAAATCTCAATGAAAAAAAAAAAAAAATGTCGAACTTTATTCATTATGCATTAATCTAAATTATTCAATATTAGTTATTGTCAGACAAGGACATTTAATCTTAGTGACAGTTTTGTGTTAGTGTGTCGATTACCAGCACTGACACTGGGACAGCAACACGTGACCACGTGATAAGCTTAGAAATAACAACTACGCTAAAAGCAAGATGTCGATAAAGTCAAGCATGCGGAATAACTTCCAAATTTGCGAAGATGACCCCTCAAAAAGTCGAGTGCCAGATATACCAAAGGAAACTAGCATATCACAAATCTACAACGAGTTTGGTTTCAAAGCCCCAAAAATTGGTATTCGGGACATTCCTAATCAGTTGCATGTGTGGGCTGATGGCTATGGACATACAAAACCCCATTGGCGCACATGTTGTTTGGTTTGAATGGATATCAGACAATCTAGCAATGAGATATTGACATAGCTAACCTCCGATGGGAATTGGAAAATGATTTAATAGAGACAGAGGTTCTTTTTACCTTCCTGCAGCCACACAGCCTGTTGAATGAAAGTAAGGTAAATTGCCTGAATCGAGAGACTTTATGAAACATTTTTTAAGGCACTAAAGGCACACATCCATTCATCTGATTTGTAGTGCTTTTTTTATGTGCTTTGCTTAAAGCCCAAGGCTTCTACCAATGAAGACTGACCTATAGGGTATGTTTTGACTTTAGACAAAGTCTGTGTAGATTATAACGCAAGTTCATACTATTGTCACAAAAAAAAAATCTGTCCTTCTGAGATAAGCCACATTGATGGTAATTACACACATTAATCTTGTGTTACCCGTCTGCTCACTAATCAGTTTGTCAAAGTCATCCAGGATTTTCATTCCAGATACAGCAGTGCCTCTAGTATACAATTTTTGTGTTTATTATTCTTCTTGGCTTGCAGGATCTTACCAGAGGCAACCCAGAGGAACAGTCTGCCAAACTGAGAAGGGACTGGCAGCATGTGACACTATCCATGGGAGCGAGAGTCATAGTTGTTGAGACACTGCTTAATTTTAGCTTTCTGGCACCTTCCTCCCCTTTGTAAATGTACCAAAAGGTGGCATGGTGAGATACAAACTTACAACACTATATCAATATATAATTGATTAGTCTACAGTTGGGTCAGGATTCAGTTCAGTCTCTGAGCACGCTGCCCATTTATTATGGCTTCTGTTAATTTCCTTAAAGTTCCTTCTTCATAATAGCGCACAGTCCATGAATATGCCAGGGTTCTGACATCCGGCGGTATGATCACAGCTGAAGTTTCCTTGTTTGAGCCGAGCCATAGTGTGAAAGTTAAACTTGTTATATTTTCAAATTTGGTACGTTAAGGTCCACATCTTTGAATTCCAATGTAACAGGGCTGACGCAATCATTTGACAGATTTAGGAACCTTAAGGCCTGTTCTATCAATCTGGATTCCATAGTAACCCCAAGCAAACCAACCAATAACTGAACAGTTCTGACCTTCAACCTGTATTAACAGATTTTTTGGCAGCTTGGGAGCAGCAGAAACAAGCTGTAAACACAACCTTGACCTCATTTTATGTTAATATGGCAAACTTGCTAGCAAACAGTTGCTTATTTACACATCCAACAAACATGGAACAACATTAGCGTTGAGTTGGAGTTGTGTTTCTGTCCACACAGTGAATCTGAGTCCAATTTACTCTGCCTTTAGCTCTGTTCCTGGTCTCGACCAGCTCCTACAGGAAATATCTGGTTCTCTAGCTGCTAAATTCTCAACTATGTTCACAGACGAGTCCTTAACATGGAGGTAGTATACGGTGGGTTTTTACAGCTTTTCAGCTCAAAACATCTACTTGTTGCTGCTGGAAGTGTGTTTGATGAAAGAAGTAAGACTGAACTGAAACCCAAAATGCTCTTCTGAAAAATGCTGAAATGTTTGGGAGCTAAGGGAAGCTGCAGTGTCGTGTGGTAATTTTCTGTGGGTTCGTCACTAGGAACAGCACCTTTTATATTACACACAGTCGTCTGACCCACTGTTAATATCAAAATACTGAGTATAGCAGCTTTGAACTACTTGAAACATGCTTGGTGTCATCACACATTTTGTGTATCCATATAGCTGAGGTTAAATCCTAGCATCACAATGGATAACAATTGACACCTCTGTACACAAAGAATGAGCACATTGGGGTTCAGCACATTCATACAATATGCAGCCCTTGTGAACAGAGCAAAAATGAAAAGAAAAAATTAAATTTTAATATTATCACTCATGCTTTCATTTCAAGCATTTAGAAGACTGTACCATCTTAGCAATATAATCAAGCACTTTCACTACGTGTCTTTCTCAAGGACACACGTTGTAGATGGGGACAGGCTAGCTATTGTGCCTTTGACCTTCTAGTGATGGGGAAGTCTATCTACTACGACACCCTGTTTCTGTGTTACCCTCAGCAAGGGCTTTTTATTCAATTAGTACATTTGCCTAAACAGTATGAGGGAAAAACCGTTCTGCTTTGTTGTATGAAACATCCCCAAACACAAGCTGAATTCACCATGTAAGCCCACTGACATTGTCACGGCCGGGGTCAAGGGTTTTATTCCCAGAAAAACACATTAAGATTGCTATGACCTAGATGGGAAAGTTATAAGATAAAGAATTTAAACTGAGTATTAATAAAAATAAAGTAAAAAAAGGATCATATAAAGTTGAAAAGTCTGCAATTTCATCACTACAACCCCACAGGAGAGAGTATCCAAATAGAGTGTTTATATTGGGACAATAAATAATAATATAACTAATACTATGTTGCAGACAATAAGATATGCAAATAATAATCTATATGGAATATCGTGCAAATTTGAAGAAATGTATAACGAGCAGTCAATGAACAGGGGGTACAAATATGTGAGTGAGTTCACACAAGTTGATAGAAAAGAGGGTTTAGTTGTATGGCCATATATTTTGTAGAAAACTGGATAATACAGCTGATAAAATGAATGACAACATAATTTGGTTTAGGGGTCAGGTGTAAGGCTCCACATTTTCAGTTGCACAAAAAAAAAAAAAATAGAATGGCCCTCGGTAGAGCACCTCTGCCACAGCCAATGTCAAACAAGATCCATCAGAATTCAGAGAAAACTAGAATTACCACCTTGTGCTTGTATGCCTCCGCCAACCATTCGTTAAAGTTTACGTCCACGTCTGTCCAGACTCATAACATACAGTATGTAGTGAAGACTTTGGAGGAATTTAGTAAAAGGCGTTGTAAAAAGTCTGTTGTGTCATAATTAGCGTACGAATTACGGTCTATGGCCAAAAACTGGTGTTGTGAGGTCACAGGGACCTTGACCTTTGACGACCAAATTCTAGTCAGACTGTGAAAGACTGTGCCGAAATTGAGGAAATCCCCTCGAGGCGTTCCTGACATATTGTGCTCAGGAGAACGGGGCAGACGGACGGACACCTCGAAAACATAATGTTTCCAACCACGGCTGTCACTGGCACAAAGGGCATAAAAAAAAAAATAAAAAAATCATGAATCTTTTAAGTATCACTGCTACAATAGTGGCGCCGTTGAGCTGCTGCCTTGTGTTTTAATTCGGGTTGTTTAAATCGTGTTCATGTTCAAAGCCATGCCAATTATTTAAGCAAATAATGATTACTGATTATAAAAGAAAAAAGATGTATGGAGAGTATCTTCAAGCAAACAAAGGCAGTTTGTCCTTCCTTGTATTCATGAGCAAAGCTCTCGTGCAGGATCAAAGCACACAAACTCCTCAGCCCACTAGAGCCAAATATTTCATCATTTCTCCATGAAGGCAGGCATGGTTAAGTAATGCTTAGGGTTAAAAGACGTTTGTAATATTGATTCCTGAGTGTAACTCAGACCTTTAAAAGGGTCGGGATTTTCTCACCTAAGGCATTATAAATTCCTCACCCTCAGCACTCTGATTGCATGGAGGTTAAGTGGGGATCAATATTTCCTATTTCAAGCCTAGACTGCCACGTCGGGTTCGTTGTTTGGTTGTAGGCAAAACATGCCGTGCGCCTGGATGCTCCCTAACAGGCCACAACCCCAACCTCGAATGTCTATAGAAAAATAAATAAATGAATAAATAAATAAATTTAATAGATATATTTTGAACTGCAATTCCACCCCTTCCCCTTACTATTCCTGCAATTAAATATCGATGATATTCTAAAAACTCTAAGAATAACTGTGATTAAGTGTTTACGCTAGAATGCATTCTTCTGTTACAGGTTGGGGACATTATGCCGGTCGAATCATGCGTTGTGCATATGTGGCTGGAAAAAAATTTTTAGGAAGATTTATTCTTCCATGGAAAGCAACAGCATCAGACATTTTAGCAAATGCAAAACAATGAAATGTGGTCCTGCTGAGGCGACAAGGTGGCTGCAGGAATTGACAAAAGAACGGACTTCTGCCTGTTGATAGCAAAGGGGGGGAAACTGCGATGGTGTTACAATGGCAGATAGGTCAAACGTTTGGTTTGACCTAAAAAAAGGGAACAACTGTTCATCTGTCGTTTCCTAAGAACAGTCAAATGTGGTTTCTGTACCCATGGCCGGGATCATTCCTGAATGTTCAAGACGCAGTTATTAGTGTAACCATAGGGAAGGAGGTGCCCAGATGTTAATGAAGTAATTATTTTAACTCAAACCACAAGTTTCCGCAACCTTAGTCAGTTTAGCCCAAAGTGGGTGCTCTCAATTGTTGTTTTAGACGAATGATACCAATAAACCTGTGTTGGAAATGCAAAAGAACACAGAAACTGGCAGAGAAATGGAATGATTATCAGTACTTTTATTTATTTATTTAGATTTCAAAATGTGAACATGATTTTGATTTCCTTTAATGTTTTTCAGCTGTTCACTGAACTCTGTCTTATCCTAACTTTTAGTTAGCCTTCAAACGAAACACGCTGAGTGCATCTGCCGCTTACTTTACTTAAACTGTAAGAAATTTGAGTAGCTTCATCACAAAATCAAAGCTTCATTAGTGATTTGCAGTAGTAATTAAGCAGGTTTTTTTTGTGCCGTCTGTGCACTGGCTTTTCACACTTTTATCCTGCATCTAACCTGTAACCATCCTCCACTACTATGCAACAAACCCCTCCACCTCTCACACATTATGTACAGTATCTGGTAGATAAAATAAGCATCTGATTAGATAAATGTATCTCTAGACTGGTGGTTTAAAAAAAGAAAATTGAATTTTGTAAAAAAAATTGAGTTGCTCTGAGCCATTAAGATGTAAGTGATGAATCTATTGTATATAAAAGTAGAGAACTGTTTTCATGATCACTGTCAGATGGGAGTGATGTGAATACTGTATGTAGTCAGGATACGCATAGAAAAACGTATGGGCCCTGCATGCTATACAGTACTTTCGTCATTTTAGCTTACTGTGCTGGAAGTGATACTTCAATGGGAATATATATATATATATATATATATGGCAACATTACACAGCTTCCGATTTAATCAGCTCCATCCTGCTGCATTTCTGCTGCATATCAGAAACAGCATCAGCTGAGATGAACGCGAGACGAGAGCGATCAGACGAACAGGTGACAAGTAAGAGGAGGGAAATGAAAGATACGGAACACTGGAACAGTCTCTGTGCACGAGTTGCGGCAGAGCTGATCCTACCAGCATTTTCTTGTCCCACTGCGGTAGCCACTGTGCAGGACCCTGCTCGGAAGTACGCTGCAGCGGTCAGTAGAGTGCAGACCTCCGCCAAAAGGCCGATGTCGAACATCGTACACCCCGCGTCGGAGGGAAAAAGTCAAATTCATAGCAGATTATCCGGATCTGCCTCAACATTTAATAGTTTCTTCCCTGGCCCATCCCCGTCCCGCCGCCAAGTTTGGTGCAACTTGGCCCAGTACTTCTTGTTTAATCCTGCTGAAAAACAAACGAACAAAAAAATAAAAATAAAAAACACTAAAAACAAACCAACGGACACAGGTGATTACGTAACCTCCTTGGCAGGGGTATAAATTGGCAGCAGCGGAAGACACTTCATCACCCTTAGCACAGCATAGTCCGGCTGTAAAAACATCCAAAGCTGCGTTGTAATTTATAGCACTTGAGTTCAGGTAGTATTCAGAACTCTGGTTAGACAAATCAAACTAAGAGTCATACTTCTGCAAGTGCGAAGCACTTTGTAACCCTGGTTTTGAGAAGTGCTATATAAATAAGGTTTTACTTACTCACTTACTTTACCTGGCCTCTGACTCAAGGACCGGGGATTTTTATTTTTGAGGTAAGCGCACAACAGAGGAGCAATTATTTAACTGTGTCCCATTTGTACGGTAGCTGCCTGCTCTCTATATCTTTTTTTAGCAGCAGCTCAGTCAGTGTGTGGGATGTTTTGAATAAACTGAGTTACCTAAGCACTAAACTGATATTAATATCTTACTATTCTCCTTTAGTTTTTCCTTAAAAAAAAAAAAATACTGACAGAGAAATATGGATGTTATGGTCACAATCTGTATTAGGATTCTTGTTTGTTTTTTCCCTTAGGTTTTTGCCCTTCCTCAGAGTTGCTGAAGCTTAATATATATTAATATATATGCTGAGCAATGTGTGTGTGTGTGTGTGTGTGTGTCAATTCACAGTAAAGAATCCAAAGTAACTTTTAACATTTGGTTTCCATTCTGATTTCCTCGCGATTTCTTCCTAATTGTTATATTCTCTCCCAAACTCGTTTGACTCCCCTGAAAGTTGCTGATCTGTGCAGATGGCGGGGCTTCGAATCTACAGGCCACACAATCACTTCTCGCATGTAAGTCGGAAAATGATGCAATAACCGAAATAAAGTAGGCAAAGAGGAGTCAAAGGTGGTTGCTGTTTCATGCCCATAAGCACCTAATCACCATGTTACAGCAACAAGGTATCTAGGCAACCAATATGAAGAAAAAACACAATGCCAGTAGTGTTAAAATGATTTACATAGGCAGACTACAAGGATACATTTGAGGTTAATTATACATAGTGCACGCAGTAATGTTGTGATGAGGCTCTGCAGACTTTTGTGGAATGACCTATCACTGAAAAAAAAAAAAAAAAAATGGTGTTCGTGTGGTAGGAGTTTAATTAAATGAAACTATCGTGTATATTTGGAATTTGGAAATATTAAACTTGCAATAAAAAGTTGCCAAACTTGTAAAAATTAAAAAATTGCCTTCAGTGCAATAAATGACTGAGGCATCTTTATATTATAAATTTAGGTGAAAAAAAAAATTATTCCTGCAATTATAGTTATGATATGCATTTTGAAGCAGTTATCCCCCTCTCTTTTATCGACATCCATATCAATTGGGGAAACTAATTTAACTTGATGGAAATGAAAGCTGGAAATGGTAAACATTAGATTTGTGCCTTAATGCAGAGCTGTGGGATTCATGGTTACGGCTCACTCTGATGAAAGCGATGAAATGTGACAGTAACTGTTAAAGAGAGAAATAACAGATTCGCACATTTCCCCACGTGTTCTGTTGGTCCAGCCTGGGGGGTTATCAGACTCAATCCCCTGCTAAGTGTAAGTCTGAAATTCTCCTGGTGGACTAGTGATGTTTGCAGGCCTCAGAAATATTCAGGTAATGCAGTGAAATACGCAGGAACAAGATCAGCTCACAGGGGTTTTAAAAACACAGAGCTGAATATACTTAAAGTAGACCATTTCATAATGGAATAAAAATACCACAGTGGTTACTTTTAACACTAGGAAGTTCACATATTTTATTCTGGTTATATGATTAATCAATACATACTGACATACCCACATTATACTACTGGATCTTTCATATCATATGATTAATTTAGCAACACGGTGTTCTTTTAGTCAATATTAAAGATTATTCTAATCATTACAACTCGGCACTTCTCAAGTACAAATGGAAGAACTGGACCTGTTGTGCTACCAAATTCATATCTTCTACACTGCAGATGTTGGCAATAATCTATCATTGATGCCTTGACAATGTCTTACCACAACAGGTCAAAAGTTTTAGAACACCCCCACAAAGGAATAAAACCAGACGGTGGCTTCACAAGACGGAAGACCAGCACCAGTCTCCAGACTTCAGCCCCCGCGGAGCAGGTTCGGGATGAGCTGGACGGAAGGTGCAGATTATGGGGAAAGTTTTGGGACAGACCTTCCGAACAGCATGCGATTTCCACTGTCGAGAGAGCGCAACGAGTGTGTTCGGCTGCTGGATGAGTCAAAAAATTTAGATTAAATTTAGTTCAACAAGAAGATTCCTTGTTTTTAGCACCTCCAGTTGTTATTTGTTCTAGGCTTTCAATTCAGAAACACTGACTTATTTAATTATGTAAATTTAAGTGACAGCTGGAAATTGAGGTGTTCTAAAACTTTTGCCCAGTAGCGTAGTATATCATTCTTTAGTATCAAAAGAGCTAACATATTGCAGAGCATGTGATCCAATGCACAGGGAAAATATGCAGAACAAATGTGTTATTGCGGATACGTCCTCAGTTGACTCTGACAAATGACTGTCATTTGCCTCAGGACATGATCACTCACAATCCCCAGTTCAGAAAATTTTATCTCTCGCTAGTAGGAGCATTGACAAAGGACAAACGGGCTATCAGTTATTCTGCAGGACAGCAATATACTTCAGCCTGACTCTATGTAATTTTAATGCTCCTCTCTACATGGCGGAGGGAAAATGTATGTTTAAGCAGTTAAGCTTTGCCAAAGAAGCTCAAAGGGAACCGAGGCTTAGATAAACAAATTACTGGCTTACTTTTTTAAAACATAAAAACAGGGAGGAAAAAAAAAAAAAAACGTTGATTGCCAATGAGAACATGAAAAAATACACACACACACACACACACCAAGTGGAAATGTAGTCCTGATTTCTGAGCTCTACGTGCTAATGGAGACCATTTGGGTTTCAGTCTCAAGATGTGATTTGTCACCTTGTGTGGGCAGAGAAGAAATGGGCATTCATTTTGGGGGAATATGCACGAGCCACCCCAGCTTAATTAGGGGGGTGTTAAATTAGAGGTTTAGACAAATCTGACAGGTAGAAATTTACCTAAAAATACTGTGCACCTTTGAAAAGAAACCAAAATGGAGAAGAAAATAAATGGATAAAAAGAAGAGCTACATCTGACCTTCTCACCGCCACCCCCGTTCACATTCCTGATAATACTTGCCAGACAACTCAGGTCATCCACGGCTCTGACATGTCTGTAAGCTATCTGGCAGCTGTCAGTCTTGATGTAACCACTCGCAGAAGCCCCAGCTGGTCAGCTCACCCTTATTTATGGGATGAAATTGAGCTGCTTCCCACTCACCTGTTCCCTTGCTCTCCTTGTTATTTGTAAATGTGATTGGATAGATTCAATAGTGGAATAAGATGTAATATTTATTACCTTGAGTTGAGTATGACTGTTTGTCCAGCTTTCTCCACTACCAACTGACCAAGGTTTTATATTTTTTTTTTTTTCCTTTTTTCTTATCACTTGAATTGCTGGTAAAACTCAAAACTGCCCAATTACGGGAAAAAAAAAAAAAAAAAAAAGGGACAAAGGAAACAAATGACAGCTTTAAGGTCATCTGCTAACTTTATCTTCGAAGTTCTGAGACCCCATATTATTAGTTTCACCACATTGACAGCAGTAACTGCTGAGTGCAATGTCTGGAGGCCCGTACAATTAACGCACAGCTCCCTCTACCCTCTGGCCTTACAATAAGTAGAAGGCAATTATAAAAACCGGAGCCTTGTGAGAGCAAAGAGAATGGCACTGCCATTTTCTCAATGATATTGGAGTGGGGGAAAAAAAAAAAAAAAACACTGGAGACATTTAAATGAAATTAATAAAAAAATAAAAAAATAAAAATAGGCATCACACAGGAACCTGTACCCAATTTCCTGATAACAATGCCCAGTAGTATTATCAAAACACAAAAGGCTATTTTGAAAATATCATTATTTGCATCTAATGTAGTAAACTTTTTTTGTCAAAACTAGAACAGAAAACTAATTATTTCCATTTGTTTATATACAACACTGATTCCGATTTACATGCTTAAATGTTTTAAACTAAAGTTTGACCAATCAAACATGACTGGAAAAGAAAAACTGTTAAAAATATCCAAGTATGGAAGCCACTTGTTGACATCTACATATTCAAGTGTGAAGTGGAGTGAAGCTAGGAAAAAAAAAGCGAAAAAGTAGTTTTGACTCTAATGGATAAAAAGGCAGAGATCTACCATGCAATGGCAAATGACAAATGTAATGTATGTAATGTAATGTGCTTTAAGTGGTCTCAACGATATATCTTTATGGTTTTGATTGGCGTAGCTTTTTCTTTTCAACATTCATTTAAAAGTGATTATGTGCCATGTGCCATCAGTCTGTAACCTTCTAATTTAATGGTCGATTGGTGAATAACGTAAATGCGGACTGTCACCATAGGCTGTAACAGACAAACAACATATTTCACTGCCTAAATGTCAGCCTCAACTTAAGTTTTTTTTCTTTTCCCCTCTCCTCCTTTTTAAATGGCCTATCAACCAGAGCAGATTGGGACTTGCTTGTTGAACTGGTGTGGTTGGAAACAACAGCATACAGGCAGTAGACACATATTTCCTGTACAGTAGATTGCTTTTTTTTTTTTTTTAAACTGTTGTTGAGAGTCAGCTGATACCCTGGAAATCTATTTCTGAGACAACAATTGATTTTTTTCAAATAAAGTAACTGAGAAACATAAATTTAATTTTCTGTAATCAGCAGCTGATGCATAATGAAATGTTCTGATATTATGATTCTAACTACAGATTACATAAACCTATACAGTGTTCATTTGAGGACATCCAGAGACCTCAGGTACTTATTTTCAGACACCATACAAATTGGCATCTCTCCTTAGACAACGAAAATCACAGGAACATGTCAAGTTGTGTGTCATCTAACTAGACATGAGGTGAGACGAAAGGCCACTTTATGAGACACCAGAGAACTGATGCTGAAGTCTAAGAAAAAGTAGCGAAAAAGTTAGGGATCAACGAGGTCACTGAGATACAATTGTGTTGGAAGAATAAATGTCTGTCTGTCAGTCAGAGGGTCACCAGAATTGATGGGATCCATCCTCTGTGGACCACGAACGTCTGTACAAAATTCCATTGCAATCCTTTCGATGGCTGTTGGGATATTTTGGTCTGGACCAAAGTGGTGGACCCAACAGCACCGGCATCCCCAGAGCAAGGCCGCTCGTGTAGCTGCGAAGTGATTTAAACATGCATACATATACATACAGTATATAGGGGTGACACAAAGAAAGACTACTTTGATGATTTTTCTTGCTGTTATATGTTGTTGGACTACACTCAAGTTTGTGTACATGTCTCATCCCTGCTTACAAGTGGGAGTAAAAATTATATGGTTGGTTAATACCCTTTGTTGTGCCAAAACAGGGGGGGGGCGTTGGTGGATAGGGATCTGCTAACATGTCAAATTGGTGAGTTCACTTGTTTCCAGTGGCATTTGACTCGCTGTTTAATGGAGTCACAAGCAAGTGAGCGTGATGAAGAACGGAGTCACTGTGCCAAACTGATAGTGCTTTAAGCTTTGAGGAATGAAGCCAGTGCCTTCACTTAAGGTTGCCAACAAATATTCAGACACAATGTGGCTGATTTCCTGGGGACGAGATGCCAGAATTATTTGACGTCTTCTTATGTCTTAAGATGTCTTGTTTAGGGATGTTGTGAGAGGCTTGGCTAATTAAATTGGCTTTCAAGCAGCGTGTGACCGGTGTGCATTGTGCATTGATGTGTCTGGGAACAAGCCGACATATATCCGATGCTTGAATGTCTCAATACTGAAAGTTTTAGAGCTATGGCTAGGCATTCTTTATTATGGCAATTTCTGCTTACAATAATATAATGAACAACAATAATATGACTCAATATTTGCACAGATGCATGCACAGTAATCTCTCTCTCTCTCTCACTCTCTCACCCACTAACACTTCTATCTCCCGGACTTCTGTCACATTACAAATGATGGCTGTAAAGGTCATGTTGCAGATTAACTTGAGAGACAAGCAGTCATAGACAGATGAATCTGAATGAAGTTAAACTGAGTATGGGCCAACGCTAGTCACTGTGACAAACAGTAATGCATATGCATGAGAACTTTAAGAAATAAACAACTGGGTTTAAGTTTTTAAAAGCCAATCTCTGCACTTTTGCGAACATCAAAATTGACGGTATACTGCCTATTTATTATTTACAAAGATTTTTTTAAACGCCTAGTACCGCGAATACTTCTGTCAAGTTCCTTCCACACTACAATAAAACATGGCATACTCCCATTGGAAGTGTACAAGAGAGTTCAAAGCATCTTGATAATGTGAGCATGATGAAATGCTCACAGTAGAGGCTAAGAAAAGGTCACCTTGACAGAAAAGAATTAGAAAATGACAGAAATGTCAGGAGGCATTTTTATTAAAATGCCAATATTCTGCTATATCAGTCTAAGCAGGTCATCAAGATAAGACCACGTTGTTTTGCCTTTCTGTCAAATTCTGGCACTTTCTACGAGGTGAATCATATAGGCTTGTTTCATTTCAAGAAGGGGAAACTTCGCCTTTCACACACACCTTATATTTGCATCTTTATACGGAGTGAATTTCAACCACTGTGTTAAAAGCCTTAAAGGTCCAATGTATTTGTCCTGCAGATACACTAATCCGTACTTACTTTACAGCTTCGTGAGCTACGAGTGTGCAAAATCCGTTGAGAAATATATATACAATAAATTTGGATGTTCTGTAGTATCAACGATGTGTTTTTCTCTAATTCAAACTGTCCAAATGATAGATCCTATCAAATTTTCTCTCTCTCTCTCGCTCTCTCTCTCTCTCTCACACACACACACACACACAGAATGATTTAACTTGGAGTTTAATACGATTTTGTGGTGCTATATGAGCTGCTCTGTTTACCGAATGAGTTATTCATACGTTTTTATTTCCTTGCAGGTACATGGAGAAATTGATGGAATATGTGTCAAATCACACTCTGACATCTGCTCATATTCATCAGCCTCTAAGTCCTTGCATTGGTTCCTTCATTAGGGAGGTGACACAAAACTCCAATACTTGATATTCCCCTTGCACCTGAGCTAAATTGGATTTTAAATAAATGTCAGAGTGAGTTTTACATTAACATTGGAGAGCACAAATGTAAGTTTGGTATCAGGTTCCAGGCAGAAATGCACATTTTGTGTAAGCCAATGTCAGATTTCTCAAAAATCATTTGCCAGGCCTGACAATGGCATAAATTGGGAATGTAATCGCTTGTGATTTTAGTCTTATCCATTGCCTGGCTGTTAGGTGTCACCTCATTTTTTGTTTGCACCACGTACTCAGTAAAACACCTCTTTAAATAGTTTTAGAGCAAGTCTCTCAAGGTAAAATTATTGAATTTCGTCACTTTTACCAATTGTCCAAAAATGCCTTGACTTAAAAGTGGTGTGAAAGACTAGGTCACCACTTTTCTATCCAAGGATTTATTTTTATTGGATTCCCTACATTGGACACATTCTTGGACTGACCTTAATGGATCTCTAAATATTGAATTCCCAGTATTAACACTGGAACAATAATGAACCTTTTGTTAGATTATAACCACAGTGTTTTTGTATTTCTACTAACTGTTTACTTTTTTTTTTGTAGTGACCTTGGTCTTGATTAGTAGGCGTAGCTCTTTGGTCCTCTAAAGCCCGTTGTGATATTGTTTCGCTACACAACTAAACAGGACCTGGACCATGGCCTGGATCGTTCAAGTATCTTATGCTTCTTTGAATAATTTTATGACGAGGATAGCTCTAAACTTTCTTCTGATCACAGAGAGTCGAGGGAGAAATTGGGGAAAAGCACAAAGAGCTGCTGATTACGACTGGATGCAACACTAACTGAAAATGCGACAAGTGACCAAAGTAGCGCATCCTACAGTAGTAGACGTAATTGCAGCTTCCACTAGCAATGTCAGTCCACTTATCTACTCAAATAACATACATATGGCTTCCTGTTGCTCCGCAGGTTATTCAGCAAACTCATTTTCAATTTTACCACTTTATGCAGTGTGCGCGCCTACATCCCTAACCATGGCTGACATTTCACTGAATGTTTAGCTGAAAGACTAAACTATATTGCCTATTCCCAGTAACACAAATGAGATTGGCAAAAAGGTCAAGCTGTGTGTCAGAATTAAAATGGGATGCCAAAAATGTTTGCCATTAATGTAAGATTGTATAGACAGATACTTAATGAGCTAATACGCGCTGACTCATAAGTGAGCCCCTCTACAGATATACAGTATGGCTGTTGTGCTCTCCCAGACAGTCAGCCCAGTCACATCATTCTCAATGGTTGTATTTCATGTCAGTGCACACTTCCTCTTCTCGCTGCAGGTATGGCTTTATATCTGTATTCCGTATTTTCCCAACCACGAGACGTGACGTATCTGATCAAAGCCAGCCGAGAAAAGGGCCGCAGCGTGATCAGTTTCCGAGGATGGTGACCTGATCAATTTTTTCTCGGCTGTTCCGCCCAGGTATGTTGTTGTCCAGGAAAGAACTCACGGCCTGATAGATTGGACAGACAGAGTAACCCCATGGTTGCCACCCGCTCCCTTATAAAAAAATTATGTTTTTAAACTTTTACACTTTCCAAGAGTAGCAGCAAAGACCAAGCATCACTCAAAATCCTTGAAACAGCCTGTCCAAACATCAAATCATGTGATTTTCAACATACCCAATATCCCAATAAACAGTCCATACTAGATACCGTATATTCCGCCGAATTGTTGGTGGGTTTTTATTTTCAGGGGTTCACAGCAGAACGGATTTTTTTGATTCTGAACCGTCCATAAAATTTGTAGAATGAGGTACACAATTTAGTACCATTCTCGCATCAAGGTTGGTGAATGCTCAGAATTACACAACTCATGTGCCAATATATTTTTATTCTTAGTAATTTTTTGTCAGTATTTTAGTAACTTAAATTGTAATTATCAACACATAACACTTTTGCCATGGTATTACCATCAACTCCTGATTAAATACTTCTTAAATTCTCCAGTTTTGCGTAATGCTGTCAACACATTTCCACCTCCTCTGTTCATTTACTGTCAAAACAAGCCATCTGTGTTAACCCTTTTATCAGCTCTCCACTCAGCAGTGCTGCAGATAAATCCCTCTTACTCTTTCGCCACGCCGCTTATCACTTACTGTGCCATGATGTGGTCACAGCAAACACAGCTAAAAAAAGAAGATGAATCTTGTCAAGTTGAGGTCATTGCTCCAAATATGTCTGGATTTTAAATGTGCACCCCAGATTTGATTCTTATATTAATTCCCTGTATTGAAAATATATGGATTAAGTGCCTCACTGACCAGTCAAGTTAGTAAAGAATTATTATCTTATTCAGTTTGATCAATCAGTGGTCAAAGTACAAATGGCGTCGATTATCTTTTAGTAGACTGACAAAAAATTATTTGGTAACTATTTATTTAATAATCATCCATCCGTTAATCGCCGTTAATAGTCATTTTCCAAGAAGAAAGTGCTAAATGTTTGCAAGTTCCGGCTGCTGGAGTAAAAAGATGTGCTGCTGTTCTTAAAGTCCACGGTGTTGTCTTCCAATTGCATGTTTTGCCCAACTAATAGTCCAAACCCCACAAAATATTTATTTGCCATCACAGGGTTTTTCCTAGGTCTCTGGGCGGCGGGCGCTTATCATTACAATATTTCTAAAAGCACAACAAGGGTTGTTGTTTCTCAAAGTACACTCGGACATTAGCAAGAAGAAAAGCGACGCGGAGAATTGAGACCCACAAATGCCTTTTCAAATCACAAATAAAAAATGGATTCACAAATGCCTATTTGAAAGTTGTAACTGTTAGGAAGATATTCACGAATGCTTTTTTCCCCCCATTTGTGGAATTTGTGTATTTGCAAATCAGTTTTATGTTTGATATTTTTGTGAGTTTATTTTATTTTTTAATGACAGAATGATGAAATGGTTTTAATTAACATATTTGGCTGAACTATCAGTAAAAAAGTTCTTTTACAACACGCCTGTTTCTAACCAAATTATCCAACCTTGCAGTACAGTATCCAATTATAGTGACTACCGCATTGTTAAAGTTTTCTATGGATAGACTGCGCTCTGGTTTAACACAGAACAAATATTTTACAGTGACTTGAGAAATAACCTGTTCATTAACATCTAACCAAGACCACACTATTTTCCTAGGGAGTCACAGCCCTGCACTTTGCACACCAGCCATCCACCCTGGCCACTAATGTTGCCTCTGAATATAATCCAGCCCACAATTACATTTGTCACCACAGCATAATGGGGGGAAACAACGTACTAAAACAGTATGTAATTGTCATTCTTTACGAGACAAGGTTGTCTCTTTACAGAAAAAAGAACTGCTGCTGCCGCTGCTGCAGGAAATGGAAAAGCATCATTCCCTGACCAAAGCATCGTTTTCAAGAAAGACAGATGAAACAGAGAGAATTTACGACTCTGAAGTGTATAAATGAGTTGTCTTGAAAAGTAAATGTGTTGTAAACTAACAACATTTGGAAAATGGCCCCTTTTTTTCCCAAACCACCTGTCACTTCCTCGTTCTATATTCAGCTTATACATGTGTATTTGATTGGAGTGAGTGTAGCGCTCAAAGGATATAAATACTTTGAGTGGCTCCCTCCATATAATTGCACCAGCATCATTATTGTGAACGCACACCATCAACTATTTCAGCATGTGACATACACTACAGACAAGAAAAATAAAACTTTTACCTGCATATTGTTTTCTATCCATATACCTTTTTTAATGATGACCAATTATAGAGAACGCACTGGAAACCAGTAAAGGAGTAGCAGGATGAATACATTCTGACATGCCTCATAGCACCAGGATAATTAGGTGAGCCGGATGCAAGAGAAGGGACTGTGCACATGATCGACCGCGAGGAGGGAATAGGACGAGAAGGACCGTTTGGAAATATGTACGAGATCGGCAACAGTCACGAGAGGAAATGTTTCCCACAGGGCAAAACAGCTACAGGCGTCTAGAGCCACTGGCAGTACACTTCTGAAAAGGGATGGTTATGCTACAGAAAAAAGTCCTGTTGGCCTGCTGGCAGAGTCTCTTACAGTAAATGGGGTTGGCGCCGGAGGTTAGATTTAACTTCTCCATATTCATCAATAGTTAACAAATGTACACATTCGGGTGGGATGAGTGGTAAAATCAGTCAAACAGTTAGTTAAAGAAAATAAAGGAGCTTTGTGTCCAATAAAACCAAATATCCAACCGGTTGTGGTGTTTAAACAAAGAAAGTGAGCTTTGTATAACTCTTCCAAGTAAAAGTTAAGTAGGACTTAGAAACTATGGACATTTGCTCTAACATTACAAAGCCTAATTGTCTTTGCTATCAAAGACAAACACAAGAGAACAGTTATAAAGACATAGTTGGATGGATGGTACACCTACAATATGCACTATTGAAGTGATTTAGGCATTGTTTGAAGGTATAAATACCACCTAATGAATTTTTCATTTAACACTTGCCGAATTAGCCCTGCAATTAGAAAAGAATGATAATGACATTATCAATACCAAGTGAAACCATTGGCTCCATTATGCACCTGAGCAGAAAT
The DNA here is from genome assembly GCF_016859285.1 of Xiphias gladius. Lineage (NCBI taxonomy): Eukaryota > Metazoa > Chordata > Actinopteri > Istiophoriformes > Xiphiidae > Xiphias > Xiphias gladius. The sequence continues at coordinate 19,973,202 of NC_053404.1, read as the reverse complement.
GGTGAAAAATGTCCTTTTTAGGAAATATGGTCATCACTAAATCAATTCCTCCTCGTTGCCAAATCCCAACAATGTGGAACTCACTAAAAGAACCATCAATCAATTCTGTGCAAAGGACACGTTTTATTGATTGGAAACAGTTTACCATATCCAGAGGGAGTGGTTAGCAGACAGTGCAGGTCACTGTGAGACCTCCTTTAAAACCGAAAAGACTGACAAATACAGGAACAGGATACCAATCAGTGGTTGAACTCCAATACCCATAGGCCTCATATGTTACCAGTAGGTAAATGATTTAGGCTTTTAAATTGTGGTTTAATGTGGAATGCAGTTCAGATTATCGGGATGATTCTCATCCCAAGCATGAAATTAAATCTTTTATCAAATCATAAACCAGTGATTTAAATGTTTCATGTATAACAGCTTACCAAATTGCCATGTTACGACTACAAATGTTTCCGCTTTTAATAAAAAGTCTGTTGTTTTTAATGCCTCTCAGTGATTTTGAAGTTTTGTCATGTAACAAGATAGTTATACGTTGTTAAAACAGGAAAAGAATCTGGGTAAAACTGAATAATTTGAAATGTAGTAATGATGAGAAAAATATGTCATTGTAAGATGAAAAATACGTCGTTACAAAGTGAAAAGGATGTCGTTAAAACAAAATAAGCAAAAATCTAATTGGAGCAGTAAGTATGCAAATATAAAATGAAAAATAGACTGACAGACCTTTAGTCCACAGTCCACTTGACCATGCATGATTAGACCACATAGCAGGGACCATAAGATGGATTATACAGTATTCATCACACGCCAAATGTGACCCTTTATTATATGCCTTTCCCATATTAAATTTCAAATTACATCCTGCTAATTTGTGCATGGAGCATATTAAATGAAACCTTGAAACCATGAAGTACAGAGGTTGAGACGAAGAGATATCACTGTATTTAAACTGGCGAGTCAGTGGCCTGTCTGTGAAATGAATTTGGAGTTCAAATCGGTAATTGTGTTTCCTTGATACATTGCCAACCAGTAAACTGAAAAAAAGATCAGCTTTTTTCCAGATCACTACTGGGATGGCTGCTACTGAACTACACAAAACTGTTCCAGGCAAAGGTGGGTTTATGGGTCTCGCAGTTAAAAACAGATGTTTTTATTTGATATGGAATAATACAAAATGCATAAGGAAGCACATAGTGTCACAGGACCTTTAGGGATTCGTAACTTCGTTTAACAATGATTGCTTTACTCACACACACGAAATAGTGGGGAGATGCTTAGTTTGTAAAAGAAGCAACTTTTACATACAGTACAACTGCATTCAGTAAGGTAGTCGGGCTTGAAATGACTTTGCAATTTGGAACATTTCTCATGACAAGGAATTTTTAGCACCATTAAACTGTTTGTAAATTAGGCCCGGCTAGCTGACCATGCTGTTTGGGTGTCTGGGGTTTTTAATTAATGAGGACCTGTTGTACATTAAATAACACTGTGGGTTATTGTATTAGGTTTTAGATATTTAATGTTTATTCCAGCTATGGAATTACTCACCCAAGAAACACCACTGGAGAGTGACAGCCACTTTGTCAACCGTTCTCCTCCCCCTGCGGTCAGGGTTGTCTTTTTGCATTGCAGACTTGGCACCAACAGTAAATGGCAGAGCTACTTGAAGCCAGCAAAGAGGGAGAAGGATGGTACAGTAAATGTGAGATTCAGGATGGGACAGGCACTGTTACTGTCAGATAAGCAGAGAGCTGAAATCGTGGCATGCTAGCAATCCACTGGGAATCGCCTGCATGTCAGTAAGGTGAAAAAAAAAAAAGGGAACAAGGAGAGGAGAAAAGCAGACCCATGCTGAGCCTCGACAAAATTATGCATATAAGCACTGAATAGCAGCTGGATAACAAAAGGCTTGTTCAAGACTGTTTGTTGAAATGTCAAACGTTTTAAAACAGTAATTTGCACCAAAGCGTTCGAACACGGTGAGATTTTGTACGGAACCGTACCATTTTGAACGATTTTTTTTCCACGCTTCGCCTCTGCCAGCTGCCTAACGAGAGGCAACATGTCAAAGAATAGACGACATCAAAAAAAATCTGATCGCTCTGTGACTGTGCACTGACCAGTTTCTTGAGCATTTCCGTCTGTACAAGTCTGCATAAGTCCGAAGTCTCTAGACCGCCTAGCAGATGCCCCATTCTTGAGTGGAGGCAGTAAACATCGGCAGCATTATCAAAGGCCTCAGCTTGCCCTGCTCCCCATCAAGTCTCCACTCAGCTAATGCCTGCATCTGTAATGTCCCAGAGGCGGCCTTATCTCCCCTGGCCACTTGGATTCATCGCCAACCTCCAGTTCATGGCGAAGCTCTGATCTGAAGACAAACTAGTCGTGTGCCAAGGTGGGCAGCAGGAGAGAGTGACCTCCCGCCACCAGTACTCATCTCTCCCGCTCACGCCGTGCACGCCAACAGCTCCCCAGCAAACCCCGACTGTGGGAACAAATGGAAGACTCTTTAGTTGATTACTCTTTGCTTCTCCTGTGTGCCGTCTCTCAATTCAAAGTCCTGTAGCGATTGTATTAAGGTTGAAGGTTATTACCATCACAGTAGCATGGATCGGCATGATGGAGCTTACACACGGGTCCAAAATTAATTTAATTTGAGGAAAAAAATCGTTTTTCCACAAAGAGCCTTGGTTTGCTCCAGCTTTATGTTCTACATTGACTCCCGCGATAAATTCTTTTCTCTATTTACTTGCTCTATTTGTCATTAGATGTGGTTAACTTTGACTTAGGCTAGCAAGCTAATGATCATTTTCCCCAGTTAATCTGAAAACGATTGTCTCAATTGATCGATAACTCATCCGGTCAACAAAATGGTATGCATGCAGTTGCGCTACGCTAGAGCACTGAAACTTTCCCCATCACACAAAAGCAACTACGGAGCAGCAAATCAAAATTAGCTAGTGATCCGCGGACAGCACCCGACATCTTAAAAAAAAGACATGGACACTCTCGCCGCTGCTGGCTGCAGTCCACTCAAAACCTTCCTGCCGTTAGAGTTCCACAAAAGGACGACAAAGCCGGAGTTTTAGTTAACCTAGTTATAGTTAAGAGTCTTGTCCTCGCTGTGAGGTTGCCAGGCAACCGGCACAAGTAATGGGATGTAACGTGCTAATTAGTGGGCTTTTGAGGTGCTGGTAGGGCAGATTATTATTTATTTCTTTATTTATTTTTGTACCTCTGACTGAGCCAGGATAGATGTATCCCCCCTGTTTCTGTAGTCTTTATGCTATGCTAAGCTATGATAACCACGTCCTGGCTGCGGCTTTATACTGAAAAGACAATCTGCTCATCTAACACTAAGAAAGCAAGTAGGGATTTTACCAGAATGCTGAACTAATCCGTGAATGTAAGCAATAATGTGTGATGCACAGGGTACTGTATTTTTAAAGCATAGTTTTAGGCTTTTAGAGATATATAAATTGATTGTTACTGTATTTTGCTGTAGCGCTTACGTTAGGTTCAGCAACAATTCAGCCAATTCAGGGAATGAAAAACAAAAAAAAGGCAAAAAAAAAAAACCTCTCTGTTGCAAATGAAATGATGATTAAAGTCATTTTTAATTTAATGTACTAATAATATACATGCCATAAATACTCCCGTACCCGCAGAGGCACCGTTTAATAATAAGACTTCAATAGCGTTCGACGGCACGCATCTTAAAACATGTTGAAAAAGCCACTGATATTGCTGAGGTTCAGCCACAGGGTTCGTCTGAGAGAAGCATAGGTCATCCGAGCTGCTCTTGAATTTGTGTTTTATGTTAAAAAAAAATAAATAAATCAAGACTGAAATAGACTAGATTATATAACGCATCATGTTTTGGTATGAATTGTATCTATTAACCTAGATATTGCGCAATGATTATACACAAACACTGGGGGCATTAAATAAATAAATAAAGAGGCAGAAGAAGAAGAACAGAGTGAATGCTAAAAATCCTTAAGCTGAAATTGCCCCTCTCAAACATTAAATTAATGTGCAATTGTTGACTATCATATGAAGTGAATGTCACTGAGCATCCATTTTCCGCTGGTTCTTTTGACAGCAACAGGGTTCCATTATTTATTCATATGCTTGCATGACTACAATCATCTGTGCTGCTTTAAGGCGATGTCACAGAATGTGAGTGGATTTTTCTTCTTCACAGAGCTGAAGTCATTAGATTTAATATCGCATTCGGTCAAAACAGAGTTTAACATTTACAAGGGGGGGGGCAGAAAAATAAGGTGACCCCATCGGGTAAAAGATCACCATTTTAACAAGCGTCTGTACCATTGTAACGCGAGTATGTACAAGACATCGTATCAGAGATCACAGGAAAAACATTTCAGAGTGGGTAAAAATACTGTCATCTTGATTCACTTTCCTGTTTAATTAATATTACAGCCTTCTGTGCTCCGTGTAGCTTCACGTTAATGTGTGGATGCAGATAATAAAAAAAAAAAAAAAAAGCTTTCTGCTTAGGTTAAGAGTTAACAAGCAGAGTGGTCAGGCGTGTAGAACAACACAAGATGCCTGATCACACTATGATTGGCCCCTATCCCCTGAACCATTAACCTTATAATAGTGTGATGGATAGTGCAGAGTCAGATCTTCCACTGCGCCATTTGAATGTGGGAAGACGGAGAAAAAGGGAAAGCAGAGCGGACTGATAAGCGGGGAATATACCGAGTAATGCACATTCGCACCCAGGTGAACCTTAGGAGGTCTCAACGGCAGTCAAGCCGCAGATGGTACCAAATCATTACCTTTGAAAGCTGATAAATCCTCTTATGTTTTCAAAGAGACTTCATCTGTTTAATGACCTTTTCATCACCCTGTACATTAATTTGTGTTCAGCTGAAATAAGCTTCCGTGGGCTGATGTCAACATATCTGAAGTGGGGCTGCCATAGCCAATATATTGTGCAGACAGCCCAATGTATTTGGATTTGGTCAATAAGTATGATAAAGAAATGAGTAAGATAAGTAAGAGGAGAGGCACTGAAACAGAATTCACGCAGGGGGAACACGGAAACTCTTGGTCTGAAAATGGTGAATCTCATACAGGGGGAAATCTTAAAACGTTATGAGCGACCTCTTTAACGTTATTTATTATACTTTATAATGGAAAAAGAAGACTGACTGTAGCCATTTTAAAGAAGAAGGAATAAATGAATATGGATGTTTGTTTTGTTTACATCCATAGCGTTCTTTTCTTCTTTGTCTCCTGTTGGGACATTGCTACATCTCTAAAGCACATCACCGCAAATGACCATTGATCAGCGTAACAGCCCAAAACCGGTCTCCGAAAAGAGCATTGCATCGCCACATGGTCGTGTGTGTGTGTGTGTGTGTGTGCTTGCGCATCCCAGTCCATGTGCACGAGACACAAACACATCGGGGACCCACTCATAAAAACACTACTCCGTTGGGCCAGGAAGGCCGTAGCTGTGAGCACATAACTTCATCTGAGTCATGTGCTGGATCTAGAGGAAAAAAATGAGGGTGAAGTTGTACTCCGGGAGCTACATTTATTCCAGCCGCCTGTGTGTTTCTTCTCCCTCTACCACGGCGATTAAGTGCAGGCGAAAGGAAATGTAAAAATGATGAATTATGTGGAATTAATCTCTTCGAAGATAAACATAAATGTTGTCTGCGGATCTACACGGATAAGGGTGCTATGGGTAAACGTAAGGTTGCAAATGCTTGCAGAAGGGGCCAAGGTGGACACCAGCACGTTACGCTCAAAGATAAATAAATAAAAAAATTAAATAAATAAATACATTGTTAAAATACATTTTTTAAATGTATATTTAAAATCGAAAATAAAAAAGAATGCATAAAAAAGGAAAAGAAAAGGCCACACGAGCTTCGCTGGATGACACCCATTAGATGGTAGTATTCACGAGATGCCAGGGAAGGAGCGTGTTTACTTACATTGAGCCGAGTCTGAAAGTCAAATTTTTTGATCTTAATTTATTAATTTCCTGTGTAGAGTATTAAAAAAATAAGTCACAGTGAGTTAGAATATAAATACTTTAGGGTCAACCATACGACTATCGACATGATTAGAGTTTACCGTTAAGATGCACATTAACCGGATGAATCACACACTGTATTTGCTATGGTTTGATGTTTGTGTGTGTGTACCCCGCCCGTGTGTTTCCGGATATTTACACAGCTGTGTATCTCTATTACTAGGTGGGTGCTTTTGTGATACATCTGTAAATTATCAAGGATGCAAAACTTTCAATTAGTTAATTTCCAGTTCACTACATTCAGCAATCTCGTGATTATCTCATATTAATTTCACAGTTTACACTGTCGACACCGATACCTGACATTTAGCATTTCCTATATCATCTGGTAAATACATCATCTTTAGACATACTAAGTCACAAAATATATCAATAACTCATCAGTCTGAATTGGAGCTGCTTGATGTAGCAGAAATTCATCAAAGTCAGCAAACGGGAGGGGACACAGACTGTTTTTTTTCTTTTTTTTTTTAGATTGTCAAGGATCTGTTCAATGAGCCATACTCACAAGTGATTTATTCTCTCATTTTTCAAGCAACTGTACAGTTTGTGCATTGTTCAACATATTTGGTCAAACAGTTAGATTAGGAAAAGTGACACAGTAAATAAAAGAGAAAAAGGGATAAAGTGCGATACTATGCACTTCTAAAGATAAACGAGAAACACTTCTGTCTTGCAACTGGCAATGAAAAAAAATCAATGCTCTCTGCCCATGAGGAGGAAAAATGTAAATAAAAATAGAAAATCTTCATGTTCTCATACAAAGGTCAACTCCTTATGTGTAAGATGCAGGCTCGCGCAAACATTTTCATATACCTTATATTTAAGAGTAGGGCTGTAGTGAACAAAAGAAAAATCTTGGCCGACCATCTTCAACCAATCGATTGGTCGCAGGGTAAAAAACAAAAAAAGAAAAAAAAAATAGTGTTTGTGGCATATTAAATCATATTAACCCAATTATTTTATACTGAAATGATAACGGACTCACTATGATTTCTGAAAACGGAACCATAATCAACTGGTGATCCCCGAACAAGAACTATTAAGGAATATACACTCAAAGCCTCGAGCGCTAAGCAGGAGAGTTGACGGAGCACACTGACGCAGACAAGTTTATTTCAGATGACAGGCCATGTTGCTCGCTGAGCTGTGATGTGCGAGCTGCTGGTTGCAGAGTTAACACGCGACTTTTTGGTCGTCCGTTTTAACAAAACGCGGCCACACCGGCGTCCTCTTTGACACGGTGTGAATGAGCTTGGAGCCGACTCCGAGTAAACGGTTGGCGAACGTTAAATAAGCTCGCCCCCGCGGTCTCCGTTAGGTTGGGCCATTTCAAAGTTGCGAAAACGGAGATTTTTCGAAACACCCTCCCTCCTCCCCCATTCGCAGGTGGTCTGTTCCCAGGGGGCTGCTGATGTAGCGGTTTCTCTCCGTATGAAAGCGACACCGGCGACCGTCTAAAAGCATAATCGACCAACCAATCAACCACTCGACCAGGAGACTTCAGCCTTAAAAGAGATTATTCAAATGACTACGGTTTATAGACACTACTGTTCTTGACATACCTAATACTGTATAGAAACATCCAGAGTGACACAAGCACAATAAGCAACTGTAGTTTTCTGAATAACTAGGCATTAATAATACAAAAGCAGGCCTTCAATGTGAAGCTAAGTATCTCCCTTGATGGTTTACTCTCTAATGGTTTTTGCTTTGTGAATCTTTCTGAATTAAAATAAAGATGTCAGCAACACACAATAGACAGGTTTGCTGTTCTTTTGTGTCTGACTGTGCGCCTGTGTGTGTGAATGTGTGTGTGTGTGTGCGCGCTCTCAGAGCAGTGCTTTTAATCAGTGTTATGGATAGTTTTAATTTGGCAATGCTTAATATCCCTGTCCCCATTACACTCAGATAGTGTTTAAGCTGCAAAATTGAATTTTTAAAATGAATCACTGCAACCGCACCACGCACCAGTAGCACAGATAATTCAAGTTGAAAAATAACATTGCCGTTTTTTTTTTTTTTTTTTTTGCCCCTGCACAAGGAGGATGGATAAGGATGGATAAGCAGCTTTAGAAAAGAGTTCTCACATGATATGGACAACTACGATTACTGGGAACTGCCTACCTCACATACTATAAAAAGAACCATAATGCTTTATATAAAGGATTAATATTCCACTTGGAAGTATTACAAAGCAAACAAAAGAGACTACACTTCTGTTAAGGACACCGAATTCACTTAACACAATAATGTACCTGGAAAACAAACCACCAAGGCAACTGAGCTGGCAGGGGCCTCCTATTATAATTCCTAAGATGCTGATTCAAATTTCATTCTTTCGAATGTCACATCACTTTTAAAATTGACCTCTGCAGATCAGTTAACTGTCAAATACGTGCGATCACAAGTACACTACGATGGTTACAAGGAGAGGTATAGTGTCTTTTATGTTTTATATGTAAAGCTACACATTTTTCTCAAAAATGAAGGGGGGGAACCTTCCACGTTTGTTTTCCGGAGTCTGTTGCCAGGTAAAGCAACACCATGCCGCCTTCCCTCCTCAGTCCTTAACCCTGGTGTCAAACCAGTAGCCCCAGTAGCAAGGTTTAAATCAGAAATTGATCAAGAAATTACATTGACACCGATGTCTTAAATGGTATCAGTTACTTAACTGCAAGTGCCCAGGTGTTCTCTCCAACCCTGAGTGGGAAGCAACGCAAACCTCTTAAAACAAGCAAATTTTATTTTTCAGTGCACTGATTGCTCAGTCTGTAAGCAGACAGATGTTGGTAAAAATGATGCAATAAAGTGATCTAAACGCATATCCTTCGTGTATTTTGAAGGCTGCCTTTTGTTTACTTCTTGTGAATGGCTGCAGCTACGTGACCTGAGATGCAACGTGATGCGGTGGTAATGAAATAGTCCAGTTTCTCATATCGGGTAAATTGAAAATCAAATTCACATCACATGCGTCTTATTTAAGAGCTGAAATATACATGCTTGGATGCTCCGGATGTTGATTTATCCAGTGACCACTGGGCAGAGTCAATCAATAAATCAATTGAAAGAAAAAAAAAAAATATATAGAGTGGTAGCTATGGTCTAGCATGTGAATCATTTACGTAACCAGTAAAGGTGACATTAACCTTTGGATTTCAAATCAAGCGTGACATAATTCATACAGTATGTCATATAGCTAGAACTCATCTTGACCGAAGCCTTTCAACAGCACTGGTTCATACGATGGGCTGTCCTTGCGGAATACCGACATGCAGAGAAAAGCGGATAAAAAGCTGAACTGTAGCGTGCACTACACTACACGCCCGGCACCAAAAGGCAGAGGGACAACGCGAGCAACGAGCTGGTGAAGAAGGTCGACCAATCCAACAGCTAGGTACACACAAGTTTTTTCTCAACAACTCAAAAACAGGAGCGAAAAAGGAGTTCGTTAATGCAGCTGAATGGGCATCTAACGATGAAACGGGAGAAAAGTTCAAATGTCTGCTCTGACGAAGTCCTTTTCAAGGAAAATTCAGCACATATCTTGTTAGCTAAATGCTACAGCCTGCTAGCAAGTGAGCCACAAAGTGACTGCTGCCAACAACGACAGGTGAATTAAATTTTTTTCCACCAGATATAAAACATACTTCTGACTTTCAATCTTTTCTTTCTTTGCCCTGAGTGATTATCATGTGACATCGTCCACCGTATAATGTGTCGAATGTGTGTTGTGTCTAACATTTGGAAGGAGTAGGCCAACGTGTACCGACATGCGATCGAAGAAACATCAGTAGTTGTGACAACAGCGACAGTGCGAATGCTTTGACGTGTTGGGCCAGATGATCTGACAGCAGATGGAGAAAAGATTGCGGTGCTCCGGCCCTTCATTAGAAAACCTGTCAGCCGATGCCTCTCTACCTGTTATGTATGTTGATAGCCGGTGCATAATGTTCCCGGTTGCATTGTCACCTCTGAAAAATTAAGGCTTTTCTCTCATCGGCTTGCTCACCATCATTTAATTAGCGGAGATGGGGCACCCTAACCCATTACTCTCTCATACCTTCATCCAAACAAGCCATCATTTGTAACAACACCACAATAATATTGCTGTGCACAAAATATGAGCCAAATATATCAGTGCAGGTACAGAGAAACAATAGCCAGAGACTACGTCTCATGAGTATTTCAGGGCAGGTGCTATTTTTTATTCAGTGGGCACAGTTTAAATTATAGTACTACTATTCAGGGAGTCAGGCATACATGTTTTAAGCTTAAAAGGAACATTTTTGACTTCACTGGCTTAATGTATTCAAGCTGAAATACTTTTAACGTTTTTCACATGTCCCTTTATTTACTCCTTTGTACCTTCCTGTATTGTAGGATACATTTGACTACCTTAGAAAGATTTAGTACCAAGTTAATATCAAATTGAATTCCTAGCATTTCCAAGGAAATGTCAAATGACTCCTGGGGAGTAAGGGTACGACTTCAGGTTGTATAAAAAGTGTGGGTAAATCTCTTGAAGCATCTCTAGGTGGTGTCTGAAATGGTGTTTTATGACAATGCATTTCCAAATTGGGGAAGCCTGTAAAAGCAGATCAGGTGCAGGCATCGCTCTGTTTTCTCCAATAATCTAAACTTATTCTGTGAAAGGCTAATAGATGGCAACCGATTTGCATATAAATTATTGCTAAGTCTCTGGTGATCTATGACTCTCAATCTGATTTAGTAAGGATAGAACGGCAGAGGAGGAACTGGAGATACAGTGTGTGTGGGGGGGTGAGATTTTTTTTTGTTCTTCAGTTTTTTGTTGTTTTTTTTTTTTTTTTTTGGTCAGATAAGTGTTTTAATGATGTATCAGATTTCTTGGGCCTCTCTACCGCCACATACTGAACAACCCTCCTATTCTGTCTGGGTTATTTTTAATCTTATTTCATCCAGTTTTCATATTTTGGTTCTGCTATTGTTCAAAAATTTAAAAAAAAGAAGAAAAAAAAATGGGTCAGGTACAAAGGATGATCTATGCTAGTGCAAAGGCTGGAAAACATGATTCATATTTGCAGGGTTTGTTTAGCTTTAGGCAGCACACATGTGAGTTGTCAGCCTTTATTTATTTATTTATAGGCTGTTTAATCTTTGAGTAATAATGTGTTGTATGTAAGATCTCAATTTGATAAATATCCAGTTGTCAGTTAAATGTAGAAGTAGAAAGTGGCACAAAATTGAGTAAAGCACAAGTACCTGAAAACTGTACTTAAGTATGATTCTTGAGTAAATGGACTTACTTTCCGCCACCGAATTAGGTACTTCTACAAATCCATTGCCACAGAGTCCAGCATTACTTTTATACTGACACCCATCCATGACTGAAAGTCTTCAATACTTAAACATCACTTTTTCTCAAATGTTAAAGAAAACATGACAACCCGAAGATACCAAGTACCCATTCGATACCGTGTTCTCTCTCTATTGTTGTATCACTGTCTTTTCTAAACGCTCATTGCTGACGGTTTGGCGAGATCCCTATTTTGTGGAAAATGGTGCAAATGTTTGCTGTTGTGTTAAGTGTTGACAACTTTCTGAGCCACATACAACTCATTAAAATGCAAGTTGTGGGGTATTCAACGGAGGTGATATCATCTAACCCTTGTTTCAACACAGCTCATTTGTCGAGCACAATAGTCTGTGTAATAAGAGATGTAATGGAGGCAATCCTGTGAAAATGATGAGTCGCATTGCATGAATCATTGTGCAAGTGTCGGCCAGGCTCGGTGTAATCAGCAGGGAGACCCCAGGTTGTTCACTGCAGAACTAGAGGCATCAGGGGAAGGCATTGGAAGCTCTCATACAAAAGATGTCATTTCGCATCGAGGTCCACTCTGTAATTGCTGTATGATTCCCTGTTTTGAAACAAGGCGTCTCCAGTCAAGTACCCGTGTTTACTTATGCAGCATAAAGGATTCACAGCCCTCCACTTTTACGTCGTTGTCTTATATAACTAATTTTAGTGTTAGACACTGTTTCGCATCAATGTACATAAGATGCGTCAACAAAGCAAATACACGGCTTCTAGATATTTTTGGCAAATTAACTGAAAACTGTCCGCACAGCTGCTGGAAGTTGATATAAAAAATGTCCTCCTTACAACGTTAGGTACGATGGCACAGCTGAGGGGAGGTCCACAGCTGCCACACTGACTCCATGGCAGAGTTGAGCTCAATTGTAAACAAGGATTTCAAGCTGCAGAAGAGTTTCTTCCAAAAGATGTTCCAGGACATATGTAGAACCAGTCACAAAAGCAAATAAAGGAATTTCGGAGTAGCCAAACCCATCCCAAAAAGGTACACTGATGCTTTGAATAACTGTTCTTCTCAGTGTTAAATGTGTTGTATCAGTGCACTTGCTGTCGTAGTTATTAAAACCAAACCTACTGTTCATATTTTGGGTTTCAATGCACTTCAGTGTGCTGTGGATCCGAGCAACATGGCGCATATCCAAATGATAATGAGTACAGAAGGTCATCTATCTCCTCAAGGAATGGCAGTTACATCTCTAAAAGTGCTGATCAGCTTATTGCTGAAATGATGCACTGTTAATGGTGGGCATATAATGGCTTTCTTCAGTGTCTCCATTCGTTTCAGCAAGTAGTCTGATATATCCCTGTATTTTAAGATGCGTGCCGTCGATTTCCTGTTAGCAGTGCCTCATTTATGTTTATTTAAATATTGAGGATCTTTCAACCAAGGGATACATAAGTGGAGGATGCTTGGATGCTGAGAGCGCATCGCCGGTTACTCTGCTGGCTCTCGTTAACAGGGAGTCCGTAGTAAAATCAATGACTTCTATCTCAATCATACATGTCTACTACTAGCCTCGCTGCAATGACAGGGTAATGTATACACTGCGTTTTAATGAGTCAGATTGAGTTTAAATTAAGAGAAAAATGGACATTGAGTTAAAGGCCGACATGCAACATGCCATTTACTTTAATTCGTTTTGAAAATTTAAACAAGGTTGGTATGTTTCGATATTGACTGCAGAAAAACAAAATCATTTAAGGACTGTTTTTTTAAAAAGCTGATATACCTCAGCCATAAAACTGACATTGGCATGTTTTTACCACAATCGTTATTATTATTATTTATTAATTATTATTAGTATCTATGCATTTATCCTGTGTTGTACCCATCCTTTTCCCCATGCTCCTCTCCTCCCTGAAAGCCATAAACAACATAAGATAATCTTTTATTTTTGTCTGTGCACTCTCCAGACCATTAATTTATGCAATTCATTTTCTAATGAGTCAATTAGATTTAGATTACAAAAGGGCTGGTAAGTTTAGTTAATGTTTAATGGATAATTGCCCCACATCATTTGAAACTTTCCCCACTGTACTGGATGTACTCAAAAATAAAGATACTGATTTGGACATTTTGCTATTTTGACATTTTATAATGAAAAAAAGAATAAAAAAATATATATATATATATATATAAACATATACACATACACATTTACGCATATACACGCACACACATACTGTATACACACACATCTATACTGAGAGAGAATGAAAGTGGGACTAAAAAAGGAAAATGTGAATATGGTTCTGCTTGTTAAGCATAACTTAAGCACATCCTAGAAGATTTACTTACCACCTCGTCTAAATGCTGACACCAATTAAAATAGAATCAACCGTAACATAAGTCGGCCAAAATGTGCTGTAATTTATAATAGCACAAGATAGGTCTCGTGTTTTTGGGGCTGCCCCTCTAGGAAACATGTTTATCTACACATCTTGGGAGTAGCAAAGGCAATGACTTCTAGTAATAATGCAAGAACGCCAGTAGTTTACTGGGTAGAAAAGTAATGTGCTCTGGTGGAAGTGCGCTAACAGTTCAAGGTAGGTTGTACTGGGCAGAGTATCTCTAAACTTGTTCACTAACAAAAGGTTGTTTTAAACTTGGAAGACTGGGTGGTAGAATAAAATCAGTGGCATGTATTCACATCTATTTTCTTTTCAAACAAATCATGTTTACATGATTTTTGAATATTTTTAAATATTGGATAATTCATTACGTATTTTTGAACTTTTATTTTATGTTATTCTATTATATTTTGCTGCATGTATATATCTATACGGTATCTGCATTTGTTGAAGCCCCCAGTTTATCTCCACTCTGACGTAACACCGCTGATTTGTAGCAAACCAGACACTGGCTGCACTTGTCACATGAAAATATTCCACCATCATGATGGCTGACATGACCCAGAGTATCACTTAAAGATTCATAAATTCAAAATAAACAGGAGCCATACGATCTGCTTCCTGCCAGCTCTGAGATAGTAGCATTAGGTTGCTCACAAATGGAAATGGACAGCTCCTGCTGACTGCATTATTTTTTTGACAGATGCTCTTTAGATTATTGAAGTTTTCTTTGACAGGAAACATATGGGGTGGTCGGCAATCACTACCTCATTCCTGGGCCAATTTTCCATCTGAATTCAATACTGCGACGGAATTATACAAGATGCATGCAAAATAAGATGGATGTTCTGACGAGGCCATACTTTTGCGTCATTACAATGTCAATAATCAGGTTTCTTTTTCGTTAAATTAAATGAATTAAAAACCCAATAGCTTGTTAGAAATGCTCAATAAGAGATTAAAAAAAGAAAATCTATCTGGCCACAAACCTGCATTACCGTCATCTTTTTTGTCCTCGCTGTTTTGTTTGTTAGGCTGCCATTACTGCTTCTCCTGAAATAAACTAGACTGAGCTTGAGTGGGGACTAGGCCGAAAGACAAGACAAATCCCTGTGACACAGAAACCCAATAATGGATGCAAATATGGATGGAAATGTTGAGACATATTTATTTTTGCCATTTATTCCCCCCTTCCCTGGTGGTGTTATTAGCATTTCCAAACAATTTAAATGGGGAATTGTTTGGAGGAGTATTAGAGCAAATTCCCCAAAGGACCAGTATCACCAGGTGTAGCAAATTTTTGCTACAACAGTAGCACCTGCAGAAACACAAAACAATTTTTATATCATATTATATTATATACATACATACATGACACACACACACACACGTATACTGTATATGTATTCTTTTCTTTAGGTATCCTCCAGGAAAGAGGTCGCGCTTGATCAACCGGTAGGCGAATCAGATGGTTAAAAGAAAAAGTCCATTTGTCGGAGGGATCATTTGTTTTTACCCCAACACTATGAAGATGGCGGGGAGTTTCGGGTCAGCAGGAATTTCATATCGGATGCATTAAATTGGCTGAACCCAAGCCTATCATAGTGACACAAGATGACTGGTAAGGGCAATGAGAAAGATAACTCCCACTCCTTATGTAAAATGACCAATCATTAATTATGTATAAACCTTGATAAGATATTTCATTTTTAGATACTCTTGAAATCACCAAACTGTGACCTTTTTTTTTTTTTTAATGTCACCAATATCAGCAAACAGTGAGCCTGCCATTATATTTATTACCTTAACGCATGGTGATGTGACAACCAAGTCTATAAACACCTGTGCATTTAGTCACTGTGTTGATTTAATGCGTTTGTTTTCCAATTACAGTGTATCCCCTTATAAAATATGTCTTAATAAATGAATCCATGAATAGTTATATATCTTCGTTTGAGTTGTTAGCTGAAGTGGCAATTTTTTCGTTGAATGAAACCAAACCTTGCCTTTTGTATTTGCATTATTTTTGTTGTTATGGCTGTATGTCTCCATTTCGTTTTCCTGAGCTAAACCAATATCCGATTACTTTTGCTTTTTCAATGATTCAATTTACCAGTATGGATCAACAGATTCAATTGTACAATAGTGAATAGAAAAAAAAAAAAAAAAACAAAACAAAACTGAGAAATAATGAAAATGTGTGACACTTCCATGTAGTGCTGCACTGTACACTGATGTTTTTCCACAGTTTATGCACCTTAAAACATATGATGCTCTCACCTTTTTACAGCAACAACACATCACTGCTTCCATATCCGACAGTATGATAAAAAGTAAGTAATGACTGTCTGTGGATGGGAATACTTAAAGCACAGAAGTTCTAAAACACATTCTCCTGCTGTGACTTTTTTTTTTAAATCATCCATCGACCAATCACTGAAAGGCATTTGTTGACCCCCTGCTTCCCGAAGTTGTAAATCTTTGGAGATGATAACGAGGGCCCATCAGAAGGTAAGGACCCGCAGATCACAGACTGGCAGTGAAACCCACGATAAAGTCACACTGCATGTGAGTGTGTGGGCATGTGCATAATACAGGGAGCTAGAGGATGGTGCTCTGTTAAGTATATATAATTATATACATAGAACCATCTCTACCACAAACAAATCTAAACCCAATTCCACGAATAAACCCCTTTCCATTCACTGTTGCCTGCATGTATTAATGGAATATTATTTAAAACACACCACATTTCCGAACGCAGAATGCCTCTTTTCTCTGTACACTTATGCTTTTCCTTGTTTCAAACATTTACACAACTCCATTCATTTTAGCAGTCAAATACGTACATTGGACGTGTTTACATGCGGCCGCTTGTCAAATAGGGAACCGAGTGCAATAACCTCAGCAAGTATTTCCGCACGCAAAGTTGTTTGTATTGTTTGAGTCGCGCTGAGGCAAGTTCATCCACTTTAAATACCTACAACCAGAATATTTCAGGTTTAAGGACGGCACTTAGTTTAAATACAGAGCAAAGGGTGCAGCTCTTACTGGTTGATACTGGACTCCTTCTGAGCCCTCATCATTGCCTCTGGAGGCTAGGGAATAGAAAGCCAGAGGAAGCCAGGAAAAGAAGTGCTGCGGTTTCCGTTTGTTTGACATCCCCTCTGATGACGCCACTTGCAGGTAAGTTTAGGCGTAACCTGATAAATGGTACTATTCTTCGGCGATCATTAGTGAAGACTGCTATATGGAGATTAAACACAGAAAACCTTTAATTAATTGGTTTTGCATTAAATACATTATGCTTAATGACTTAGCAGTTAAGCCCTATTGACAGTTGAAGAAAAAGTCAGGTTTAACCCATAAGCATCTTAATAGCGGGGAAAATAGAATAATCACCTGTAAACGCATTAGGGCCCCCATATAATTTTGGTCACTAATGGGTACAGACATCTTGAATGAAGATAGATATGCCAGTCAACCCAGACTCGCTCAGAATGATTGATGAGTGTCATCTTTTTTTTTACCTCATGGGGAAAGTCTCCCTGAGGGTCAAACCGAGTCGGTGCAACTTTACTGTAGCATTATTAAAATCTGAACTTCATCCCCAGCCTCTCTCCACACACACACCATAGATTAGAGAAATGTTTAAAAAAAAAAAAAAATGTGGGCAAGGGGCTGAGATTTTTTTTAAAAATATGAATGATGTAAAGAAGTCCCAAACGGTTGACTCTGTGTCAGCATTGGCCGTGCAAGGTTCAAGATGATTTAAAGCAGTAGATGGCGTTTTGAGCCATTTTCAACCCATGAAATGTTGATTTTTTTTTATAACTTTGGAAAGAAATGTCAATATCAACACCTGCATTGATGTGTTTCATCCCAAGACAAAGCTATACAATTATATAATTTAGTTTACAGCTGAATGCATTACCTCTTTAAATCTGAGACAACATGTACTGAATTGTGATTTGTGGTTCTTTGTTTTTTAATCTTTTTTTTTCTTTAAATACTCACAACATGACATGAATCGATATTATTTTTAAATCACACAAGTTCCCGGGATCAGGAACAATGATCCTCTGATACAATAATAATGTCCGTAGCCACCTGCTTTAACTTTGGCAATAAATATTGTGCACAGATTCACGGTGCAAACCTGCTGTCCATCTTAGGATATGAATTTCCCAAACTACATATCAATGAGGCCAAAGCAGTAACACCCCTCAGCCCCCAGTGGTAACCTGTGTTCCATGTGTTCGCGCATAGGTTGATGGAGCGGAAGTTATTCTTATGTATGTGGATGCATTAGCGCCATTTCAAATACATAAAAGCTCAATGTCAGCAAAATGATGAGATTCAGATGTAATTTCAGAGGTTTTATTCTTTGACAAGGTCTTAGGCAGTTTTCTCTCACCGCATAGAGTTAGTGAATTGCATAGCAATCTGAGTCGGTCGCATTGCTGACGCGTTCTTTCCTTCACACGGAAGGGAAGACGCACCAAACTTTTGAGAGTCCAAGCCCAATGACTG
Source organism: Xiphias gladius (assembly GCF_016859285.1). Taxonomy (NCBI): domain Eukaryota; kingdom Metazoa; phylum Chordata; class Actinopteri; order Istiophoriformes; family Xiphiidae; genus Xiphias; species Xiphias gladius. The sequence goes on along the minus strand of NC_053404.1, from coordinate 19,954,873 downwards.
TTGACGGGCATGTTGTCTGTCGCAGAGAATGACACCAAAAAACTTTTTGTCACGGAACGGTCATCTGGACAACTAGGCCATCGAAGGATTTTTTTCCCCCCATCCAAGGTTACGTGTGATAAGCCTTGTATGATGGATTAGAAGAACCAGTTAGAAGAACAACTCCTCCGCAATTCCTCCCATCAGTAGGCTTGTTCGGAGTCTGTATGCTATGAGGCTGAGCTTATGGGATTACAGTCAGGGTTCAGTGGCAGCTAATCAGAAACAACGAAAAGATACTTTTAATATCCCACTGCGCTTGTTAAAACATTGTTGGGAACTGCCACTGCAAATGTGGATTAAGTAGTGAGTGGGTTTTAAGTTCCGAGACAATGCCATCAAAAAGGTTTTTTCATCTTGTTTCCGCTCAAATATTTTGACTGTTTTTCATGTGATCAAACTGACAGAAGGTCTATAACTCTTACATTTTCGTAAAAGAGCAGTGGAATAAAGATTTCCTTTATATCACAGTCTCCTAAGGTGACTTCCTGTGACCCCTGACAAGAATTGCACTGACAACGAAACAAACTGTCATACTATTTGAAAGAATATGGCTCCAGTCACTCTGTGCCACAAAACAAAGCACTGATTTGTTTAGTGAGTAGCAAATTATAAGGGGGGGGGGCACTTATCGTGTGCAGTGGCAGTTTGTGCCAGGCTGATAATTGTAGGTTGTTGGCCAGTGGGAGACAAACATATTTGGATGGTGCACAAAATGAATGCACAGTATGATATTCTGAGCAGTTGAACAGTTGTAGTAATTTGGGTTAGTATTATCAAACAGCATGTCAAAAACACTTATGCCGGATCTGGACGAAATAGTGGTGCATTTTGCCAGCTGACGCCCATGTAACCACAGCATTGTTGAAAATACATGTTTGAAAGAGATAGTAGTATCTTGCAAATAGCTGAAAACATGTACGGGAATTTTGCGGCCCCTAAGGTTGCGTCAAACAATGTTCAGTGAACATTTAGTCATATCTAAGGTGAAAAGTTGGCACAAAAAAGAAAATCATTTATTTATTGTTTAATTTTAACACAATCTGCAGCACTAATCTTCAACAGTTGACTCTGTATTACACAATGCCAATTTTGGCAATATTTTTGCCTAACAATGAGCTGATTACTTAACAGAGCTGTAGACTGGACTATTAAGTATCAGTTGGATCACCCAGTCTAGCAACAATTTCACCTATAGGCCTGTATTGATCAACTAACATTTACTATGGAGTTGACAGCCATTTTGATAATCAATTAAACATTTAAGTCCAGTGTTTCCCCTGGGTCAATCGCTTTTTTTTCTGCGTATTTTATAGCAGAAAAAAAAGCATTTAATTTTGAACACCGTCATAAGTTGCGGCTCCAAAGAACATTGTCTTCTGAATAGGACATTGGAGAATGTAAATGGCAATGGTGAATGGATTGCACTGCATGCAAGGTACTGGCCTGGACATCGAGAGCGAGTTGTGGTTCAGTGTCTTTCTCAGAGAAATTTTAAAATGCGGACAGGACTAGTCGGAGGTTTGAACTGATGAACCGACGATTGATGGTCACCCTGTTCTACAACCTGTGCCCCATGCAGTTTTCAGTGAATATAATCTTTAATATTACCTTCTCCACAATTTTTAAATGTGTCACACGCAAAGTGATGCATTTTACATAAATGTAGGTTATGACTAACAGCTGATCTACTGTATTACGCCAAAATGTATCTTTTCACCACAACAGCTTACTTCTCTCATTAGTTAAGCCCTTGTAATCAAAATAGTGTTATCGCCTGTTGTTTGGCTGGGATTAAAGCCTGGGTATTCATGGACCTCACTGGAATATTATTGAGTTTCTACTAACTTAGGTGATATTTGTTTTGCAGTTATATATTTCTGAAGTCAAATACAACATGACGATTGAGGTTTACTGCATGCATCTGATTAAAGGATGTAAGCTATGGTTCCTGAGGGGTTGATTAGCTTGCATAGTCCACTTGTTTATTAATTCATGAGTGTGTGTGTGTGTGTGTGTGTGTATCTATATCTTTATACAGCTCTGGAAAAAATGAAGAGACCACTGAAAATTTTCTGAAATCAGCATCTCTACATGTATGACAGTCATTGCATTCCAGTGTCGGTTGAATTCCCACACAAGCACACCTCATTCTACTTAATGAGGTGCTGATTAGGTGATCACCTGAACCAAATCTTATTCAACGAGGAAAAGTATAAAAACCACTGCAGTGGTCATCCCTATCCTCTTCCAATAGGACCAGCTGGATGGCAAAAACAGTGCTAGTGGTACCTCAAAAGTAATTGGAATCAAAAAATAACTATTGACCATGCAAAAAGAAAAGTTTTGAGTGAGGAAAAGAAGGGTTCAATTCTGGCTTTACTGGCAGAGGGATACAGTGAGCATCAGGTTGCTTCCATCCTTAAAATTTCTAAGACGGCGGTTCATAAGAACAAGGTCAAGCAGCAGACATTGGGGACAACAAAGCTACAGACCGGCGGAGGGCGAAATCGACTCTCCACTGACCGGGATGACCGTCAACTCATTCGAATGTTACTCAGCGACTGTAGGATGACATCAAGTGACCCACAAAAAGAATGGCAAATGGCAGCTGGGGTGAAGTGCACTGCGAGGACGGATCGAAACAGGCTCCTAAGGGCAGGGCTCAAGTCGTGTAAAGCTAGAAAAAAGCCCTTCATCAATGAGAAGCATAGAAGAGCCAGGCTGAGGTTTGCAAAAGACCATAAGGATTGGACCATAGAGGACTGGAGTAAGGTCATCTTCTCTGAGTCCACTTTTCAGCTTTGCCTAATACCTGGTAATGTAATGGTTAGACGGAGACCTGGAGAGGCCTACAAGCCACAGTGTCTCGCACCCACTGTGAAATGTGGTGGAGGATCGGTGATGATCTGGGGGTTCTTCACCAAGGTTGGAATCGGGCAGATGCGTCTTTGCGAAGGAGGCATGAATCAAGCCACGTACAAGGTTATCGTGGAAGAAAACTTGTTTCCTTCTGCTCTGACAATGTTCCCCAACTCTGAGGATTGGTTGTTCCAGCAGGACAATGCTCCATGCCACACAGCTAGGTCAATCAAGGTGTGGATGAAGGACCACCAGATCAAAGACCCTGTGTCATGGCCAGCCCAATCTCCAGACCTGAACCCCATTGAAATCCTCTGGAATGTGATCAAGAGGAAGATGGATGGTGACCAACCATCAAACAAAGCTGAGCTGCTTGAATTTTTGCACCAGGAGTGGCATAAAATCGCCCAACAGCAATGTGAAAGACTGGTGGAGAGCATGCCTAGACGCATGAAAGCTGTGAATGAAAATCAGTTTTTCCACCAAATACTGATTTCTGAACTCTTACTTAGTTAAAACATTAGTATTGTGTTGTTTAAAAATGAATATGAACTTGTTTTCTTTGCATTATCTGAGGTCTGAAAACACTGCATCCTTATTGTGATTTTGACCATTTGTCATTTTCTGCAAATAAATGCTCTAAAGGACAGTATTTTTATTTGGAATTTGGGAGAAATGTTGTCAGTAGTTTATAGAATAAAACAGAAATGTTCATTTTACTCAAACATACCTATAAATAGTAAAATCAGAGAAACCGACTTTTCCCGAGCTCTATCTATCTATATCTATATACATATTAGAGAGAGAGAGTCAGGTTCCACTCCCTTATTCTCTGCACTGAAATATCAAAAAACTGGGGGAAATTGCCATCGACAGTCACAGGAATTGTCTTTGCTCTCTGTCACAAAGGTCCAAATTGACTTATTCATAAGATTTCTTTTGTACGTTCAGCCTGCACGGAGCTCATTGCAATATAATTTGAACTGAAAGCACGATTTACTACATACTAAGGAGCTGTCAAAGACTGGTATTCAATATAAAAACAGGGTATTCGCCTGATCTTGCTGTCCTGTTTTTGTTAATTAATTGTGAACATTTTATTGTCTCCGTAATTGTGCTTGAGAATTAATTCATTACACACTTGATTATTTGGTAATATAGTTGATTAGTTAATAAATTTTGTCTCAAGAAATATCAGTTTGAAAAAAACGGCTCATTATACAACTACCATACATGATCTATGTAACATGGCCATATAGTAAATAGCAGATTAAGACTCTTAAATGATTAAAATCCTCAATTTTGTTACCTGGATACCGTGTGTCTTTAGAACTGTGAAACAGTGAAGGAGACCAACAGAGTCCAAAGGAAATAACAGGTGATTACAAATTCATACACCTTGGGAGCCACTTTGGGTGCGTGGGCTTTACCTCTCTTCTATGTTTTGTATTCTGTCAACTATCTAGTAAGTACAGCAATGTCCACGTTCTCACTCAGCTTAACAGATGTTAAGCAACAGCTATAACGTACATTCTGCATCATTAATTGTGCACAATATGGTGGCTGGCCTTTAACAACAAAGTTTTCTTTGTTTTGTTTTTTTCTTTGTTTTTTTTCACTTTTCTGGACTGGAATGATCTCTAGTACATTATGCAAATCAGTCACTGCAGTTGCAAAAAGTTGGATAATTCAGCTTTTATACTGCAGTGAAATTAGAATCTATTCTGCTAAAATGATTTCAAACTCCTGCCAATCAGTCACTCTACACAATGTAAATCTCGTAAAGAAAAAGCTGTTCGTTTCCCAGAGATGGAGAGAAATATGTACACGCGTTGGAAAAATAAGGAGCCAGAGTTATCAAGTGCAATTTGCTGTTAGATATGTTGCTATCAGTAATATACAAAGATATGGCTGGGGTCATATGTATTGTTTCATATATGCTGCTGTCTAGCATTGAGTTTAATACCCACTGCATGATCTGCACAATCCCGACGTCTGGCTGACAAAAAAAAAAAAAAAAAAGATGTACAGAGAGAGATGTAAATACAAAGGCGGGGGAAGCAGAAGAAGGTCCACAAGAGTGCAAAGAGCACCTCTTGTATACTCTACGGCTTTTGATATTCAGTCATTCCACTTTGTCTGAAGCTGTACAGTACATATTGCTCAAACTGAGGAATGCTTTCAGAATGCTGCTGGGGGAAAAGAAAAAGGAAACCATTCCGGCAAAAGCATGTAGAAAAAAGCAAGGTGGTTTTCTTGGTTATTGGGTTTGAAAGGCTTTAAATGTCTAAAGACTGGGAATCTCATTCTCTGTCTGAAAGAGATAATTTCAAGTGAGAAAAATAATGTAAGTGCATGACATTACTCTCATTTAGGCAGGAATTCTAATATTGTAACACTGAATTATTTGTACTGCTATCGTTTCAATCCTGCCCCTCTTTGTTCCTCCTTAATGTTCAATGTCATTAAACGATAGTGAAATGCTGTGCCAGCAGAAAGGTAGCGGTGCATAACAGATTCTATGATAACATCATTCATTGAAGGAAAAAAAAAAAGAAAAGACAAAGGCTTGGCGATAAAGGGACTACTAGCAGGGCTAGTTAGTAGTGAACTATTACAGCTGGCAAGGTAATGGCTAACGTGCTAGCAAGCCAGAAACATGCTAGCCCCTTGATAGGGTTGGTGTCACCATGTTGTTGTCAGAACCGCACATCATTTTATTTTTAAAAACTTTTCAGAGCTAGCTAGCTAACAGGTAAGCAGAGTTAACTAACACTCAGCAGGGCTTGTTAGCTTGGTTCGTTTCACGCATTTGTTCACAGGATGTATTTGACTGTTGACTTCTGGCTCCCATCTGCCTGCAAACAATTTGTGGAGCAGTTTACACCCAAATTCAGCTCCTGCAAAAACAAAAAAAATACGCAGGTAAATCTCTGCAAAGAATTGCACACATTTACTTCACCCTGGTGACAGATCCATAGCGCCGAATTCCACTGAAATCAATTTATATTGCTGCAAAATGTTGGCATTTTAATTTAGCCATTTTTTTATTTTTTATTTTTTTCCTGGGTCTTTAGCTCCTAAAAGTTTTTGAACACAAAAAAAAAACATTGATTCAGGCATTTCAATCCTGACAGGTCTTCATCAGGCAAATGGCCAGCATGAAGCTAATACCTTGTCCTTTTTTCACAGGTACACAAAATGTGCACCTGTAGGATTTTAAATCCATGTCGGTGAATTAGCTAAAGCCTGTCTACGCACCCCAACTCATCCATTTGCCCTTTGTCAGAAAGAATATTTTGCTGCCTTACAGTAAAATGGAATAAGTGGTATCTTCTCTGCAGAATGTGGTTATCTTAGCTTTAACAACATTATCCACAGTGATTCCCCATTTAGCAGCTGCTAAACCACCATCAGTCTGCTAATGGTCTGGATGATGATTATAATTAACATTGCCCTGAGCTACTGCTCTGCTCCATTTCATGGATTTCTATGCATTCCGATCAATGTTACACCTGTTGGAAGAATGCAACCTAATTTTAAGCCAGTGCACTGATCACTGCGCTTTTTTTTTTTTTTTTTGGATTAATACAGACTTGTGTGTTGAAGTGTAGGCCAATTTTTTTTAAAATAATAAGTCACCTTACTTTAGAACAGTGTTTGATGACGCCATACTATAAACTGGTTTTGTCTAGCATTCAGTGGTACTGCCAGCATTGCCAGTGTCCTACCTCGACACCTAATTTTACGAGTCAAAGGAAATAAAATGAAAAAAATAAATAAAAAGAGGTGACTCATATCTAATTCTATACCTGACCTCTTCTTTTTTTTTTTTAGTCTATACCTGATTGCTTTGACCTCTTCATTATATCGTGAGTGACCACTGCTACATAATTTCTGTGAGTGACTGAGTAACCTCCCATCCACCCACAAGTGTCACTCAACACGAGCCACGTCCCAAAACCAATTTTCAAACAATAAATAATTGGCAATTAAGTTAAAACCTCCAACCTTTTGTGCAAACTGGGTCATTCGCAGCAGTCACGTTTTATTCAGTTTGTGCTCGTGTCTCTCTGTGTTGCAAAGTCTAGAAAAAACAAGTCCCTTCATACTACTGATGGTAAGGTGGCAGACACATACAGTACTGTATGTGTGAAGTCAACGAAACAAGGCACTGTATAGAAAAAGGATCTTTGGGTATGCACAAAAGCAAGGACAGAAAACAAGTTTGTCACTGAAGACAGTTTGGCACAAGACTGTGCACTGCCAGACGCAGTCACCAGTCTGCATTCCCCTTCATCTTCATCGTCAAGAGTGCACCGAGCCATGCAACACTACGTAGTTTAAAGTAAACACACTTAACTAAACAGGCAAAAATCTATGTTAAAAGTTCTAAATATATTTTTTTTTAAAGTTTGGCAGTCCAAAACTCGGCTAACCTGCTTTGTCATAACTGTCACCCGGCAACATAATCAAACAGCCCCCGAAACTATCGGCTGGACTGGAGTCAAACGTTGGTAAATTTTGTCCGTCTCGAAAAATGAGCTCCTCCTTTGCGCACGCTCAACATCTGCATCTGCTCACTGTTAGCGACAGCATATCACGACGAGTCCTCCATACTAAATCGTATAGGTTTTGTTTGTCCCACAACCCGACGTTTTGCCTCAGCTCAGACAAAGGGACAGTGTACAGTGCAGCGGCGGTACTTTGTAATTAAACCTATGGCACATACTGGCTTCGGTTGATTACTGCTTGCAGAACAACCTGAACCTGAAATGCTGACACCTCAGTTGTCATCTTAATTACACTTCAGTGTAACTTTTCTGTAACAGCTGTCAAATTATGTTTTCTATTTGTGTCTTTTTTTTTTTGTCACTTTCGCACCACCTGTAAATAACTGTCGAGTCTTTTTTCCCCCTTCCTTTTGTGATGTTTGTTTCATTTCTCCCTGTTTAATCACCAAGTTCTTGAGGGTTTCTTTTAAACTCCACATTATAATGAAATGAATACATTTTCAAAAATAACTTCTCCAGACTGAACATTATGATTGAACTGTGCTAACACACCGCACAATATCACCGCCAAATTGCCCTTGAGAATGAGCTATTCTGTAATATATCCTAAAATGGGGGGGGGCTTTATACTTGTCTTAAGAGTAGCTACCCTTGGAATACCCCTGAGCAATGAAAGCATCTGGTGGAGTTAAATCCATCCAGCAGCCACTGTCAGTACAGGTCCCAGAGGGGCCCCGTAGAAGCCGGCGGCAGACATCCGCACCTTTGAAGCACCTAAGTACTTCCTATCCTTAATCACCAATTCGCCACCATCAGCCTCTGTTTCTGGGAAAATTTCTGAACAAAAAAGAAAAAAAACCAAAAAAAAAAAACCAGATGAGTCAGTGAGCTAAGGAAACTTTAAAGTGATTCATGATTTCAACTAGTATGATTTGCTCATGACAACATATTGGTAACCAGCAGAGGTGTATATCTGAATTGCAAAAAAGAAAAAAAGAACATTTGCAATTCTTATACTGAACTCAAAAGTCATAGAAGAATATCTTGAGTCTACACTACTGTTTTTTTAACCTTTAGTCATAATTTCAGATTCAGCTTTCCTCATTCAAATTCTTCTTCCTTAAGATTCAGATTTCCAACACACAAATAAAACACAACCACAAAACAACCTCTTCACTGAGGCTCGTTGTCATCAGTATATGCACATTGTCCATTTTTTGAAAGCAGTCCCTGCTGGATTTTGTCTCAAAAAAAATACTGAGACATATAAACCAGACTGATTTTTTTTTTTCTTTTCTGTAAAACTAATGCATTTTTACACTTGAGCAGTCAGCAGAATGGATCCCCCCCCTTCTTTGCTAGGTAACAGTCAGCTACCGAAAGTAACAACACGCCACACCAGACATCCAAAGCTGTCTCTGGTGTTTTCAGAGAAGCCACTATGTGCGAACAGCGCTTTTCGATACGTCATGATTTGATTTCTCCGAGTCTGGCAAGTTTCAAAAGAGAAATACTGAGACGGAGGGGAATGTTTGGCAGCCTGGAGAAATGCGAAACCCCCTCCTTAATGGGGGAGGAAAGACCGACAGTTACTGTGTCACCACTTGTCAGAAAGAGGAGTGGAGGTGGATGGTGGTGTGGAGCTCGAGCTGTTCTGAAATTAGTGTTACACCGTACCCTGTGCGAGCCGTCGGAGGAATGCTCGGGGAAAGAGCGAGTTCAATGAAGGGTCTAGACCGCTGGCCACGGCGACCGATGAAGTGAGGCAACTGAGCTGGGACGGGGGTGTCAGACCAAACACGGAGTGGACAAAGCTTGGATTCCATACCTTTTATTTATGTATTCATTTATCATCAACATCACCATTATTATATATGTATATTTTATTCTATTTTGGGCTGGAAACTTTTGTAAAAATCATGCACGATCAAACATTTTCAAACTCCCTGCAGGTATAGGATCTGGGCAGGTGAACTGAGACTTTTTCCCCCACGTCCCAACTAGTATGTAGGCAACTGTTTGCTAACAAGTTAACCAAAATCAACTTAAAGCCTGAAAATATGTCAGTGTAGTGTTTACACTTGTATCTCCCCTGCTCCCAGGTAGCCCCCCCCCAAAAAAATAAAAAAGAAATAAAGAAATAAATCTGTTATTAGAGGTTTAAAAGCAGCTTAATTTCCCATGACAATTTGAAATAAATTGGCCTGATGTGATTTCCCAGTCTAAGTTCCTGCTCACAGTGGTACATGCACAACTGACTAATTACATTACCCGGCTACAATATGTTTTTTAATACTGTTTATAAACACTAACCTCTTCACTCAAAAAAAAAAAAAAAAAGTCAACTCCTTGGTTTGATTAAATTATGCACACTTTGAATTGTTGTAGAAACACACTGCAGCATCCCCACACACACACACACACACACACAGACACACACACACACAGTCTTTGCAATATATTTTGACACTGACAGTACTTGCACACAGCCAATTCTTTACTGGATCTCTATGCTGGCAGCAAATATGGTTGCTAGGGGATGTGCGATTGCATGTGCAAAGCCTCCATAAAATTATGAACAAACAATTTCACAGCATGGAAATCTGTTTAAAATTGTAACACTGCCATTGTATTCTGTTCCTGGGCTTCCTTTTACATTTGCCTTTTCGCGTGATGCCCGGATGTAGCACTTACTACTACTTGTAGTGCTACTTAAAATAAATGGTTTCACAAATGGGAGCTCTGTTTTTAGCCTCTAAAAAAAAAAAAATGACAAGTGTGTAGATGTTGTCTGTGTATTTGGCAATATATTCTTAAAACCGTTTTTTTTGCGTCTGCAGTCCTTCCATAGGAAAAACCCCAGCTCAAATGAGGAAATGTTGACTACTAAAAAAGACTAATTATTAATGGTCTTTAATGGATCGGTCGTTTTAATTAGAGGATGTAACTGGCTGCTTCCGATACTTCCCGAATGATTAAAAGTGAGAAGCCCTAGTATCTAGTGATATGTAACTGTAAAATACCACTGCCTTACTTTTAAGAGCACAATCGACTCCCATTACCGTCTCTCACTGTAGTCATTAATCAGCATATGCGGCGATAATAACTCGACTTGCCTTCAGAATGATCTGTTTTTCTTATCGTCATTGTCCTGACAAAGGTCCAGACTGTCAAGGAAGAGGAACAGGGATTTTCGGTGGCTGGACTTAAGGTGAGCATCACCGGAAAAAAATCTTGGGCCATTACTCTCCCCCTCGAGCAATGTCGGGTTATCAAGCTTTTTTTCCTTCATTTTAAACTCTGATGTCCCTCGGGCAGAATGGGTTTGTGTGTGTGTGTGTGTGTGTGTCTGTAGAAGGAGGGTTTTGTTTTGTAAATAATTTACTTGTAAATTAAGACTGACAGATGTGAATAACACCGAATACAGGATCGGCAGTTTCAACCACTGCCCAAACAGGTTTTAAACCTACGTATGCATGTCATGAATTGCTGAAAGAGACTGCAACAAATTTACATGTCGACGTTTTAGTGACAAATCTGTGATTTGTCTTTTCTTCTTTGAAAGCCAGGTGGTGAAATAGGATATGCTATTGCTTCTTTCATCTCCGCGCATTTCTTTGTTTTCCAGAAATTGACACATGAAAAAGGCCTTAGAAACCATAATCATTTCATTTCATGTCCCGTAACCTCTCCAAATTGTGCCGTGGCAACACTGTCTCCAGTGTAATCCTCAAGGGTAAAATTACAGCATAAAAAAATGGATAAAAAACCGGATGATTAGAATGTAATGTCAGAACTGGTGGTTCTTTTCATCATGCCATTTTGGATGTATACTGACTGAATGTAGTGGCCGCTCATATCACCATGTGCGCGTGGTGATTGCTGGTTAATCAGCACATTGGTTGTCGAGACTTGCAGAATTAATTAGAAAATTAATAACCCGGAGAGGGGAGAACGTCTGTTGCACGTCAGTGTCAAAGTCCGGGTCTTTCGTTTACCATTTCATTTATAAAAATTGTTGCCAGGGCAAAAAAAAAAAAAAAAAAAAAAAAAAAGTAAACACTGATGCTGTCAAACCGACAGAGTGATGCGACGTGTGTGTAACAAAAACAAAAAAATAATTGTTGGGAAAAAAAAAAGCACGATTGGTGTTTTGGTTACCTCTTGCAACAGTTGCGCCAAGAAAGATTACGTTTGAAAGATTACGGGAAATAAACTGTGGTTTAATTATGGCTAGGGTTGGGCGACTCAAACAATCCGGTAAGGTTGGGGAAAGACAGTGTTTATGGTTAACTGCAAACGTCGATTGCAGGTCTGTGACAGACTCCAATCTGCTGCATGAAAGTCTGACCGGCTACACACTTTTCGACCAACCCACTCCGCGTCCTCGATTCCCCTTCTTGCCACATAACAGATGCTACTTTATGCGACGGCAATGAATGTTTGGCATCGGATGTACACGACGAGGTGCGAAATTGTCTTGTATGAATGTAATTCCCGCATAAGACTTGTTCCAAAACTATTCATAGGATAGTGGTCTTGAGTGCAGCATCCTACCGTGTGCAGCAATGTCATAAAGTACAGTACGATGTCTGTACTTCTATCATGATGTTCAATTTTTTTTTTTTTTTTAGTGAAATGTGTCAGAAAGCTTTTGATCTTCCCACTTTCCAGCAGTTATCCAGGACATTGCAGTGCCCTCTCCCCAGCCACTCTTCTAGCCCTTCTTGGTGGTCCTGCTGCACTTATGGGGGTATGCAATATAATCCATCCAGTGTGTTCTGGGCGCCCCCCCCCCAGCATCTCTTCCCATTTGGACACTCAGAATACATCCACGGGGAGGGCGACAGCCATCTAAACCGGCTCCTTCAAAGCGAAGGGATAGGTATCTGACTTATACATCATCTTTTACATTGCAACTAATAATGAAAATATGTAAAATTATAGGCCTAGTTCTTAAAACTCCCATTTATAAAGGTAACAACAACTTTTTTTTTTTAAGTTAAACAACCCTGTAATTTTTTTTTAATTTTTTTTTTTTTTTTTTACAGTTTACAAAGTAACTGATCGCAGTCATTGCTTAAGTACTTGAAACAAAAGGCTTCATTTCTAACATATTAGATGTACCTTACAGTAAAACAAAGCATTGGACATTGGGTATTACTTTGGGTGGTACTGCACAGAAACTGTAATGGATCTCATTCAAGCATACGGGCCATCTTGCTCTTGCGTGTCGGACCTACTTTGTAAAATTGCGAAATAAGCATGAACTGAAAACGCCTGTTTACATGGCTTGAGGAATAAATGTCTCTCGACGTGAGTCGAGTTATGGACAGTACCACTGCAGTACCTGACAGTACCACCAATCACATCTGCTAATAAAATAGAACTAATAATATGACACCGGCGAGGCCATTTCCCAGTTTGTGTCACACAATTTAGCATACAAACAGTTAAACTTGGGGCACGTAATATAATTTGGTTAAAAATTAGATTAATGTCGGAGCCATGATTGGAGCCAGTAAAGCAAACTTTTAAAAAAAAAGAAAATTAAAGAAATGGTATGAAAATGTTTTCAACCCACTGAACCACAAATTATTGTAATGCTGTTTCTGAAGTACAAAATACCACCTAAAAGCAGATATTTACTGGTGCATTAGAGCACTACTCCACTGCTGCTCCTCTGCAGCAAACACTATCACACTATATGGATATAGGACTGTCCGTATGTCAGGCTGAAGTTGACCGTGTGCGTTGTAGCACGTGGCGTGTTATTCATGCTGAATGTGGAAGTGATAGGAAGGCAGTGTCTGCAAAAGTGGCAAAGAATAAAAAATAAAAAAATAAAACCACCATGTACAGACATTCAGATAACACATGGTAACATCAGTCAGCCTCTCTACCACCAGATGATTAGTACTGAAGACCTCTAAGGGCACTTGGGGCTCTCTGCTGGGACAGAGGCAGTGTGTCTTTTTGAGCTTGCCACCTTAGGGCCTACATTTTCAATTGTAATTTGCCGCCTATATGTTTTTTTTTTGGATGTCTGTCTTTCTGGTACGTGAACCTGTGAAAGACAACACTATAATCTGACAGGGATGCTGTTAAAAAAATAAATAAAAATAGGGTAATATTGTTTTTTCAAGTTGTGCTTTTCCCCCCATTCGTTTTGACCACTTTCCAATTACATAGCGTCCCTGTAAACCTCCATTGCTAACACACAAGTGTCATGGTAGAACAGCATATAATCGACCTATATGCGCTTTACTTACAACCTGTTTACATGCAGATTTTTTTCACTTTATACTGTGTAGCAACAGGTGACAAGGCAACTCTTAAAAAAAAACAAAACAACAACAACAAAAAAAAAACAGACAATTTTCCTTGTAATCTTAATGGAGACTGAGTCTCTCTTTAGGGCTCCGTTTTCGAGAATCACTGGTGCACAGCTCACATCTCAGAGAGCGGTCAAGGGGTGTGTGATGTAACAGCACCACAGTTGGAAACGGTGGGAAGCGATACATTACCAGTAGGTGTTGAACAAGCTGGTATCAGTCATGACCAAGTCGCCTCTCTCTCTTCCCCTTTAAAAGTCCTACCTAGCGCTCCGACAGTCTGAGTCCATTTCGGTCGAGAGTGGATTTGCCACAAGTTTCTCTTCCAAGACAGGAACGCTGTCCATGGTGGGAGGTGTAAAATCACAAGAATGATTACCAAGCACATTCCATTAATTTATGTTGGAAAAAAGGGATAACGCATTTGTTTACCGATGGACCCAGGAGATCCGCTGGCCAACAAAAATAACGCTTCAATAATGAAATAGGGCAAGGAGCAATTAAAGGACTGGCGTTGGACTCCACGGACAGTTTAGCTGGAGGAGGGTTGGCATACGCCAGCATTCATTATCAACTGCTAGCATCTATATAGGATAAAGCTGCCCCCACAGGCCACAGTATGCATCGTGATGCACAATAAAACTGCAGCACCACAATTAATCGTATGCACACACTGTAGATTCACCTCTCCCACTAATATTTTGCCCCATCTACAAACATCCTCGCAAAAGGCCTGAGGATCAACCACACCTCGAGGAGACCAATCGAGTACTTCCAAGGTGCGGTTGATTAGTTCAGGAAATGTGAAGTGTACAAAAGGGCCGGGGACAACTGTGCTGTTTAAAATGCAATGACAAGCGCTGGTCGGTCAAAACATCTGGGCAGGAACACGAATTAGGGAGCAGAGTTATGTTTGTGGGAGAATACAGTGTACACTGTATGAATTTTGACATCTTATTTGAGGGAGAAACCCCACTGATTCCATGTGTGGAGTGCTGTTTACTCGTCACCGGGAGTACTGCTCTGTGAAAGTAGATATAAAAAAACAATAAAGAGAGACAGAGAGAGATGCCTCAAGAATATACCCCTCGTAGGCACAGACCTTAAAAAAACAAGCATAGCTCTCAGTCTCAGTCTTTTTCTTTTGCTGCAGCATGTTCACAGAGCCAGTTTGTATGTCAAACGTAAACTTTAAGGCTGACCTAGCATACTGTTACAGTGACGAAATCAGATTTTTTTAATTTTTATTTTGACAGGGAGCCATTTTCTCTCTTCATGAGAGATGTTCCCAACGTGGGGCATGTTCACACAAAAGAAGGTTGTGCATTTTAGCACCGGGTGCCGCAGGAAACTAGAGGCACGCGGCGAGTTTTACCATCGGTTTTCAAAATTTCTACGACAACATTTTCTTTACACCGTACGGGACATATTTGCGACATAAAATACGATTGCACCTGAGAAGAGATGGGAAATGAAGTTGACTCGTAACTCCAACGCTGAACTTTTATGGTTTCAACACTGTTTTCTTTTACTACTTACTTTTCAGAAATACATGTGCAGGGCAATAAAACGCATTGAAACAAAGATGTATCACTCAGACAGACACTCAGCATAATTATTTCTGTGGTAATAAACTAGTTATTTCCCCAGCTGAGTGCTGCACTGCAAAATCTGGTAAATGCCTGAGTGGCAAGTGGACTGTGAAATTTTTATGATAGTGGCAATTTAGTCAATAAAAGCAAATATATCTCCTGCTGAGCAATTCCAATGAGTAAGTGTTCACAGACTGAGTGAAGTGTCATCCCTTCGGTTGGGACAGGAACACCCTTGGGGCTTTTCTTGTAAACCCCCACCCCAGCGCTTCTTCCTACACGCCACCTTACTCCACAAAAAACGTCACTTGTACAATAGCGTGGATTTGGGCCCACCACTGATGGAAGTTTCTTCCAAAAGTAACACGTAAAACACTATTGTGGGGGGGTGGTAAGTTACATGATACAGTATGTTTACACGATATTTGTTGGTTTGATTGGCCTGCACAAATACACTCCATTTATTGAACCTCACGTCGGACTAAAACGTCCAAATTCATTTGGTCATTTGAACATGAGAAAAAAATACCAATATTTTGCTGATACTTCGCCTACTGCTCGGCAATTCTGCAGACAGTAATTGCAGCTGCAGTTATTTTTGTTGGCAATTCACGTTTGAAAAAAAAAAAAAAAAAAGAAATGAATTCTTTATCCAATGCAATAGAGAAAGGTTTGCTAACTGAGGAGCATCGCAGCGAGCAACTTTTAGGTTTGAAAATTAATCGATGCTACAGTCCCTCCCACATATAAGCGAGAAAGGGGTGCTCAAAATCTAGAAATGCAATATATACTACAACAAATACAAACAGGGAAAATATACACAATAAGAACTGCAACACCACAAGCGCTCTGGGACGCTAGCGGGCTCGATGGGCTCGATAGTAAAGGGTTAGGATAGGATAGGTTAAGTTTTGACATTTCTCAGGCGAGACAGTAACCATTTAGATTTCAAATGTGCGTATTATGCAAATAATCCCTGCTTGGAAACTTGTTCTGATGTCTTCTGAGATGCGAGGACCCACCTGTATGAAAAAATTCCGCAGTGTCTGTGAACAGTTATGCTAAAGAGGAATTGCAATTTATCGAATTTGGCCTTCTCAGAGCCTTGATGCATAATGAAATACTAAACACAAAGCTTACATCCTGAGTGAAGATGACTTCTGAATAACCTCCACAAAAAAAAAAAAAAAAAAAAAAAGAGAGCATTTCTAAAGCACCAGGCTGGGATGGTGGTCATAGAACCAAGATGGGCACAGGTTTAGTCGCTGTAATAGCTAACATGTGTCCATTAAGAGCCATATAAACTGTCAAATTGTCCTTGAGCAAGGACCTGAACTTTTAGTGTACCCTCTCACCCACTGTAAGTTGGTCTTAGAAAGTGCTTCAGCTGCAGCAAATGCGTGAAATGTATGCAAATGAAACTCAGTCGCTATAGTTCAGACTCTACCTTCCAGTTCCTGCCAGTCTTGTGAGCGTAATTATAGAATAATTTTGGGGAAATCTCCCGGAGAGGTGGCTACAGGTAGACCGCCTCGCACCTTTAATACTGACACTGTCACATTGAATGACTACTTAAAAATTCAAGCTCAAGATAAGATGCGCTTCACTCCTGAGTCAAACATGACATGCGAGTAGCTGGGAACCACCGCACCGCGCGCTGCTAAATCGAATCATGGTATAAAGCCACTGTTTTACGTGCTCCACTGTTTGTAATCAGAGGCAATGTTTTGACATCTGAAATATAATAACCCGGAACACCACCATCAGCAGAACTTCTGAAAACGACGGAGCTCTATCAAACACTTGGCACCATTATTAATTTACTGCTGTACTGAAGCGACAGTTTTGTCAGAATACTCCACTCCTGCAGTTATTAAACTGGAGAAATTGAGACACACAATGCGCTCAATAAGAAACAGAATCCTCCAGAAAAGAATGACAAAATGCCACTTTATAAAACCATAACACTTCATTGCAATTGTTGTACCAACGTAACTGCATTTTAGAAAAGCCAAAAATATTTGCCCACACGGCTCTGGCCTTGCGAACGCCATTGTACTGCCGAGAAGAGTCAACGTTGTGTTCGTTTCAGCAATTCTAACGATACAGCTGTTTTTTCTGCAAACAGGGCCGTCAGAGACAAGCAAAACCCCAAACCCCCAGCAACCAGCGAACCTGCAAGCAGCTTGGTTCAGTCAGCCAAGAGTCGGGTGTCTGTCGTAAAGGTATGTATGTTGAAAAAAAGTGGATTGGACCCGTTCCCCAATATGCCTAATGCCACAGCACCCACTTGAGCATGAAACAGTTTTCTGTTGACTTTTTCTAAATTTAATTCATTCTATTTCATTGATTTAATTAATAATTATAGAAACTGATTTGCAAATTTATTTAGTTCTGGGAGTCATTTTGAAAAACAGGAAAAAACCTTATGAAGACAGCTGGTTCAATCTGAAAATAGTATCTCTGAACTGAAGTGAGATTTTTTTTTTTTTTTTGGAAAAATGTTCAAAAACGCTTCAATAAACAAATGAAAATTAGTGTTCAGGATGAAAATTTGGCATTAGCATTGAAAGGATAGTGTATAATTTAGTCTTGTGTTAATTTTAACATCAAATAGGTTGCTTATTGTAAAAAAAAAAAAAAAAAGGTTGGGCACAGTAGGGCTGCAGCTACAGCCTGAACCTTCTCTGGTTTGTAGAGGCTCTCCACCTGGCTGCTAAAAGCTGCCAAAGGTGGCGAGGTCTGAGTTTTCAGTGCTCAGCCAATGCGGTCCCGTCATTGCCATACAGAGGAGCTATATCAATAACCTATCAGCAGCTGCGGTTGTTATGCTAGCACAGCAAACAGGGGGCAGACATCCGCAATCGAGCGTTCCTTTGGGAAGGCGAGGGAAATCAGAGAACTAATCAGCAGCAGCCAGGACTGTGGAGGTGAACGCAAGTGCAACAAGGTAGTGATGCTGATGGGAGCTGACACTGAGAATTGGGAGAGGATCAAGAGACACCCTTACTTAAGGAAGCTGTTTCCTCAGCGCGGAAAACTTCGATTTAATGTAATGGAGTGCTCATCAGGTGGGAATTTGGAAATTGCTTGCCTTGAAATTACGATGAGAAGATCAGAAATTCCGAGCGTTTGCGTGTGTGTGTGTGTATAAGGGCGAAAGGAACTTTGGCTGTGGAAACACGTTTCTATATTCCCTGAAACAGTTGGGTAAAACATGTGTTCTTGTTCTCTGATGTTTGAACAGAGTTGTTTGGGCTGCGTAACAACAGCGTAATTAACATCCCAGGGGCGTAAATAGCAAGTAAATTAATACTAATTCTATGCAGAGATGTACAAAATAGCCTGCTTTTTTTTTTTTTTTTTTTTTCCAGTGGCTTGTTAGTGGGGGAACACCGCACACGTATGTGCACGCACACACAAACTCACGGGGACACGCACGCACACCCATCCCGTACACAACGTGGGTGAAAGTAAACACGACACACCTCTCCTCCCCCAGTCACACATACAAATACAAACACACACCTACTTCTTAATCTCTCCGCACCGTAAACGCAACGAGCGAGTGAATTATGAAGTGTGAGGATTTGGCTCGGTATCAGAGGGGAGGCTACCTCGCTGCCTGTTCCGATGTTAATTAGTTTGGCCCGTTTGCATTTTTATTCATTTGGTGCAAAGGGTTTTGAGCTGATAATCTATGCACGCTGATACCGGGTGATAAAACCCGCGCGCGGAGGAGGCCGGCCAGTGAGACTGCTGCTTTTTCTTAAATTATTCATCAACAGTGCGGCTCCGAGTGGCATCCCGTGTATTTCAAAGTCACTCCCTCTGACCATTTATCTGCTCAAGGTACATGTTGGGGATGGATATCGGCATCTAATGACATATCGCTCCCTGTCCCTCTCTGTCTCATCCCTCAGCATCAAACGCTCGCGTGATATATCACCCACCCCCCTTCAGTTGAATTAAAATGCTATATCACCCTCAGTAGCACATACTGTATGGAGACGTATTGATATGCATCCAACATGGGACGTGTAATGAGAAGAAATGACAGAGTGCCCGGACTGAATGTGCACCTGTCACATGCTGCTGGCCAAGTCGGCGGGACGAGAGATGAAGATGAACAGGGCAAAATAGCAGCCCCCCCCCACCACACACTCACACACACCCCTCGCTGTGCGGCTGATTTACAAGTTACGGCCTTTTTCTCCTTCATTCCACTGTCATTGAAAGAAGATTAGATGGGGCCGATTGCTTTGGACATCAAACATCATACGGTCGATCCGTCAGAGCAGTCAGTTTCGGCGCAGCCTCTTGTGTAGAGAGCTTTCTGGATGCATTCACAGTAAGAAAAAAAAAAAAAAAAGGAAAACGCTCCGTATGCCTTCCCAGAGTCCACCCTCTTCTTCAGCCTCTAACCTCCCCAGTTTCTCCATTCCACGGCCAACTGATGCTCACTAGGATGTAAGGGCGCTACCCCCCCCCAACCCTCTCCTCCCCGCCGCCTCTGCTTTTCTTCCCATTTTTCTCCCTCCCTTTTCTTTATCGCTAACTTGTGAATGGCAGCCAATCAGGGGCAGAGTCGCCTCAGCTTCAGCCTGGGTGACATCCACCGCCAGAAGCGATGCACTGCTAGAGAGAGAGAGAGAGAGAGAGAGAGAGAGAGAGAGGCAGAGAGAGAGAGAGAGAGAGAGCGGGCGAGGGAGGACGGGGCAGGAGGAGGAGGAGGAGGAGGGGGAGAGAAAGAGAAAGAAAGAGACACACACAGAGAGAAGAGAGATGATAGAAAGAAAGTGTAGAGGAGGAAAGGGGAGAGAAGCCAGAGAGCGGGGAGGAGAAATGGAGCGAGGGAGGGCAGAGAGAAAGAGAGAAGCATAGAGCGAGGGAGGAAAGCAGGCAGGAGACTCTCTCTCTCTCTCTCTCGCTCTCTTGCACACACATCCCCACACACACACACACACACACACACTCCCATACACATCCCCACACACACACACACACACACACACACACACACACACACACACACAGACTCCCATACACATTCGCACCAGCTGTGCTGTTGTCAGTCTTGGAATGTAAGCTCTGCCGTGAGGAGTCAGATTCTCCGCCGCTAAGCACTGCTCAGGAGTGGGAACGCGGTAACGTGCACCCCGGTGTCACAGATGGATGCTAAGCTGCGGAAATCAAAAGGTAAGGGCTTTTTTCTGATGAGTGTTTTAAAGGTATATTTATATTTTGTCTGCCTCCAGACTCCAGGGGATGATCTGCTCCTTGCACTGTGACAAAGCCCGACTAATGCAGCAGCATCTCGTGAAAAGAAGTGCTGCAACTTCAAAGAGGCTGATAAGCAGCCAGATCGACTGAACTGGGAAATGATTAGATTTGTTGCTCAGTTCTCTGATCTGAATTTGGTTTTTTAATTTACTCATGTACACGGTGCATTCGGAATGAGAGAAACTGCACGTGGGAGTACCCGAGTAGATTCCCAATATCTTCTCCCTTTTGAAAAATCGGAACTTTAAGCTCATTAATGATGCATGACGAATCAAACCCAAAAGTGAAAAGGAGTCTTTTTTTTTTTTTCTTTCCCTTCTTGAATCCGTTCGTTCCCTTTGAATTGCACAACACTCAGCCCATGACACCTGTCAAACAATGGATGACACTGCAAACGTCACTTTAAGGTGGGCATTATGGCCCCGGGGTCATACTGTGCTCTCACAGAGACTGGCATCAACTTCGCCGCTCGATGCAAAGTGCGACACCCAGGCGAGGTGCCATTCTGACGCCACACTGTGCATCACCGGGTGCCCGGGCGGCATATGTGCCTGTACGTGTTGATGTGCCTGTAGGTCCCTGCCTCTGTTATCATGCAATACGTATGAACGTCTCCGAGTGCGTGTGGGTGCATCTCCGTTAGTGCGCACCTGTTCAAGTGTCCATGCCGAGCTCTCTGTGTGTGTGTGTGTGTGTGTGTGTGTGTGCTGGGAGGCAGTGCGGGCGAATCGTACTTGTCATGTGCCGTGGGCAGATTTGATGGAGAGGCACTGTGCCATTCCTATCTCGAATACAGGCACGGAGGTGTTTACCGCGGTGGTCGGGCAGTTCAACGAGAGCAGCCGACGGTGCCGTCGAGTATGTACATGTGCATATCCTCCACAGCACAAACTTACTCTCTCTCCCACTCTTTCTAGCCGCCCAGTCCTCTGCATGCCGCCTCACACGGGGACAGCTTTGCAGTCTAACAAGTAATATATTATGATATAGTGGTGCGCAGCAGGTCGTCCGTGTAATGCCATTATTGTTTAGTACAAATTAGCCACTAACATGCTCCTTGAATTATTGTCAGATACGGAGTGACCTTTTCGGTGCTGAAATGAAAAGCGGTGCAAGTCCACGTTTCTCCCACACAGGCACAGTGGCTCTCATGAGCCTTCGCACGGCTTGTTTTAAAAGGATTAGACATGAATACTTATTTTTTTTTAAAAACAAAACGAAAAAACAACAGGGAGGGAATGCTAAACTGAGAGAAGGAGATCAGGGTAATTTTTCAACAGAATGATGGAATTAATACGCTCTTTTTAATCGGTTGTAATTGAATTCCAGGATTTTTATTTGACGGCGTCTTTTGCCGGTGTGTATTTTCTTGTGGTTTGGCTTTGCTGACCTGGATAGACTTCCCTTCACACAGGAGTGAGATCTTTAGCAAGACAGATGTTTCTGTGAATTGATTATGGTTACCTTTGAAATGCACACACCCTCCTAAAGGCATCCAAACATGAATAAGGTTATATTTTTTTTTAATTAAGAGAGTGCATTTTATATTACACCTTTACTGTCAACATACATCTTTTCAAGAAAGAAAAAAAAAGGCCCTCCCGCCCTTTAGGAGTAGCTTTTCAATGATGAAGTGTGCACTGTATCACAAAATTGCTTAGAGGATTTCAAAACATGAGTAAAGCTTGCTGAGATTTGCCAAAGACTGCAGCCAGCGGAGGCAGACTTGGGAAGGTCTAGGGCTCCACCAAGTGGAGGCTGGCACAGGTGCCGCATCTTGGTGCATCAACGCCCCTCGTGCTAGATTTACACTCTGTGTGTGTGCTGGTCTGTCGGTACCAGCGAGCAAATCACTGGAGCCACTCAAACTGACAATCACATCGCACTATTTTTTTTAATTTATTTTTTTTTTGCACCAAACTCACACACGTGGTGAATGTCTGCTGCTGCAGCAAAAAAATGCATTTACCAGTCGTGAATCACGTTATTGGGAAAACGGTGCTCAAATAAGTTCAAATGATCGCCAAGACTAATCGTGACACCGGTCTGATGACCTTGCATCCTTCCCCTGCCTTCTCGCCATCTTTGCCTTTTCCTCTCCCACTTACCGCCCGAACTCCGTCTGTGTTTATTCATGGTTCCCATGCAATATAGTCACTTGTTGAATCCGTTAATGCCTGTAGTCTCAATGGTGTTTGAATGCCAGGAGTTTTCAAATTCGGTTGATGTTTGTGTAGCAGGTCAGAGGTTTCGGATGGTAGATGCCCAATCATGTTGACCCAACCTTATGTAACTCGACATCTGTGTATGAACCTGTGTGTGTGTGTGTGTGTGTGTGTGTGTGTGTGTGTGTGTGTTGATTTGCCTGGTTTTAGAGCTGTGTGCTTGTATGATAATGTACAGCAAAACACAGGAAGTGAGTATGTATTTGTGATTATGCACTGTGGCTCTGGAAGAACTTTTTTTCAACAACTCTATTGAAGCTTTATGGACTTTTTTTTTTTTTTTTTTTTTAAATCACTTTCCAAGTAAAGTTCTTCTGTTCTATTTGCATTTAATTACTTTTATTCAAACATGCCATTGGCATGTCCACTTCTTTAGATTGTTTTTTTTTTTTTTTTTTTTGGCTTGCGATAAATACCAAACATGGTCATATTGAGTAGGAGCACAATGTGAAAACCACACACACACACACACACACACACACACACACACACACACACACACACACACACACACACACACACACACACACACAGGTATTTTGACATTAATCTTGGTGCCAAAGGTTGCAGCAACCCAGAAGCCAGATGGTCCATGTAGGTGTTTATAAACTCCCATACATAGAGGATTATCAATTTATTATGCATGCAAGACCTCTTAAATAGGTTTACCGACCAGACCTCTGCCGCACATTGCACTTATTATCACTGCCCTACTGAAGCCAGGGAAGCCATAAAAATGCTTAGTGGCACGGCTCAGTTTAATGTTTGTGGGGGAGCCTGAGTGTTCAGTTTTGGAATGCATGTGCATACAGATTTACACAGACCAACGTGCAAGGCGTTGCTTTTCTAGGAAGCGCGGCCTGATGAACAGCTAGTTTATATATATACATATATATTATACATACACACATCTGATCAAAGATATTCTTATTCAGCAAAACAAGAATGGATAATTTTGCAGATTACAGAAATGGGGCACAGCAGAGCTCTTGCCAGAATGTGTCTTAGCCAAGATTAGGAAAAAACAACCGTTGACAACACTTTAAAAGCATATTTAACAATTTTGTCCCCTCACATCTCTGGTTTTAGTGCCAAAGCCATATAAACTGCCTACCCAACTTAATCTTATCGTAAACATTTTTTTAATAAACCCCGCTATTTAATAGGCTGAATAAGTTGAGATAACTCAGCTCGAGTCTATATGCTGTGGCAAGGATTCAGCATGCTCACTCATCCTTTAATGGAGTGTTTGGAAGAATTCTGAAAAGACACACTGGCCTAATGCTTAATAGGCACACCACATCAAAGATTAATATCCAGAATGCTATTAAAACTCAAGGACAGGCTGGAATGATAATTAGAAAATGCAATCACAAGCATCAGACTAGATTAATTGCGAGGCCGCACTTCCTGATTTCGGGAGCGCACGTGTCACACTCCTGCCACATCATGGGCACGCACAATGGAAAAGAAAAACAAAACAAAAAAACCGAACAATAAAACGTCAAAGCAATTTATAATTCAATCTATATTTTATCTCTTCTACTATAAGACAAAGTATCGGTACTTTTCCGCTCAGGTGCCAGAAAAAGAGGCTGCCGTTATTCATATTTACAACCTCGGGTTCGACGCGTTTATAGATTTTCGAAAGGCTCGGGTCGGCTCTGCCACACCACTGTAGCTAGCGCCAAGCTATGCTACCTAGTTGTCTGCCGTTTGGTTTTCAGCCTCAACGGTGATGTTCACGCACAACGAACTTGGAGCAACTCACTCAAAAAACACGGCGGGGGGGGGGGGGGGTTCGAAGAAAATCACTGCTGATTAAACAAAGTCAACTGACTAAAAGACAGTGACTAAGAAATGGGCGAACTGACCGATTTTTGGCATTGAGATCTCATCAGCTCAATTAATTTGATTTTCTATTCACGGGATTACATTCATTTATATTCGGCACTTCAGTGGAACGTTAATACTAATTTGTTCTTAGAGAGTAACAGGCCTTTTGTTAATGCGAATACCTACTCTGACATTACAGACCTTATTTAAGAGCTCTGAACAATAGCAGAGGAATTGCTAAACTAGCATGTGGCTTTACACAGCGCTGCCCGATGTACCCGGTGGACGCTCGTCGGGGATAACGCCGAAAAGTCTAGCCCTCATACGGGAACCCTAGTAAATGGGCTCTTTTAGAAAGAGGGGCAAGATTTATTAGGATTAACTTCCAAAAGAGCATAAATTATGGATGCATACCCAAATTACCTATCAGGACCAGTCCTGGCGGGGACACTGTCTTAGTGAAGTATCAAAGGAAGACTCCCAATAACACCAAGTACCACAGGCACATAACACCTAACAGATATCTGGGGGTTTTGTCAATTTGTCACGTGTCTATATAGATTTTTTTTTTTTTTTCCTTTTAGAGTACATTAGAACGTCTTGGGAGAGTAAAAATCTAAGGAATTAACCATCGGTAATGGATGCGAGGACAAACTGGAGTTCAAATCTGGGGGGGACAATGGGTAAGGGACAAGACAATTCCTCTCAGCCTACGTCGGTGGAGGTTGCTCTGCAGCTCTGCAGTGCAACTGAATGAGTGTGAGGCTGAACATAAAAATAAAAAACCGAGTTTCAGTGGAGCTTTTATTTATTTATTTTTTCCCCTCCAACAGTGGTGGCTTTTGCTCGTGTCAGAAGCATTCTGCTCCGAGAGATGCCTGTATTAAGCTATTCAAATGTGCTCGCTGGCTTTGAAGCACTGTTTGCATTATCATCAGTAATGCAACTTATAATTAGAGAAGCGCGGCTCAGTCCTTTACTCACCAAATACGGGGAAAGGAGGACATATGATAAGTGAGAGTCGGATGGTGAATTCCACTGGATTCACTTAACTGCGTGTAGTTTGAATTCAAGTTTTTAAGCTCCTGTGCAACAAAGTGCACATGGGGATCAATGGATTATAGAACAATGGCACTAACTGAGAGAAAACTAATCAATATCTCTACAGGACATCGATGTCAGTAACAAATGGAAAAGGGTCAGCGCATCGAAAAATAAAGTGTGAAGGGGAAGCTGCACTAAACTGATAAGACGACGAGTGTAATAAATGAAAAACAGCTTCTTACATAAAGGATAGCAGCAGCAAATGCTAACATTAATACATCAAAGAGTGACCATCTGTAATACCAAACAAAGAGCAGAAATGGAGTTGCAATGATTAAACTTAATTTGCATTAGGCATTCACTAAGTTGCTAATGCACTATGATGACCATGACACATTTCCATTGCAGTTTCTCGAATATATTTATGAGCAATCTTTCCTTTTAATGTCTTTTTTAATTTCCCTCAGCCATTTCATTTTCAGTTCCTTACAAGTTTTTCTAATGAGTCCTCTTTGTTTTGTTGACACTCTTATTATTGTTGAATTATTTACATTTAGTGGAGAAAAAAAAAAAAAATGAAGGGAAACAATTTTCTAAACCGGGTTTGAAAAGTTTTATAATGTCGATTTGTATTTTTTTTTTTTTTTTTTCCCCCTTTTAAAAACACTACATTTTAATTCACTGGTCTTAGACAACGACCACCACTGAATTATAACTAACTCACACAATGTGTAGAGGAGGAATCTGCATGCGTGCTGATTGGATACTTAGCTGCTGGCCCTGGCATAGCACGAACTGAAAGAAAACCCACAGCGTTCAGTAAATCTGCACTGAGCCCCCCCCGTCTGCGTTGAGTGCTGCCCTCTTGTAGTCTCGCATGCTATTTCAGGGGTTCTTCTACTCTCTCGGGATTTAAAGCCTATTGCTAAAGAAATACATAAGTGACATTAAAGTGCTTCTCGACTAAAGTTTCTTCTTTTCACAGGGATCTAAAGGACATCAAAGAGAGGAATACAATGTCTGTTCTGATGACACTGCCTTCTAGTGTTCATCCTATCAGAAGCTTATTACCGTAATTCAGAAGTCATCCAGGACAATTCCCAGCCGACTGGATACCATGATTACCAATCCGGTTCTGCTCCTCCTGGTGCTCTCTGTCCCGTGGCCCAGTGCTGCCCTGCCTTTCAAACCTGGAAATATTGGGAATCTGTTTGGGATGGAGGAGAGCGATGGGAGGATTCTCCAGCGGTCCAAACGTGGATGGATGTGGAATCAATTCTTTCTGCTCGAGGAATACGCAGGAAACGACCATCAATATGTCGGCAAGGTAACGTGTCCAAACACATTGTCTGCAGACTAATTGCGGAAGGTTTAGCTTGTTGAAGCGGTGTTTGATGTAATTGGCTGAAGACGAATGGGCTGCCAGAAATCTGGGCTGTTACAGGCGCAGTTAACTGGAGCTGTCAGATACACAGCAAGTGCACTCAAACTGCTCCCTTTGCCTCCAGTCTCTCTCAGTTTGAACAGTACTTTTTTTTTTTTTTTTTTTTTTAAATCACATTGTTTGTTCGGTGAAAATCATACTATTATGTCTAGACTTTAAATTCCACTGATTTCTTGTCTGGCACATGCCAGCAATGTAATAAGAATATCTTAATGATAAAAAAGCCACTTGTTGTGTTTTTTTTTTTTTTTTTTAAGCTAAAATGACATCATTTTCAGCATTCACAAATCATAATCACTGCTCAATTCAGTCAACAATACCAAAAGGTACATGACTCAGGGGTAATTGAGCTGAAACTTCCTGCTGGCAAGTCCCCCCCCTATTCAACACCGGGGCCATCAAAGAAATGGACTTAGACCGCTTCGTTCCAAAATGACCCCTTAAGAGAGATTTTATGGGCTCTGTGACCCATGGCGGAGATAAAATACCAGAAATGAAATAAGCAGACAGTGACACCTATTGTTCAGCAATTGAAATCAAACAGACACTTTTTTTTCTAAAAAATAAAAATAAAATAATAAAATTAAATGAAATAACCTTAAGGACCAACATGTAATTTTGTATATGTATGTATGTACACTATATAGACATTTGCCAAATACTGCAATTCCACGAATCTTTATTAAAAAAAATTTAAATTTAAAAATTTTAAAAAGTTAATATATATATATAAGTACAGATTCAGCCCATCAGGTCAATGCTCAGACGAGTCTGCCTGGAAACGGGCATGAGATGTCAGAAGAGAGGTTTGGAGACCAAATTCGAAAACCACAGCTCTTGCAAGACCCCCCCCGGTAGGAATCACAAAAAAGGAGAGTTTCGGGACAATGCTCCTCCTCCCTAACCACCCAGATCAGAGAGGCTCTTGTCAGCTCACCCGTGCTAGCACTGTAAAGACAGGTGTGATGGGGAACGCTACAGTTATCAACTCGAGGGAGGGAAATGAGGTGACTGTCGACAGCCAATTTTCTCAGAGGAAGCTGGCTTTCATCTCACACCTCATTCTCTGGAGTAAACAAGTGTCTTGTGCGAGGTTGAGTAGGGGGATATGACAACTTCTTTTGCAGAAACAAGGGAACAGCAAAAATAAATGGAATAGGGAGAGAAGAAGAGGAAGCAGAAAACATATCACTCAAGAAGACCAATGAAATTCACCATGTTGTGTTATATGATGAAGCAGCAAAGCAAATGCTAACTATAAATGGGGCCATCCATTGATATGTCAGTGACTGGAGCAATGTGGCTTCTACTCGACTCTTTGATGCTTTTCTAGCACCCAACGTTTGTGGCATGACAGCACTCACATTCACCAGCTCTCCACTGTTTCTGTGTCCAATATCATTTGCTATTAAACTGTCAGAAAAACACGAGGCCGTGATACGTTACCGAGGGGGGGGGAAACAGGGCAGCCACATACCGCCGATATGTTTCAGAGCAGGGGCTGTGGGCGAGCTGTATCGCTAATTCCATCAGCGTGACTTTGGAGCTTTACATAAGGAGACAGACTGTGATTGGCTGGTTGGATAGACAGAAAACAAGTAGATCGGCAATGACTAGTCGATTAATCGATTAGCCCATCAACAGAAACTTAATCGGCAACTGTTTTGATAATCGATTTTTTTTTTTTTTCCCAAGCTAAAGTATCAAACATTCTTTGGGCCCAGCTTCTAAACTGTGATAATTTGTTGTTGTCTGTTGATATTTATGACAGTAAATTGAATATCTTAAGGTTTCACACAAAACAATCAAACAGAAGACGTTTCTGTGGCCTTTAAGAAAACGTGAATCATATGTACATTTTTTTTTACTATTCTTTACTAACATTTCAAAGACTAAACGATTAACCAATTATTGGAGAAAATAAGTTGCAGATTAATCACTGCTAAAATAATAATTAAATGCAGCCCTAAAGACAACTTACAAGATGGATGATAAATAGAAAAAAAGTTGTATGATGGAAAGACAGATAAAGAGTTATTTGACAGACAGATAACCAGAGCAGTAGAAAGTAGGACAGACATATACATAGATAAACAGAAAAATAACAATACATATTGGAGCTGCAACTATTAGTCTGAAAATTAAAATTAATAGTCAACTATTTTGATAAACAGTCCCTAAAAAAGAGGGAGAGGGGGGGCATATTTTATCAGCTTCATAAATAGTGTGACATGCTGCTTGTTGCTGGTTCATATATTAAGAAAACTATTTAGTTGTTGCCTGTTGGTTAGGGGGAAAAAAAAAAAAAAAAAAAAAAATCAATCTGAAAACATCATATTAGGCTCCAAGAAATAATGACAGGCATTTTTTTTTTGAGACATTTTTGCAAACAAAATGATTTATCGATTCACCGCGAACATAATTGGAAAATCAATCGATGATGAAAATAACCATTAGCTGGGACCCTAATAGACATAACGACAGGTAAATAGAGAGCAGACAAAAGAAAGCTAGACAGATAGGGCGATGAGGGATAGAAAGACACAATAACAGAAAGACATATTCAGATACAGATAGACAGTTAGAGAGGCAGACAGACAGATAAATTGAAGGAATGAGGGAGAGCAAGAGAAAGAGACGGAGAACCGAGACCAATCGCAAAAGGCACTTTAATGCCCAGCACAAAGCCATCAAACCCTTGATGGTTGCCCTCATAAAGATCATTTAATGGTCTTTGCAAAGCACTGTGGGAGACCTTGTTTATTTCACATTCAATCAAACCTCTCCCAATCAACCCACACACACTCACTAGCTGTCACTTGAGGTTGATTTTTTGATTAGGGGCAATCAAATTGGATGTAAAGAGCAGTCACACTCTCGTAGGCCTCGCTCAGAAGGAAGCGGCGCACCACTGTAGCTCCGCTATGAAATACATGCGGCTCGCATAGCTTATCGAGGTATTCAAGGGACGTGCTGCTTTGAGGCTTACAAACCGAGTGCTGCTGACTGATACCTCACAGAGTGATATAGGAAAATAAAATAAAAAAAGTGCACTGGTAAAAGTGAGGCTCAGCAGCAATTGTCAACACTGAAAAAAAGCCGAGTATATTTTGTGATTGTAAATATACTATGCAGTGGCTGTTCGTGTATTAAGCAAAAAAAAAAAAAAAAAAACCCTCAAATCTCATTTTAACTGACTTTCACGCAGCCATTAATGAGTGTGAGCGCTCACTGTGTGCAGCTGCGGTGCCCTACTTCTTAAGCAGGGCTGTGAAGTGTGAACACTTGCAATGCTGAGCAATACAACCACCAAACTTTGGATTCCGGGGTACTGGAGTGGTGTCTTTGAAGTGAGCAAAATCCTATTAAATTCTCGGTACATTGCATTGTCTTGTGCCTTGTAAACAAAATGTGCTCCCCCTGAATTTGAATATTCAAGGTAGCTCGCTTTGTTGTGTTAATATTTTGCCAATAAGTATCCTTGAGATTTCCGCACGCTCTCGTTCCGTACTTCCGTGCAGTAATTTTATAGAACTTGAATGAAAGCAAGGAGAAAGCACAAAGCACACACAACAGACACCGTAAACTGTAACTTTAACCTACATAAGACATATAATAGTACAGCGCTCCAATAGTAAATCATTTTTGTCCTTGTTTTAGGAGAAAGACGAGGAGATGGCGAAAGAGTAATTATTCTGTATCCATTCTGCGCTCTATTTTGCTATCTCCTCTTTGCAGCACCGAGTAATGCCTACCAGAGACCTGACAAGAATTGCCAATGATTTTGCTGCTTTCCTGACAATTCCTCAGTGTTTGTGCAAGGCGATTTAACTCATCAAGGCTCTCTTCTGTGCTTCTGTCGTAAGGCCTTGAAAAGGCTGTGTTTGTGCGGCGCGGCCTTGAAAGGAGAGCCTCTAAACCCCTGTAAATATAGCGAGGTAGTGCTAACATTTGATTTTGTTTGCGTAAACGCCAGAGTATAAGTGCCGCTATTCTTCTAGCTGCACTAGATGCACTGTGTTTACTCTACGTGTTAGATGCAAATTTTAGTGCGCTTCAGCACGCGAAAGATCACCTCTGGTATGTGTGTGGCTGGATTTCTACACTGTGAGTCACTGCGTCGGATAGATACAGTTGATACTGTTGCTACCGGACATTCCTGCTGACGTCAGATCTTAAATACCCACGTTGATGGCAAAGGGCCTCATGAAACTGTATGGGCAGGATGCATTATTATTTTTAGATGGAATGTATTCTCTTAATAAGTTGGTACAACATTGCTTACGTATGCATAATCCCTCCTTATTTGCACTACTACTCAGTAAGAAATAAATATGGCCATAGGGAGAAGGTCTGTTTACCCATATGATTGGGAGGCTGACGTTAGACAGCCATTAATTAACAAAAGTGCACGCGCTAAAGGGTTTGGATGCTCCCACAGAGACTGAGGGAAAACACGGAAAATACATACCACGAGGTTCTGCAAAGGCATGTAAAGTTCCTATTATCCTGTAGACAGCCGGCTGCATAGGTTGCAGGCTCCTCTGATGGCTCCCCTTTTCGAAAGGATTCACAAACAAGTGAATATGGCAATAATCGGATGAAAGCTCCTGGAGTACACGTTTAAAAGCTTCATAAGAAATGCCATTCGTGCGGTGTGAGACATGGCCTGAGATTGTATTGGCCTAATTATTACACTGAAAGCACAGCAGTGTGTTTGAACAGTCGCCGTTCTGAATACCAGTAATGAAATATGTTCTTATGCTGCAGAGGAGCTCAGCATTGCTTAGTGAGCATGTCCTAATGCATCCTACACTCAATATATCTCTACACAGACGCCGAATTTCCGTGTAGAGAAAAGGTGACGTGCCATTATACAGACATATATATATATTTTTAACCCCGGGGGAATAAATTGCACGTGCTGCAGATGTAAAGGCCATTTAAATACAAAAATTCATACAAACACTCTCCTGTTTGCCTAAATTAGCCTGTCATTCATAGTCAACTGCAGCTGCAGCCTCCACATCCATGACACGTCATGCATCCTTGGTTCGCTGGTCTACAGCTCAGGAGAGAATTCATATTCTCAAACAATGAATTGGCTGTCCCAGTACACAAATCTATGTGAAAATTCAAGCCGACTGACTGATAATCCTATTTAATAGACTTTCAATAATGGAGTTCATATGCATGAAAATATTTTTCAAACAATGCCACATACTGTGCATATTGCTCATTTGAACTTGACAGCATCTTGTTTCCACATGCATCTCCATTTTTTTTTTTTTTTTTTTTTTTTTTAATTCTGCCTGAGAAAAGCTAGCACTCTGGCAATACATTCCTGATTTCCATCCAAAGTTGTACTGTTGACATCACTCTTCCAACCGCAGGAAAAAAATAATTAGTTTCCTCACAGCATGCAGACATTAATATTAATAAGTTACCGACGTACATTCTGTGTCCCTAACTACTTGTCATTTAAAATGTGAACCCATGAGATAGTGCTCTAAATATATCTGCTGACAGACCCGGTACAGTAATGAGCTTGAGCCAAGTGTCTGTTACAGTACGCCACCATTACTCCTCCGTGACACTCAGGGCCGCTCCAAGGTGATGGATAGGTCAGAGGTGACTAATTTTAGCAATTGTTGCTGTAGGTCACGTTTTCGTCATTTTTCAAAAGCGCAATTTGGAAGAAAAATCTAAGACTAATTTGATCCGGAGTAATGGAGTAGTGTCCCACTTGACACCGTGGGTGCCAAGGCACTGTTCTGTTCTGAGACACAAACAGATTCCTCAGCGGGTTTACACCACTGTTCACAGCAGTGTCACAATTTCTTTTTTCCTTTTTTTTTTAATACATCTAGACTATGATTTAGATGTAGCTGAAGTCCCCTTAGCCAAATAGTATATTAATCGTATTAATTCCCAAGAAACCCATGCAGCATATATTGTTTCTTTACTGCATGTTCAGTAAGTGAACCTGAGCGCACGTGTTGGTAACTTTGGCACTTGGATAATTTAAATAAAATCTGAAGCAAAACACAAGGCCAGTCGGGTCGAGTCAATTACGTTTGATAGGAGAAGAATACATAAATGATTAAAAAGGAAGCTCAACTGGCCAACCTCAGAGATGTGTGAAGACAGTAGGGGAGTTAAAAGATCACAAAACACAGATCACATCCTGCGTTTTCTTGTAAGTCTGAAGTGAGTGGCGGAAAAGTGTACAATAGTTCGTGTAAGATCACTGCATTTCACGTTTGTTCCCATGTATAAAATGCCTATTTCTAATTTTCAGCTGCACTCCAACATGGACAAAGGTGACGGCAACGTGAAGTACGTCCTGACTGGGGACGGGGCAGGCACCCTGTTCCTGATCGATGAGAAGTCCGGGGATATCCACGCCACCAAGAAGTTGGACAGGGAAGATAAAGCTATGTACACGCTCCACGCCAAGGTTCTGGATAGAAACACTAATGCAGAGCTGGAGCCCGACACTGAATTTAATATAAAAATTCATGACATCAATGACAATGAACCAAAGTTTGCAAAGGACATCTACTTCGCCAGTGTCCCTGAAATGTCCGAAGTTGGTAAGTTATGGTTTGCTTTTATTTCAGAGCAGAATGGATTAGTGGATTGATCAAGCGTTCAACTAAGTAGATCGACAAAAATTACTAGCCTACTATTTTCGATAATCGATTAATCATTTCAGTGATTTCACAAGCAAAAATACCAAATATTCACTGGTTCCAGCTTGCCAAATGTGAAGATCTGCTTCTTCAATCTGTTTTATATCACCATAAACTGTTCATTGGACTGTTAGTTGGACAAAATATGCATTTTGAAGAAGTCACCTTGTGTCCTAGCAAACTTTATTGGACATTTGCTTTTTTTTTTTTTCCATAGACCAAAGAATTTAACAATAAATTGAGAAAATAATCAGAGAAGCATTGGTTCTTATTTATGTTTTTAACACAATTTTACAAGGCACGCTTTACAGGCAATGCAGAAAAAAAGTAAAACACTGTGAACAGTTTTGTTCATTAGTCAGCTGGACTGGCCCTAATGTGATGCTGTATTTTTTCAAAGTTGTTTGCTGTTTTTGTGATTCTTCTTTGTTTAGTCAGGATCATTGGGCATTCATAACAAGTAATACCATTTCCCATTTTAAATAGGCAGTAGAAATATTGAAAGTTTATATTGTCACATTCTTTCCAATTAAGGACTTGCTTCATTGCCCTGTAGTTGATTCCATTCAAGTAATATAAATAAACCAATTGGCATGACTATAAACAAAGCTTATGAAAATAATGCATGCAACTTGAAATCAATCCTCAATTATGCAACCACAAATTAATACGCAGGAGCAATCAAGGCTAAATCAAAACCCAATTGTCTGTATGACAAATAACAATGTCCTACTTGGAATTCATAATGCACTGTTCTTGCATTTCTCAGCCGCATGGATACTGGCGAAAGGTGGCTCAGGGTCACCGCTGCTCGTCTCCGAACTAATAAACTGCCTTCTATGGTCAGACTGAACACACTGGTTAATCAAGCCAGCCATCCATGAAAAATCAGGAGCTCCCTTTAATGCTATCAGTGCTGGGACTAAGTGGGACAGATGTTCAAGGGTACATAAGTATGCTCGGAGACAGTCTGACCCAAACAGGGCACAGCAGAGGTCCCCTGAATGTCGAGGACAGTATTTGCAAGTGGCATTATTGAAATGCTGGGGTTGATTACGCGGGACTTTATATGGAAGTGACTTCAATGAGAGGATATCTGCGAGGACTGAACTCTTTCTAGGCGTAAATGTTCATTGACATTTAGCAAACGAGTAACACGTATTCATGCACCTATCGCTCAATTGTGGAAGCTGGGCATCTCTACGTATAGAGGTCCCCGTGATACAGTTTTATATTGCTGAAAAACACTTTCAATCAAATCAATCAAGGCTTTTCAATCAAAGCAGTGATTTTCACTGAGGCGCCAGAAGAGATCCAGCCGCAGTCTGCAAGCCTGTCACATTTGTTTCACAGTTTCGCAGCTGCAGCAACTACCTTGTTGTTTCTTTAAAACGGGAAGAAATGACTTGTAAGGCTATGTTCCTGATTGATTTTACTGAGATGTCAGTGCCTCTTTGGAGCCAACTAATTTGAGTTTTCCCAGGCCCCTGCTGTTTGACATGAAAATTAGACATTAGTCACTGGCTACTGGTAAAACACAAGTACTACTAGGGCACAGCAGGCATTAAATCTGGCAGTATGACATTGCTGAAAAGTGCTGGTAGGTTTATAACAAATTCTCTCCATATGAAGGGGAAGCAAATAAAACCATGTTGAGTCAGTTACTTGACCGCGTCTTGACTCAATACGTTCGGTATCACCGCTTTGGCTCTAAAACTGACTTTGCGCGTTCTATTTGCAGGTACATCTGTTGTCACCGTTACTGCCACTGATGCTGACGATCAAACGTACGGGAACAGTGCCAAGCTTGTGTATAGCATTCTACAGGGACAACCGTATTTCTCTGTGGATTCCGAAAATGGTAAGCCAAACTCAGCAAGATTTCTTGGATGCAGTTTCTAATGTCACGCAAGTCTATAAACAGATCTCTCGTGCTGCTCGGGTAAGTGTTTGTGAGAATAAACAAGATGACTTAGGATCCGCCTGTCAGTGCTACTGCTCCTGTAAAACACAAGATTTCACTTGAAATTTCACCACATATTGAGATGACTAATTACAGCTTAAATTTCAAATTCTGTTGTTTTCATTTGGCTGAAAAGTATATCTTTCAACAATTGAGTGAATAAAATATGAAGAGCTGAACCTTTTCAACAAGACTGTGGTGCTTGCAGTTATAACATCTCAATAAAAAACCATGTAAGAAGCCACTCATCAATAAGCCATGTCTACAATTACATTTAAGTAGTATCTGACATTTTGTGGAGTAAGTTTACAACATCTGCCATTCCATCAGGAGGTAAAGGAGATTAATAATGTCAAATTTATCTCATCATCCCGGGGGTTCGATACAGAGGTACTTCTGTGAGGTTCTTAGCTGGAAGTCGGGGAAAACAGTTAGCCTGTCTCCATCAATGACAAATTCCAAAAGATTGAAAAACTGTCTTATTGACACGTCGGATGTGTTCATTTAGTGCGGAAAGAATGGAAAGGATAACGTGGTTTGAAAAAACAGTGAGCACATGCAGTGACTCTGTTTCTGTTGGCCATAAAACAGCTGAGCTCCAGATACATGCAGCCATAGTCTTCTCCGATTTCAACGGCAAATATGTTTTGTACGAAACGTAATGGCACCTGGATTACACTTTTCAATGAACATAATGAGGAAATGCAGTTAGTTGATGAATCTGCCGAGTTGCAAAATTTTCAACTCAAAATGGTACGTTTAGGTGCACTCACACCAGTTGGATAAAGTGAGGTAAAGATTGTGGTCTTCAGTTAGAAATTGAACAAGTCAAAGTGACTCTAAAAGATGAGACAGACTGTGTTTATTTTAATCAATATCAATTAGGGGTTTTTGTTGTTTAAACGTAACCACACGCGGGACTCAGGAAGTCCTCAACTTAGTATGTCCACCATCCACCCTGACCACCTACTACGGCTTGCATGTGGTACATTAATGTAGACACCAGAAAAACGTTGATGGGAACATAATCCGATCAGATATTACATTTCCTCTCAAAACATAACTGGCAAAACAATTTAGTAGTACATATAAATGTAATTTTCTTGGAGACATGGTTGAGAACAGAGATGGAATTGATCTTAATGTAATCAAATTTGGAGCAAGACAGCAAATAAATTCCCAAAAATGAAGTTTTCCTTTGAACTGGAATAAGTGGTGGAAAGGATGTTATTTTTTTCAAGGCACCATCAAAACAGCCCTGCCTGGCATGGATAGAGAACTCAAGGAAAACTACCAGGTTGTGATCCAGGCTAAAGACATGGCGGGACAGATGGGTGGGCTTTCAGGAACCACTACGGTCAACATCACCCTGTCCGACGTGAACGACAGCCCGCCACGCTTCGCTAACCGTAAGAGGCCATTTCTCCGTACTTGGTGTTGATTCCCGATAGGCTTTTAAATACGAGCGAACTTTTGTCCCAAATCTGTGAGGTAAAGACAAATGTACAAAACCGTACACACAAACGAGACTGTAATAAATGTGTTTCACTCTATGTCACGTATAGATTCCTTTCGCGTGACTGCTGTGGAGTCGACGGAGATCGGAGGCGCCATTGGCCGAATTAAGGCTGACGATCCCGATGTTGGCCGTAACGCTGAGATGGAGTACAGTATTGTCGGAGGTCATGACACATTCAACATTATCACTGACCAATCCACACAAGAGGGAGTCATCATAATCAAAGAGGTAAAGTAATTTTTGTGTCGTATTTCGTTTTCCTTTGAGGTGATGTACAACCTTCTTTTATGTGCGTTAACTGTATCATGCTTTGTAGTCTGCAACCAGCATCAAACAGTCATGTATAACTATTACTCGATTGATAATGACTATGCAATCTGATAAAAACACCTCTACAACACAACATACAACAGTAATGACGACCCTTTCAGTCTTCAAGAAGTGCTAGTGTGTTTGAAGGAAAGTCTTTAAGTAAAATACATTTTAACTAATACATCAAGTAATTCCTGGAAGATTTGTTTTAAAACGTTTGTGAGAAATATGATAAAAAGACAAAAGATGTGTAACTTGCACCAGATTGAAGTTACTCATTATTTAACCTAAAAGGATAAAGAATGAACTTTAGAAGCTCCTCTTCACTGCTCAAGTTTTACTGTATGTTTTAGTTTAAATTAAATTTGAGCACCCTTTTTTTATCTTGTTTTAATATGTACATTTTACTTCAATGGAAGGACAGAATAGCACAGTTTCAGATTAGAAACAGCCCCCGATAACGTTTATTCATGTAAGTAAGAGGACAGAATTTATTTTTGAACTGCAATGTAAGATCAGATACCCTAAGCCTGTGAAATGAATAATATAAAATAGTCTTTTGCTAGAAACTCTTTTTAGTTTTCCCCTAAGACCTTCCAGATCAGTATTCCTCACTTGGATTTGTAACTTAGAATTTAGAATACGAAAAAGATAAAGGCAGAAAAATTAAATGGAATAAATTGTCTATCAAAATCCTGGAGGATGACTGTTTTTTTTTTTTTACTTTTTTTATGGAAATGTCTACAGCTTGACATCTGATGCTCTTTCATCTCTAGGCACTGGATTATGAAAGTAAGAGGGACTACGAGTTCAGAGTGGAGGTGAAAAACACCTACTTAGATGCAAGGTTCATCCACGGTTTGCAATTCAAAGACTACGCCACGGTCAAGGTAACAGTAGAGGATGTGGATGAGCCCCCGGTTTTCACCAGGAACCCTTACATCATAGAGGTGCACGAGGACACGGCTGCTGGCAGCTTCGTCGGTGTGGTGTCGGCCAGGGACCCCGATGCTGACAACAAGCCAGTCAAGTACGCTACAAGAGACCAGCAAGAAGTGCCTAGACCTTAAACAGCGCCAGACTGTTAGAGCCCAATGCCAAAATCTCTTTTCTATCTTTTCGCAACAAATTCACTCTCCTTAGGAACTGAGTACTCACAATTTGGTCAACATAGAAGTTAGTCAATGTCCCATTAAGCAAAGATTTACTCAGCGACCGAGTGAGTGCAACGCCTCATTGTGGAAATTTGATTGTTTCAAAACTCATTGTTCCAGCCTTTAATTAAACTAGTATAAAATCCATAAGAAAACACGCAACACATGGTAGAAACATTAAATAGCCACTTGTCAGGTTTTTAGTGAGGACAAAAATGTGCCCACGTGGCTAAATCTAATCCATCAGCCTAGCCATGTGTCAGTGTGGAGGGGGGGGGGGGTATTATTCATGGGTCCCTCCTGGTGATTTCCCAGTGGAAGATGGCGGCGGCCCTGTGAAGTGAATACAGACACTGTTTATTTCCCGGAGTTATGTAAGCCCTCTGTGGCACTGCACAAAGTCAAAGCGAAAAAGCCTAATTTGATGTATTGATTCGCGGAGCTCAGTGCCGCCATTCCACACATATGGCGCCCGCCCGCCTCTGACACAGAGATATGCCACTCTCGGCCCATGCCACATGGCGTATTGTGTTGCGTATTCAAATTTCCCTGGAATATGAAAGTTGACTAAGACGAATGAGCAGGCACGATGAAAGACGTATCATCTTTTGACGACGGAGAGAATATATTCTCTTTTGAAAACCAGTTTTGTGCTGTGTAAAACACACCTTTATGAAGTTAAGAAGTATTTTAGTGTCTGGAGACAGATCTGTGCAATCAGAACGGCTCAAAACCGCACTGAATTTTATGAGCAATATTACCTGTATGCAAATGTCCAACGCCGATACAAGACAGGTAAAAACACACTGTGCACTGTTTGCAGTTCTTCAGGAGTCATGTGTGTTGTGTTATTCTTCCAGATACTCCATTGATCGGCATACAGATCTGGAGAGGCTGTTCAACATTGACTCTGTGAATGGCACCATCACGACACTGAAAGCACTGGACAGAGAAATGTCCAAATGGCACAACATCTCTGTGGTGGCCACTGAAATAAGTAATTGGCGTTTCGGTTTCCGAAACAGTTTTGTAACTTATGTCACACCAATCTGTGACTTTGGATGACCTTTATCGTGATTTTTGTTTAGTTTGTTTGTTGTGGTTGACTCCATGCTGACCTTACGTATTCATTTATTTCAGACAATCCGCGTCAGACTACGCGAGTGCCCGTGTTCATCAAGGTGTTAGACGTCAATGACAACGCCCCTGAGTTTGCAATGTCTTACGACACGTTTGTCTGTGAGAACGTCAAAGCAGGACAGGTGCTTACAACTCACGATCTCACCTTTTGAAATATCTCAATAAGCATTTTTTAAATTAACAGTCATCATTTAAGCATCAGGTTCAAATTTATTCAGGTGACAAATTCATAGATGGTGGCACGGTA
This sequence comes from Xiphias gladius, assembly GCF_016859285.1. NCBI lineage: Eukaryota > Metazoa > Chordata > Actinopteri > Istiophoriformes > Xiphiidae > Xiphias > Xiphias gladius. Next base: position 19,914,669 of record NC_053404.1, on the reverse strand, counting down.
ACACCAATGTTTCAAGATATCTATATAGACCGTTAATCATTATGTTGCTTAATTATCAGGCATACCATAGAAATCATTTGGGTCTGATAGACTGCTTCATACAGTAATTATGCAGTCATAATGTTGTGCACTGTTCATTCATATTGCGATGACAGTAATAATCTATCTGCAATGTAAGGTTGCTTGAATCAGTACGAATGATGGAAAAACAAAATGAAGAGCATCCACGGTGAGCACACGGGGAAGAGTAGGGATTCCTGACTTTAGGTCATTTTTGAAAATTTCATCAGAGTCAGAGTACAGAGGGACACAGTATGCTGTGTGTGTGGAATCACCAGAAATCCATATATATATATATATATAAATGGACTTGAAGCTCGTAACATGTGGTTAACATGATGCTCTGGTCCGAGGAGATCTAGAGGAACGACCCGGACGGTTTAACCGAGGGAGGAGTCATCCACCAGTCACTGCCTGACATTTTCAGAAGAAGTTTCCGTGTCCACACTGGACACACTCCACGTGCATATTGCATACTTACAAAGCCATCATTCACACTAGAGCCACATGTGTTCATTGTTTTGGAGTTTCAAGAGACAGCAAATCCCTTAATTATCTTAACACTCACTCACTAATTACAGATTAGTCTGGTATGTATATCATTGGCCTCAGTTTTTTTCTCAGTGAATGTTTTTTGTTCTGTTTTTGCAACAGTGATGTTCTAATGTGTAGTCTTCCTTAGGAACGAAATAAACTGTAATGCAGAAAAAAACGATTTGAATGTAATGAAAACTAGTACAGGAAACCACTTTGCTTTGTCAAGTCAAACCAGTGTATTTGTAGTGAACATTAAAAAAAGAAAAAAAACAAAAACAAACGCTGACCAAAGTGTTTTACAGAGAAATTGAATGATGCGATTATCTGATGGGTGATTACATTCAAGTAAAACACTGGAATGATCAAATAAAAACACCGACATAAAAAAGAGGACACAAGTAAATTCATAAAAGCACTGCACAGAGAACAAGTACAAAAACAGAACAAACAAACAAAAGAGTGTGGTCAGTTGTCCTCATGGCTACTGAAAGGCTAATGGAAAGGCATGGGACTTTAGACGGCTCGTATCAATGGAGGGTGGAGATCTAATATTGAGTGGAGAGCAGTGATTGGTCAGCACATCTAAGGGGTCTGGAGGTGGACTAGGGGACGAGCACTTCAGAGATATAACCTGGTGCCAGTCCATGCAGTGCTTTAAAAAAATCAAATAAAAGAATCTTAAAATCAATTCTGAACTTCACTGGTAACCAGTGAGGAAGGCCAGTACAGGGGAGATATGATCTCTCTTCTTGGTACCAGCGTCGTGTGTTTTAGATTAGATGCCTTTAGATTTCCCTGCAAAGAAGAACTGTGAGCTTTCCTGTGTTTTCTTTTCTGTTCCTCTCTCATACTTTGTTCTGTCCTTCCCAGCTGATTCAGACAATAAGCGCCGTTGACACCGACGAACCCCTTGTTGGACACAAGTTTGTCTTTAGTGTAAGCGCCACCAACCCAAACTTCACCATCGTTGACAGGGAAGGTAAGATATGCATTTTACCACCCCCGAACTAATGTAAAGGCTTCTCTATGCATGTTATAATAAAACTTTAAAATAGTAAGCCTTAAGTCTTCATTCCTGTTTGATTTGGAAAAAATGCAGATAGTCACAGATCGGAACCGAATGTATTCAGTATATTTGCCAAGAAGAATGATATATTTCCACTGTGTTATTTTAGTCTTTTGATTGACACTGTAATGTCGGTTTCCTTTCCCGGTGAGCTCTAGAGATCTTCGGCGAAATTTCATTTACAGTGGAGCCATTGTGAGAGTCAGCCTTCAGGCAGCCATCCCACATCTATCATGCATTGTGTTACAGACATGATTTTTTTGTTTTGCTGTCACGCAACGGAAGATATTTGTTACCGAAAGAAGGTGGTACTGCTCACACTGTTGTTGTCAAAACAAGCTGTCTCAGGGAGAGCGAAATGCAGTGGTAGTTGAGGAAGCTTGTAGTAGCAGGTTGGGAAACTTCAGCCGCTGGGTCTGTATATTCCCTTTTTATTTAGTCTAACTGCTTCAGCATGCATAGGCCAAGTTTTAGCATTGATTCAGAGTAAATAGTAATTAAAACTGTTGCGGTAGACAGAATGAAAAAGACTCGTGATCAAGACCGGGAATTCCACTCTGAGTGGAATTTTCACAAAGTTTGGAGTTTAATTAGTTTTGCAAGAAAGCGTTGCCATGCGTAACTGCATTGCTATTGTCTTTCTATGATGAGGAATACTATATAATTGTTAATTAAGCAGTGTTTGAATTTATTTTTGAAGGATAAAGTCTTTTTGTTTTAGGAATCATTAATGTGCTTGGTGTTTTGTTTGAAATTGTTATTTAGACACCTCAGTAATTCTAAATGGCCCTGTAAATGTATTACGGTATGTCTCTCTCACAGGACAGAGTGAAAAGGAAGTAAAACTTGCAGTTCTTTCCTGTAAGATCATCTGGCTAACCGAAACGCCTCGTCACTGACGAGCCTCGCCCATTTGCCTCTTTCCGCAGATAACACGGCCAATATCCTGACGCGGAGGGGGGGTTTCAGCCGCCGCGAGATGAGCATGTACTTCCTGCCCGTCGTGATCTCTGACAACGACTACCCCATTCAGAGCAGCACCAGCACGCTGATCGTGCGTGTGTGCGCTTGTGACAGCCGTGGAAACATGCAGTCATGTAACCCCGAGGTCCTGCCTTTCTCAGATGGTCTCACAACTGGAGCTCTGGTGGCCATACTGCTCTGTGTCATCATTCTCCTCAGTAAGTCCTCTCGTGTGTAAGAATGTGTATGTGACCATGTATGTGGGAACCCTTCCGTTAATCATGCGACGCTTGTTGGTTAGGGATGGTATTTAGCTAACAGTCGTTTTTTTGTTTTTTTAAATCAACTCCGAAGACGGTGATAAAATCCCCGCGATATCAAACACGTCGATGTCAAAGAGAATTTTTCCGAAACAGAGATCCAACCCAACTTTGAAGTCACAGAAATGTCAGTGGCGCGCAAGCACTATGGGAGCATACGTATAATCCGTCCCCCGTGGTCTCCATTGCTACGCTCAGAACTAACTCTCCTTTTAGCATTACACCATCCTGAGCTCTCAGGTAGGACAGGAGTTATCCAAAAAAAAAAAGTCTGAATGACCTTGTCACAGCGTACAGTGGTTTTCAACCAAGTGGTTTCCTTTCTTCTAAATACAAGCAGTTGTTGATGCAAGGAGATGTTGCCCTTAAACAGTGCTCTAATGTTATTAGAAATAATTCACTGAAAGGACTGCGCAGAAACAAAACATCGCCACACTAATTTGAATTATACCAGCAACTGAGAACCAAATTTTGAAATTCAATCACCACTGAATACTTAGTGCTGAAATTTAATCACCACTGGATTTATTGCACTGAAATATTCGACTTTGAAAAACCATCTTTTATGAATTCATGTGGTCTGAATTTCACTTTGCGAAATTCCCAAAAGTAAATTTCAAGTTGTGCGACTTCAGAAACTTTATTTCAAATATATATTTATCACGGGGTTCTCAAATTCAGATGAAGAACTCACGTGCCTAATATTAGACACATCGTGCGCCCAACCATCCAACTCGATGTCCTCCCCGGGGGGCTAGAAAAACACACCACGCTACAGAGGACAGTCATTATTTCACATGAGCACAAGAGGTGACTTATCAGGGAAACTTAAAAACAGGCCATTTGAGGCAAAGTAGCTGATGCAGAAATCGTAAAAATTGTCTATCTTAAGTAATACAGCCTGTAGCAAACAGCTAGAGGAGGAGTTGTTGGGTTCCTCTTAACATATGCGCGATCATTAGTAATTTAAGCAGGTCTGATCAATGACAGGTTACTTTGCATATTTGGTTAAATTCAGCAGTTACTCCCTCAGGAAACGGTACTGTGGTTCTAAGCTCCATTCATTAGCAAATATACCCACTTAAAAAAAAAAAAAATGGTTTGTGTACCTCTCTGGTAAAGTAGGTCACATGTTACTTCTTGACATTCTGGAGCACCACGTCAGCCCCTCCCTGTGATCTAACGTTGTATGCGGCAGCGCGCAGGGCACAACGGCAACAGCGCCTGTCGTTTTAACTACCAAAAAAGCAGAAATGTGAAGTGCTTATGGTCAAGGGCACATCAATAAGTAATGGGTTTCAACTGTCACTGAACATTACCTTGCTTGGCCAAGCAGAGCACCTGATAAGAGTATGTCCGACTTACTTGTGAATGTGGAAGTCCTTGCATACTGTTGGGGGCAATGCAGTTTTACATTTCAGCGTGCGTGCGCGCGCTGCCCTGTGCATGAGAGCTTAACCCTTTCCCCGTGTTGAATTTGGACCACCTTCTTGTTTTAGAGAGTTGGATGTGTTATTTGATCCGAACCCTGACTAAACCACCGATGCAAGCAAATTAGTATCCACCAGCTTTTTCTTCCATCTGCTTGTTTTAATTCCAAGTTTTGAATTCTGTTTCTGGTGGTGGGCAGATCTTCTCTCACATATCAAGCGTACTGAAGGTTAGATTCCACGCTCTCCTCTTGAGCAAAATACCATGACATCTGCTCATTATCTGACGCTTTTCGCGCTTGAACCCCCCTGATAGACTGTCTCATTCACCTCTGCTTGACTCCAACAGGCAGGCGCTGAGCTGGAACGGCTCTCCCTATCTGGTCCTCCTCATTGCAGTCCTCCGCGCTGTCTAAAAACGTGGCACTGGTCAGTCAAAAATGTCTGCAAAGACCCTTTTTAAAAACAGCCGCCCCCACCCAACCCATGTTGAAGGCATTGTAATTAACACCCAGGTGGGAGGCAAGCGCACAACAACAGTTCCTGCTGGTAGGGGGGGGGAGGGAAAGGAGGGAGAAGGAGAGGAGCACAGGTGTAGCAGGATTTGTGCTTGTCCTAAATAAGAGATTGCCTCCTCTTTTTCTGCAGAAGAATTATGAGTTTATTTTACAACTCGCTGCCACACATCGGCACTCTCTGGAAACATGCTCACTCTGCAATCTGTGATTGTCTTTTACTGCTGAAAAAGAACGAAGGAGATGAGATACGAGGTCGTGGGCTGGAGAGTATAAAAAAAGGATCCTCCAACCACCCTGCTTTTTATACACTGAATGTGACGTTCAAGCGAAAAAAGAAAGAAAAAGCTTTTTCACTGAATCTTTAATAATAAGAGGTGAGTGCCTGAGGCAGTGTTGGGGATTTATCACTGGTAGCAAATGTGTCTTCCCCTCTGCGCTTTTGCTCCCCTGTGCTCCTTAATGCATGACACACGTTAGGAGGCACACATCTTGTGCTGAGCTTTCTCTCTCTGTATTTCCCACTGTTTTTGTGTAGTGATCGTGGTGCTGTTTGCTGCCCTGAGGAGGCAGAGGAAGAAGGAGCCTCTGATCATCTCCAAAGAGGATGTCAGAGACAACGTTGTCAGCTACAACGATGAAGGGGGTGGAGAGGAGGACACTCAGGCCTTTGATATCGGCACACTGCGCAACCCAGAGGTGATGGATGCTAACAAGCTACGCAGGGACATCATACCCGAAATGCTGTTTCCCTTTCGGAGGACGTCACCTATAAAGGATAACACTGATGTCAGAGACTTCATTAATGGGAGGCTTCAGGAGAACGATTCAGATCCCACGGCACCCCCCTATGACTCCCTGGCCACATACGCTTATGAGGGCAGTGGGTCACTGGCAGAATCCCTCAGTTCACTGGAGTCCGCTGCGACCGAGGGGGACCAGGATTTTGATTACCTCAGCAGCTGGGGACCACAATTCAAAAAGTTGGCCGAGATGTACATAGGGAAGAGCCCTGACAGAGAGACCTAGACAAAGCAACGACCTGTCTCTCTTTTATTCATGTCCATTTTTTCTGTTTATCTAGCTAGCTAGCCAGACAGCTTTTTGTCTAGTTAGTTAGCTGGCCAGCTAGTTGACCGTCTGTCTACCTATCTATCAAGCTATCTATCTGTTTATCTGTCTAGTTTTCTAGCTAGCTTGCTAGTTAACTAGTTGTCTATTTGATTCTCACACGTGTGCGTGCGTGCGCACACTCAAACAAAAATTCCTGCAATCCCCGTGTGGATGCTGAAATGGAAGTTAAGACCTGAACCGAGGTGAATTTTCTCATTAATGGAGATACAGTATAATACGTTTTACTGTTTTTTGGTCATAATCAGTAAAGATGCCTTTGACTTTTAGGATTTTTTGTGAACAATGGTGTGGACAATGTGTTTTGTAATTGACCTGAGAGATAGTAGTATTGTATACTATCAATGTTTAATGGCACTGAACTGGGTTTGGGTGGGGGAGGGAAGGAGTGAAGCAGCTTTTCCAGCCAACTCCATTAAATGCTGTAAATGTACAGAGTGTTTTTAATGATGGATATCCTATATACTATTTGCTATCCTTGTTTGACAAGCAATGTTCATGTGAATGGTTGGTGCAGTTTATTTGTCAAACTGTGAATTCATTTCATCATATAGGTGTAATATGTAATGGAAAGTGTATGTTGTAGGAAAACTGTCATACACTGAATTCATGCTGTTTGAATGCTGAGTCATATTGTTTTATATTTATATTTTTATACTTATTTTCTTAATAAAATTATGTACAAAAGAAACAGCTACATTTCCAGTCCATTGCGTGCTTTAAGGGTTACTGAAGGGGTGTTACTGGCTGAGTACAGTGTGTGTTTTGTTGTTTTTTTTGTCCCCTTGCCATTTCTTTATCAATATGAAATTAGTAATGTCATACACACTGATAAGTGCCCAAAGAAATGTCTATTTTTCTGGCAGTTTGCATCTTGGGAATACTGTTCCACCCACTATGAAGACTAATGAAGCTGTGGTTCATTAAAACCTTCATGTAACTATCTGTAGGCAAAGTGATAATAGAGGCCATTTTGAGATCAACCAAATCTGGGCGCATAAGTATTTGGATAGCGACACGATTCTCGTAATTTTTGCCTCTGTACACCACCACAAAGGATATGAAAGGAAGCCATTAAGGTGTGATTGAAATGTAGACTTTCAGTTTTAATTCAAGGGGTTCAACAAAAACATCACTTTTACCATTTAGGACTTACAGCCATTCTTATACACAGTCTCATTTTCAGAGGCTCAAAAGTAATTGACTGACTAATGGACTCAGTTTCATGGCCAGTTGTGGCCTGTTCACTAGTTATTTCATGGCAAATTAAGCAGATAAAAGGTCTGGAGTTGATTCCAAGTCTTGAATTTGCATTCGGTAGCTGTTCATGGGAACTCTCGGTATGAGGTCCAAAGAGGTGTCGTTGCAAATGAAGGAGGCCATCATTAGGCTGGAAAACAAAACAAACCTATCAGACAGATGGCAGAAACTTTAGGAGTGGCCAAATAACAATTTGGTTCATTCTTAAAAAGAATGAGTGCACTGGTGAGCTCAGCAACACCAAAAGGCCTGGAGGACCACGGAAGAAAACTAAAGCTGATGATCGCGTAATTCTTTCCTTGGTGAAGAAAAACCCTTCACGACATCTAGCCAGGTCCACAACAGTCTGGAGGAGGTAGGTGTATCACTGTCAGAGTCCACAATCAAAAGGACACCTTCATTAATGTAAATACAGAGGGTTTTACCACAATTTTCAAACCACTGGTAACACTCAAGAACAGAAAGGCCAGACTGGAGTTTGCCCGAAAACATCTAATAAAGCCTGCCCAGTTCTGGAACAAGATTCTTAGGACAGAAGAAACCAAGATTAACTTGTACCAGAACGATGGGAAGAGAAGAGTATGGAGAGGGAAAGGAACGCCTCATGATCCACAGCATACTACATCATCTGTCAAACATGGCGGAGGCAGTGTTATGGCACGGGCATGTATGGATGCCACTGGAACTGGGTCACTGGTGTTTATTGATGATGTGACTGCTGATAGAACTGGCAGGAGGGATTACTATCTGCTATACTATCTGCTCAGATTCAGACAAATTCTGCAAAACTGACAGGATGTTGCTTCAAAGTACAGATGAATAATGACCCACACAGCGAAAGCAACTCAAGAGCTTCTCCGGGCAAACAAATGGAATATCCTTCCTGGGCAGTCAGTCACCTAACTTTAACCCAAGTGCGCATGCTTTTCACTTACTGAAGACGGAGCTATGGGGCAGAAAGACAGGCAGACCAGGCAGCAACTGAAGGCAGCTGCAGTAAAGGCCTGACAAGGCATCTCAATGGGGGAAACTCAGGATTTGATGATGTCCATGGGGCTCAAAACTTCAGGCAGTCTTTCACAGCAAAGAATTTTCAAACAAGTACTAAAAATAGCCCTAATATTTATAATTACGTTGGTTTGTCAAATTACTTTTGAGTCTCTGAAAATGAGGGACTACTAAATTCCTAAACGGTTAATGTGAGATTTTTTTAAACCCCTTGAATTAAAGCTGAAAGTCTAAACTTTATGCAGGTCTTGGTGGCATCAATTTAAGTCCTTTGTGGTGGTGTACAGAGGCAAAATTAAGAAAATTGTGTAAAAAAATACTAAATACTAAAAATACCAAAATAACAAATAATGCACCTAACTGAATGTATATAAGAATATTAAGTCCTGATCCGTGTTCCTACTTCAGTTTCGTTAAGCAGTGTTACAATTTTTATTCGTCAGAATGAAACCACACAGAGGGAGAACATGTACAGAGAGATAGAAGAGGGAAAAGGAGAAAATATTAAATATTTCATGCTATAATACAGTGTCATGTTTACTTGTGGGTGGCTGTACTAAAAATGCAGATTCAGATTAATCTAATCTGTATTTCTAGCAACATCTAAGGCCCCTCGACACGGTGCCTTGTTCTGTACATCTTATTGACTTTTAATGACAGAGACGGAGTTTCTGCTTAAAAAAAAAAAAAAGAAAACTTTAACAAGGTTGATCGTTTGTTTGCAATACCTATTTACAGATTACAAATGACAGCAGAAGAGCGAGTTATTTTGGAGCACAGCTGTGATTGAATCTCTCGTCAGCACATTGAACGAACCGAAGCTGAAGAAAAAACTAGTTACCAGAAGAAAATGGTGTTTCCCAATTTACAGTACACCAAACTCCATGTGGTTAATTACACTCATCTGCAAAATGTTGTGTTATTCAACAGAGAATTTGCTGATTAGTGGACAGCTGTTGAAATGACTAAACCTCAAATCCTGCTCACGTCGCTTCACTTGGTTTCAAATCTTAGCAGCTGCCAGATCACTGTTGCAGTTTTTTATTTTTTATTTTATTTTATTTTTTTAAATGTGTGATTCCTGAAGTGCTTCTAACACGTGTACCGGAGAATTATTTGCAAAGTTAAATTGTTGTTCTTTTTGTTGAATGTATGTCTACTACAAAAATTACATCAAATAGGCAGACTGGGTCCGTGAAAGTTTTTAGCATGGCTCATTTATTTTTTCCAGGGGCAAAATTGTGTAGAACACATCACTTTGTGCTTTATGTTTTGCAGAGAGGACTGCAAGACAGGAGAGAGGTTCCGCTAAAATGACTAACTCAAGAAAAATAAATCAAAGGAAAGCTTTATAGAAAGAACTAACAGCAGTTCTGTTGCTGAATAAATAGGAACTACAACAGTGACTCAAGCAACACTATCAAAAAGTCTTAAATATTGCAACAAGACATAGTTTTAACTTTGTTTTCCAAAACCTAACGACATGTCTAACTCCTTTCTGCACAAGCAATGCATCTAACTCTCTTCAATTAATCCATCATTGTTAAAAGAAAGTGACACTTGATTTGCAAAGTTGTGCCTGAACTCTAGAAATTACAGAGTTAAGTGGTGATTAGGTAACACCTGTACAATCTAATGCAAGACAATATAACAGCCAAGCAAACAATCCCGTCTCTGTGAAGCTTTTATGATCCAGCCATCATAAAGAGCTGTTGACCAAACCCCTGTTGTAAATTCAGAGGCATCGGTAAGTGTTGGTGTTGCCCTGGAAAGTGCACGACATGGGCAGGTGTTACTATTGTTTTCCCAACACTATGGGAGTCATCCCTCAGAATAACCTTGTCCAGTACAAAAAACACCACTTACCAAGGCCCCCAAAAAGTTCAATCAACACCTCTCTGAAAGGTGTTAAAAATGACAAATTCTAAGATTCACAAAGATTGTTCTTTTTTTTTGTTTTCTTTTTGCGGGGATGATTTGCATTAGGTTGTACAGGCGTGGAAACTCGTGAGGTGTATGGTCATATATGTAGAATGTAAACCATGTGTGAAAATAGAGATATGGCTCAGAGGCCATAGGTCAAAGGTCCTCAGAAGGGGTCTTGCAGACCCCAAAGGCAGGTAATGCTTTGTAACTAAAACCATATGTGAGTGACAGTTTTTAGGAAAACAACTGTCCTATTTAAGAGTCGGTGACCAAGGCTGAATTTCAGAGTGGTTCATTGGCTTCACAACCTCTCACAAGCAGATCTGCAGATGCTTGACTTGACGCTGTTCTTCTTCATAATAAACCTTTATATGTAATCAAGACAGTGTCAGCGGAGTCTCCTTCATCCTCTTCACATCATCAACACCATCAAATAAACTATAAGACTCGCAAAAAACTTCCATTACTTTAGTATATTTAAATGTGCATTCCAAGTCAAGCGCCAGCAACAAGGGAAACAAGGGAAGGGAAGACCTAATCCTGCAAAACCTCTTGAGTCTCTTGAGTTCAAGCCCCGTCCACGCTGCGGCTTTCCATGTCACGTGACTATTATTGACCACCCTGCTTTCTTTCACCTGCCAGAGCTCTTAGGTTCCCCCAGAGCACACCTGCTGAACACAGGAAATATTGTCATGTTTTCTACATTGCAATCCAGCGCGACTGCTGCGCCACAGCGCCCATATTTACGAAGGCTATAATGTTCAGTTTTTGGTGACACTGTCGGAAAAAAAATGTGTAAATTCAATTGTTTATTACCGAGGTGATAGTTAAAGGTGGTGTTGTACTGGACAACATGATAATGGGGAGTAGTACAACACCACCACTCATAATGACCTAAATAACATATATAGTTGAGTCAACAAGTCTATGACACTGTCCCATGACCCCCGGAGGGCAATTTTTAAATTTGCGTGATGAATTTCTCTTGCAAATAATATTCCAATGTTATATTGCGTAAGACAGCGGAATATTCATGAATGAATATGAAACGCCACCATGAAACGATTTCGCTTGTAATAAAAGAATTTAGTCTTCTGTCCAACGGGTTGAATCAAAGGGAATGCGCCTTTACTTCGACCCCGCTATGCAGAGATACATGTGCCCAGTGAGAAGTGATTATTTCCTCATCATTTCACTAATGGCGTATCCCCATTACGTTTCATGTATTGCCACTAATTTGACCACAGTGACCTGTATGGAGCCCGGAACATGGAGGACCTCTGTTCTCCTCGGGGTCTCTGCTGGCTTTCCAGGCAAAAAAAAAAAAAAAAAAAAGAGAATTTTCTCCGCTAACCCGACTCACACTTGACTGCGTGATTAGAGCTCAAGTAGAACATATCGTGTTTGATGTGAGAAAGGCATTTGCATGTCAGATGGAATAATGCATGGCCGATAACTCCTGACCGTAAACCAAGTGCGGGCCGCTGCGGCTTTATTAGTTAAAAGCAGGGCACATAAAGGGAGACGACGACTGCTGACGTCTTCTTCTGACGGACAAGGTGCATGACGTGACCGGAGGCCCCTAAGCTACGGCCATTGATTTTCTAACCGCAATTGATTACATGAGAGTTACTTTTCTGTCGTTTTCTGTTCCAGCGCCTAAAAGAAAAGGTTTTTCCTACAGCAGGCAAGGCACATCCATGACCATCAGTTCGGCTCCGGTTTCTCTGAAGGCTCTGGGACGGATCGTCTGCGTGCAGCCGCTGCCAGACAGCAGGTTGATGCCGTAACTTGGCGACTTTAATTTCTAGGATGTTTGTGTGCCCCCTGCAAGGCTTATAAGAAACTGTCCACATCTCACGATTCATAATGCATGATGTTTTTTATGGGTCTATTGTGGCTGGAAACTAACAGATGCGAAGTACTGCAATCAATAATGCAGGTGAAATATTGGTATGCAGACAAGATGTGACAGCACTGGCGGACCACCTGAGGCTCCCCCCCTTCCTTGTCTTGTGCCTGGACTATTTAAAAGAGTTCCTTCTAGCACAGCACTTTCCCAGAATAAGTTACATACAGATCCCCAGTTTCTCACACTCCATGCATTTCAGCTTTATGTGGCTAAAATGTAACCGAAAGGCTGTTATTTATAACACGTATTGATTACATAACTGCCCATTTGGCTGCTTGTAGAGCCTCAGCTACCCCACTTGAGCACGGGATTGATTTTTCCATTAACTGACCTTTAGCAGCTGAAACCCCAATGTGCCGGTATAGGCAGACTTCAGAAATTAGCGGCAAAATAAAATCTGCCTTAACGTAAAATCAAAAAAGGAGCAGGGTTAGTTGAAGCCGCTGCTGGAAACCTATGGCTGTAGTTACAGACAACAGACATCTATATTGACACTGAGGCTTGTTTGCTTTGTTTTTTTTTCTGGTCATTTGTTTGTTCTTTTCTAATCACCCACAATCCACCCAAGCAATGCATTGCATTTCGGAGCTCGTAACCACTTCATCTTCAGGTCTGACTAGGCCCGTGTCTGAGCTGGGACATGGCTCGGTCGGTAACGGCCGGGTTGGACACCTTGGGACACGCTGTCACATGTTTGCGGGGCCAGACGAGTCACAGCATGGCCAGGTGCGGGCTAGCGAAGAGAGCAGAACACTGTGAAGCGCAGTTGAGTCCTGGGGTCTTGACATGTGATGACACCTGCTTTGACTCATACACCTTGTATAATGAGACGTGTCCTTTTTAGACGAATAAGAATTTAGAAGGCCTGAGCATGTATTTGTCAGAATACATACACAGACTGTGATTTCTGATAACCAGTGACTACCACGGAGCTGAATCGGTCTGAACCAGGATGTCTGATCAATGCAGATGCACGAGACCGTTCAAACAAGTGAATATTATTTATTTTACTTTACAAAGGCGACTTGACGAGGAGGAGAATCATGAGGTCCGGCGAGACAGTGCAGAAATCTTTCATAGTCTTTTCATAGTCAGACCGGCCGTCGGCCCACCGCGCCGCATCGGTGGGCCGTCAAAAAAAAAAAAAAAAAAAATCCATAAAGTTTTTATCGTCCCTGTCAGTCTCTTTACCAGCGCTGTCTGGGCGCCTGTCATTCCTAGGGCGCATCAGAGCGTGCTGCGCGCATTCCCGGACCGGAACCGGTGATGGAGCGGATCGGAGCAAGACCGCAAGACGCGGGATGAGGAGTCAAGGCAAGGCTACCGCATTGCCAAGTCATTAGGTGTGTATTAACGCAGAGCGGACGTTTACGTGATTCTGACCTCACTTTTCATTCATCTCCCCCCAAAGACACTTCAAACTGCAGATCCTCCTGAGACGCGGGATGATTAACGTTTGTGTATTCTTCTGATTCTGCCAAGTTTCAGCCGGAGAATTATTCAAGTGGTACAATTCTGAAACCGACAGTAAAATTTGTAAGTGTGACACAAAGATTTGTTGCAGGGCTTAAAGAAAAGATTATTTTCATTCTCAATTTATCTGTTGATTATTTTTTCAATTAACGATTTAATTTAGTCTTTAAAATGTCATGAAGTGGTGAGAATGCGAAAGGTGACATCTCTAAAATTGTTATTGTTAATTAGCGTCCCTCTAGAAACTCCTTGGGATTAACTAGAACTCATAAAGCATGTTACTTGTAAAAGGCGTTTGCTTGAGCCATTTGAAGGCACGGTACACATGCACGTGTGTGTGCGCACATAATCAGGATAGTACCACCTCTGCCTCATTTTGAGCCAGGACACTTTTTTTTTTTTGCATATTATTATTATTATTATATCTGTATTATTATCTTTGTATACGTTGTCAGAAATATAAAGTTGGGATTATAGGCCATGTCGGTAAATAAAAAACAGGGAACGTAGAGAAATAGAACAATATATCTTGAACAACATCCTGCTGTGAACAGAACGATGACAAACATCTGCATATGCATGCCTGGACAGAGTGAATGACTGAACGCCAAGATGTTATTGAAGGCACAGCATACCAGTGGATGTCAGTAGGAGGAGGAGTATTCTCGTTCAAACATTTAATTATTAAAAAAAAAAAAGTATATTATATATATATATATATATATATATATATATGTGATATTTCATTGTATTTTAATGACGTTTAATAACTTCACATGAATTCAGCCCAACAACCCCACTGCTGACTTTCGTTTTTTATTTTTTTTGTTTTTCTTGTAGCGGTTGCAATCTTGGAGCCACTCTTCCAGGTTGAATGCTATTTCAGTGCTTTACTGGCTAGTAGTTATGGACGTGGGCTGAACATGAAAAAACAAAAACAAAAAAAAAAAAAACACAAGGCAGCTTTTGTTTTCCCGTAGGAAAAGAAAATTACTTCTGAGCACAAAGGGAATGCATCAGTGGCATGGCATACTGCCTAGTTTGTTATAATTACAAGCAAAAGCAGTTCTGAATAGGCATCTTAATGACCAAACAAATTATTGCATATTTCAAACCCATCTGGATAATTTTCTTAAGGGAAATGTAATTGCTGTTCAGAAATGGTGACTGCTATCTTTGTTGTGGCGAGTGTGCATGCACACACGCTAACACACACACACACACACACACACACAAGCACCTGAGATGATGCATAATACCACTTGCTCCGCTGCCAAAGGAATGTTGCTCTGTCAGGTTTAACGTAACGCAGGTGCACATGTGCCCGTCTTCTGCCTGTCTGTCAATCAGGCCTGTAATACCCTGTTTAAAGGATGGTTTAAAAGCAGACTTTACATTTTTGCGGTGCTGCACTTTTACGATCGACGTGATGCGGTTTTCCTATTGAGTATCAACTTGGAAATGATCAAAACGTGCATGTTCAACACGGTTCAACATATGCTGAACTTTGCAGCTTTGCCAACTGCCTGCTTCCAACGTGTTGTGCTATAGAGAACTTGGAGAGTGTGGTACCTCACAGCGGATTTATTTCATCAGCATTTGGCTCCATCTCCTGGAAGACTCAAGCCACAACATGTAGATGCTGCAATGTTTCCATTATTTGTTATCATTCTTACATTTTTCTTTAAAAAAAAAATGGATAAATGTGTCCGGATAAAGATTATAGAAATTGCAAGAGTGTAGAAGCATGATAGATGGTCACCTTCTTAGATTCTGTTTGTCTGAAGACAAATCTACAGATTTGACAAAAAACTGTTGTATTTGCTGGAGATCCTGTTCCATATAGTGAGGAAACTACATGGCATTCGTTTGATCAAACACTTAGCTCCTTAGCATGTGAATTATACAGCATCAATGCGTCTGTTTTACACCCACAGTTCTGAATACTGACATAATGTGTGTGGGCGGTGGGGTTTGATATCCTTGGTCGGCGCGCCATCAGCAGAGGGCAGCAGAGATCTTTGAACCGGTAAGAGAACACTTCCATGAAGCCTCCTGCAGCACATGCACGGATATGAATGATTTAAAACTGTAGTTTTTATATAATTATGTCAAAAAAAATAAAAAATAAAAAAATCAGTAAATGTACACAAAAGCATCACCAATATTCAAAGCCCAAAACTTTACATGTCACTGAAAGTGGTTGTAAGTTTCCAGGTAACAACCTTTACAAGGCTACAGCTAAATAACGAACGTCTGGTGTTTTTAATGGTGCGTTTCCATTAATGCTGTTGTTCGTATAGCATTAAATCAATCTCAAATCAAAGCTGCGGTTGTAAGTTACGAGGTGAAAAAATATTTCAGATTGAGACTATTCTTTAGCCCTAAAATGGCCTATTGTTGTTTTTGCATTTAAGCAGGCGAGATATAGCCTGTTAATTAGTGGGCTTTAAAAGGTGCTGCTGGGCAGAATGTTTTTTTTTTTTTTTTACCTCTGACAGAGCCAGGCTGGCTGCCCCCCCCCCCTCGTTTCCAGGCTTTATGTTAAACTGAGATAACCGTCTCCTGGCGGCAGCTACATACAGTGTTTACTGTACATAGGTGAGAGTAGTTTAGATCTTCTTATCTAAGTCTAGGGGAAGAAAGCAATTAAGTTTATTTCCTAAACTGCCCAAAAGTTCCATTAATAGACGGCAGCTGTTGGTCAATTTCAGATAAGCGATTCATTTGCAAGCACACCGGTACCGAAAGACCATTTCTCCAGTTGTGTAACTGGATCTAACCCGTACCTCCATGAATTCACACTCCACTTAAAGGGAATGCTTCAGTCATCAAACAATGATAAAGCACTGGCCGTACAACGTGAGCTGAGAAATTACTGAAACAGCTCTGGATGCCTTTTCATTAGGCGTCTCATACCAGCCGCACCGCTGAGCGGTTATGATCGAGGACATTTTATTTTCATGTTGCACAGATGAAGTGCTGCCGAGACCACACGCCCTCTGTGATAACACGAGGCCCCGCCTCCAAAGAACACATGCATGATATATTTAAGACATGTCAACTTTCATCAACCTCTCTGAACCCGATCCCTACTGTCCGATATTTAACGCCTTAATACTCTAATCCAATCAACACAAATTTGGAATCCTTCCATCTTTCCCAAACCACATTCCCTGAAACTTTATAATGTCACAAAATCATGAAAAATACAGTGGCTCTGCATTGAACACACTATATTATGAAAGGATGCCGAATTTTCTGTGTGTATTCTGCGGCGCCAGCATTTGACAGATTACAAAATGTTCATACCACCCCCTTTAGATAATCTCTGTGACTGCAGCCTCTGGCTTTTGTGTACGGAGTGTGTTCCAGAGGTCAGCTCCGATCTCATCTTCGATTTTCTACGTTCGTTAAGCCCCATTCTGCTAAGCGTATCCAAATAGGGTAATTCTGTGTTCAATTAAGCAGGGCAGACACAGGACATTCAACACAATGTCAATGAGATGCCACTTAGAGTGAGCTATCAATTTGATAGACAGTCAGGGAGGTGGATAATAAGCCGTTGTACGTCCCCCGATTCTGCACCACCCAAGGCCACTCCTGCAATTGAATTGCGCCAGTGCCTGGGTAAGTCACAGATGACGGGGCCTCATGCAACGCAAAAAGCCACCTTGCAGTGGACTGACTGACTGACTGACTGACTGACTGACTGACTGACTGACTGACTGACTGACTGACTGACTGACTGACTGACTGACTGACTACAGTGTATAATCGCGCGGTTGTGTGTAGCTATCATGACACTGTCTTCCCACCGACCATGGCCATGAAGCCAGTATAAAGAGACCCGCCAGGCCACACAAAGCACTGCAGTTGTCCTTAGGCAAGTGGCCAGCGAGCGAGGGAAAGACAGAGATAGAGAGAGAGAGAGAGAGAGAGAGAGAAAGCGAGGGAGAGAGGAAGGGAGAAAGAGAAGTAAAGCAGGGAATTAGGGGGATGGGGTGATTCTGCTATGCACAGCAAGCCAAATATCCCTGGGCCACAAGCCAAGTGGCCAGTCACAAGGATGGCGTGCCAAGAGAATGCCATCCGGCCAGGTTGCACAGCCAGATAAAAAGCTCTGTGGGTTGCCTGTAGCTCAACACAGACATCCCATAATACAGCAGGCTCTTCTCTTCTCACTAACTAGCATCATTCCACAGCGCAGTTCACAGCAATACACGTGTTGCAATCTCTGAGAGCAAATCAAAGACAGAATATTCCTATGATTTTCGAGGTAACTCTGTCCAGGTGTGAAAATGGAAGTGTATACCAAGGTTGGCGAACGGGAAAGAGGATTGGAGGCTCTGATTCTGTTTAGACACAAAGCCCGGAGCTGATGCACTGACATTTCTGTTGCTGGTGAGCTTCTGAGCAGAAATCCCTTGGGGTGTATCCTCTATCCACGGTACTTTTTGAGACAGAGTGGGTAGATGCAGAGAGATGGATCAAAAACTTTCGAGAAACTTTCAGTAGTGCTCAACGTTCGTGACTCCATAGGCTGCAGACCACAGTGGTTAGCAATAATGTTTGGCAAGCTGTCTTCTCATCCAGCATCCAGCTAGGTTACAATAACTGTATTACAGCTGCAGCTAACGATTATTTATCAGTATCCGTTACTATGAGAGTAATTTTGTTGATTATTCAAGTACTTGAAGATTCATAATTTCCCAGAGCTCAAGATGATGTCTTCGATTTGCTTGTTTTGTCGGACCAAACAGCCCAAAACCCAATTTTCACCGCTACACACATTTTGAAGCAGCAACGTAATGAAAACACATCCAGTATAAGTTACACTGAAACCAACGATAGATTGTGCAGCATCTCCCCACGGGTCTCACCCATCGAACCACTTTGACAGAATTTACTCAATACTGGCAATCCAAGACTACACGAGGAAACACGCGAGTCGAAGCTTTCAGACAGCTCAGACACGCTAGTGCAACCGCCCCCCCACCTGGTTTAGGGTAAACTAAAAATGCTCTTTGGTGAAAATATGAACTGCAGCTGGAACTTCCATAGGACTGAGGAACATTTTATTTTTATTTTTTTTAATTGAAAGAAGAAACAATTTGAAGATAGTAGGGTTTGTGTTGCAAGAAAACAACTGCCAGCTTCCCACACACACGTGGCAATTAGGACGGAGAGTACACCTCTCTCACATCTTTTTAGACAGCCATTCTTGACAAAATGAAAGGTAGTGTTTTAATTACTTGATGGAAATATTAATTTTTATATACAAAGAAGTAATGGAACATGATAAATCCTGTCAATACATATTAAGTACTTTCCTTATTTAATGGAGGGGCATTGTGGCAAGGACTTTACCAACTGGCAAAAAGTGATCTAATGGGTGGGATATTTTGCAAAAACATCGTTTCAAATAAGTCTGCCTATCTCGATGTTTTGTTTGAAACGGCTTTTGTTGTGAAATTTTAGTTCAACGTTAACAATCGCTTTGTTCTTACAATGCCTAACACTGAACGGGCTGTCCTTGCAACATGAGGTCCACAGCTTTGACCTCCAAGGATTACCAGGATAAAATGAAATGAAAAATGCATTTCTTATGTTTGTTTTTTTGTATTCTTTTGTTTTCCTTTGTTTTGTTTTTTTTTTGTCTCGCTATTACACACCGTCAAACACGTTTAATCTTTTGCGCCAGCGACTGAAAAGGCTGCGCCTTTACCCAGGGTATTTGGTCAGGGCATGTACAAAAGCACAATTTTCTTTTTTGGGTGCTGGCTTCCTTGGAGTGAGAAAAAGGTGGCAGATGTGTGCCGGGAGGATGTCGAGAAAAACCACCTTGAGGATGGCAAGGGAGCAGCACAAGGTTGTAATGAAAAAAACTGAGAATGACAGAAAAGTGACAAAAGTGAGAAAGCAGGGTCTCGGAATTGGGAAAAGACCAGAGGAACCCTTTTTTTTTTTGAAGTACAAAACCACCATTTGCTGGTCATTACACTGGTCTCCTTAAGAAGTCGCAGTACATGTACACAAAGTGTGAACAACACATTTTCTCACTCTGAAAGTTCCCGGAACCGAGTTGCAGCTTGGGAAGTAAGCAGATAAGTGTTTTTATCTGCCTGTTCAATTCCTGACTTACTTCCTGTGACAGAGGTGTTTCATTAGATTATATTAAATTCTGTTAATATTCATTTTTACTGGGTTGGATACACAAGTATTTGGACAGTGACACAATTTTTGTCATTTCGCCTCCACGCACCACCCCAGTGGATTTGAACTGAAGCCATCAAGATGTGCATAAAGTGTAGACTTTCAGCTTTAATTCAAGGGATTTTAAAAAAAAAAAAAAAGTCACATTAACCGTTTAGGAATTGCAGCCATTTTATGCATCGTCCCTCATTTTCAGAGGCTCAAAACTAATTGGAAAAAACCACGATTATAAATATAAGGATTATTTTTAATACTTGAAGGAAAATCCTTTGCAGTCAGTGACTGAAGCCTGGTACCCATGGACACCACCAAGTGCTGAGTTTCCACCCTTGAGATGCTTTGCCAGGCCTTTAGTGCAGCGGCCTTCAGTTTGAAAATTGAAAAGTATGAGTGAGTGAAGGGTGTGATTGGTGGATGCATCCCTCTGACCTTGGCAGTGGTTACATGTTCATTTTATTATTTCAAGTATTGTTTGAACGTTGTATTTTTCAGAATTCAGTGAAATTCCTCAGATCCATGTTTTTTTTGGTTATTTTTTCCTCGGGGGTTACAGGCACCGAGCTCTAGAACCGGAGTCGGTTTTTGGACCATTAATCGGGTTTTACATGACTAAAGCAACTGTTTGCCCCAGTGACTACTCCCGAATCAGCTGGTGCTGAGAAATATAATATCGATCGCGGTAACAATTATCTCCTGAAGTCAGTTCTGGTGCTGTTGTTTACTATATTAAAAAAAGGCACATGGGTAAAATCTGTCCAGAGAATCCACCTCTTTTATTGCTGAGGGCATCTGTGATCGCCATTATGGAGAAAGCATATATGAAACTCATCGCTCAATACGCCCAAAACATACTGAGGATGTTTGTTTTGTTTTTTTACTTATTTATGTGTTTTTTATCGAGAAAGAAAGAAATAGTTTCATCCTTTTACAATAAATAGTATCTGGAAGGAGTCCCAACATGAGCGTGTTCACCTTCACAAAGTACTGTGTGTGTGTGTGTGTGTACAAATGCAACCTCCAAAAGGTCCAATGAAAGGGCAAAGATGATAGAGGACACCTGTCTGTTCTTTCACTGGAAGCTCTCCTGCTGATGACGGGTGCCAGCTAGGCTAGGCCTTGTCAATACAACTCATATGTTTCATATTTATAACCTCCTCTCCTCTTTACCCTAAGAGCCCGTAATGCATTATTTATGCCGCCAAGACAACATATTGAATTTTGCTCTGACGCTTCAATACAACATTGTCTCTCCAACTTCAAAGGGGGTACGGCAAATCATAACATCTGTTTAGGAGCATCGAACTCTTGGTTGTGTTTTAATTTCAACTAAGTATCGATGTCTTATTAAGTAATAAACCCCCATTCCGGCAACTGCAGACTGACAGGTCGTTTCATTAGATCTTTTTACACTGGTTTCCAACACGTGTCCCGAACCCTTTGTGTCTTATTCTCCTTTGGCGTGTTTGAAATTAAAAAGGCCCATGAATTTTTAATCATCGACATGGTAACAAGTAGGGCTTCCGTATTGGCCCGGTGCTATCCTAAGCGCTCAGCTCATTCAGAGAGGCGGAAAGGGTGGAGGGAAGTAATGTGACCTTACTGTGTCAGACCCAAAGACCTCGCTTGGCTCAGCGCCTGTCAATATTACGTCAGGATCAGCACTTTCGAGCTCCCGGTCTCCGCAGCCAGAGGTGGAGAGCTGTTTTGCTGTTTACACGCCGTGAGTTGTATTTGCCCCTGGTGTGATGCTGTTTTAAGCGTCCCTTTCAGGAGTACTATGTGCGTTTCAGGCTGTACATGATAATGCCATGTCAATATAAGATTTATTGGGTACAGGATATAAAAAGGTGGTGCAGCAAATAAGTCAGGACGTCACTTGGCACACGCTATATATCATGTGCCAGTTATCTCTAACCACATCAAATTGCTTGTTAGATATTAAACTGCAGGTCCAAATTTAGGATCTGTTCTGTGCTGTATATTTAAGGTTTGACCTTGGTTAAGTTTCGGGTTATGCTTCTTTAATGCTTATGTTATCTCCTAAAGTAATCAGAGCATTAGTAATCCGGACACCTTATATTCATAGAGGTCTGATGGACCCAAGCTGGAGCAGCGTAGTCGTTCCAAGACCGAGTGGCACACATGGACAGATTATGAATGCTAATGGTCTTATAGCCATTTCAGTTCGTGTTTTCATGCGCTCTATCAATATCTCACATGATCTTGTTTTTAGCAAGCGCTGGATGCCCTAGATGAAAATCTAGCAATATTTATGTGAAAGGTTTCAAGATTTATTCAGTGCCTACTAAAATGTTGCTTTTGATCAACTTTAAAGATAACACTCGAGTTTTCTGATTTTCAATGTCCTTGACCAACTGAACAGACAGAGATTCTACAGTCCAGTTATAAACAGGGGAAAATTAAAATTAAAAATCAGTTGGTCTTTGAACAGATTTAAAAGAAAGCTAAGATGGGAACTCGAAATCTCCTATAAATAATCAAATATAGACACGGAATAACAAATTTAAAAAATGGAGATAATACTGACTGTTCACCTACGCGCAAATCCCGAAAGGCCTTCCAGTTGGGAGTATCTTGCTATATTTGACATCAAAAACCTCCACTTGGCTCCCTGAGTCCAGCATTGTGACGGTTGCCCGAGAGGAGGTTAATTCTGTGAATGTAGCTTAACTCTTCTATTTGCATTACACTGGGGAAACAAACGAAAACAGAATATGGGACCTATAAGGCCTTGGTTTATGAAAATGAATACCTATACTCTATTTCCACACTGCACCTCAAAAACATGTGTGTTTATGAAGACTGACAGAAATACATAGGCTATGCTGGAATAAAACAACAAGTCTAAGGCAAAAGATGCCTGCGGCAGCAACACCCTCCTCCCCACAAAGTATTAAAACAAATAACATCTGCTTCTGTTAGCACCACCTTCACTGCAGCTGTGTTGATTCCTCCTAATCCCCAAAGAAAATAAACCCACACTGGTAATACTATCGCAACTGTCAGGACTGTTTCATCAACACAAAAAGCATTTATTTGCACTCAGCCCATCTTTTTTTTTTTTTTTTTTTATTACAACAGACATCTAAGATATTTTATAGTCTGCAAATGTGGCAACAAGTTTGTTGCCTTTTAAAATTATTGCAATGTTGTCAAATTTCCCCCACACAGCTGGTAGTTGGTACAGCTTAAGACTAATCACTGTGGCAGACTCGAGTTAAAGTCTGCGGATGATGTCAAGCAAACACATTGTTTGGTGTTGGCGACAGTTGTACACTTACTTAATTTTGTCAGATCACAAAAAAAGCATTGGGGAAAAAAAAAAGCTCATTTGACAAAAATGGACAGTTGCTCTGGAAATGCAACGAGGCTGATGTATTCACACACGTGACGGCCAGGACATTTAAAACAGTAACCACGAGGTACAGTACACTGTATACATTTCATTGTAGAATGAATTCCTCTTATCAATCTGACAACAAATATGCTCAGGTCCCTCTACAGGGAGATTCAAATAGCAACCATGTGTTTTTTGTTGTTTTTTTTCACCTCTGTTCTGCCTTTATATAAAATGTCTTCCACCCCAAGAGAAGAACAAGAGTTCCCTCAGAAGGTTATAACTCTTTTACAGAATGTCAAAAAAACTCAGCTGGACTTGGCCTCCGGGTGCCATACGAATTATAAAGACACAAAGCAAAGTTTTTAGCAGTAAGTATTAATTTATTTTAAGCGTACATGCCTGGACTTCTAAAATTGCAAGCAATGGTAAGTACAAAGGTCCACGATACTTTTGGAATAGGAGTTATATTTTTTAAGTATATTTGTTTTTAAATATCTTTCAACATAACTAAGGTACCTGGAATTAAGTGTAAACTCTACTGCAGAGACAATAAAAATGATTCTCGCACTGTTTAATATACAGACCAAGATCGCTGTCATATCTATGCGAAGACACTATTCCACAATCAAAACTGATTTTTAATTAAAATAATGTATGACACACACACACAAAAAAAAAAAAGTATTGCACTTTAACCCAAATTACATTCCACACAATTAAACAGATATACTTTATTTTGCTGAACAATATACTTAAACCTACATTCTAAAACATGTGTATATTGGTCGCAATTTTCATTTAAGATAAAAAAGATGGATGGGTTTTCGTTTTCTGATCCATTATTTGATACAGAAAGTGAACCAGGCTTTAATCGCTTGCACTGAAACCACATTTTGGTCTCTACCATTGTGAGCGGACTGCACATGGGAAGAGTATAGTGTATGAACGATAGACAGCATCAGGAAACTCTTAGTTGTTCTTAGGCTCAATCTTGGTTCGCTTAACTGAGCCACCAAGGTTACTCAACTATGACATCCATCCATCCACAATCTCTAAAGCATGTGGATATTGCTCCTGCCACAATCTGGCCGCAATAGCTTTCTTTGGAATTCATTGTCATCCATGTTCAACACTGAAATAATTTAATGTCTGTGAATCCTGGCCAAACTAATCTCCGATAAACCCACCTTTCCTGCTCCGTCACCCTGTTAAGTGTGAAACATTCCGGGCATCAGATAGGGCGACCTATACTGGCATCCTGAAACACCCAACCTCAGAATACCATGTGAGGCCATGTTTAAAAAGTAAGGCGGAAGACATTCCTGTGCGTTGCGATGCCCACCGCCGATTGTGCCTCACTGAGCATTCACCTCGTATTTGTGATGCACTTCTGTGCCTCAACAAGCAGTAAGATCCCAGAGCACTCTGTAAATTGGACCAACCGTAATGGTATTTGATGGCATTAAGAGCGGGGATGAAAGGAAAGACACTTCAGTTATCAACAGGATAATGGGGCTGCTGCTTTGCACTTTGAGTCCAATGAAATGGGACTCAGTTCATTATCCTTGCCATTAATTAGGCCATCCTATCCTATCAAGGAGAAAGGGGTGACTCTTCATTGACAAAACACCGTATTACATTGAATTATTGGCCTCAAGAAATGTGTGGTGGGGTGGGGGGGTGTTTGTTTGTTTTTGCATTTAAATAGCTATGCCCAAATAGCTACGCCCTTTAAAAGTCAAGTGACCAAATCTCACAGGAATATCCACACAAATAAATCCCGCGTCCCACGCTGTTTTTGTGGTAGCACAGTGGCTGACCGGTTAGTGCTGTCACCTGTTTTTGTCAGACAAACATTTAGTAGCCGAATTTGCAACACATCCACTCTCTGCCTTCACATTATAATCCTCAAGATGATCATTATTTTAAACTCCACTTTTGACACTTTTTATGGTTGGCATTTTTATAGCCTTTAAATTTATGTGCATAGTAGTATTTATCATTATCGGTAGCACCGTTACTGCAAAGGATTCAGATTATCTATACACACACACACACACACACACACACAAAGGATTCAAAGACGACAATGTATGCATGTACTTGTACATTTTCACTCATTAATAAAAGTCCTGTTTACTGAAAGCCCTCACAGCTGTATCAAAGCTGTATTCAAGTACCGCAACACAGAACAACAATTTCCTAAGACTCATAATCTACGACGAAGGCATGCAAATGGTGACACCAACAGATGGCCTTTGTCGTGACGCAGCCACGGTCGTTTCTCAATGTAAAAACACCCAAGTCGGTCGTCTTCTGCTGCATTTCTATCAGAGTAGCTGCTCGAGATGTTGATTTGGTTGATGCGTGTGTGACTTCGACGGACGTCCGGGATCTGTAGCGGTAGTAAACACATTCGCCACTGCCTCCAGTGACCACAGCTGTACCCAGGTCAATGCCGACTGAAATCTTTGGCAGTATAAACTTTAAAGAACATAATTAAGTGTTCCGCTAGGTACTTCTCTTCCTTAGTTAGTCAAAGTCAAAGTCCCACCTACGCATTTGTCACCTCTTGAAGAGTATGCTTGAAACAGCATGCTATCCATGCTGAGGCGGCATGATCCATTGACGACGCGTTGCAGGTATTTGTCTGCTGCCCCTTCAACTTTTCTTCTTCTATACTGTTTCCATTGGTGCGAGCTCCCTGCTGAGATTTCTGACACTATGAAACTAAAAAATTCATTACAATGCCATTTACATTTTTCAAACATACTGATGTGGAATAGGCTGTTCAAAATTCGGCACCGCACAGCCATCTGAATTTCCACTTAAATGCATACAGAGGGATATCTGATGTGTTTGATGAGACATATGGGTATTTGGTATTATTAAAATAAGAGAACACACACTTTTGCATAAATTACCAAGTTGTGGAAAGGCTGCAGAAACAATTGTTCAATAATGTCAAATGGTAATCCTTTATTCTCACCTGATTATGCATCAGCTAAGGAAAAAAAAAAATAAATAAACCCTTAATGCAAATTATACACTTTCTCGTAAATTAAACCAACATGGGCTACACCAAAGCTGAATGTTAAATTTCCGTTGAGGGAATTTCCGGCATAATGCGACTCATGCTTCAATTGGAAATGTGCGTATTTCCCATGTTAAGTCTCCCATAGTTGTACAACGTGAGATAATGTTCTTTTGGAAGTGCCCATGTGATGGACAGACATGGCAATTATAATAATGAAAGGCTCTTAGAGGACTCCGGCTCCTCCATTCTGAATCCACTGACGAGGAGATACGTAGTCCCAAGTGGGCTGCCAAACATGGGAGAATAATTCAATTTTATTATCAGCTACCAAAAGGGGGTACTAAAGGTGTGTGCTTCAAAAACTCCCTTTATGTCTTTGTTTTATGAGATAACACCACTGGCACACTGGTACACAGCCTAATGAAGAAAAATGCAAATAAAATGAAAGATAAATCCTTAAGTTACTTGGGTTTGTACAGTGCAGAATGATGCAATCCCTTATGATTTATCAGACAATTTTCAACTTAGGAGTTGAAATTAACCACCACAGCGGTTAAAAAAACTGATTCTAATTTAACGCCACTGGGAGTGTGCTAATTTAAACTTCAAATCTGTCCCAAAGAAAAATCCCGGATTGTTTTTCCTTTCTAATCTGTTCTGCAACAAGCAATTCTGCCAACCCGAGGTCACATTGTATCTTAATTTGGCCGCAAGGACAGAATCTTATTATTACTGAGGGAGATGGAAGCGACCACAGGCAGGAAAAAGGCAGACAGGCACATTTGAGTAAATTTACAGGGCTATTTGTTTATGGCCTTAAGTAATGTAACGATGATGAAAAAGGCACGTGTGGAGAACCACAACAAACAAAAAGCATGCGGTCCTCGTAATCTAATGGTAAAAGATGACCGGGTACATATCTGTGCCCATATACTATGACCCTTAAGTATGCGCATTATTGTAAGGGTAACTACATTTTTGGGAGTCTATGAGCAAATGTGTTAAAAGAAAAAGAGAAAGATTCAGTTAAATCACACACTGGGAGAAAAGTAAGACGTTTGCAGTCCTTCCAATTCAATCTACAATTTTATCAAACAGTTCAACCTATGAAAATACACACTACCGACGGGTTTTATGTCGATGTGATGCGTGACGTAGGAGTAGACGAGTTACAAAAGCGTATAATGTCAGAGCGCTTGCCCTTCAATGAACATGACCTCTGCTTTTAGAAAACAGAGACCTCTTAGAGTGGGACAAGGATTTAACAGTGATGCTGACCTTTCAGCGTTTTTACCGCACAAACGGATGACAACTTGCAGTGTCCCTCAAAGGACACGTGCGACACTTAAGTTTGTTGATGTAGCCGGTCCGCCGCCTGAATTTGCTCCACGGAAAATGCAGCGATACGGGCCTACATGATTAGCTAGTTAACGTTATCCAGTTAACCACAAATATAACTTCTAATAATCCAAGACAGAATGTATTGTCCGATTGCTGTACCGTTTTTTTGTGTGTATTAAATTACATTTATCGATGGCGTAGGGGCAGCTGTGGTGCGTGGTCATCCACTTATGACGGGGTTGGCGGCACCTTGCATGGTACTGCAATCAGTGTGTGAGAGTCTGAGTGTGTGTGTGCATGTGTGCGTGCGAATGAGAGGCAAATTGTACGGCACTTTAAATAAAATTGCTTTACAAATGCAACCATTTGCCATTTGACATTTTGCAGGGGAAACTCACATCTAAAGAGCTGCTCTTTCTTAAAATTCATGCTGGAGACGAAGCGAGTCAGTTCCTCCTTCCTCAACAGATTCATACCGACACTTGCCTTTCAACAGATATTACAGGAGGGACAATAGGAAACTAAACTAACTTTTACAGCGAGCCATGGAAGGACAGCTGTGGTTTCCATTTTCTTAATTCTCGATTTTACTACTTTTAAGTCAGGTAAAGACCACACAAAACCAAAAATCACACTCACACTTTCGCACAAATCCAAACAGGCTAGTACTGCTCTTTTGAAGTTCTGTACGTGGAGATGTTGCTTCTTTATGACATGCGTCTGTTGGATCTCTGTGCCTGTCATTCTCGGGGTCTCAGTTTGCAACATTAACGGCGATGATTATGGTTTTTAGGCACATCCACTGAAATGTATGACCATATAACCTCAGTACCGTCATTCTTGGTGAAGAGCAATTAGATAACGTGAAAAAAAAAAAGACTCTAAATGCTGTTATGAAGACTAAAACCCTGTGACCTTTCCATTTTAGAACAGTTCTCTAATGATTAAACCTTCCAACTGCACCCACCCAATCTGGCATGGGTCGCTGTAGCAGACTATTCTAACGACCCAAACTTTTGCAGCTGCAGACAGCTCACACGGTTTCACATTATCTCCTGGGTCTGGATAAATCCTCGGGGCAACATACCGGTAACATTTTACTGGCGCGGGTCAGCCAGTTCTAGCCCGGTGATGTTACTGCGGCTCCTGTCAGAAGCGCTGAAATGCAGCATACATTTACAACTGCCGGCCCCTCTGTCAGTGCGGCTGCTACATTTATTCCACTTAATGGCGGTGAATGAATGCACTTCTTTACTATTTTTCCTTTGGCATGAAGTGTGTGTCAGCGGGGGGATGTAGTCGAAAGTGTCCTCGTTGTCCTGCACACCGTGCAGCCTTACACCCACTCATTGTGTGTATACCTGAGCGACATCTGCCAATGTGTATAAAAACAATCTCCCATCTGACACCTAAAATGCTCCCCCATACCCCTATAGTGTAAAATCATTTGCTCTCTCCCAGGGACGGGTGTGTAGCCTTTGCATATGACAGCTGCCAACGCCTGACATCACTATTACTAGACTGGTTGAAATTAATGACAAATTAGACCGAGAAAGAGAGAGGATTCGAAAAACTGGGAATATTTCATAAATTAATCCTACTGCAGTCCTGCCCATCCATCCGTCCCACTGCAGCCTTGCACGTGTGTGTACGTGCAATGAATCATCCACAGCTGCAACCTGCAAGGCCATTGTCTAGAAAGAAACGGAAATGCGTTCACCCCCAAATGAACAACCGAGTTGAATCAGAATAGTGGGGGCAAAAGAAACAGCGCGTGTCCATGCAAAGTCTAACCTGCTGGTTCTCTCATTTGTAACAAGCTATTTTGAGACACAACACAGACAAAAGAACGGCAGACCAGGATGTGGAGTGGAGGAGCAAAGTATATGGATAAATAAGCAGCAGTTATTGTTATTGCTGTGTTTCCGTTTTATTTTCGCTATTTATGTTTCCTTTTATGTTTTTCATTTTGATAATGAATCAATATTGCCTCCTTTGGTAGTATTTCAAAGACCACTGCCACTGGTCATCTCATTCGGGGGCTGATAATTTATTGGCAGGCTCTTAATGCTACATAAAAATCAACCAAACTGTTTTAATTATAGTGGCTGAAATTCAAAGCAAATGTATTTAATTCTTCTATTTGTCATAGTAATTAACAGACGGATTGTTTTTCACGTAATCTATCACCGTTGTTTCCAACCACGCGGTCGAGGTGATAAGCGTTCCTCAATAGAGGACCATGCTTGCGAGTCTGTTCGACAAACAGATCGTCAAGATACAGTATTGTTTGCAGGCATGTTTAACGGGCACTCTGATAAGGCCTAAGTGGGAACGTTTCATTGGCTCACCTACAGACCAGCGTGTGTAAGTGAACGTGCGGGATGCGCGACTCAGACCCGGTGAACCGCAGTATTTAGTACAGACCGATTTTTCAGAGTGCTGAGGGAGAGAGATGAATCCTTAGCTCAGTCAAGAGCCAGCCATTGTAGCAGTTCACTTTTCTTCTGGTGAAAGTGATAAGTTATGTTTCCTTGTTGTTTTTTTTTTTTTTTTTAAAAGGTCATGTTCTGAGCATGTTTGTTTCCACAAGAAGAATGTGCATTGCTCAGCGCCCAGCAAATGAGTCTAAAACCCGAACATTCATACATCTCACTCTGATGGACGGCAGCGCGGAGCTGCTTCCTATGTCGTTTCCGCTCTCGCCTCGGTGTGTTTTTCACTTTTTCCACACAAAAAAAAAAAAAAAAAAAACTGATGTGAGAATATACATTACCTTGACAGTCCAGGAGGGTTTACACACACACACACATGCACTTGCCTTAGCATACCCGTGACACATAAGTCAGACTACCACAACAGGCTCCAAAAGGGTCTCTGAAGGTCACCCGATCAAGCCGAACTTCTGCCTTTCCTTCCCAGCGGTCTCTATGCATTGCGTCAACATTGTCTCATTTGCCCTCCGGCGCCATTGATCGAGGAGGGAAGGGCATCTTTAATTGTACACAAAGTAAAGCTCCCTGGACTGTTTCTACCCCTAGCCCATTGCTGGATGGGAAAGGGATTAATGAAGTACATCTACAACAGGCAGAGTTGACTGTGCAAGCAGTCAGTGATTATCTGTGATGGGTCTCGAGACCCGGGAGGGGAAATGGTTTCATAGCTGTGCAGCTGACAAAACGTTGTCAACTTTGAAGTAATCACTGTGTGCTACTTTAGCCGTAAATTTGTCCCATCTTCCTTTGTTTGCCAAACTATGTACCGTTAAAACGCTTTTTAAAGAGTCCAATTTAACTGTCATGAGATGACTCGGCTGTAAGTGTGCCAACGTGTGCATGAGTCAGTGGTAAGGTACGGTATATACCTTTAGGGGGATCTGCGTGTAATGTCTAATCCCCTTCATGCCCCCAAACCCGATGAGTTTGTAATTTAAAGTATGAAACAAAATTAAAATCAATGACCAATGACACTGTGTTTTGCTTCTTAGATAGAGAAAATAATCAACATCTACAACAGTTCTTTTTTATTTTATTTTAATTGTTCCCCAACTACATGGAGATCAATTTGACTGCTTTGACACAAACAAAGGACTAGTTTTAAGTGTTTGTTTGTTAGTTTTTTTTCGTTTTTGGCCACTTGTTATCACCCAAACTAAAATAAATATCTTATTTATGTATTTTTTTTAAGGTAATCATCATGCCTAGGATCGAACACTGCATTGGAGTCTTGTTTCTAGCCATTTCCTTTTAGCTCTGGTTTGGTCTCCACATGTGACTCAGAGAAATGTCTAGCTCTCTTTCTGCTTGATGTTTGACTATCTTAGAGGCTATAACACTTTTTTTTTTTTTAATTTTTCTTTTATTAGCCTGTGCTTTGCAGGAATCATACATATGTAAAAAGCCCCTGCAGTCGCCAATGCACTGTAATACTAATCTTAAATTATATGGCAAGTTCTACCTGTGTTTTATCTTCTATTATATTAATTTCTCCGTCCTTTCCATGTGATTTTAATGTCACGTCATGACAGTCAGTCCTGATAAAACAGACAGAATCCAGACACCTCCACCGAGTGCTCGTGTTAACATCTGCCCTGCATGATTCATAACAAATCATTGTATTCCGGCAGCTTTGATTCTCTAGGTGCCTGCCATTCTTCATTTGCTCAGAAATACTTCATTCCTCTCGCGGTGGCAGATGATATGGTCTTGAAAATGTTATCCCGCATTCAAAACACTCACATTAATTCAAAATCTCTGCATTAAGTAATGTTGTTTGACAAGCTATATGATAAGATTCACTTTATTGGACTTTCTGACTTCCCTATTTTTAATCTCAAAACATTATGCCTGTGGCAATATCATCATATTTCACCTTGAGAGAGGCATTCTGAAAAAGACAAAAATGAAATTTCACAAGATGAACGATTTTGGCCTGCAAACCACCTCAGAGTCACACACCTTAACATTAAAAAAAATGAGGATGGTACCCTATCAGTGGAGGATGACTTATTGCTGCAAGGGAGCCTATAGAAAATCTGTCCCGTGGTATAATATGTGTGTAAATGATAATGTTAAAGGTTATTGTGATGCTTCACTAGTGACTCAAAATACATTGCCTCTCTGTAAGCTGGCTGATCATTAACTCAAGGTGTCAGGAGACACACATTTGCTCAGTGGCATTCTCCAAAGCCAAAACGGTATGTAATGCTTTCCCTCTAGAGGAAGATGCTCTAGTTTTCTTATGTACAGTGGAATGAAAAGGTCTGGGCACCACTGGTCAAAATGTCTGTTACTGTGCATAGTTAAACGAGGAGGAGATTACCGGAAATCCAAAAGGCATTAGGTTAAAAATGAAACATCTCATTATTATTTGAAGCAAGATTACTTTATTTTCATCCCTTACAGTCTCAAAATAATAATAAAAAAAAATGTAAATATATTTTTAAAAAAAGAAAAGGGCCCAAAACAAAAGTCTGGGCATCCTGCAATGGTCATTACTTAGTAACAACCCCTTTGGCAAGGATCACAGCTTATAAATACTTTTTGTAGCCAGTCTTTCAGCTCTAATTTGGGGGGTTTTTCTTTTCATCTTTTTTTTTTTTTTTCCTCTCTACAGACAGTGTGATGCCTGCTGACAAAATTTGCTGGTATTTAATTTAATCCATTCTTCCCCTCTACCAGTGAAATGTTCCCTGTGTCAGTGGCTTGCAACACAAGCCCAAAGTATGATCGATCCACCCTCGTGCTTAATAGTCGGAGAGGTGTTCTTTCGATGAAATTCTTTTCTCCAAACACACCTTTGCTCATTGTGTCCAAAAAATTTCTAGTTGAACTTCATCAGCCCACAGGAAAAACTACTTAAGTTCTGAAACCTTGGTAAAAGTTATCTGAGTGCTCAAATCTCTTGAGGTGCCCAAACTTTTGTATGGTGCTACTTTGCTTTTTTTTTCCTGCTCTAAAGTTGTACAAAACAAAAATACAACAAAATCTTGCTTAAAATATTAAAAAATAATGTTTCCCCTTTAACTTAATGCGTTTTGGGGGATCAGTTCATCTGCTCATCACTTAACTGTTCTCAGTGACAGAAATTTTGAGAAGAAGTGACCAAACTTTTTCACGCCACTGTATATCAGTGCCGAATATCTCAGAACCAATCTCTTGAATATCTTAGGATTTTGCTTTAACCTCGAGAAGACTGTGTTTTCTTTTTGTCGTTTCTTTAACTACTTCTGACTTTCAATAATAGTCATTCATCAACTGGTGTCCGATACAGTATTTCACAATATGTTTCTTGCCATCATTGATCTGGTGGCAACTAAGAATTGTACGGAAACGTTTTTGTATGTGAAAACGGAATGGATGGTTTTTTGAATTCATAGATCTATGCTGTATGC
The DNA here is from genome assembly GCF_016859285.1 of Xiphias gladius. NCBI lineage: Eukaryota > Metazoa > Chordata > Actinopteri > Istiophoriformes > Xiphiidae > Xiphias > Xiphias gladius. The sequence goes on along the minus strand of NC_053404.1, from coordinate 19,881,220 downwards.
AAAAATTAATTTAATTTCTAATAGGGACACTAATCGACATCCAAACGTAGGACTCAGACAAGAGTGTATTTGTCAAAATCAAAGGCAATAATAGAACATAGCAGACAGAAACAGGGACTTGTAATTACAGAACACATGTAGCTTTGAGCTTGACCTTACAAGGGTGATGAATGGTGCAAGTCCTATCCATGGCATACAAGCAGAGAGTCATCAATGTTTGTGGGCAACTGCAAGGTATGGGGTAATTAATCATGCAACATGGGCCCAGTCCTGATTTTAATTAACGGCAAAACACATGTTCTTTCCTGTCTTTAGGGAAGAGGGACTGGTCTGAGTCGAAACTCTCTCGGCTTTTGCAATATTTATGATCTGACCATTTCAGCTTTTTGACTGCAATCTGTTATACTTGACTGAGAGCTGTCTACACAGTCTTGACATGGGAATCATTAAGGCCCCTCCAGTTTGCACTGTTTCCAGATAGAATGATCAGTAAGTGTATGCTGGTAGGCAATAATTTCAAATAATAATAACCATTTGACAAATATGCCCAAGTAGCAAAATGACGAACTATTTGCACCACCCCTTCTTGGGCTACAACTAAGTCAACCGTAACAGAAACTCCGTTGCAACAATGTCACCTAGTGCATTATTTGAGTTATATGGAGAGAAAGCCACTGGTACCAAGTGGTTGTCCATCGTCAAATTAATTACCCTCGATTTTTGGGAGCAGGTGCTTCACATGTAAATTTGGTCACAAATATTAAATAATCAACAAGTCAACTAAGTTGTGCCAGCGGCAGTTCCCACTGGTGCAGCAGCCAGCAGGTGTTTGGCAAAATTCAAGGGTTTGGGTGTTTTGGCATCACTCAAAAAATGCAGTGTTCGTTTTGTTATTATGGACATCAATAATTTAGGTTGGAAAGGTGTTAATAAGTAGTACCATACAATACATAACGATGTTTTCATATGGCCTGTGCAGCTGCTCTGATGGGTCAAGATCTATCCTCCGGTAAAACCCTCTCTGCGAAAAGGTAGGGGTCCGTTTAACACATTGATTTATCACTGTCGAGCTCCAGTTGACGGTGCACTTTTCCAAAAGAACTACTTTACGGTGGGTCAACTCATCACATCTATATAATCCTTCATGTCATAGTTTTCCGGCACAGACAGTGAGTATTCCTGGAAGCACTGGCCTCCCAGCCATGTTGTAGGTTAAGTTACAGAGCCAGGGGGATAATTGTATCAAGAATGAAGGTATTTCACATAGCTACCCTGACACCTGTCTCAAATACAGGCAGCTTGGCAGCTGGAGGAACAGAAGGCCTTGATATGAAGAGAAAGTAGATGCTCCTCGGTTGGATGACCCCAAAGCTTTAGCCAAATTATTTACAATCAAAGCTCCATGTCATATCTGTTTAACATTCAGGATAGGAGTTATATGCCGCAATGGTGCTGAATGTCAATTGGAAAGACATTCTGAGAGCAACGAGTAAAATTCTGGCAAAGTTGAAAGTTGTGAGAAATGTGAAAAGTAAGAGAAGGCAGCAGATGTAGTACTTTCACAGGGCACTGGGGTGCCAAATTGAAATGTCTCGACTTTTATTGTCAAGATGCATCAAATGTTTTATCGAGTCATCTGGCAATGACATGACATGTGAGCTAATCATCCTTGAAGAGGTTTCTTCATCAGTAATACATCTCTACACATAACCATGCGCATGAATAAAAACACATGAACAACTCCCCCCTTTGGCATCAAGTTATGTGCTTCAGTCACTAAATGATTACATTCGTCATTCATGCATAGATTCATATCTGCTTGATATACTGTAGACAAGGAAAACTAGTAAGAGAGAGAGAGAGAGAGAGAGAGAGAGAGAGAGAGAGAGAGAGATATGGATTTATATGATGTTCTCCCTAAGCCAAACAAGTCAGGCAGCACAGAAGAGGGTCCCATGATAACACCAAGAGTGACTACCTCAGGGCTTTAGGGTTGCTGGACCATGCTCACATCAGAACAAGCGAAGACAGCGAGTGCAGGGAGAAATATCCAACTAACTCACAATTTTTTTTGATTTGACTTTTGCCAACCAACACGTTACTATTTTGCCACCAAACACCTGTATTTAACTTGTCAATCGATGGCATTAATGATCAAATCTGTACATATGAATGCACAATTTTTAAACACGTTCCCGTGAACATTTCCTGAAAGTGCTTAAACCATAAAATGGTGTTAATAGTGAAAATATTGTGAAATGAAATGCTCTTCTTTGAGGCCAGGATATCTATGCAGAGAGTTCGTTTCAAATGGAGCGCACAAATTCATGGAGATCCATTAAGATTTTATAGCTTTTTATTTCCCTCTGCCAAAGTGGAAATTTGTGACTCAATGCAGTCTTTCATTCAGCAGTTCTTTGATTGCGCTTCCTGGAGAACTGAAATGCGTTTCTCTGGATTAGTGGGAGTTGAAACTTTTGTGGGTTTTAACAAAATTAAACAATGATGACGGCAGCTTCCACCTAGTTCTTGGGATTATTCTGCAGGTTTAAGGTACCCTCTGGGGTTTTGACGCCTAATGGTACTGTAGAACAGTGTTTTGCTAAGTGGGACCCTGTAAGAACTGTATTTCATGCTCCACCAGTACTTATATGAAAACGCTTATGTATGCCACAAGCACATTTCTTCCAACTGCAGAGGGCCGTGCATTTTAGTTCTGTTGTTACACCAATGGGACTTGAGGCATGAGATTAGTATCCTCATTTGTGGCCTCCGCTGTTTTACTTCAGAAAGCACTGTCTGCTGAGTTAGGCGTGCCAGCAACGGGAGAACGTGGCAGAATAATTTCCGTTCTTTGGTAAGGAGTTGTTTGGCTGTCCTTGTTCTGCTCGGGAGCTGAGGGCAGCAGATGGTGGATGAAAGTGATGACAGAAGAAAGTAGCAGCCTTAACAGAATAAAAACTGAAAATGTAAACATGGGTGAAGCTCTTTCGATGTGAACAAAGCCTAAGGCGGAGGGAGGATTTTCTTCAGAGTTGTTTTCACTTGATGGAGAAGTCAAATAAATACTGCATGATGGAAGTAAAAATACAACCACAAAGGAAGACCCTGAACTAATCTAAACACAATGTGCAAACTATGCATGTACCAAAACATTTAAATAAGGCTGTGAAAACATTTTCTGAAGTATGAGTTTTTCAATATGTATCTTTGACCTAAATGAGTAGCTTAACAACAGGCTGAAAAGTAGTGTGTCACTGCCCTCTCTGGCTGAAAGTTTACAGTCTGTTTTACCTCTGGTTGGGTGTGGTGAGCGGTATGTTTTCTTGCACCCGTGGCCAAATCCAACAGTAATGTCACAGTGTACCGCCCACACCCTGGAGTGCACCTTTACACCACCGCAAGAAAACAAAACAAAACAAACCTAAACCAAATCCCACTGACAATGATATGAAAAAGCATAAATATAAAGTAAAAACAAATACGAAAACAGCCAACAACCAAGGTTAGGACAGCAAATAATCACAAAATTCACACCAATGAGGACATGGATTCAATAGCAACTTGAATTGATTATCAGAACTGTTACCAGGTGTATGGTGCCACATCGTTTACATAAATATTGTTGATTTTGAAAATGATTACCAAGGGTAAAATGGTAATGAGCGCGTCGAACCATTAAATGCACCGTCATTGGGCGTGCCATTCCCAAGATGCTGAAATAAAGTCGTGCGTCGGCATTACAAATCAGTTGCCATTTCTTATGAACTTACATCTTGATCCATAGTGTTGGTTTGTTGGAGTGGGATAACTGTTTTGGATTTTCCCATTACCCTATGCAAAATTAGCCATTAGTGCTAACCACAATTCATTCTGTGGAACATATGAAAGGAGCTGTTGCTATTCATTAGCATAATTTGGAGACTCATCATGTCACACCCCCCCCCACCACCACCACAATCCGGTCTGACACTGGGATGTTATGGCAGATGGTAGAGGGGGAGAGACGTGCATGACCCGGCATACTGATGAAACTGAACAGGATATAAGCACGGGAGAGACATTGGCAGAGAGGGACAGAGCTAAAGGTGAGAACATCATTGAAAAAAGGGGGGCTCTGTCTGGCAACAATTTACATCAAAGCATACAGTTTAACAGCACTGGCTTTATTTTACATTATTCAATTATCTAGATTAAATTTGTTAATCTCTGTCTGCAGTCTCATACCATATCAGTTACATCCCTATCACATCTGGCCGAACACTGGCATCAGGGCCTTTTGAGAGACACCATTGCACAGATGAAATTCAATAACGCAGTTTAAGGGCTTGAGGAGAATCTAATTTCATGCTAGGCTACTCATAAAATTGTTCTATAAGCTATTGTAATTTCAAAAGTACCATTATCCTTTTTTACATAGCTTGCAGAAACATTCCCTGTGAACATCCTGTGAGATTTGCAACCTGATTATATACAATTTCCACACAGTCTCTACCGTTTTCAAAACAAATTCCAATATGTGAGTTACCTTTTTTTGTTTTACTTTCACTAATACTATTTTTTTGTTGTAAAAAAAAAAAAAAAAAAAAAAAAAGTAACTTTAGTAAAAAAAATTCTAGTTATTATAACCCTAATTCTCTGACCAGAGGTGGAGCCCTCTAACAAGACTCTTTGATAGAGAGGTAGCTCTCCTGCCATCTTGTCGCTGTTGTGCTGTGGGCGTCAGCAGCGCTCCTCCGTCGATGTCTACAGTGGATCAGCTCACGCTGGATCAGTTCAGCCACAACACCGATGTGCACTCTGAAGCATTTTGACAGCGCTCACGGCCCACTACACAAACACTGACTGAATTTCATTCTCACCCTTTTCTTTTAAAGAACCTGGTCTTCATCCGAAATCAAGAGAGACCTTACGTTCGTTAGGCCCCACTGTTACGGAGACAAATATTCCGAGCCATATCATTATTTTCACTATATTTGGTTATAGGCTTGAAACAATTCACCCTTGGTTTGCACAGATTCAACTTAAGTGAGAAGAAGAGATCCCAAAGAGGCTGTAACACTTTCCTATTTTGACAGACACATCAGACCACAATCTCTTTTTTTTCGTCTTAAATATTCTCAAAAGGTGAAAATGAAATCCTTAAGAATCAAACCTAAAGCATCTATATAACAAAATGAACCCATGAATAAACCTGACGGAAAACGTTCACGCTGTACGACCTGCTCAGCTTTCACGTGGCTGAAGTAAAGAAATATACCAAGGAAAAACGATGGCCGTTTCTTTAAGAAAGGATACTGCAAATCGGTCTCAGTGACTTGATAAAGGCTGAATTTAAACGCATTCAAACTCCTAGGCCAAAATTAAAACAACCAAGCCCGAACACAACCAGCTGCCGGTGCATTTACATCCATAACACCAAATCTAGACACTGTCAGCAGCGCAGCAGCAGTAGCTTCAATCCCGCGTAGGTGCCTACAATGGAGGTTTTCAGCAGTGCTACTTTGCGGGGTGCTACATTCTGGCACCATTGACAGCCCAATACATAACACACTTATGTGACTGAGGCTGAAGAAAACACACCTGAAGCAGCTACTTCAACAACTGATTAAAACTGACACATATATTTGTTCCATCACACATTGCGCACACATCCATGTAGACAACCTGACCAATTTTGCATGTCACTGTTCTAATAATAACTAAAGGCTTGTTATCCTACCCTCCTTCTGTACAGGTCCGACTTTTATGTGGTACAAGTTGCATTTGTAAACAACTCAACGTAACTTTGTGAAGAAGCGTGTTAACACACACACACACACACACACACACACACACACACACACACACATGTGATAGCTGTCCCCACAGTTGTTCGCAACTTGCCTCAACCCAGCACCTGTACTTGTATAACCTGAATACGAAGGTTGGACTGCTGCTAATGTATCAGACAACTTATACACTACCTCCTTTTACCATTTTTTATTTATTTATTTATTTTTGGTTATATTTCTGTTTGGTCAGGGGTTCATCCTACAGGGGTTCATCCTAATGACCCAAAACATTAGAAGAAAAGAGCTAAACGGTAGGACGGTGAAAAAATATTCTAAATTTCGATTATATGATCAAAGTTTATTAAAAAAAAATAATAATATTTTTTTTTAAATTACAGTTGATTGTGAGTATTAATATACACTTGTGGGGAAAAAAAAAAAAAAAAGCAGCACCACCGCGGCTTGCAAGTTCCCGCATGGACCTGGGCCGTTGCACTGAATGCGCTGCATGACGGACAGGATGATTTGCATTCCAAACAATCTCAAAAGCCCCGTTTGGAAATACTTTGGATTTTGGTCAGCAGACGGCAAAATTGTGGAACCTCGTGACAAAGGTTTTTTGCAAGCTATGGATGCTACAGTTAGCCTACCATTCAAACACTGGCAACTTGAGGGCACATCTCAAAAGTGCGCACCGAAGTCGTTATGTCTCTCGTTGAATTGTTTTGCCCTCTTGTGGACATAATGTGCAAAAATAGATATTCGAATGGTTCAAACCTGTTTGTTCTTTAGAGGGAATAATTGAACATCATTTCTGGCATTTGCCAACTTTGACAGCGCCAGGAGACGGTAGGCTACAAATGATGGAAGACCAGCACCGTCTCCAGACTTCAACCCAATGGAGCTGGTTTGGGAGGAACTGGACAGAAGGTGAAAGGCGAAGCAACCTACAAGTGCAACACATTTGTGGGAACTTCTGCAGCAGTGTTGGGACGGACTTTCTGAACATCATTCGATTTCCGTCGGAGAAAGAATGACATGAGTGGGTCAAAAATTTCGATTAAATGTAGTTCAACGAGAAGATCCCATTATTCCTTGTTTTTAAAGTCTCCAATTATTTATTTGTTCTCTGCTTTGATTTCAGAAACCCCCAGACATTGAATAATGTCAATTTAAATAACAACCGGAAAAATGTATATTTTCTAAATCTTTTGACCAGTATTGTATTTTCTTGGTCAATGTTGCACTTCTATACCAAGAATTCCGATGCACTGTGCAAATAGTTCTCACATCAGATTAAAATGACCTTGTCTTGCTTAAAGTAGAAAAACTGACCTCAAGCAGTAAATGGCACATATTACTGTCCCCTCTGTTTTTTTAAATTGTGAGCAGTGTGACAGCGTAGCCATGTGACAACACGCCCTTCTGTGCCTGCTGCCACTTCCACCCTTTGAACAACAGGATCCCTAATCCCTGTCAATATGTTAAATGTCAGTTGGGTGATATAGAAACAAGAAGATGGGAAATTATTCAGTTTTTGCTCATATAAACAACAGTTTCATGGAAAACTGCCAAGTGCTCAAGGTTTAAAGTTCAAGGTTTGTTTTGGAGACAGCATTCTGTGCGGGGCTGGTCAGAAAATATTTCTAGACAGCAATTTGTCATGAATCATTTTCACCGCAACAAGCAAAGTGTCCATCTGCATCAGTGAGTAATGATGAAGTACCCTTAAGCAAGAAAATAAGCTGTTTTTGATCACTCATGTTAGACACTCTGGACAAGGACATCCGCTTGATGCTCGGAAATGCAAATGTGTATGTTCCAGATATACACAAACAGAAGAACACTCGTTAGGCAAGCAAGGAAAGTTTATTTATAAAGCACAGTAAACACAAAGGCAACTCAAAAGAGCTTAAATTGCAATAATTGACAAAAAAAATACATTAAATAAGAAATACAGAAAGAGACCTCAATTCAACGAGCTGGATCTTACATCACGGAGGAAGCCATATTTCGGAATATGCTTCAGCGCTCGATACTTGTTTTTCTTCTGAGTTCTGTGAAATGCGGGTAAGCTTGAATCTGGGGTTTTAATTATGAAAGTGCTGCCACTCCGTACACCGAGGTACTCAATAAGATCAAAGTGAATTCAAGACACACCTACACTCCCGTTTCAGATGAGCTACTGAGTGAAATCGCTGGAGTAAGCAGTTCCTCCGTGCCGAATCAGAATGTGTTTAAGGAAATGTTTTGGCAGTCTCCGGACTTCAGCCACTTTGGAAATTTGTAACACAACTAAATATTTTCCTCGAAACATTACTGTGCCATTGTTGGACATTTCTTTCCCCTATTCGAACAGACCTAACCGGGCCCGGCTCTCAAAGGATGCCACTCCATGAACGTCACCGGACGCCAGAGGGGGCTCCGTAGTCCATAGAGCAATACACCACCCGCAAGAGTAAGGGTCGGTTGTGGAATACTAATGGTAACTGTAATTAGGAAATTGAAACTCCTGATAAGTTGACTGCTAAGTGGAGGGACTGGCTAACGGTGACTCACTTAGCGGTTCGTTAGTGTGACCTTGGGTTGGCGGAATAATGAGGGGGCCTAAAAATAACTGGCAAGAAAATTCCTAGAAGAATCATTATCAAAACAACAACAATACCTAGTGTTTTATACACATTGGACACATCACCCCTTTATGGTCCACCCATCCAATTAATTTCTGTAAACTGCTGTATCTTCTCTGAGGACAGTGATCTGTGCACAATAATGCAATAACAGTGTTTTGTTTGGGAACGTAATTGCTCTATAGATAGCCGTGAACAGAACAGAATGTAATTACACCCTAAAGAGCTGCGCTTACTTGCTACCACCCTATGTGTGCTATCCTTTGAATAGGGAGATCTGGCGCATCTGACCCTATTTTCAGCAAAGAGATTACTCCACCCATGATGTTGCTGCAAGGCCAGCATTTATGAGGTGGCCGGGGTTGAGCCCTGCCTGGCTGCTGCGTGGATCGGCCCGCGAGGCGTGCAGCTGGGGGGGATATCTATCTCAGATCTGTCCTATCAGCACGTCGCAAAGAGACCGCAACACCACTGTGTGACAATCACGGCTGGAAAATGAAAAGTGCTGTGAGGCAAACAAACTCCATTAATACATATAGCGGAATGGAGCACTCGATGGACACAGATGTCAGACAACATTGATTCAGATGGCTTTTTTTTTTTTCTCTCCCCCGTTTTTATTGACTACTGACCACAGAGCCAGTTAAAGTTTTTCCACGGCTGTCGTGGTCTCTCAAGGACGATCCGGGGAGAAGAGCAGTTACAGTGCAGTCTTCATCATCAACAGGAAATCCGTGAAAATAAATATAAACTGGAAATATAAGTAAAATGAAAAAAAAAAAAAAAGCATGGTGTCTTTGCCAAAATTAAACATAAATTAAACAAACTGAGTCCATCACGGAGCCAAAAACATTTTCTACTCTACAAAACATTAAACGAATTGATGAAAGCTTCATTTGACGACGAACATACGTCGTAGTCCAAAAAAGTGAAATACAAACGGTGGACGAGCTGCGCCAAAGACCTCGCAGTATGATGCAATACAATCCAAATGTCCTTCCCCAGTGTTCGGCATGACGATCAGGCTTTTCTAAAGTTTGTCTCAGAAGTGTTGCCTCAACTCTTTGGTAATTTCTCATATTTTAAACCACACCCATCCATCACACATTAACCGGAATACCGTGCCAGGTCTTGCAAGTCAATACATAAACAAAACAAAGTGTAGTATCATGTGCTGAATAAACATCAGCCACAATCGAATTACTTTCATATAAACTTAGTAATAAACTTCAAATAAGTAAGTTAAGATCATATAAACTTACTTATTTTCTCGTTTATTTAATCACTGTCTTACGTTTGGATTCTCTGTGATAAATCAGGGCACGCACGTGTTATCCCGAATTACCCTAAATGTTTGTCCGCAAAATAATATTCTCTTGCTCCCTCAGACTTTGTAAATGTGTGCACCAAAGGACACAGCTGAAAATCACATCACAATGAACTCACGAGATTTCGTTTGGGAGGGGCAGTTTTCTCTGCCGTCGCCTGTGGTTTTTGTTGCCAGGGAATAAATTTGACACGCAGCGTCCTTCTGCTCCAGCTGGCTGGCTGCCCAGAGGGGCCACTGTGTCTTCTGTGATTAGTCAAAAGTGAGAAATGCAATTAAAATGGCAGGTAGCTGCTCCTTCTTGTTACGACAACTGAAAAGAGACGTGTGGAGTCACAAGCTCCGGCGCATCCGCCACTGCGGAGTCTCTGTCTCTTGAGAGTGCGCGCAGTGCTTCTGGAGGACTTCACTGTATTTATCCCCAAATGGGGTTGTGATCTCCTTGTTATTTAATCTGCAAGTAAACTGAAAAGTTTAAACTCAAAAAAAAAAAAAAACACAAGGTTTTCTGGAGCTCATGGAGTATAAATGTCTGATAAGTTTCTGTCAGTGATTAGCCTGAAGCTCATACACTCTGAGTAATGTCTTCACTATCAATTTATGCCACACAGTTTTATCCCACTCCCCGGCTCGAGTGACACTTGAGTATAGCTTAGTTTATCTTTAGCTTAGCATAAAGACTGGAAACAGGCGGAAACAGCCTGGCCTTGTCCAAAAGGTAACAAAATCCACCTACCGGCACCTCTAAAGCTCACTGCTATGTTATATATTGTGTGTTTAATCCATAGAAGGAGTAAAACTGTCAATTTGTAGTTCGAAGCAGGGTTACGTTCTTAAACATTTCTTGGGCTGGAGGGGTGATTTCTGGTCCTTATGATAAGCTAAGCTAACTGGCTACAGGCTGTTTCATATTTAATGAAAAGATATGAGAGCGGCATTGATCTTCTCATTTAACTTGGCGAGAGAGCAAATAGGCATATTTTTTTTTTAAAATATCAAACCAGCCCTTTGAAGCAAACCAACAGTCCGACATTTCTGAAATCATTAAAAGCAATTAAAATCCGTGGACCCGGAACAGCTACTAACATATACTCGTCAACATCAGCTGCTGAGCTGGGATGTGCCGGACGGACTCCACGTCATGCTAATTTGACGAGATGGCAGCATCGGCCATCATAGCCTCCCACCAGATTCCCACTGACAAGGTGGGAAGCCGCGCGATGTTGCTCGAATGGCCTCCGTCAACGAGCGAGCCGAATCGCTGCGGACAGTCCTCGGGCAGGGCAGACGATGGCCTGGTTGACAGCGCTGCACTCGGGCATCTAATATTTATAAGCCGGCAGAGCTGTCATTTGTTATAAGGATGCTATCGTCATCTATTGAGTCTTTCAACCTTTTCCCCATTGTGTGCTTTAAGTGCGTGTGCGTCAGTGAGATAAACATCTCTGTAGCTTTCCCTCTGCTTTAATCCTTGTTTCACGCTCACTGCAGTCTCCGTCTCGGGCAATATCACTCTCTCTCTCTCTCTCGCAGTCATGGATGGTGTCTCTGAAGACCATTTATTAGGCTAATTCTTCGAGTGCTTCCTACTGGGAAAGCAGTTACGAGAGTGCAGAGACGGCTTGACCTCCGAATCCCCTAAGCCCCTCTGAATGTGCCGCGCGCTGTGTTTTGAAGGCTTTTTCGGCAAACAATGACGCACTTCACAGTGTCCGTGCTCTTTTGGCCGCCCCGTAAACAGGCCTGCTGTTAAACTCCTCATGTGAAACGGGGACAGTACAGTAGACTCTAATCACAAATTACCGAAAAAAAGATTTCCATGGATTTCATTTTGTGACTTCTTTGTAGACATCACAGACATATTTTAATTAGAGCCTTTCAAAGTTCAATCTTTGATTTAATCCAATTAAATGTATTACTTTTCCGTACCTATTCAGCGTAGCCTTTTTGGGTGTTCTCAAATCCAACCTGCTATTAATTTGCTTCTGCAATGACCCAGTGTTTCCCTCCCAAAACTAAAGTAGCTTTTTAAACAATGGAAAACAAAATTGGCTGACCACGTCAAGTACAATATATTTCCAAGATGCTTTTTATTTTCAGAGCAAATGCCAAAAACAAAATGCACACAAATTTATTGGGTGCTCGTAACCTTTCAGAGAGCAGATTCATACTGAAATGCTTTCCACCAGTATTTGTAATTTAAAACAGTCATGGAAAGTTTTCCAACTTTTTTTTTTTTTTTCCCCCTCTGAGAAAGAAAATCAAATTAAACCAAGAAGACAAACAATAAGCAAACATGGAAGTATTGATTTTGTTTGTACCAGTAAGAAGGTAGCTGTTTAAGTTCTTCAGCCAGTGGACATGACCATACAAAATGGACGACATACTGAACACAAGAGTATGCATGTCCAGCTGGCCAAAATCTCCCTCTCCCTCTAATTTGCAAAAATGCACCTTTTAAAGAAAAACGTAGGAATCAGGAAGGAATCAGCTGGAGGCATCGTGTTAAAACCGCTTTTTAGACTGGTCACATTCACACATCTGGTCTTTCAAAAGGAGCTCTAAACTCTGTCCCTGCCCTTTGAATCATTCACAAATCCCCCTACCCATAGTAGCAGAAACACGCTGTTCATTTTGTCGCTGTTCTTTAATTTTGCCTACCTCTTGTGGCTCCATGCGCGTTAGCGGAGTCCTCACTGTACTATTTTGGTATTGCCATGTGATCCGACTGTAATTTCACTGCTACATTTAATTAGCATTTCAAACGCATAACAATCCCCTCTGCCAATCCTTGTCTCATTAGTGGTCTCTTTTGAAAAAAAAACTCTGAAGTTGCTTCATTAACATAGGTACATTCCTCTGAGTTCCCTTGGTTCTTGTTGATGCTGTTTCCTCTTCTGGTGTTGAACAGAATTAGAATACCATTAGTTGGTGGATAATGTTGAAAGATGAAATGCTGTGTTTTTATCACTGTGCCTCCCCAGGAGACACGATGTCAGTGGTAGCAATAGTTTCCTGTGACTGCTTAAATACTCTGGCACTATGTAGATATACAAATGGACCCGGTACAGTACACAGTGTACACGCTAATCAAATGAACTGGACTCCGGGGTCAAGTGTACTCGGATCCAGGCTCGGGGCCCTAATGTGAAAGCCCCCTTGGTAACAGATTATATTGTCATTTTGAGGAGGTTTCTTTTTTTTTTTCCTCTCTTCTCATTTTTCCTTTCCCAGGGCGGAGGGAGAAGAAAAAAAAATCAATTTTGGCAATAAATATAGTGTAAAAGACTTTCAGTGCAGCATTTCACCGGAGCAGTGGTGCTGGATGTTACACGTGGATGCATTTCTAAGTGATGGTACCGGCTGATGGATTTGATAGAGGGATGATTCAGCATTTGTGTTTTTTTTCCTCTTAATGATTAAAAGGTTTTTAAAATGAGAAACTAAACGGTGATGGTTTATGATGGACGGTCACTAGAAAAATTACTCCTAGTGACACAAAAACAAATTCCTTGAAGAATATATGAAATACAAATGAGAGAAATAACTCCTCTACCACGGCTCTGCTGTATGTTATGAATTTAAGATACTTGGGCTTCAGTGAAAAGTTTTTAATTATAAATCTTTTTTTTTTTTCTACCTCGAATCAAAAGTACAGGCTACCAGTCAGCACCCCTGGAGATGTGCAGTGCATCTCAGTGAAATTTCGTGAGTCACGAGTAATAACACTGTGAAGCTGCTATGCATTTTACATACAGACGCATCGATACAGGTTCCGGGTTTAACTCTGGTTTTTGGCTTTAGGCACGGAAAGCTGTTTTTCTGCGACACCGAAAGAAACTGTTGGCGAATACTGACATTGCCGTTGCAATAAACAGTATGAATTCATTTTTGTTTAGTCCATTTGTCCACTAAACGTTTGCTTGGATATAAAACACAGTATATGTTTAAGTTGGATCCAAAAATAAGTATTGAAATGATGCACCTTGGGGAGTCACTCCACTGCGCAGCTGTCATTTCTTGTTTAAAACTTCCGTCAGTTTAATTGAAGAGAAGTGTGATAAATTGCTAATGTTCCATTTAAATGTCTCTCTGCTTCCATGCTTGTATCTACTTCCAAGAGTCAGTAAAGTTCTGACATAAAAGAGATGAGGACTTAAGAAGTTGTATCCCTGGAGTTCCTCAGCTTCCTCCAGTACCGTCACTCCAGTACTGTCTGGCTCGTTGCTCTTAAACCTAAGCTCATTATCCCAAAGACTTAAACTGAAATGTAATATTACCACTGGACCTCGTCTCTTACAGGCAGATTTATAATTCACTCATCGCATTTCCCCCAGAGAAACCAGTTCCCATGCAGGACTTATAGTAGAAGGTAATTCAATTAAAACCAGTTCACTTAATGGTACGACCAAAGGGTGCCCTTGATGAAAGTTGCCCAGCTAGCGACATGAAAGTCGGCCCCCGCCGGTCGGCAGGAGCGGCCGCGTCGTCGGTTGCCATTTCCGTCGTGCCGTCATCATTTTTAAGAATCAAGGAAAATCTATAGCTACGGCCAGAGTTGTAGCACCGGCAACTTTAACTGTAATACGGACAACTGCTAGTGACATGAGCGTGTAAACCATGCGTAATGCTAAGTGGGTAGCCGCTACATCAGCTTGTGGGTAGAAGCAGTCGGGGTTTTGAGTCTACAGTTTGAACTGTTGTAATGCTTACTGTTGTTAATACAAGGTGTGGCAAGTAAAACATTTCTTAAGCATTTACCCATGCACACATTTTTTCTTTATGCATAATCCTGTTTGTTTGTTTTTTAAACTCTCCACGTCTGCTAAAAACACTGGTATTGTGGAATTTCACAGATGCTGTATTAATTAGAAACGATTCATTCCTCTCATCAAAGAGAGCAAAGAAAAAATGACTCGTGATTATCTGCAGAAAAATTGGTTGACTCTGTTCGACATCTATTAAATAAAGGACAGATCTAGGCAAATGGTAGCCCCACTTACTGCAGTCAGTAGTTATGTATTGACTTTTCATCCCTGTTGAATTAGAGGGAAAGAAAACAAATAATGCATTATCGATTTTGCCGGCACTGTGCCGTGGAAATGCATACAGTGGAAAATCATAGGTACTTTGGGTGAAGCAACTTACCGACGGGGAGGTAGCACGGATGAGCGCCCCCATTCAACCATCACCGCTAACCCCAGCTAGTGTTCAGCTTTAAACCAGAGGGTGTACTGTATAGACGCGCTACAGCCTATAAAGTCTGGAATGACATTTACCTCTGTCCTACTGAAAACAATAAATGTAGGGCATATGAACATGATTACACAGACTGACAACTAAGCTTATCAGAGAGGCTCCATAGGTGATGGCCCCTTTTTAAAATGTCGAGAGCGCATTACAACACTTGATGGCAGTAAACAGTTATCCTAGCAATTTCCTTCTTATTTGGCTCTGAGTCCACATTATGTACGTGTTGTTGCCAAACTGTACGCTGCCACTGTACACAGAAGTAATTATTTCCCACATGTATCTGTCTCAAGATGAATGAGCTGACTTTTCTTTTTTTTTTTTTTTTTTATATTCTTAGTCATAGTTCCAGCTTGAGTGAGGACACGCTGATTCGGTTGGAAAAAGACCCACACGTTGATGTTTAATTGAGGGAAAAAAATGAATAATTCTGCCTCCCAGGCAGAATCATATGCCAGGGCTGTTAGCATTTTTGACAGTTTTGTGTATTAGACCACATGTTGCATACATTTCTCTGTGGTCTGTGGCAGCGGCGTTGCCTTAGATTGAGAGTGAGTCACAAGCCTCAGCCAACACCAGCATGTTCCCTGCTTAATACATTAGGGTGCAAGCAGCTTTGGACACTGAGATCTTGTCAGTGGCAGTCGCAGATGACTTCGTGTCATACAGTGTGTGGTATGCGTTATTATTCTTGGGTCAGTGTTGTACTTTCTCTCATTTAAACTGGTGGAACGCTGACAAAAAGGTAAAAAATGTTATGGAGAGACGATAAAGCCACAAGTCGACGTGTCAACGTGCAGAGATCGGATGAAAATAAAACACGGGAAGATCTGTATCTGTAGCTGCACGCACTCGAGAATGAATACTCATAGCAATGTAAATTAAATTGCCCCGCCACAGTGACTGACAATAAAATGATAATGGGATGAAAATACTTATTATAGTATCTACTTGAATGAGAAACAAAACAGCTTAAAAACGGGCGCAAGCTTATATGATTTGCCAATTTCTTCGCTTTTTGTTGAGCTTTCAAGTAGGGAAATCCTTTAATGCCGCTCTTTGCAATAACAATGTATTTGGTAATTTCTGAACATTTTATCCATGTCTGCTGTTTGTTTTGTCTGATTTATGAGTCACTGGTTTGTTTGTTACAAATCCCCTCTGCTTTATTTGAACTAGTCTGCCATGTTATCTACTTATTCAGTGTTTTTTAAGCCTATAGCCTGAAATCATACATTATGCACTAGGGTGTGATTTTAGAAGGTTACCATATGACAGCCTCAGGTGCTGGTATTTTCCACCTTTGTATGTGACTCCTTATATATTTCTTTCTCCCATATACACCCCCCCCTCCCCCTAAATTCAGCTCTCCAAACACAGAAGGGGGTATCCTAATTGGATACAGAAAAATAATGCAGGCCTGTAAATGAATACGCAATAGCTTCCGGGGGTGTTGGTACTTTTAGCATTCTCTCATTAATAGACTGCTGTGAAATTAGCTGTAATTACGCATTCTAAGGCTGTGACTACGACTTGCTATGATGAGCTTTTCTGCCTTTTAGGAGGTTCAGGTTTGGCTCCGGTTTCTTTGCTTGAATGTCTGAACAAGTGTCGCGTCAGACCTGAGAATGAAGCATATATAAGATCATTATTTATTGAATCTAGCTCAAACTCTGGTGGAATCCATAACCATTGTGGAGGTTGGATTCAGACTTGTCTTGACCTGTTGATTTAAACCAAACATGGCATTTAATATTATGGCTAAACGCTCAAAATCACACAAAACAGAAGTTTCTTTCACTTTATTTCATCGTCTCACAGGCTTTTTGACAAACACTAGTCTAAATGTCAGATGAGGTTTATGTGTGTTTCTTTCCGTCTTTGTTTCTTTCTTTTTTTAAACACATTGTAATTACACACTGCTGATTTTTATATTTTTATTTCAATGTGCCTTATTTCTATGAGGAGGCACATGTTGCCTATATAGTATTTTTTACACCTGGGATTACATGTACAGTGTTTGTTGTTCACTTGGATGTTGGTTTTAGGTCGATATGACTCAGTTTTGCACTGGTCAGGGCTCAAGCAGTCTTCATCAGAGTCCCGCTCAAGAATAATCTGCCAATTCACACGCCTGGCCTCACAAATTCCTAGCACTCAGTGTCGAGGGAGAACCAGGGACCTGTATTTTTGCTATTCCATGCAAGATTTTTTTTTTTTTTATCCTGACCCAAACCCTTGAAAATTAAATTGGAGTAGTGGAGAGCAAAGGAGTAGTAGGAAATATTAATGACACAGTCATCTTCATCATTAAATCCGACTGAATTTGCCACACTGGGAATTGACAGGGCAAGTGAGTCATGGCAACCTGCAACATGGGTATGGATCATACACTCGTAGCAAATAAACGTGTCTTGCTGTCATAGTCATCCAGTTGTACTTTTATTTGACACTAGAGCATATGCCCAGAGAGCTGATCAAAGCATTCATTGAAAAAAAATAAAAATAAAAAAAATAAAAACCTTTGAATATATCTTTCCTGAACTTAGATGATCGCGTGCCATCCTGTGCCGATTGCTGGCGAGCAAACGAGCGAAAATAACACACCCATGTTCAAACTTCTTGATTGCTGTTTTTCTTTGACTTAAGTGTGAGTAAATCAATAACTATAGGGGTCTTGGACTGTTGGTTGGACAAATCAAGCAACATCTGGACACAAACTCACTATTTTCTGACATTTTATTAAGCAAACAATTACTTGATAAATCCGGAAAATAAATGTGAGATTAGCCAATAATGAAAATAACAGTTAGTGGCAGCCCTAATGACATTAGTAGTTACGTTCCTAGGTAGCTAGAGGAAGAACACTTTCCCGCCTCTGCAGCGTCCCGAGTTGAATTTCTTGTTGCGGTGCCTTTGGGCTTGTCCAGCCGCTCCATCAAACACAACTGGAAGTGGTCGTAGGGGAAAAAAAAAATCAGTAAGAGAACATGTTCTTGTCCCTGCACTCCTACCAGTCAGACCAGTGGGGATTAGTGTGAACCCCTTGCATGCGTGACGCCCTCCCAGTGAAGCTCCTCACTGGCAGGTGAGAAAAAGCAACTGATGAATCTGTATGTATTGGAAACGCGTGGCGGTGTGTGCACACCTGAGGTCAACAGAAGGTGTCAGCCGGGACAAGGGATGTGGAACATGGAGGACTGGCGATAAATTCCGTCAAGGTAAATGCCAAAAAAGGATATAAGCATCCTTATTTGTCAAAATCACTGACCACTCACTTGATCAGTTTACACTCTCACTGGCTCTCGCAAAAGGAGAGTATCCGGCTGACCAATGTTGAGTCTTGCAATCCTCCACTTTCGGTGATATGTCATTGAATGATGTGCTCCGCTCCCCTTAAATATTGCGGGGCAACTCATGTTTAAAAGGCAAATCATTTTTGGTGACAGGTTTAGTGTGTGTGTGTGTCCTGGGAGAAACATCTGGAAACCATGACATGTCTATGGCAAAGCAAAGACTTGAGTGACAGAATAATTCTCCGTTAATAGAGCAGGTCACTCAAAGATCCTCTATCCCTCTAGGCTTCACATGACAATCAATGAAGACTTTAGATATAAAACAGCAGCAAAATAAATGTGGAGCAAGAAGACCTAGGGGTGCAGGAAAAGTGGCAGATCTAGTAGGTTATCTAGTCGGGCCTATTCCCTACTTCAGAAGCAGGCAGAGGTGGTGTTTTGGCTAATCCAACATTTCTAAAACACTGACTCTGCCTTTTTCTTTTATTCCCACTGATACTGACGAGGCCTGACAAAAGTGATGTCAGTCTCTCCGTCAAAGTGTCGCCAAGTGTTCAGTGATTCCTGTAGCAGCTCTATCGTTTCCGTACCAAAAAAGGGTACCTATCAAAACTTAAGGAGCGTACTACACAAAACAGTGTGAGGGATGTGATTGGATCCTCGACGTCAGATCCAGGATCGATTTCCTGTATTGCATTACTGGCATAGTTAATGTACGATGAATCAAAAGGCTGGTTCCAAATGCGCCTAGTCTGTCACTATTATGGGGGAGAAAACAGAACGTGTAGAAATGTAGAAATTATCATATACTTTGGGGGGAATTAAGAATTATTGGTCATTATTCAGAAAAAGGGTTAAATTATCATACATACTTTATAATTACTATACACCTGGCATGTTTTCTGTCTTTCTAGCACTTTGATCCAGACCACGATTGTTTCAGAAGATGATTTCCATTGATTCTAGTGATCCCCTGGCATTCTGTCTAGCACCGCGGTGGGAACAAAAATTCTGTTTGACCAGCACTTTGGTCCCTGACAAAGTATTTTGAACAAAATGGCCGAATTTTCCATTAAATATGCCAAGATCTTTTGTGGTCACAATTAAATCCTATTGTGCGTTGTTACGCCCCGACCTTTCCTCTGCCACAACCTTCTTTTGAAAAATTTTAATTCGAAAGATATTTCATCAGTAATCTCAGAGACAGACTAACATGAAACTGGCCAAGAAGACTAAAGGTCTACTAAAGGTAAAAGGGAACAGAAAAAAAAAAAAAAAAAAAAAAGTTTTTTGATTTTAATTATTCAAAGACCTTGGTTAAGTTGCTTAGATAGACCTTCCCTGCAAAAGTAGCTGCCACACAAACTCAACATCTGTTTCTGAATACCCATAAACCTTTGCATTTTGACATTGGCGCTTTGTGCTGCGCGTGTTGAAACCAGTGTTTTCAGGCAGCATCGCGGCCTGTTTTAGCCCCACTTTTTACACTATGGAGGTCTGCTAATGGATTTTGAGTCTTGCCAAAGTGTGTCATGCCTCCAAAAAATGAAGGCAGAGAATCACTAGGTAGGGGGGTGGGAAAATATGGAAATCTTACGGATGCTAGCTGTCAAACGCTATATAGTATGAAGACTGTTACTCAGAAAAGGTAAACAAAGGGAAAATTACATGGGACTGAATTCTAATTGAGAAAGATTCTTTTGATGTAACTTGGGAGATCTGAGGAGTGCTTTTTTTGAGCTAATTACAGTCATGGCAGAGATCTCATTAGAGTGATGCTAATGAGCCTTGTTTATCCTTATCTGATATCAAAATGAAATTGGTTGAAAATCCAAATTAAAAAGGTGCCGACATTAGCATCTCACCAAGCGGGATAAGAAATATCAGCAATTTTATTGTTTTCAAGCGAAGGAATTGTGTAGCTATCGTGTTTTCACTTTATAAAATCTGAATGGAGAGATTTCACACGATGAGCTACGTGTACCTCTGAACGATGTTGCAATAGGAACACTACATTTAAAATGTTATATTTTTCCCCACCTAAACTACCACCTCACATATTTTATAGCCCTTATCTTATCTTGATAATATACTCTGTACTAGCAATGCAGTGAATACAGTGTATCTCATCTGCTTGCATCATGCATCGGTCTATTGAAAAAATAAAGAATCAAGCCACTTTGCTGATCTTCTTGTTCTCCTTCTCGCTCTCTGTCTCTTTGCCTCTGTGTATTTCTGCATGCGCGTGTATGTGCGAGTGTAACTGTGTCAATGCATGCGCGCGATTGTGCCGTAGTTTTGGAGGGGTTTGATTGAAATGCCCTCAGCGATCCGAAAGATGACTGCTGTTGGTTCCCAGGGGGCCCACGGATCAGGCAGAGCACCAACTCCCTGCTCCAGCCCCAGTCAGTTTGAACATGACTTCAAAAAGGAAGTTTATATTCACAATGACCTTGAGCAAACACGTGCAGGCATCCTGTATAATGAAGGCCCAGCTTTTCATTATGAAAAGAAAAATACTGGAGATTGAACATATTCAACTTTCAACTAAAGCTTTGCAGCTAAAGACACTGCATCATTTAACGTTTGATTCAGAGACTGTTCCCAGTTAAAAGGGAAGCAAAGCAAATATATCCGTGAATATATCCATGGAAGACTGTGTTGGCCCTTTTAAGAAGTACTGTAGGTGCACAAAAATATTTCAGATCCTGATGATAATCTTGGCTCTGCTTAACGGTTTTTCAAGTATGTAACAACCAATTGCAAGTGCAATCAAGGGCACTTGATCTCCTTCTATTGAGGGTGTGTTGCTAATTCTTTATAACCACAATAAATATTAAGGAAGGCGGACTACGTACACAGTTAGAGTGATGTGCTCAACACTGGTGCAAAGGAAGAAAGCCAATGTTAGATATGTTAAAAAGTTAAGAAACAAAATGGAAAGGTATTAGTCATTACGAACTCATAACAAAGTTCATATGAGGATAATTAGAACCCTTAATACTCAAAAGTCACCCATGAAAAATTCAGTTTTGTAAAGCAATAGAATTCTATTTGCTACTGTCAAGCACAGAGGATACAAACGAATATAAATAAAAATTTTCACTTGAAACACTTGTAGAATTGCAACAACCTCACAGATGAGCAATAAAACCAAATGATCCTAAGTAGGGGCCAACCGATCATCTCCCTGGCCGATTATCGGATCAGATACGAGGCATTTTTCAGATTATTGGAATTTTTTTTTTTTTTTTTCCTGATTTCCATTAAAATTATTTAAAAAAAAAAAAAACACTACTTTGGCTCTGATGCAGCCGCCTCTCTGTCTGTAGTCGCGACTCTGTGGTCTCGAGCAATGTCCCGCTCACAACACTATTTGATTGGTTACACGTAACGAGTAATAGCTCATCGACACTGAAGGCCACTGTGCCACAGATGGGCACAGGGCAACGCATTTGCAGACTGGAGCAGCTCCGGCTGAGCCAGCGGATCTGTGTTTCGAAGGTAAGGCAGCAGATATTTCAGAAGTTGCCATAAACATCACGATCTCACGATCTATTCCCATGGTGACAAGCATGCCTAGTTTCCCCAGTTACACCAAAAATGCCTGAATAATGCACTTTGTTGCAGTGACATACAGTTAACTATAACGAGATAATAGAGTTTTATATACGTAGCGATAGCTATATCTTTGGGTTACGTTGATGCCAGTGAAGCTGGAACTTATTTTAGCTACCATATTGCGAGCGCAACACCACTCGCCTGTGTTGGTGTTTTTGAATGTTAATGGTAGCCGATGGTCATAATATCGTTGACTAATGTTGAGTCTCGTAGAGAAAAAAAGAATGCGACACTGAACCTCGCTAAGTTATTCTGTTGATCGATAATTTAGCCAACTGAATAGCAACAAAAAAAAAAAAACAAAAAAAAAATTATAATTATATATTATATATATATTATATATATATATATATATATATATGGGATATTACGTTATTTCTTACATGTCACTTACCAGGGCTACATGCTTAAAGGCTTTTCAACAAAGTATTGTGTTGGAGTTTGTGGTATTCTTAATTTTGACACCAATATTTTCATTTTTACTGCAACTTTAATTTATATTGGTTCCAAATATCAGTTAACAGTCCCCCGTGATTACTAACAATCATTATTGGCTTAAGTACATATTACATACATTAAAAACCTACACCTGCACATCACATTCATGGAATTGCTGTTTTACGGTGTTTTATATGAGATGACATAACTTTTACTATAAATAAAGTTGCTTGTTTGTTTCAGTTTGTCTCTTAGCCAGGGTTTCCTTGAAAAAATAATGAATATATCAATGAATTCAACTGGTTATATGGAGGACCAAGAAAAAACACATTGGGATTAAAAGGAACACACTGTGCATCACCCCAAACAAATACAAATGTGCTGAAAATGAGTCATGCTTTAAGAGAGCGTGAAATGGATCAGATCATTGAAAAGTCCTCATTGACTCGGCTCAGCAGAGGATGTTATTCTTGAAGAAGTTCAATGTGTTGCCGCCACGAAGGGTGTGACGGAGTCCATAGTGTACTCATCCAGAAAAAAAAAAAAAAAAGGGCTTTCAGGCAGCCTCTGCGCAAGACAAAGAAAAACTGTAGCCTGGAAATTGTCTTTTGCCAACTACAAAAAAAAAAAAAAAAAAAACTTAGGTATTACAGCTGCCCTCATCTGTTGACACAGCATATTCCAAAATTAAATTAAAATGCTTCTTGTTTAAAGATTTCTTCAGAGTTAGTATTTTACATAGTTGTCTTGAGGAACCGTTGGAGTTTCTCCGTCAAGATAACCTTCCCACCCTGGCTGGTATACAGAAGCAGAATGATTTATGGTTCCCGCAGAGCTGAGGGGGTTGAAAATTCTTGCTATCTGTATGTTAGAGTAAGATGTGAGCTGCCGTGATTTATACAACGGCTCCTCGTGGGCCTCAATAAATCAGACCATCTAATTTGTACAGGAGTGAAATACATATAGTACACTCAGCCATTTTCCGCAGCAGAGCCATGTGGCCACTATAGCTATAAAGAGATTACAATGACATCCTTTACACTCTGGTGACAGCTAACCCGGACACAGCCTTGATGCTCCCTTAAGAAGGTGTCAGTGTCGACATACGAAATACTTTATGAAGGTGAAACCATTATTTGAAGACTATTGGGGAAAAAAAAAAAAAAAACAAGATTCATTTTGAGAACAGTGCGATCCCACCAGCATGCTGAATGGTGGTTTGCATACAAGCTTCTGGGAAACCGAGGAAACGGCAGCAAACATATATCACAGTCAAGGATTACTGGCAAAAGACATTCATCTTCTTACCCCCTTAAAGCGATATTTTAAAGTCAATGGATTAGGGCAGAGCGCGCTTGTAATCACTGGTAGGAGATAAAAAAAGAGTCACATCTTCAAATGCCTCCAATTAGAGGAGATATACTACCTGTCAGCCATTTAGTGGCGCTTATCATATCATTTACATTCAAGGGTTAAGAAATCCAAATAATGGGGTTATTTCATTAAAGTATATGGTGAGGGATCACTGTAGACTTCTCCAAAACATAGCGTGTGCTTTTTTTTTTTTCCTCTATACAGCTTGACAAAGAAAAAAAGAGCCAATGTTGCATAATAAATACATGCAGTTTATCACGTCTAAGTAGTTGATGAATATCACACTCCGAGATAAAATCCACTCGTTATCCCAAAAAAAAACCCTTGTGGTGCAGTGCTCACTCGAGGGACAGCCTTTTTTCCTACTCCTACCAGCAAGGTCTAAAGCACGCATTTCAGTTTTCCTCTGATGTGATACACAGATCGACGTGTAACATGCAGACTGACGTCCTTGAATGTGATAAATGATCAGACTGCGGATTGTAATTGAATATTGCTATGTTTTGTTGGGATATCTCCAACAATCATACTTTGGTCCACAAACAATGCGATGTTTGAAGCTTCAAATTATAGCACACGATCGGATGGACGTCTTTATTCCATCACAGCAAAACTCATGACTCATTGTGGAAATTAGTTTTTAATTTTACCTTTTTGATTTAGACGGCATGGTTTATTACAACCATTTATATGTTTTGGGTTAATTTGTGGGAAAGAAATGTTTCAGTTTACTTTCATGTGTGTTTGCATGATTAATGATCCTGCATAGAGCACACTGGGAAAAACATGTTGACTAGAAGGTAGACATTTGTGCATTGGCGCCACTTTCACTTTGAATCTGTGCTGCACATACAAAAAAAAAAAAAAAAGGGATTTGAGAAAGCACACACATATCTGATGGGAGAAATTTTAAAAAAATTCTTCAAACAGGTGGAGCAGCCGGCCAGCAATGATGCCTGCATCTGGCATCTGTATGTTAAACAAAAACAGTCAGAGTTTTGGTACAGATGGAAGCAACAAGGTGTAAAGTAGTATTTTTGCTGACGGTTTGCACAGTTGTGTTCTGGCATGAGGACAGTAGTGGGAAAAAATAAAAATTGATTTTTAGGTGTGTTCAAGTGTAATTGTCTTTTTTATTTAACATTTGATTACGGTAGAATTGTCAATATTTATACAGCGAAGGTGATGTACAGATTATTCAGTTCAAAACAATAGATATTCTTCCATTTTGGTCTCTGAGGGTGGCAAAACAGGAACTGAAGTCCAAGTGTCTAACGATTTCTATAGACTTTCTGTCATGTAGATCTGAAACACCCTCCTACACTCCACACTTTCCTTTTTTCATTATGGCGCGTTATAAGCCGAGCCCTAGAGCAGAAAGTAAAGTTTGAGTGACTTTTTTTTTTTTTTCCTTTTTCGTTTTACCATGTTATGGAATATCATATAAAATCTCAGATGACATTTAGTCTTCTATTATAATGTAGCACCAGACAACAAGCTGGTACAGCTGTGTAATTATCCGTCCTGTGTACGCACAGACCCTCGGAGCATAACCCAGCCATCATTACCTTGCTGCTAAAACTGTGTGAAAAGAAAAGTACCACTCCCTGGCAGTCTCATATCGCTATATGTGATCTGGTTCAGCGAATTTCCATGCAGGAGTTATTTCATTAGGTCTGCGCCAATTGATAAGTTTCATTTAATTTAATTCAATTATTGATGTCTCTATTAATTGTTTAGTATTACGGTCAGTAAATAATGAAAAATGCCAATCAAAACTTCCCAGAGCCAAAGGCGAAATCTTTAAATCGCTTGATTTCTCTGGCCAACAGTCCAAAAACCCAAAAGAAAGGCAGCAAATCTTTTGAGAACCTGGAAGCAGAAAAGGCTTGACCTTTTTCTTTCTACAAATGACGATTATCGAAACAGCAGCAGAATAATTTTCTGTCAATCAACTAATGCATTAGTATGATAATCATCTCTGCTCTATATTTAATAACGAACGGTTGCAGTTATGTTTTTTTCGCTGCACCTATTTTCCTCTGCCAAACCACGCCATATTTTTACAGTGATGAATAGTACCCATTGGCTACATTATCCTTGTTTGGTAATGCAGTTGAAAGTATTGATTGTTTTGGCTAGTGTGGGGTATTTTAGTGCTGGCAGGAAGGCCTTAAATCAGTCGAGATGTAAGAGCCAGCCCATTCCACATCCTGGATGTAAGAGATCCCCACTAGCACTTTACTGCACCAACACAGAAAATCTTTAGAGCTATATGCTTACTTACTGCTAGCACCAAGTAACGACGAGGCGATTTTGACCAAAAAAAGAAGTTGGCCAAATGTTCAATTTGAGAGGCTACCCGTAAGTCATGCCAGTAAAGCACCCCCGAAGTTGATAAATGATGAAACGAAGTAAAAAAACATACTATGCTAGAGGCTTTAAAAAAAAACGTTAGTTTTTAACTGTAGAGTTTCTAAATATGAGTTGAGATTGATTCAGACCACAAATGCAACACGGCATCATAATCCCTCCAATGTCCATCCATTACTCACTCTAAGAAAACAAAAATCCTCGGGCAGTTCACAGCATCCCGCACACACCATCCCAGTCTTAATGCGCTCACTTATGAACAAACACATTAGTGGACCAGTAGACAAGCCATTCATATTTGATGTGCTGTCAATGGCTCTCTCCTTTTGGTGAATATTTGCACACATTTATGCCCTTTTACTGTGGCCACTTCTCCCCTGAGAGATTGTTTTACAGGGCTGTGACAGCAAAGCGGCCAACTGGCCCATTAGAGGAGCAGTGAGGGGTCTAGAGGTTGGCTAACAGCTGTCTTGCGCGCACACACACTCAGCTGCTCCTGCAGGCCCTTCCACAGCAGGGGCTCTCAACTGTTTCTAATATAATTGAAGCAAACCTCTAAGGCTAATGGACTTTAGGTATAATTGCAATTGATAGAAGAACTCTGTAAAGGTAAACACTTTAAGGAGGTTCCACAGTTATATCAGAAATGTCATGGTAACCAGCCACTGTTACCGCAAAAGTCCATTTGATTATTGACTTTGCGCGATAATGCTTAGATATAGAGAAAGATGGAAAGAAGAAGAGAAGAAGAGAAAGAGAGACTGCTAAAAAAGATCACTATGTGGGTGTGTGTAGGTCTAAGCCGTGATGCGGTGAGTAAATTTTCAAGTGGCTGTTATACATATCCTGAAATGAGTTTTAGTAATGAAGTATGATCATTTGTATTAAATACATTTCTAAATAATGATCATGTGTATCTAAACTTTCTTAAATCCATGTGTCATTACTGTTTTCTAAGTCAATCTGAATGCATCTATTAAAAGGGCATTTTTTTTTTTTTTTTTTTTTTAGACAATTTAAATGCTTCAAATCCAATTTAACAGACATGCCTTAACATTCTAATCTAAAAAAAATCTAACGTTATCTCCTGACAGGATATTACATTTTGCACTGAACCAGTTTTTTCATCCCAGGCATGAGCTTTTTGGACTTTGGAAACCCAGAGGGAAGGTTTGTTTAGAACCAGGTTATATTAGAGTTTGACAAGGCAGTGCACAAGGAGGTACTCATTGATCACTGAAATGTCCTCTGGCACATTCCTATTAGAACCTGTCAGGTGGGCTGGACTCATTATTACATCATCATAATGGTGTCATCCTTGAACTTCATCAGGAGTAATTGCTGCAATTTGTCACACGGGGAGAGATGTGCCCGTGGACAAGTATCCGTATGCATACAAGCCTCGAAAAAGACAACAACGCATACTCAAAAAAAGTAGTATAAAAGTACGTATGTATAAATATATAGGTATAAATATGTATATATACATATATACATACACACACATTCACTGATTTACACATCACCTTAAATATTCAAAAACAAAAACAAAAACAAAAAACAAAACAAAGCGTTGTTTTTCTGGCCACTTGATAAATGCAAGTCCAATATTCACTGCTCTGTCAGTTTCATTTTTTTTCTAAGTTTCCTGAGGGAGATATCAGGGTCAATGCTCCACTATGTTCACCATCTAGGTTGCTAACTTTGTCTGCTGTCTGGCTCTGGGCAGGTAGGATGCAGCAGGTGCATGGAGCCTTTTTTCTGTAAACGGCCACCTGCTGCTTTAAACAAAGTTGATGAGAAAAAAAAACTAAGTCGCTGTCTGTTTTCTATTATTACTAATTGTAAATGTTAATTGATTTCTGACGAAATCACTTGTGATGTCCCACAAGGTTCCGTTTTTGGACACATTTAGTTTGTCATATACATTAATGACTTGGTCCTTCTATCTTCAGCTGTAGCTCTGTCTGTAGCTGCTGATACTAGTTTGTTTCTATCACACAAACATTTTTCAACACTTATTTCTGTGACAAATTCTAAATTAAGTTAAAATATGTAATTGGTTCAAAATCAAACAAACTCTCTTTAAAAAGGTGCTATATGTAAGTTTTTGCTAATCACCACGCAGCCAATGTTAGCATCAACAGCGGCTCACCTACCGAGAATGTCAGCAATCGCGTTCACAAGAGGTTAGAGTACGCCCTACGAGGAGCACTATTTCTTCATCCTCTCACGTGGGACTGAGGGCAGACTGGACACTACCAAAGCAGTATTACAAGACGACTGGCTAGGGCTAGCTGGTTAGCATGCTAACTTCAGGAGAAGAAAAGAAGTGATCGAAATAGTAGCAAAACAAGAGGTGACATTGGTGTTGCTTTCCAGCGCTGGAGACAGCTATTGGCAAATGAAGGGGTTAGGGAATTTTCTATTGGGTTACAGAGGTCAAGCACGGGCCTTTTTCTGAAAGGCACACTGTCTTCTCTCCTTGAGACGTTGGGCAGCTGTCTGAGGTCATTTGGGGAAAAAAAAGCCGTTCTGATAAAAGTGAAACAGAATTGCTGTGGTAGCCAAGGTCACAGGAGATGGCTGTTTCTGCCTGCCTAGACGCCACAGATTGGGGTCTGCTAGAATCCATGGGCGTAGCCAGATAACAGTGGCTCCAGACAAGGATGCACTGACGTTGTACTGAAGGCTACATGCAACGAGATCTGAACTAACACGGGTAAAAACATTTCACTGTTTACAGAATAACGAACCGATATAGACTAACTGCGCAAACTCTGGAGGCATTGAGCTTGACCATTTCTGGGCGTAAAGTATTTGCAGCGTAATTTGTAAGGGTTAAAAGACTGAGCACAGGGGACTGAGCTTCAGAATGGAGACGGCTTCATGCAAAATAAAATTGTATTGATAATTTCTCCACTCTCCTTGGCCAAGCATCGATAAATATTCTCAGCATAAGACATCTTGGGCTCCTGAACACTTTCGTCACTGCCGAGTTGACCAACAATCAGCAAAAGGTAGTTTGGTGCTGAACTCGCGACGTTTCTTCTAGACTGGTAAGTAAACAGCTGTTAACGCTAACGATGGCTATGCAGTAATAGCAAAAATTTACATATAGCACCTTTAAATGTTAAAAATCTAACTTAATGATATTTAATGATAAAATCAAAGTCAGTGTAAATCTAATTCTTTTTTTTAATTGTTTTGGTTGGAAAAATCATATTCACCCTGCAATGGGATAAGAAAACCAATTGGCACTGTCAATAAAATAAGCAGTTCGCTTCATCACACGTTAGTTAATTCTTTGCTATAATTTGCCTGTCTACTTATTCCAACCTTATTATGATACTTTCTTTGCAAAAAAGATTTGTCTGACTCACTACATTTAGTAACCAGACTGAACACTTTGCCCTACTTTTACGTGACTTGGGTGTTTAATTTAGAATATAGATTAAATATTTTACACGTGTTTTTTTTTTTTTCCTTTTTTTAATCTACAACTGTTTGCAGCAGAATGATTTGGTGTCTGAATCAATTAATAGATTCTTTCAGTCAAATTCATCATTCCACACATATAATACAAGATGTACACGATGTACATCACTATTTTTTCCGGAAAATTTCCAGAAAACACCCATCAGATTCAGGGGTGCACAGCTGTGGAATAACTACCATCATATTGCACCACAATCCTCCCCCTCTCAAAAACTTCACAAAATCCAGGATTAGAGCTTATTCGGTGTGCCAGACTACTTCGATTTTGTATCTTGTAGCCTCATTTCTCCAGGTATCTTTTCAAGCAATTACAGAGCATGTTAGATGTTATTAGCATTTGACAAATGTAACACGACATGATATATTAAATGTTCTGTTTTTTTTTCCTTTGTCCTAATGTGTTTGTTTATCCTAAAGATTGATTTTATTCATTCAATTCATTCATTT
The DNA here is from genome assembly GCF_016859285.1 of Xiphias gladius. Taxonomy (NCBI): domain Eukaryota; kingdom Metazoa; phylum Chordata; class Actinopteri; order Istiophoriformes; family Xiphiidae; genus Xiphias; species Xiphias gladius. Next base: position 19,851,192 of record NC_053404.1, on the reverse strand, counting down.
CTCTTTTTTGGTGAGGGCTCCTTATTAGCCATTTTTGGGGTTTTTGTAATCTCACCAGTACAATCCTTGTTTTATTCCTGTTTTTAGGATTATGTATTAAGTACTATGTGTTTTTCATTACTTGTGCAGAAAAATAAACTAAACTATAACCCAAACAATTAGGTGACAGACTCTACAAAATGCGCTAATGATCTGTGCAAAACCTTTGCACATTACACAGAGGCACTTTATCTATTGTTAATATAAAAGTAGTCATTAGTGCAGCTTTAAAGTCCCTTTTGCGGAGTGGCAGAAAATCTGGAAACAAATGTAGCTCTGATTTAATGAGTCAAAAATACATCCTAAACTTTTCTGTTTTTTTGGTTACACACTTTGTATCTTGTGTGTGGACGGTGACGCAGCTATGGGTGAGATATACATGTATGTAAATTAATGTACTGAGTGTCCACTTTTATAAGCAATGCTGCTTCATCATATTGAAACCGTTAATATGTTAGATTTTAAAGAAAGACGCGGGAACTCCGATTATAGTCAGTTAAGGTTGGAATAGTACTGTATTCAGCGATCTTAATAGACTAACAGAGTAAATGGAGGAAGCAATAACTGTCACAAAGGGACCGATGCGCCTCTTTAAACAAATCTACAGTGACAGGATGCCCTCAAGTGTGCAATGGCAAAACCGGGGTTAGAAGCACTCAAAGAACCCATTTAGATATTGTCCCCGTCACAAAAAACACTTTTGTGCTCTCAAAGAAGAATAAATAATACATGTTATTGGACACAGACAGATGGTAAGTATCCCCCCTTAAAAGGCTGCTCGGAATTAAATGCACAAACCTAATACAGTTAATGCATTTCATCCTTCCCACTCCAAAAACATGCCGTCGCTATGTTTTTCAAAAAGGATGGTGTAAAGCTAGTGCATTAAGCTGGGTACATCGACAACTGCAGACTGCATCAACCACCATAAAATTACAAAAGACCTATTAAAATGACAATATATTAATGTTGCTTTTTTTTCAGCAAAAGTAAAACATTTTAAACAAGTAGTAATCTCATCTGTTCTATTAATATTTGTGAAACTTAACAACATAAAATAATGCACAGAAATTATTTATAACAAATAAAAATACCTCAGAGGCTGGAATGACTTGAGCTTCATTTTTTTTGTCCCCGAATTGCATTTAACATGCACTTGAAATGGATATGATGCTTTTTTGGTCATATATATATTTATTTTTATTTTTTTTAACATTTACTGTTATATCAAAGAGAAAATCCAGTCTGCAGGACAATGGCACAAACGTTTTCCAGTTGGGAAAAGTTGGGAAAGTTTCACCGCGCTCGGACATGTTGATCTAAATTAATCTGACAGCAGGGACAAGCCAAACCGGAGGTGTGCGTTTAAACTTGCTATTACGCTACTGAGAGGTTCATTTGAAGGGTGTTAGGTTGGTCACTGCCCTAAGCTGTAGCCGCTGGTCTCATTTGGAGCAGAGAAGACAACAGTCTACGACAAGGAATACCTTTTCAATTAGTCCTAAGCGTAGTTAATACCTGTGGAATCAAATAGCATGATCATTAAATGGTTTATTTACACATTCGTATCATATACATGGCACCAGGGATTAGTCTGGGTCTCTCTTAACATCTCCAGAGCAAATAACCTGTACTTTTACTTTATCCCACTAGTTATGTAACGTCTAAGTAGAAATGAAAAACCAAGCGAGACAAAAGTTTAAATTGCTCCTCTCAATGAGCTTTAAGATGCACAGGTGAGGAGACAGCAAGCAAATACAGCGACTGGCTCGAGTCACTCAAGCAGCCTCTATTGTAAGCACGCCAGCACATTTACAGCATTAGTCACATCACTGCTCTCGTGTCCGACCCATTTCGTTTCTCCACCGCCCCCCATCTTCCTCACTCGCTACGACGCTCACCCTTTTTAATAAGGTCAGCGGGGATGCAATCATACCGACATCCATTCAGAACAAAAACAGTAAGTACACGTTCGAGTCCCAGGTAAGGTGAAAATGCCCCGCGGTTCCCTCCGGTCTCACGTACTGCAGAGCTGAACGGGGAGAGGAGAGTTTGGTAATGAGGAGCATCCAGGGAGTCCGGGGGTGGTGAGTAGGGGCAGGGTGGAAAGGTGGTAGGATTTTTATGGCTGTGTGTTTTCAGTGCAGTCGTAAAATCAGTTGGTTTTTTTTGTTTTTTTTACATGGGTAAGGTATGTGTGTCACTGTCCTCTATCAAAAGGTTTCAATACCACCTCCATTTCCAGCCAAAAACAATTTATGAGCATTATTTTTCTATTCCTGGCTCAACATGTAGTCAATTCGCAGCAGACTACATTGCTCCCTGCGGCATATCACACTGCCTTAATCTTTTCCTACTGAAAAACCGATCCCTGTTTAGCTGTCAGTCAGATCCCGTTTGTAGTCTTAATTATTAATGCCATTTCTATCATGTTTTTTTTTTTTTTTTGCTGCTGCCGGAAGAAGTAGGAAGTTGTGCTTGCGTGCAGGAAGTTGTTGTTGTGTGTAAAAGGTGCTGGTCAAAAGTTGTGTGTGTGTTCAACGTGTACCGAGCTGAATATCCATAATAATATAGTGAGTGTTACTCCAAATGACAGAGGTGAAGAACTGTAAACACAGTGCAAACCGATGGAATGGAAAATGAAGAACTGCTCGAAGAAAGGGTCACTTTCAAACATCCTTCCTTTGGCTTTGCTCTTATAGAAGCAACATTTTCGGGACTATTAAACTCTCGCCGTTTCTGGTAAAGTAGCAATGCAAGCCCCACCGTACAAGACTCCAGCGAGTCTGTCACATGTGAAGTCAAACGCATGCAGTTCTCAGGGATAAAGCCCCTCATTAAACACTTACGACATCCAGAGCCAGAAGAGCAACAAACAATAGTGAGACCATGCCTGTTCAAGTTGATTGGAATGAATGGTTCAAACACCACGGTTTAATTCTCTGATTGTACTACGCTGATGAACACAAGATCCAGAAAATAAACCGAGCACACTTAATTAAATCTTTGCTCTCTGGGAATTATCTCGTGAAAACATTTGCGTTGAAGCGTTTAGACTTTCAACGGTCTGGAAATTGGCAGAAGGAAAGCCGCTTGTTCAGCAAATGCCTCCAGCAAAAGAACGGAACGCAGCAAACAATAAAGGAGGAAGAGGACCAAACGGCAAAGCGGGTATATGAGTTACAGCTCGTCACGGGCTACGTTCACACTGCGGCTCAAAGTTTTATACACACACGCACACACACACACACACACACGCCTAAGGAATCCATTGTATTTCGCTTGAACATTTGCAAGAGAGACAATGAGATACAGCAAAGATAAGAAAGTTAAACGCCTGGAAAGATACCTCAGTTTCTCTTAAACCTGTGGGAATATACTGTACTTCAATCAGCGTAGAAAAAAAACAAACAAACATAAAAACAGAAGATCCAATAATAGCAATGCACAAAAGGCCTTTCCGCACAAGAACCCACTAAGGGAAGAATAGAGAAACACGTTCATCTCCTCTCTGTCTCCAGTCCCTATGGTGATGTGCAAGAGCACTTAACCTGGCAGCAGGGTGCGCGGCAGGGTTTCCACCTGAACACAGGGCCTGTCACGAGAGGGAGCTCCACAGGGAAACAAAACAAAAGGCCACGGGCACGCAAGGCCAGGCGCAATCTGTCCACCTCTGCACTTACACAGGTAGACAACAGTGACAAGCAAAGAGGGCTCCGTGTTCTTCAAGAGTGCTGAGCTGCACAGGAGATATGCCGGTGGCACATATAAACATCGGACCACGGCACCGGACTGGGCCGCACTTTTTTTTTTTTTTTGAACCTCTCACTGCACATACACATGACGCTGTTATTGTGCGGGTGATGAGGGGCGGGGAAAAAAAAAAAAAAAGGGTAAAAGCCGGAGAGCCTTGACGGTAGATTTACGAATTTTTAGCGAGTCCCTTCTAACGCATTGCTAGAGGAGCTTTTGGTGAGGAAATCAGAGCTCAGGACAAAATTAAAGTCTTTTTTCAAGATAAAAAAAAACACAAAGGCAAAGCACGCATGCCTGAGGGCCATGATACCGGCAGTGAGACCGTCCTAGAAAGACTTTAATCTTAATATGAATGACATCTTAACGGAAAGCAGATAACTGTCATCTATATATTTCAGCTTTGATGTAGATTTTACATGTTGGACAAAACTCTGTCACTTATTTCAAGTATAATAAAAGGAATTACACCGTACCTTCAGTACCAATCAACAAAGCAATTGACACAGAGATGTGGCACAACACTGTACATCAAACTTTCCCAAAAGGACTACTTTTTCTTCCAAGGGGGTGATAGGAATGACAATGTTGTAACAATTACTTGGCCCTTCCAAGTGCTCCAAACAAATCAAACCATCTACTAGGAAAATAAATCGACGTAATACCGAAAGGCTGAAGTCCCAGTATTTCCGAGAGAAAAGGCAAACACAGGCAACATCAAATGCCCCCCTCCTGCCAAGACTGCAGTAGAGAAGGGGACTCTGGGGAGGCTTCACGAGGCTATTCAATCGCTGAGGCCGACAACTGACAATGAGGATCGTGTCCAGAGGACAGAAATAGAAATTAGAACAAAGAGAATGAAGGCAGAGCACAGCAGGCTGTCTGTGTCTTATGATTCACTGGACGGTGAGGGTTACTGATACAGTTCCCGTTACGGGGGATTGGGACGATATTAAGCGGACACCCTCTCTCAGTCTGTTGTGAATACAGACTTCCCGACTGCAGCTGCCACCAAGTCTTGTGCAAAATATGGGGACTCAAATTGACACATTGACAACATACATGCCACTGGCAGCTGTGAATCGGTACGAGTCACGTAACTTTTAAATTCACATTTCAGTAAACAGCCTCAGCCTTGAGGTTGTAATTTTGTCGTGACCCATCTCTCAAACTCTTGGAGCTATATCTTAAATACGAACGGAGATCAACGATTTTACAGATAGCAAATATGCCAGATCGAATTACAGGGAAATGTGTTTGAGATTTCACAAATGACATGGAAAGCTTTTTTTACCCGATAAACGACGAATGAGTTACATGATACACAATCACCATAGCCATGCGTGGAATTGTTGCGGCTTTGAAGCTACTTAAGGCGAATTTACAGGTGAGTATCAAGTGATCTACAATATCCGTTGGCCTAGTAATAGTAGCAGTTGCAGCAACATCTGCAAAACATGTCTCCTCCAACAATTATGCAGCCCCCCCCCCCCCATCCCATCCTGTCCCCTTGAGGTAGGGTAGCCTGTAACTGACACAAAAACCACTTTCCATGAAAGGGACGGGTAAGATAGCTAATTAGACACGAGATCCAACAAAAATGTAGAATGACAAAGTAAAATATCATGATGCAAAGTACGGTAATAATAATTCTGCTTTGTGCACTTGCCATCTTGGCTTGAAAACATTGCTGTGTAAGCCTTTTTCTGAAACCTGTTGCTCGCTCATTGGGCCGTCCTCTTTTACAAATGACAAGCCAGTGCCATGGAAGGAAGGCAGTACAGTATGGTAACGTTTTGATAACACATTCAGTGGCATATGTTTACTGGCACGTTAATATAAACCGGAGGCCGACTAAAGTCGCTATACTGGAGTTCACAGTGTCAAAGTTTCAATAGAGCCAAGTGCACACTGCTTCCACCGCTTTACATTTGTTTAATAGAATATGCATGTTGTATGTTACAGCCAATTATAAAAGGCTAAAAACATCTGTGAGCTGATTTTAATGTAAAGAGTACTCGATGAAAAATGTTTGACCTGTGCAAATAGAATGGCATTTATTAAAGGCTGCTTGTTATACTGTCCATTATTACTATTCTGATTACAAAAGCCGTTTTGTTAGGTCATTTCTTTAAAGTTTAAAAATATTAGGATGCTGTATTTTTCCGCCATATGGCCCGGGTGCACCAGGATAACTGTGCTGTACTGAGCTGGAACAAAAGCCACGGCCTTAAGTACGCGCACACAGGCACTGTGGGCCTGGACGGTATCGGTGGTGGCGTGATCTTGAAAACCAGAAAACCTTGATGGTTTCCTGACACCCCGCATTTCTGTCAGTGTTTCTCTTAAAGCAACTTTATTGAATGTGGATGGAAAGCGCATAAATATCTCCTTTTGAAACATGGCCAAGTGACTCAGCTCTCATAAATTTCAAAATTAATTTACAGCTCTTAAGGTGTGCAGTGATTTTTCTCTTGACACTTCACTAGGCTCATCATTCAGTGTGGAGGAGGGAAACTAAAAATGAAACTGCATGGTACTAAAAGACACTACTATTACTACTCGAAATTCTATCCAAACATTTTAGTTACGCTACTGGGAAACAAATTGATGAATGCAACCAATGAAAACCGTTCTCAAAGGAGAAGTAATCATGTTTCATTTAGTGTTGAAATGATTCGTTGAGTAATTTTTTTTAGTCAGTCACCATTAAATTGATAATTGATTAATCGTTTAAGTCAATTCATAGAGCAAAAAGGTCCAATATACTCTGGTTCCAATTTTTTTTTAGATGTCAGGATTTGCTGCTTTTGTCCGTTTCATATCATTGTGAACTGTTCTTTCTTTGCACCGTTGACAACTGACATAGAAAAAACATTAAATGATTACTGTAAAACATAGTTTATTTTATTTATTCTTTTAATAATTGGCAGCTAAATTGATAACGAATGTAATCATTAGTTGCAGCCCTAGTTTATTATATCACAAGAGTGATACACTGGGGCAAATGCAAATAAGTATAAGCATAGCTTTGGGTGTATTTACGCTAGGTTGCACATGCACAGTTTAGCCATTTGGTCAGTGTTTCACACACCTCATATCCAGGTCATTTCACACACCTGTGAGTAAAGCATATGAATGAGAAACCCTGCGCTCACCCGATAATGAGTGCACAAATGATTGTAACAACGAGCAGATGGGTAGATGTCGACAACGAAGCAGCGACGCCGATCACAGTTTCAGGATCATCGATCGACCGAAGGGAAAACAGTGTCCTGCATCGAACAGTAACATTACAGCAAACGCGCTCATTTGATAGGGGTACACATGGCAACGCATATCTCTGGAAATGAACAACATCTGGAAGATCCATCCCAATACAAAGACAGTATTCAACATGCACCGACGCCTGGAGGAAGGCCCTGCCATGCACAAGGGCCACTGTGATGTGCAAAAGCTGTCCATCTAAAAGACCACTGACAGATTCCCCCACAGAGATATTAACCTCACATGTGATTCGGATAAGATTCCCTTGAAGAAACGCCGTAAATGGAAGTTATTTCATCACCGAAAATGTCATTATATTTGAGTTAACTGGCACTGGTTGACAATACAACAGTCTGGCGATGCAAGTTAATTCTGGTAAAAAGTTAGGAATTAATGATTGGAAGCATGAATGGCAGCTAGCGAGCCGCTAGGTCAAACCCAGTGGACGTGAATGGTCCCACTCAGTGGGTGATACGGGTCTCACGCGAATTGACAGCTTGTTTGTCAAATCCCCGGTTTGAATTTTCAGATGAGTTGAAAAGACTGAGTGATCAAAGGAGGAGAAAGAGAAGTGATGCTCAGTGGTGAGGAGGAGGTGGTTACTTCTGTGAAGTTATGCAGGAGAGGGGGGGGACAAAACAAACAAACCAAAAAAAAAAAAAAAACTTCACCTCCACCCTAGGGGAAACACTGATTAGGTAGAAATGATAGTCGAATAAAGGCACAATAAAGGCACTGTGGAAACGCAAGGCAAACCCTCAAATGGTTAGAATTTGCCCCTCCATGCAAATATTGAAGAGCAGTGTATTGGAGGACACTGTGCCCTAATAGGATGGAGGCGGCACACAAATCTTGGCCAAGCTACAGACAAAAGGGAGAAGGCTAGAGGGGTTGCAATTGTGCAGCCAAGTCTGATTCATCAACTTTTACAGTTCAAATAAAACTGAGTGCGGCTTGCCAGCTTGATTATCAGATGGCTCCCGCTGCATTAGCGAAGATGACATGCTACATTTTCTCTGATGTCTCTGCACTGCCTGGGAGCCCACTGGCCTCTTCGAGACGGGGAGCTACCGGGATTATAGCGCACTCAGTGTCACGGCCTGCAAATATATATTTACTATTAACCCGAGAGTGAAGCGCGATTTTCCAATTTTGGCTCTCTATTTAATTTAGAAAGTCTTTCTGGTCTTTTATTTTAAGTGCTTCGAGTGTTTGAGATAGAGACGCCACAGTGTGGAAATATTCCCGCCGGGGAATAAACTCGTGACATCACCGGTGTTACCGATTACACTGGACATTTTACAAGAAAAGACATGTCGGCTCAATATCTGTAGATCGGCCTCATTTGATCTTTAACGTCACATCTTCAGATCTTCCCCATCCTTTTTCGAAACAAAACGAATGCGTGCTACCTCCAGGTGTCGCCACCTTCAACAGACAAAGTTTGCAGGTTGCCTCACTGAAATATTGCAAAACAGCGGCTTTGACGCTTCGCTACGACACCGGACCCTCTGCAACTGCCTCGTCGGTCTACTCCCCTCCAAGACTCCACTACACTGTGGTGCGCCTCTGCCCTGCTGCTGCACAGAGCGGACTCTCTTAGTTTACAATTGTAACGTCTGAGGTATCGATCACTAGTATTTCTCAAAATAAAGTTTTACTGCCGACACACGAAAATGAACCAAATGGGTGTTAAATGTCTATAAGGAAAAAAAAAGATTAAAAAAAAAAGACGTGGGGCCCATGGGCAAGACATGTAATCGGTGTGTGCCTGAACACCGTGCAACAGCAGTAACACTGACAATCCTAGATCGAGAGTGTGACGGGAATCTTCCTTTTAGGCTAGCTGTGGACGCTGTAGAGAAAAATTAATATCCAAATAATTATCAATCACAACACTATTACACCTGATATGTGAAAGATATTCACCGAGTATTGAAAATGACATGTTTGAAACATGAGTCAATATCCAAATGAGTCATTTTTTATGTTTTAACACATCAAATCCATGTATTTATTTATCTCAAACTGTATATTTTGTTGTATGTAAGATCTCACAATGTGAGAAAACCTGGTAAAACCGATTCAGACCTAAGGTCACACAAATTGCATCATTCATCAAGTCATAGCATCATATTGTTGACGACACAGTTTCACAATATCTCCATGTAGTTTTATGAATTCTGTTACAGTATTATGAGAGAGGCCGGTTAGCGATAATATTGAGTTAAAAGCTCAACCCTAGCCAGACTGAAGAGGAGTAAAACGTGTGCCTTAAATTCATGATTATTTACATTATAGTTAATTCTGTTGATTATTTTTTTCTATTTTTAATATCGTTTGTCTATAAAATAGCAAATAAAAGATAAAAATAATTAAAAAATAATTAAAAAATAGCAAAAAATGTCTGTCAAAGCTTCACAGGGGCCAAGATAATATCTTCAGATGGCTTGTTTTGTTTTGTTTTGTTTTGTTTTGTTTTGTTTCGACAGTCCCCAACCCCAAAATATTCAGTGAAATTATCTTATCGAGGCCAAGAAAACCACCAGACATTCACATCTGAAAGGCTGGAACCAGTGAATATTTGGCAAGAAAGGACTTCTTGAAGGACAATAATTAAACTAATGGCTGGATCGTTTTCTGCCAAGTGACACTGATTAATTGGAAGCTTTGTTTTACGTCTACTTAAATTGCTACATGATGAGGATGATGTACATACACAGACGGAGAAGGACCAGCGCAGATATTTGTTTTTGTTTGGCGTCGTTTTTATTGTTTGTCAAGACCACACAACGAGGTAAATCTTTGTAAGCTTGTACCTACTTAAAACCGAAAGAGTCCGATGAATGTGGCTTAAAGGGAAATGAGGTAGACCCCGAGCCTTGTTTTAAAATATCGTGCGACAGCTTTGCTGCAGCAGCGAGCCGGCGTGCTGCAGTGACAGCACTTATTGAGACATAAAAACCTGAACTTGACATGAGACCATTACAAGAGCCTTAAGCACATCACATGGTATGGATCACTGCCATATATCAGCTATTGTGACCGAACATTAACTGGGCAAATCGACTTGGTTAACGACTGTTTATAAGTGAGTAATAAGGCCCGAGAGGCATTAAGGGCAGTAAACTGGGCTAAAAGGTATGAAGACAAATAATGCACTCGCGCACATTCACACAACGACGGCGGTCTCTTCTTTTATTTAAGTGGTCTTAATGTTTGTTCCTCCAGTCTTACAGCAGACACCCCTGTGCTTCATAAAAATGGAAACTTGAAGATTGTTCAAGTGCCTCTAGAGGGCTGAAGGTTGAACAGAAGAAGGTTCTTAGCACCTGCTCGGGGTACCGTATTAGAGCTCCGCACCACGGGCTGTATTAGTGTCTCCACGGGCAACCACGCCGAGCACAGTGGGGACCTGGGAGAAAAATCACAGGCCTGAAACCACTGCTTGTCCAGTGAAGGTCATGGAGCGGAGAGTGTATGTGCTCCAAAGGCAGGCATACCTGAATAGATGAATCACAAGTGCTCGGGGTACAATGTTGTTTTTCATCTTTTTATTTTTATTTTATTTTTTTTGTTTCCGCCTTTCTACCGAGGTGAAACTCTTGTCATATAAAAACAGACACAAACTACAGTCACGGATCAAGCTAGGGAAAGAAACTTCAGATACTTGTACTTACTATAAATAGCGTGACATATATATATATATACGATGGGCATGTGGTATGATGTAGCTACAGAAAAAAGTACTTTACCCGTCTAAGGGAAAGCATACCTTTTTCTGTAGGCAAAATTACACCTCTGTCACACCACCGGCATTTTTAAGAAATCATTGGTCACCATTATTCATTCACAGACATAAGGGAGTGTTTTGGTTTGTTTTGTTTTGTTCGTCCACTGGACTGCACGATACATGACAATGTGTATCTTGGCAATGTGTGTTCTGTATTGGAGGTGGACAGGTGAAGAACTGCGCTGGATTCACACTGTTTGAGCTAGCAGTAACTGGAGAGTATAAATACACTGGCCCAAAATTACACCTGAAAAAAATGTGAGTATTATATTATATTCAAGGACTATACATTTACATATTTACCTTTTTTTCTTTGAATGCAGCCAGAACTGGCTCTTTGTGTTACAGAGTGAAGCCTGTTACTTCAAGACAGTGTTGTATTTTGGATTGTTTCAGTCCTTATGTTGCAAGCCACCTTCAACGTGTCCACTTACAGTCGGCCCGAGTTAGTAAGCCCCACAAGCATGCAAGTAAGATAGTTTAACCTACAACATTAGGTTTCTTGCTAGCTAATCAAACATGTAGCTCATTCGTCACTTGTGGGAACGAGCAGAAAGTATCCCCAAACGTCATTACTGGAAAACTAGAACACGTCTGTACAAAGGTGTGATTTATGCTTTTTTTTAGAAGTGGAGACTGATTCCACCAGTTAATACCCATTCTCTTTCAAATATTAAGCTGGAATCGCAAACACCAATGGGCCCTAGTTTTTAATGTTTGGAGGTTATTTGGTGCTAATTTTTGGTGTCGATTTATATGTTGCATCTAATGTAAAAATACATCCATCAAATGGCATGTGTAGTAAGTCTGTCTACACTGTTTTAGTAATTTAGAGAATTATGTATTCAAAAAAGGTCATTAAAAGCTCAATCAGTGACAATCTTTGGACTGACAGTTGAAGAGGATGATGAATAAGGCATTGCACTCTGCAGTTTCCCCACTTGCTCACTCAAGCTTTTAAACACCATGTAAAAAGCTCTCATTACGTTTCATTTGTGCAGGGCAGATAATCCCATTATATTGGTATTAATGTGGTCCATGTGAACCAAAATCATTTGACAATTGAGCAAATAAATATTGCACTATGGTACACTAATTGAAGTCCAAGCAAGTCCACATGAGGCATACCAATCATAAAAAATAACAAAACAAACACACAACGTGAACAACAGCGTGAACATTCCTGCTCAGGCAGCACAGGAGTACACGAGCCACTATCTTGTCACCTTAATAATTGCAGGACAAGCACAACTGGAACCAACACACCAATGGTCCCCAATCTCAGTAGCTCATTAGAAAGAAGCCCAGTGGAGCTTGTTAGAGGATGAGGGGAGTCGCGGTAAATAAGGTTAATTGGCCTATCTGTCAGACCCAGGAAGATGCACACGCTGACACGAAACAACCGGAACACGATTTCACCCTTTGCGCCCACACCCACCCCTCTTGTTTGCGTTCATTACCATTTTGAAGGTGTGTGACACAGTAGCTGCAGTGGTGGAGACTGTGCCCAGGGTATGCTGTGTTAAAACCACAAGTGATGAGGGATCAACCTGAAGGTTTAACCTTTTGCTTTCTATAAAATAGCAGTCTGTCAGTTCCACTTAAGTGATGGCTTTTTGGTAATAAAGAGAAGATAGCGTCGTGCTTTTAAACTGGTTAGCATTAAGCAGTTGAGAAGTATTTACTGTACCAACAAAGTTACAGATATTAACAAAATTTGCATCTTGCAGGTTAACATTGATATTGTTTAAAATTGTTGTTAAATTTAACATGTTTTTGTTTGTACTCATTGTGACCCACTATATCAATGTACCACTAAAAGACCGTAGATGTCAAGGAAAATGTACAAATATATACAGTAGAAGTCCTCTTACCTGCTTAAGAGTGGTGGTATAATTCTACAACAGTTCAGTGGGCAAAAGCACTTGAAAGAAATAGCCTCAGTGTTAATGAGACTGATATGACAATTACTTGCAAGTGTAACTCATTAGTTCGGAGTCAAAAGAGAGGACAGGATAGCACGTGGCTGGATGGTTGAGAATGCATGACATGACGGGATACTCTGCTTTCTTTCGTCTTCACGCTCTCATTCGTTTTTCCATTCACTGTTGTATGAGTAAGGTATTGTAACAGGCAATGGAGGCTATAGTTTTTGGGTGTCTTCATAAGCCATCAAGACTTTTGACTGCTCCCGATAATGACGAAAGACAGTTAATTAAAGGTCTTGTCCCGTGGGAAATGTATCTATCATCGCGCTTGCTGAACCAATTACAGCCCTGCAAGGGAAAAAGGATTTCTAAAAAGGATGCCAAGGCTCATATGTCTTTATTAGCTTAATATTGCTGCACCAAGATGCTGATTGCAGAGGAAAACTCAGAGAACATTGTCCATTAAGGATGGACAATTAAAGGAAAATCACATTTGATCACTGAACATAGAAGACCAATAAAAGTAACATGTGCATCTTTCATTTATTTATTTGTTGTTGTTTTTTGTTTTTTGTTTTTTTTTTTTGAGGGGGGGGGGTTTAGTAAGAGCAACTTGAAGACCTGGAACCCAAAACTGATTTATAACTGTGCTGGTGTTTTCACAATATAAATCCATCCTGTACCCTGTACATCCACCGCAGTTACATTGGAGCCTGCTCTTATCTTTCCTTGGCTAAAGGTGGAAAAGCAAACATATCAAGTTGAAAGAAATATATATCTTAAGTCAACAAATGGCATTCATTTTTTTCTTTTGTTTTGTGAGAAAAAAAATAAGAAAAAAAATCTCCATTAAAGATAGTGTGTCCTCCAGCAACACTTTGTGTTCCAGCCAACTCAAACTAAAAGCCAGGGGCTCAATGGTTTGGTGTCCCCCTGTAAATGTTTAAAGGATGTAGCTGCAGGTGCAAGTGAAGGCCGACCGAAATTTTCAGAGCAAAGACTGAATAGGAACAACTGACGGGGATAAATTGGATTTGGATTTTCACAGGAAGAATAAAAAATTGAAGTATCCCTTTTAACCCGCAGATTTTATCCATTGCAACATTACAGGTTCGACTTCATAATCTGTATACTCCTGTACGTACCGAATTTAAAATTTGGATTTTTTTTCCCCCCACACAGTCATTTTCATTGTTGAAATATAATTCTGTTGTAGCAATGCTATAAACAAATACTATAAAATGAGCTATGCTAATGGTTTTATCATTTATTTTCCCCTGAAACCTAAGCTCTTGAATATTACAGGGATCTCTGAAAGGGGTTGTTAAATGAGCTCTATACAGTACGTAACCATGGCCTAGTTATGATAATCAAATTGTAATTTATTCTCAAATACATGCTCGCAAATTACATATTGGAACTTAAAATACAAAGCAAGGGTTACTCATTTTTAAATCCTTGTTGATGTAGAGATGCATACTGTATTGGCACCAAGTGTACATTTAAATGCCTGGAAACTATTCATACTACATATTATTCACAAAGAAAGCCAAAGTATGCGTGTCCTGTAAAGATAATTCGAAAAAAAAAAAAAAAAAAAAAAAAAAATCACACCCAAGCTAAATTATTCAGAAGAATAGAAACATTAAATTTTCTGAATTTTAACATTAGCTTCAAGCCGTGCTCTTGATTTTTGTAGAATAATTAAAACAGGTAGATATTGGCACAGTAATTTTACTTTCTATGAGTAAGGACCTATTAGACCTTTCCCCACTAGCTGATCTGCCTTTGATGTTAATTTATACTGCTGGATCTCCTTGTCTCCTCTGGGCCAAAGTAATGGATTTTGAACTAACGATCAAAGCACCCTCAAGAGTTCCTTCTCTCGCCTACTAGGGGTGTAATCTTTCTGTATTTAAGCAGTCCATGTTGAACAAACCGCTTGGTCGAATTCTAAACTCTGCGCTTTAGTTTCGACCTCCAGAAACTTTAAAACCTGGGACAAATGTCATTCTTAGAGCAAGTGTCAGACTGCCGACAGAATCGGCTTCTGTTGATTTAATGTCAAAAGAGATGCTGGCTGACTCGAAGAGGGATGCGTGTTGTAGAAAATATAAGATGACGTGAACATATTCAATTAAAAAAAAAAAACTCTTTCCACCTCAGTGGACACCTTCATCAGATGTCACTCTGTTATCAAATACGCATCCACAAGCAGGTAAGTGTACTCTGACCTGTCACGTCCTCAAGAACACTGACCCCTGAAAATGATGAATCTAATTGATGAAAACCAATCAAAATGAGTATGATTCACAAGTCAAAAAGAAGGTTTAAGCTATGTATTTAATTTATGTCACCACCGCATGTACAGCCATTCATAACAAATGCGTTCACCTCCTATAGGACCTTCATGTTTTAATAGCTCCCATTACGTTAAAATGGAAATAATGAACCTAGCTAAATGCCCCTCAACCCGGATCCCAATCTAAATCATTTTTTAATCAAGTGAGCGCCCTCTCTAATAAACACTTGTGCAGAGAAGTGGTTGACTGCGGTTTGACCCTCGTGGGTGGTGATGCGTCCGTCAATGCTTTTATTTACGCACCCATCTTTTGATCACACACAAATAAATCCTCGGCTAAACTTTAGAGACACTCCTGTTCAAAAGGCTAAACTGTCACCTGACAGGGGATAGGAAGACTCTCTGGTCACGAGGAACGAAACCATATAGAATAGCCCCTCATTTAATCACCAGTGGATCGAGAGGGATGCATCAATGGGGCTATTAAGGCTCCCTTAATACATTAAATCAATACATTGACATCAATTGGCTATACTAAACACTTGGGTGTCAGAACTGTGCACACAACACTTTGAATGTTTGGCCCTAAGCACATCAAATGGAAAAACAAGATATGCTGGCATTACTTGAGCAAATGCCATGAGTGTAGACAACATGCAGCTATGCCAGGACAGATTTCTTGGGAGCAGAGACTTTTAGTATTTTCACATTGGCTGTCTTAAGGCAGCTAGTACTCAAAGCTCAACATTTCATGGGTAAAAAAAAAACAAACACTTAGATATTAGATCTTGATGTTGGAGTACCCCAAAGGTGCCTGCATTAAAACTTACCTTGGATGAGGAGGTTATATTCTAAAATACCACATATGAATTATCAAAATATTTGCGGAAATTCACAACTCACTGCTTAAACATGGCATTGCATGAAGTTTTACTAACAATAACAATTAAAGCTGTTCAATGTGTTGATGTTTTCATAATGTGAATACAGAGATTGGAAATGAAGTAGTTCATTGCAAGCACCCTTGTGGTGAATCGCAAACATAAAACTGCTACTTGAATGTTTTGGCTTGATTTCCTATTTACAAAGGTCAAAGTCAAAAGGTTCAAAAGGTACAAAAGGTCCTGGCTAAATTGAGTGACTGGAAGACCGGGTCAGATGTGTAAGATTGTGGCTACTTAGGCTGATCTCACCCTTTAAATACATTAAATTTGACCAGCATTCTTGCATGGAGTACCTTACCACCAACCCAGCTGAATACAAAATACTGAGTCTAAGTCAAGTATTAGGTTCTATTTGGTAGCAAATTGTTCAAGAGCAGGTTTAAAGAGCTGCGTAGCGGGCAAGGACAGAAAGAAAAGAGAAAAGCTGTAAAATGACCAGAGAGAGAAACTCAAACAAACTTCAGACAAATTATCATCTGGATAAAATCCTGACCGCCAATGGGGCAACCAACTTGTGGTTTTCAACAGAACAGGCTGGGCGATACACTACAAAAGAAAATTATCTCAGTTCAACAAAATATTGTGAATATACAATGTGTGCTTTATGCTACCAAGTCCCAACCATTACATATTTCAATTTCTACAAATTGTTATTGATAACTGTCAAAGATTTCAACATATTTGTAAAAAAAATCTTCAATAAGAGATTTTTTCCATGAACCACAGCACGTCCATCCCATTCAAAATTATACTTGTTTTTTATTTAATTAAATCTCAGTTATTTATTCCCAAAATTATAAATTGTTGTATCACACACACACACACACATACACAACTAACTGGACCAGAGACGAGAAATTATTCAGTATCTATGTGACACTGAGATGCAGGACATAAAAGTGTCATGTTAGTATAAATTCGTATTCCTTCTCATGCACCGACTGCTGCAAATTGTCTTCTGCACTGAGATACATGGAGCTTGATAGCTGGAAGAAAGCACTGGCTCATTGCGGATCCTGCCACTGTTTTCCAGTCAGCCTAAAATGGAACACCCTTGTGCTATTCATCATATGCTTCTCAATTATGAATGTCTGAAAACTTGAACATACTGCAGTAATATATTTGCAGAGGATAAGAAGAGAAAAGGCTGTGCTCGGAAAGCCAGACCAAGTCTTGCCGCTATTAGAATGCAGAATGGATTCTTTGGGAACTAGACTCTGAAATGAAACCCTTTCTCATCTGTAAAATATGGTTGCATTCACAATAAATACTAATTACACACTCATCAACAGTATCTCATGTTATTGATTTTACAGTGTTGTATGCAAGCATACCATTAAATACTGCTTAGCCGGTTGGTGTGACTAATAATGCATTTAAAAACTCGTGCATTATGGTACGTGCTGCCCTCTGGTTAATTTTCTTTTTGATGCCTTAACATATGGCTAAATCATCGGGGCAGACTTATCATTCCAGTCATTGTCCTATTGAAGGCCTAACTAATAATAGTGAATCAGCCAAAGCCATTGGGGTTCCCAGACTTAATTACCCAAGCTCTCTTTGTATAAAGAAGCTCAATAGAAGATCTAAAGCAGCCTTAGATGTGTCTGATCTGATAACCTAACTGTGATGAGATTTCACTTCCTTTATGGCTCCAATTACTGAAATTAGATCTCCAACAGAGAAGTCTACTGTAAGGAACTGCAATAGGCAGGGTCTTTATCTCTGTAGCTGTAGCTAAGTCTCTCTCTCTTTGTCCTGGGTTACAAGCCTTAACTTCTTTGCAACACGCCCATTTTCTCAGACGTAAGAAAGGCTGATCCTCAGCTGCACCACAATATGTCAAATTACGAACCACAGCTTATTCTTTTTTTTTTTTTTTTTTAAATTCCATTATTGCTATTCTTCTGGTGCATCCTTTTCGCTCCTCACTGGCTCCGATTTGCCCTACTTTCCGATATGAATAATAAGGGGAAGGACTGGCACTTGGATGTGAATGGCTGTAGTAGTCCTTGACCCGAGGTAGCAAAACCTTGCCATAAGCTCAATCATAGGGTCTCGTTATCTAGTACATACATAATTAAAAACCGAAAACTCCTGCTTCAGAATAGGTTTGTCCTTGGAGGTTTAATATATTAATAAAATACTCAGAGGGCCAATCAGTGGCTTGCTCCCCAGAATTTTTCATGCCAACATTTTCATTCAAAAAAAAAAAAAGGTATTTAACTTAACATTTCAGCTGTTTATCAGACACTAATTTGAGTTTTAATAATAGTCTGAGGTTTATCAATTCAAGACTCAAATTGCATGCATCATCAGGTTTCCTTACTTTCTGTTTAAAAGTACAATCTCTGCAGCCCTACAGAATATTATTAGAGTTCAGTATGTACTGAAAACTTATACTTACTGTATATATATAGTTTCACTTCTGGTTGTGGTCAGATATTATGAATTTAATTGCGGAGGAAGTCTAGAATGAACCTTAGGAACCAACCAGCTGTGTGAAAAAGTTCTTTAGCCAGCTGAGTTTGCTCAAACTGAAACAAGATGTATGTTTCATTTATTAGAATTTTAAATTAAATTTATCACAGGAATTTGAGAGAGCAGCTACCAGCCTTGCCATCAGCCAACCCAGTAACTTTTCAAACACATTTGGCAAAGCCGGCAGGAAGATCTTTGTTTTCTTTGAGGACAGCCCCTAATTACAATGACTCCTGCTCTGCAAAATGGCATTTGGAGGTCTTGTTCTTAAATGCATGCGTATCTCGAGCCGTTCAAGGTCATCTTAAATGGTGATCCATCTTTAAAAAGATGGATCTTTTTTTCTAAATCAGACCGAAAAACAATTTCATCATTTGATAATTGATTAAATGCTGCTTTCAACAGTCCAGATATTTCTCCAAGCTGCTATACAGAGTCATTATCCACAGACACACTTGATTCAGCCATAGTGATGCTTGGATGGGAGCCAGTAAAAATCCCTCACCATTGATTTAATTATATAATTAAAAAAAAAAAAAAAAGGTACATTTGGAGCAAGCTCTAGATGGTTTACTTCTTTAGTTGGGTCCTTTTGGCAGGTAAACAATGGAAGTGAAACATAGGTGTCAGCATATAGGCTCACTGAGACACTTGAAAATGTGCGAGAGTACTCGATTATGCTGTTTTAAGGGGCCAAGGAAGCAGGTGGCGTAAATGATCCCAAGATGCAATAACAGGTATTAAGTTGTAAAATTAAATAAACCAACATTTAAGTTATATACATAGTGGAAATTAAAATGTTATCATAGGATCTGGTCTGAGGAGCCTACTAGGGACTGGGAAAATATACATACATTCCCTGTGATAATTTCAATCAATGAGGTGGCCTTTAACTCCAGGCTTCTTTGGACAATTTATTTTCTTTTTATGCTTTGTTGAAAGAGAAAATAACAACCAAATACAAGATTTATTTATTTATCTTTTTACTGCTGTGCTATAGCATATTTCCAATACAAAATATGTCATTGGTGTATGTTCTCCACATATGACTTACTGTCCTGGGTACCAATAATGTTTTCCACAGTGGAGCAATTCTGAAAATTGATGGTATCAATATTAGACAACCCTTTTTTTTTTTTTTTCCTTCTTTCCTCTGGGACTGAGTTAACGCTATTCTCTCCTGTGCAAACACTGTAGGTATGAAATAAAACTGCAGTGTCCCTGCTGAAGAGGTATCACAGGGAATAACAAGTCTCTGGCTCCAAATTCAGCCAGGTTATGCCTTCTTGCTGCCTTCACCAGCATGCCCAAACACCTGTAAACTCCATGACACCACTGTGTGCCAGATCTTTTGGTGGAAGCTGTTGTTTGATATCACGCAGAGTAAATTTTTTGGGGGTTTTGCGGTTAACATGTTGAAAAGACTAATGCCGTTGGTGGTCAACAGGCTCTCCAAACACAGACCAACCAATACTAAACTTTCAACACATGCTCACTCCCAAGTCCTCGAACACAGACGCTTTGTCAAGGCCCCCCTTTGGCGTGACTTTTAAACAACCAGAGTACCCCCCCTTTTAGCGTCATTTTTCAGTGTGCAGGGTACAGCATGAATGCAGTGCTACATTTTTTTTAACGGCAGCTAAATCACCAGTCGGTTGGGGCGGATGGCGGGCGTACAAAGCACGCAACTGTCACACCAGAGACTCGAGTTCGCTTGCAGAGTCTCGTCTGTGGTTAGGTTCAGGCAACAAAAACGCTTTGGTTAAGGTTAGGAAAAGGTCGTGGTTTAGGTTGAATATAAATGAAAAAATGTTGTGCCTGAAGTCCCTTAACTTTTTACTGTATTAAACCAGATCACAATCCTTCCCTAAACTTGACCAAATGCTGTGAGTGATTGAACATAACCATTAAAATATTTAATAATGCTGCAGTCACTGCAAATGGATATTTTACTGTAAGATCAGATATATTGATGGAAAAACAAATATGTTGTCTGTGAACATTTTACTGATGCGTTCAGTGTCAATGCACCTGCCGTATTCGTACATTTAAAAACATTACATCCTCATTACATTAATGAAAAACGTAATCTGATCGCAATTACGTGTCTTACAAAATGTACTTGCTGTTGCATTTTAGTCGTGTAAAACATCGTTTTCAGGAGACAGCTCTCCCGTCGACCGCATGTTGAGAAATGATGCTAAAGGGATACCCAGTGCATTAAAAAGTGACAACCAAAGGGACCCGTACCAACCGTCCGTATATGAAAACTTGCCACTTTGGTTCTGTACCTGTGTTGGATCACAATCAGCGCACTTATGAGTAAAAACAAATACAACTCCCACTATGATTTATCAGGGAACATTCCTCATTTGTCAAATCCTTCTAGTTAGTAACATATATACATATACACATAAATGCACATACATATACACATACATAGACATACATATACACATATTTCTAGCTTAAGAATTTTTCATTTAGTTTAAAAAAAAAAAGTGAGTTCTGAGAGATGAGCAAAATTTAGGGGACAAGACAATGAGTAAACTTTTCAACAGAAATACAAATCAAGAACACAAAGTCAGAGATATAAATAGTCGAAGCAGTTACAGCTATACTACACCAAGGGAATGGTGCTGCTTCACACTGCTAAAAAGTGACGTCTCAAAGATTTATTCTACACACCTGACTGTCCATAAGCTCCGTCCCCAACGCTTAGAGTTGTGTCCACGGGTAGATGTTACTGTAACTGCTGGTCACCTAAAGGGAGCACATGCCTCGACAGACTAGTGTCTCTCCAAACGTAACAAGTATAACTAGAACACTTTCGCTTATTGTTGTTAATTTTATGTATGTTCCTAAAAAGTTAGATGCAAACCTTTTAGCTGCTGCTGCTTGTTTGTGCTGACGGTCCATAAATTTAGGCAATGAAGATACACACTTACTTACTTACACATGGTATAATATATATAGTGCTTCCAAATCATATGCACATTTTGCCTTGACTTTACTCTCTGTGCCATGTTCATACAAATGAGTGTTGAATGAAATGGCGGTATGAATTCAGGTACTTCTTCTGAAATGATATCATCACACACTGAAGAAAATAATGAAATCTGCGTAATGGAACCACATCTAGCACAGGTTGCTGTTCAAGCTTCTAACCGGCAATTACAAGTTTCGTGCCCTCAGAATTAAACAAGTTGATTCTTTTCAGTTTTATTTAAAAATCAACGACCCAGTCGACAACGCTTGAGATAGCGATCCGTCCATCAGGGAAGTAACAGAGCTCAACATGCGTTCATTGGGTAGTTCATGAAAGACAAAGTAATTAGCAGTGAAGAACAAAGCAATGTATCACCTCGTTTTGATTTGGGCCGAGAAAGACGCCATCATAAACACTGTAAGGCGCCGACCGTGCTCTCTATGTAGCATGACTGTCTCATACCCCAACTGCAAATGTTACACCAAAAAAATAGTCTTGCTATTTCTATCCTCTCCTTGCATGCACACTTACAGACACCTTTATCAAACAACTGTACGACCGAAACACTGTGACTGAGTGATCGTTTTAGTATGAAAACAACCTGTGCTTTTCTTTTATTGGATCTGTTATCCTGCAGCAAACCTAAATTAAAGGGCTGTGTTCACAATTACACAACTGTATTACTTGTCAGTCAAAGTTACCACTGTGACATTTTCATTATATGAAGTTGGACAACCCCGATCCTTGATTGCAACTGGATTTTATTTCCCGTGCCGTAGACAGCAACAAATCACTGAATATTTACAACAGCAAATACAACACTTTTACATAGTTGAAATATATTAGTCTCACAGTAGGCAATCTTTTCACAAAAAAGCCACAGATTTTCACATTAGTTTTGCAGCTAACAAACCACTCGTCACGCCAGTCATTTTTCCGCTGTGTACTTTCCATGGGGTTCAAACTTTCTTGGAAGCACTCTGTGACTTCTGAGCGTCAGTAACACGACAGGGCCACAGATAATGCCCCGTCTTCTCAAACACTCCCCTTCCAATATAACTTCACTTTGAAGTCCAGCCAAGGGATCAAGCAGAACATTTTAAGTAGTTAATCCCTCATTTTTAGTCAAATGCACAGTATCCACTTAATATTTACCACTGAGAGGTTCCTAATTGTCCTGCTTACTAGTTCAAACTTAAAGTACCATAGTCATTTTTTATGTGACCACTGGAGAGATATAGGCTGTATGTTCAGAAACTGAGGAAGGGGTGGAAATTTCTTTCAAATGATATAAATAGCACACCTCTGAAGGGAAAAAAAAAAAATCTCGTTTTTTTAGTTACCGCGAGGCCATGGTGTGTAAGTAGTTTAATTAAATTTGCTGTCAAAAAGTTTTTGAGGAACATTATGGAAATAAGATTTTAATTATTGCCCATTCCGAGTGTCATCAAAGCACTTGTCTACAACAGGAAACAGAATGCCTTCACCAATCCCCTGTGATTTCCCCTTGCTGCATTTTCCTCCCGTACACTCACATACACTGAAAAAATAAAAATAAAAATAAAATAAAAAACAATTTAAAAAAAAAAAAATTGAATTAGTTCCAGTTCACCATCACTGCAGAAACATTTTCCCGCATACTACTGTCTTGTTTACTGAAAGTAACTTGAAATCACAAACACCCGCTGCCTCACTAAACTGTGAAGACAACCATCCGTTTGGCTTCGGTCATCAGCACATGAACACACTTTTATATTTAAAAAAAAAAAAAAAAAAAAAAAATCCATATTGTGCTTAAATATGAGACAGAATTTCAAAAAACATACAGGTCAATTTTGAAGTTTACCATTTTCAGTATATTTGTATGTAATCTAATGAAATCTTCTTATTCATTCAGATTAACAACTATGTGTTTGAATTAATACTGACCACCTTACGTGGAAATGATTCGTCCTGTTGCAGTTTTGCACTAATTGAATTGATGCGTTTTGACGCAGCGGCGATGAGATTTCAAGCAATGCTCAATTTTTTCTCCTTCATATGGCAGATGTGTGGGCAGACGCCTTGAATGCATCTACAGACCACAATCTCTGGTGAATTCAAGGTACATGGGAGGAACTCATGCCTGAAATTATACAGTTCAAGGGGCACTGATTGTGGCTGCACACTTAGAAAGTCAAATATTGGCAAAACCTGCCATTCCAGTTTAAGGTAATTACACATCTGGGGAGGGAATTAAAACTTAAAACAGGGAATGCACTGGCTGTGATGACTGGGACCTTGATCAAATATTGATTGTATGGCACAGTAGGGAAGGTGAAACTGCTGAGAAATCCTAAATCCATACTTTGGAATTTGCAAGACGTGGGACTCCATTATTTAATTATCATTTCCTTGAGTGAGATCAGCTCTCTTGACAGCTCCTCTTGAAAAAAAAAAAAAAGCCTGCCAGAGGAAGCGAGGAGTTTAATTTGCAACTTTTTGCTTTTCTCTCATTTCCGCATTACTGGTTCACCCGGGAAGCAGAGTCGATTCAATCCCTACAGTGAAGAACACAGACCTATTCCAGCATGAGTAATAGGCGTTGGTATTGGGATTTATCACCAGAGACAGAGTGTAAAGTGTAAGAGTATGCCTGCTTCTGCCTAGTCAACCATTTAAAGGAATGTAGAATTCAAATCAGAGCACGTATTGTTAGTGAGGGTCGATACACCCCATTATATTAGTGCTATCCCATGCAGAGGGTTACACGTATAGGTACAAATTTTCCTGAACTCGGACAATCTTAAGAACTCAGAGTTCACGTGGGGAACTCTTTACGTATGTCAATGACGGAGCAACGCTGTGTTTATGAGTCTCAATTTTTGTGTTTTTAAGTGCATGATCTGTTTGTTCATGCGTGGAGCTAGAAAAGGGGACCCACTAACTCACAGCTGGGTCTCAAATGCAATTTTAAAAATCTGTGGTTTTGGGAGGGAGCTTCAAACTTTAGATTTACAAAATTGTCACAGCTCACCCAAGTGGGAGTATTATGAAACATTACTGTCATGCTTTTTTCGGCCACGCCTCCGAACTCAGAGACGTATTTAGGGTAAACCAGCGATTACGCTGGCTGCATGTTTTTACTCTACAACAGATGGACAGCAAATGGGTCTGTTTTCCCTTTGATGACACACAAGCAAAACAGGATTTATGTCTCTGCACATCAGATCAGGAAAATGTGCAGTGGAGAAAACCAAGTGAGCTTTAGCTAACAAGGCTTAAGTGAGGTAGAAGCAAAAGGTCTCTTCAACACCCAGGTTGCAGCAAGAGTATACTGTAGACCAACGTTACTTACATTCAAACAAATTCATCCCTTTTCTCCCCTCACGTTTGCTTCACTTTAACGGTCGGCGTGATTCAGGAAGAGACTCCCACGGTTAACTTGTTTTGTATTCTCAATGCCTGTAGGTATCAACGTATGCATGCATAAGTATGCCAGAGAAATATATCAACAAAAGTAAGCCTTAAGCCCCGCTCTCACGGGGCCTTCGTTATGTGGGGACCTCAGGTAATTAATGAACTATCGACAACCTCTGTGGTTTGTGAATTATACCGTCACATAATAGAAACGCACTACATCCAGCAGTGCCCTGGATACAACAATTCTACATCTCTCACTTTATGATTTAACGAGATACAATTTCACCTTCATCCTGCAAATATATTCAAAACCTTTTCTTTCACTACGGCCACAATTTTTTTCCACTTCAGGAGAAACACAAAACCAGCACATCTTCAAAATACATTGTCCAATGAAAACAAAATCTTTTACATAGCAATAACTCGGTTAGCATGCGTTTATGGTTCTCCGTAAAAATCATTAGTCCACACAGAAATGTTTGCTCCTGAGACATGTCAGAATCAAATCTGATTTGAATAAGTGGAATCTCCACAATTATTATTATGTCATTTTTAATCCCTTAGGTTGCTGGTATAAAAACTGCTGTCGCAAATGTTGCAGAAAGCAAAGAACATGCAAAACATATGGCATAACACTACTACGAAACAGGTTATTATTACATAAAAACACTCTACAGATAAGGGGCTTAATAACGATTCTGTGGGAATAGAACTTAGTGAGCAATACCGTGCAGGGAAAAGCAAGCTAATACTTTGTTCCGTCTTCGTGGTGGATGAAATCTTTAGGGTCAACTTGTCAATCAAAACAAATGTCAAGAAAAAGCCAATAAGACAATACGGATGTCTCAAGACCTCTGGATGTTAGGAATTGAAGAACAACTTTGGAGGAACTCTCAATCTTTAAACAAACCCACTAAAGTGTGCTATATTTTGCTGTCATCAATGATCAGCTTTCCTAGTGCATGATCCTTGCATTGTGGGAAATGTTTTCAAAAAGTTTGCCGCTTTGGTCCTTCTCTGTTAATACAAACAGCTGCCAATCCAATTTCAATGGGATGGAAAAAGCAATACTTAACTCCCAAAGGAGTTCTGATTTGTCTTCAAAGAGAAAGAGGGTTACCGCTGGCGCACACCACTTATTAGAGTTTATGAAATATCCTTACCCAAAAGGCTCAGATGTCCATCCTGCACTTCCTGTGAACTGAGCCCTAAAAGAGTAAATGCATGAAACAGATAAATAAGTAAACACACACTCAGCTTGATATTCTCTGTCTGTATACTCCCCCACTTCCTTTTATATTGTTGGGACTTGCTTCAAACAAGGTGAAAAGATATACCTTTCCAGACTTCAAAAGTGCATTTGATTTCCCAGGCCGGACATTTGGCGCATTAATAATAGACTGTGTGATTTTATTATTTAAAAATGAATGATGTCTTTTCTTCAAGGACTGCTACCTTTTCATCATCTTAATGTGCGAGCAGGCTGAACACCAAGAAGGCAACATGGGGTGTAACAAAGGGGAAACTGTCAAAACAGCACAAACAGGCCGGGGTTTTTTTTTTTGGTTTTGTTTTGTTTTTGTTCGTTTTTTTTTTTTAAAAGCCCACCTCGGTATCTGCTATATGCTGTGAGAGACGTAACGCATTTGTTCCCCACTACTATGGCAGGGGGTGGTAATGAAAGGGCAGTAATGGGTGAATGAGTTACCAAGCAAACCCCGCCCCCCCCAAACACATACTGTATGAGAACTGAAGGCCCACGAGTCCTCTTGGTCCCCCATATAACTTTTTCTACATATCACAAAACCCCCAGCAACTATGATCTACTATTGAATTCCATGTTATTATTACAACTCTCAGTGTCCATCTCAATCATGCGCCTCCTCAGAAAAGCAATCACGCACGACAGGCTGTATTCCATCGGGAAGGCTAGTTATTCCCCGCTTCTTACAGGTAACTAATGAGTGGCCACCGACAGAGCAGTGTAGAAGTACTGGAGCGAATGGGTGTAAGAGAACATACATGCTACAAAAACAACACAGCCTTTTTAGAGATTTACAAGACATATCTCTTGAATCTATTGTAAGGGGTGGGGGGGGCGCTACCATTTTGGTTCAGTTTACATCAGACATTGTGCCTAAACGTTCTGGCAGGTATTTCTGCCTCTGGAGCTGCAGAGGTCTGGATCAGTAACTGCAAACCACCTACTGCCGCCATGATCCTGCTCGTCACGCGCCGCTCCAATTATCATCATTATATTTAGTCTGATTATTATTATGATTAGTCTTATTATTGGCCCTATTATTATCATCAGTTTTAGTTATTAGTCTTATAATTATTATTATACATATTTATGTGGAACCTGCATTGTGCTATGTTCTAGCCCCCCCCCCGGTTTTTACCTGTTAAAAGGGAGTTTTTCCTTGCCACTGTTGCCAAGTGGTTGCTCATAGGGGAATGTTGGGTCTCTGTAAATATAACTACAAAGAGCACGGTGTAGACCTGCTCTATATGAAAAGTGCCCAGAGATAACTTCTGTTATGATTTGGCGCTGTATAAATAAAACTGAACTGCATTGAACATGCCTGTTTAGGCTGTTTTGTTCTGTTTGTCCTACAGCCCTTTTTAAAGTGACACAAAGAAGATGTTATTATTCCGCAGGATTTTTGCATTCTGGTACATGCATGATCCCCAAAGGCAAATGCTCAATCTTCTTGACTCCTTTCCTTTGGACTTTCGTATGATTGATTTAGGATGATCTGATTGTTTGCTCCCTATATTTCCCTGAATTAAGTGTCATTTTGAAGCTTCCACTCAAAGGCATCAAATAAATTAACCAGGTGTATTTTTTTTTTCTACTAAACTTAATCCTGAACTACAGATTCCACTGTCTGTGAAGGTTCTCAGTCATTAAAATCGTGGTATTTGTAAGTACTATGCAAAGGCGACTGGACTTGCTTGAAGAAAAAGGTTTCTTTGGTTCTCTGCTTCAGTAGAACTTTAGAAGCCTTTTGCTTGAGAGGTGAAATGTTTATAAGAAACTCAGTCAAGTCCAGTAGCCTTCATATAGCACTTAGAAATAAAGTTTCCACTGTTAGTGAAGCAAAGAGAGTCACAAAAGAAGTGAAGTGCTCTGAAGTTCAAACAAAGAGTCTGGGAACATTTTTCCTCCATCTGCCGGTTTCAGCTTGACCTACATTTCATTTTTCAAATCAATGAAAGTGATGTGTGACTCCTGTCCATCATGCAGCAAATTCAGTGCAGCCGCCCAGACCCATGCGGGAACTCACGATGCCGATCAAATATTAGTTTTCACAATGAATGTCTTTTTTTTTTTGGATAAAATAATCAAATTTAGAATATTAATTGAGAGCCCTAGTCTTTTGTACCATGCCTTAAGTTTGAAATTGCCTATTTTAGGACATTATTATAATTAAATCAATCAACTGTTGCAATAAATTTCCATATGTTTTATTTTGCTGGGTTTTTTTTTTGGGGGGTTGTTTTTATTGTTTGTTTTTTTTTAAACAGAAATGGGTATACTCTTGTGTCAACACATGATTTTTTGAAATCTAAATATTATTAGAGATGAAACGATTATTCAACTTCGATAATCAATTCATTATTTAACGTGTCAGGTTCTTTTCACAGAGCAAATGATTATTTAATTAACCGAGGAAATAATCAGCAGATAAATGGATAACGAAATCATTAGTTGCAGTGGTAATCCTTATTCATGTCAATATTTGGTAAATTATCTGACAATGAAAAAAAAAAAATGTTTCGTTGCCACATCAAAAGGTCATTAATATTTTGTATTGCATTTCTTTACTCATGACAACTCTTCTTTTCTCTTCTCTTCATATAATCCGCGTATTTCCCCCATTTGGTTCATTACCAGGATTCCTCACTAAAGCCTTGAACACTGTTAAACTGACACATTCTGGCCTTCCTGACAGTGAGCAATTAGTGAGCGTAAGGTTGAACAGCTTGAGGCCTAAGGCTGCCAACACTACTCTTTAGCGCCTGTTGGAAGAAACCATTTGATCATGATCCCGCACTCAACATCACCATAAGCTGAGTCCAATAATGAACGGGTCCCTCGCCGAGTAGGCTGGACCCTTTCATAACAGGTCATAGAAAAGTGTGTGTTGAAATGTCGTAAAATGACCATCACTCTTTAAACCCACCAAGGTGTTGCGCAGTGGCGCAGAGGCTGCAAGGATTCACAGCAGAACCAATTTATTTTGTCTACTTCAGACGTAGAGTGCGTGTATGTTATTTTTTTGGATTTGTTTAAATGGAAAAAACAAGTGAAAGATTAAAATCTTCCAAGACGCTAAGAGCTTTCAAGCAGGAACAGCATTACTTCTTCTTGATGTTAGTGAAGAATGCCCGTGATTTCCTCTGTCAACAACACATAAAATGCAGAACATCTAAACAATCGTTTTCCTTTGGTAAAAAGAGAAAAAATTGAAAATGCCTTTGCATGTTAGAAGATCACACTGTATTGCCTCAAAGACCTTGATTCTACTCAATATCCAAAGCTTGTTTCCTTCTTACTAGGATACACAAATGTGTGTCATGGAAAAAGGAAAAAAAAAAAAAAAAAAGTACTATGAATCATGTCCAAAGCCAAGGACCATATCAAATGATATTCCACCATTAGCTTACACACTCAGAGGAAACTCCCAGTAGCCCCTGGTGGAGATTAGAGAAAGAAATGGAGTGGCATTTTTAGCAAGCACACACCCCCGGTTGTATTTTTTTTTCCCCAGATTTCCCGGCGGAAATTATATGAAGGAGGAATATCCCTTTATGTAATTGACCACACATGTTGACCACTGATAAACCGCGTATGCCGAATGGATTGGACAATTCATTTAGCGAATCTGTTAAATGACACAGGGTTAAAAAAAAAAGAGCGGCACATGATGCCATGCTTTTTGATGAATTTGTGGGAAAGTGTGTTTTGGGAGACGTTGACAACCGCAACGTATTTATGGTCATAAGATGTCGCTCAATATAAAAACACAGAAACAGCTGGCGGATTCAGTCACCGGAAGAACTAGCTGCACTCAATGTGATGTGTTTATGAGTTGTACTAATGAAATACAGCAGGTGATGCACGTTTATGAAGCTCAGCATGCAGAACTTTAGGGTCCCTTATTTATGGTGAAAACAGCTCCTGAAGGAGAAGACGGAGGCAGTCATTTGCTTATATTGATACCATCATTTTAAAATAATCTGTCTCCCACTCTCTTTAGCTGTGTCTCGCTGTGCGTGCACGCGTGTGCGTGCGCAAAACCAACCCAGCTGAATACTAATTTAAGCTCCGCTTGCCAAGGATGGCATATGCAGCAGTGCTACAACAGCATCATTTTGGCTTTAATGACACGGAGCCAAATTAATTAGACTGACAGCAATTTATTGACCCAATTTTGAAACAGAATTGCTGGAATCATCTTCTCCAGTAACAAATTAGGCTCTGGATGATAACTGCTGAAGAGGTACTTTGTATGTTTTGTAATATCCAAGCTACTCATGACACATGTAAAGGTCTCATTAATACTTTTTTTTTTTGTGGGCATCCAGTGTAGGTTTTGGTTCAAAACCATATGGGAACCTTTCATGCATTTTACCCTCCTCCCTCTCTCCCTATGTTTCATGCCTCCTGTGTGGCTCCTAACTCGAAACAGTACAGAATAGTGTTTCCCTTCGCATGAAAATACACAAACTTTCGGGGACATTAAACCCGGGTGAAACTCTGTTTCAAATGAAGGCCCCTCCTTTTCAAAAATATTCAGGTACCTGTCAGTGAAAAGAGGTAAAAACCAGAATCAATAACCACTGGTTACACGGCACCTTAGTATTTCTCTCCAATGTACTGTATGGAAGGTTGCCTCATTGAGATGCCTGATATACTGTTGTTATGTCATAAAAATAAAAAATAAAAACCCTAACATGATGTTGCACTGTGTGACACATTCCTACATCAGCGATTGTGCTTCTGCTGCTTTCCTGAAACAACAACAGCAGCAACTACACTGCATTTTGAAAAATCTTCAGAGTAGCTCCATACTAGACAGACATAATACTCAGGCATGCGATTGCAGTAGTTTTGCTCATCTAGCGAGTTAAAAAAGGATCAAGCTTCAAACTGACTGCCTAACTGAGCCGAGCTGTCTTTAATTTTAACAAATGCCCCTCAATTATGTTTCCTACAACCATAGTCTGTGCACAACATCAACTTGACTTAGTTTTTATAATCAGGGAAAAAAAAATACCCAATGCTAAATTATTTACCCTGTCAAAGGCTTTCTTCCTTTCTCCCAGACAATTCTGGGTCCTCAATGTTGACATTTCTAAAATCTCAAACAGCTGCTCCGGTTAAACTGTGTTTAAGATTAGTCACCACCATGACGACCAATCACTGCAAGGCGGAATGTATTTTAATAGGTCACGATTTAGTATTAGAATAGATTATTATTTTAACACTAATATTTAAAGATAAAAAGAAACCCACTCTTATTATATGTACATTGTTTCGTACTTCATCCCTGCTATTACACCAGCTTTAACGAGCATAGCGCTAAACGCTGGTTTGATATTTTAGCTGGAGGACAAAGCATTTGCTCAATGTCAAATCATACACAAACCCCGTCTGCAAACAATATCTTGGCAATCATGACGAATGTGCCATGTTCTGTTACATGATAGAATATCACTGGTGGACGGGGAGGCTTGTCGGGAGGGAAGATAAATTCTGTTTAAACACATCTGTTGATTGGCCACACCGTGGGAATTCAGAGAATAATAACCCTGTGAAGGTAGTGGGAGAGCGCTGGTATGAGGGGACCTAAATCCGTGCTGTGGACAAACAGGAAAGCCGTTTCCCTGGCATCACTCGTCC
This sequence comes from Xiphias gladius, assembly GCF_016859285.1. Taxonomy (NCBI): domain Eukaryota; kingdom Metazoa; phylum Chordata; class Actinopteri; order Istiophoriformes; family Xiphiidae; genus Xiphias; species Xiphias gladius. Next base: position 19,819,381 of record NC_053404.1, on the reverse strand, counting down.
CTCGGAGATTACATGTCTCTCGTTTTCATCACAACATCCAAGTTGGCTTGCTCCCATTAGCAAGACAGACCTCAGTACTTATCCCGTCACGTGACGGCGGCAAGAAAAACAGACCACAGCAGGGGCAACTGTGTCAGCTGCACACCATCAGGTCTTCACAAACGCACAACATATAAACATCACGGTACAAGGATACTTGGATATTTAAGTGTGTAACTTCTTTTCAAATGAGGACAACAACACAAAATCCTTTTCACAGTAGAGGGCTGGGGGTAGAATTATGCCGCCTGAGTGAAATACTAAAATACTCCCAAAAGGCTCAAGTATGAGGCTGTGGGCTGCATTCAGGTAGAATGAAAAAGAAAAAAGTAAAGGTAATATACTGTAGCTGCAGTGCACAATTCAGAGCCTGCGGTGAGTTGAGGCAGTTTCTGTGCCACAGCCCTCCTGGCTGCTCAGCCCATCCTCGTTCACTCGTCCAATATACCTCCACCTCTGCAGGCTGGAGCCCATATACCGGCCGCTTCATCTCTCCAAAGTATTTAATGCGTTTCTTCCTTCCCACTCCAAACCTGTGCCAAATGCTTTCCTGACAACACATCCCTCAGCCTTTGCAGCAGAGTAATATGGGCTCATTTCGCAGCAGCCCATGGCAGTGACAGGAGTGGGCTCGAGTCTGCCAGGACTGATTTCTTGCAAAGATTTCTCATCAAATTGTCAAATTATCCAAACTTTGAGACAGTCTGCCATTGCTACTTGCAAAAAAAATGTGACCCCATTTTAGTTGCGGGGTAATTTCTGTGACGTCCACATTTTTTTGACAGGACCCGATGTGACCCTGAATCAAACTGCTCGTGGGTTGCTGTTTTTTTTCCCCCTCCCGTACCACCAGTATTTTTCATCCATGAAAATGAATTCAATGTTCAGTATCTTAAATCCTTGTCGAGAATAGTTCTTCTAGCATTATTACCGTGCTTTTATCTCGAGCTGGAGGAAGAAAATCATCGTCAGGGAGACGTGCTCCGGCCGCTCTCAAATAAGCGTTTTTAATCGCTTTCATTAGGCTGGCATTACGGCTTTGAGAAACTGATTAGATGTCTCATTCCTTGTGCCTGCACTGATTGTTGTTAATGGCAACCTGTATTGCGGGGGCATTGTCAGACTGAGTGTTTGGCTCGTTCCGTTCAAGAAACTCTCTGAAACGCATGACTGTTTTAATTACCACTCCATTCAGATTATTGCAGCACTGGTACTGAGATCACTATTCAGTATTTGAGTTTTCCGTAAGAACTCGTTGGGCCTCAGGTCTGGGATTGTGAAGAGCCTGTTTACGTGAGCAGGCTTAATCAAAGATTTCCCTGTTCTTATTTTAACACTGTGGATGTGGATGAGTTCTCACAACCATATACAAATATATCCACAAGGAAAATCACTGATCTAACAGAGCTGTAAAATAAATGTTGAACGTTTCCAGCTGGCTCCCTAAAAAAAATAAAGACTGTTTCGTCTAACCACAGGATTTTTTTAAGCACCAACAGTGACTGATGTGAAAACATCAGGTATGAAATGTTTCTCTCGAAAAATGGGCGAGACACTTGGAGAGGCGTTACAATGCAATAAAAAGACATCAGAAATCAAGCGGTCAATGTTTTCCTAACAAGCGAGAGAACATATGGGAGAAGATGTACGGTTAATACCAACAATGCAATAGCTTGATAGAATAGAGGAAAAGGAACGAATTGATGTGAAATAAGCACATCCCGACTTATTTTGGTCGCTAAATATGGTCATTTGATGCATACTGGCTTAGGTATACTGGCTACATGCGACACTGAATTAAGCATGTTGAAAAGAACATGCCATTTTAGGTTCATTCTCACCAATGTGTCACAAGGATACGTGTCTGAAGCTTGTCGAAAAAGAAGCTATGCTTCACCTCGACGGAACTACAGCCACAAATCATGAGCCACAGATCTGGTGTGCTTGTTACAAGATAATGCCCGTCTCTCTCCTGCCGGTAATTGCAGTGAGTCAGACAGGAGGAGGTGAACCGGAGCTCCAGATGCCCTCTTCTGGGCCAGACCTCCCCCAGGACAGGCTGGTCTCATCTTGAACTGTGTGATCCAGAGAGAGGCAGACTAGTGATTCCATTAGCTTAGCCACTAATAAGAACTACACCTGGGTCCCTCGTTGTCCTGCAACACATCCCCATCCATCCACTCCCCTTCGTCCCAGTCATGCTCCAGCAAAATGATACGAAAAGAAAAGTAAATAAATAATGGGAGTAAAATCTCTGGATTTTTCTCAAAGATTTGCCCCCCAAATTAGGTTCACTGGAAGTTTATTGAAACGTTACGTCTACATTACCGGGTACATTGTGACCTAGCTCGATACACTGCGCTGCTGATCCGGACGTATTTAGGATACACACACCTTTCCCTCCCTTTTCCGATCTTACTTGATGGACCTTAGAAAGCAAGCGTGCGTTCCTACAGCTACTTTAGTCAATGACATTATAAAGAAAAAGAAAAATGAGCCATCGCACTCCTCTGGTGGCCAATTAAAGTTAACAGATAAACCAGATGCAATTAATTCGGAATTATTACTTTGCATTAGTTTGACAGTGTAAATACTCCCTTAGCTTATTAACAATTCACAGACATAATTCACCGCAGAGTGTCTTTTGATATGTTATTCATAAGCAATATTGCAATATTTTAATCAAGTAAGTGGTTATTGCTCTGTCCTATGGAACCATTGAGGAAATCAAGCAAGTCTCGTGCAGTCAAATCACCATTAAGTTAAGTTAAGTTGTCTATTTCTGACATTTCGTCATCAGTATTATTTATCTTTAAACAAGTAGGTCTGCCTCGGTTCTGCCGCATTCTGGGACATTTTCACCGACTCTTTTTTTTTTCCCCACAGTTTTAATGAGTCACACACACTTGCCTGATTTCATGCCCCAAAGGACCCAAATCCCCCTAGGTTATGTTTTCAAACTCAAATGTGACTATGATGAATGTCAAAACACAAAGTCAGGTGGGATGAAATTCTGAAATATGGGAACAATTTTATTTTTTTAGGGCTTAGTCTTCCTCCTACTTCTTTGTTGAATGTTAAAGGTTTAATTGCCATGTTAAAAACTTTTATCCGCATTTGGATGAAATGTCACCATTTAAATAAGCCTGAACTATAACAGCATAACTTGTGCAGCAGACGTTCGCATGTGTGATAAAATGCATTTTACTATTTATTTGAACAGAGGAGCTGTTGGGGCGGATGCCGGTATTTTACGTATCGGGAACCCCCCCCCACCACAGCAGCAGTGTGCCCGAACATGAACGGCCAGCCACAATGTATCATGACTTTCAATTAAATGTCAGCCAGTCCTTTGTATGGACTGATGCAGATCCATTTCTCTCCCTCTCTCGCTCTCCTATATACATACTTATGTGGGACAATTTTGTGCCCCATACAGCACTGGGCAAGTCTGAAATGCTCTGATTGACGCTTGACTCTGAGCATCCGTTCCACCTCTTGCTTAGCAGAGCCTGTGCCAAGAGGATTAAAAATGGAGTCCTCTAGGGCCACGCCATGCCATCTGGACAGGGTTGATCTGGGAGCAGAGTTGTCAGCCAGGACTGCTGAGTGTATAAAATGCTGCATAACTACATTCAAATAAAGCTTTCAGCTTTTGGGTATTATATATTTTTTTTAAAAGCATAATTTTCACGTGATTCAGCTTTAATTTTTTTTTTACACATTGCTTTCTCTTTATATTGCTTTCCTCAGAGGAAGCAATTTTTTTTTTTTTTTTAACTTTCTGTTGAGTATTTGATTTTCACAGTGTCATATTAGAAAAGAAATTGGAAACGGGATGTAAATTGGGGAGGGGGGTCTTCAGTGTAAAATTCCACACTGATTTCAAATATGTTATTTCCTGTCTTGAGATAAAGTGGTTCTCGCTGTCAAGCACTCTACTATTATTTTGCGATTTGATGGCAACCGGTATCAGTCCTGAAAGTGAAGCTACGTAAGAGAGAAAGAGAATAATGTATTTTTACAAGCAGTTCTCGAAAAACCGGTGAATCTTCAACAATCTTGGCCGTACTAGAATTAAAGCAGAGGTTTCCACTTTAACAAAAAGTGTCATTTTAAGAAAAAGGAAAAGAGAAGAAAAGGGAATTTTGTTTCTCTGTGGGCCATGTCAATCTTCAAGACAGTCAAAATGAAATATAGAGAGGAACTAAATGCTAATGCCACAATAACCTTTCCGATAGAGTGATGTGTGCCACCTTTGATTCCCCCACCATATCATGTTCTAATTTTAAAGGTTAAAGCCGGTGGTTGCTCCTCAATATGCCAGGGAGAGACAAGATGACATCTCTGTGGTCTGCATGGCCAAGTGAGGCAAGTAGCGGTGCATTAAATCATGTAAGACATGAAAATAAGAGAATTTAGGTCATCGTCAGCAAGAAATGCCAGACTTCAGAGAAAACCATGAAGTTTTGATGTTTAGATGATGTAATTCTTTCTCTGTGGTGATATCTGTTGGGAATAGAGGGGGAGGTGATGGGTTTCTTTATTAGCTCTCTCTCTCTCTTTGAGAGGTTATGGTATTAGCAGGAACCAGCTGATGCCTCCTTTTCCAATTGGATTCCCCCCCCAGCCCAACCCGGGCCACTCCCCTTACCCATGCACTTTATAACCTCTTTTAGAGCCAGCACCCATGCAGAGGCACAATTCACAACCCAAACAATACATCCCTGCACACGCACACATTTGCAATACTGCACCCTAGAATCCTAGACTAACCTTGACTAACGTTACCCCTCAGCTAACCTTAGCCGTGATACTAATCTCATTTTAATTCTAATACTTACTTTAACCCCAAAACCAAAACCGGACCATAAACTACTCCTAATTTGAAGTCTATGCTCTTAGAGCCTCATAAATATCAACAAAAAAGGGTATTTATATACAAAATTCAATGAACACAAGTTTGGCCTAAACTTACTCTTAAAGAACTAAAAATTTCACTTGACCTCGAGTTTCTGCTTAATTGAATTTTAATGCCATTTGCTTTAACACCATCCTCCATAAACCTGACAGTAATTCCACACCAACTGGAATTCCTTTAAACTACTCTGTACAGATATGACCACTTAAAAATAAATAAAAAATAAAAAAAACCCTCCTTACCATGGAGGGCTTTCCTTGAATGTATCTCACGACAATGCATGAATACACTCATACACAATCTCACTATTTACTTTTGCACTGCAATTTAATTCGAGCTATAATTAAAATAGTTTTCTTTGCCGCCTCAATATATATGCTGCGTAAACGGCGCGGCCTTGTCAAGGCGACAAGGCCGCAAAAGAGAAGGACAAAACGTGAAATAACACAAAAAGTGGACAAAGAGGACAAAAAGTGAAATAACACTGGTACTCAAACGCAACAAATGAAAACATTAATTAAAATCTTTTTTTTTTCCCCTCAAAGGATGACACCCCCCTGTGTGTTATCTACCTACTTAGACGGAGAACCTATTTGTGTAATTGGCTAACCAAAACATTTTGAATTAGCATAAAGCAGAAATATATGCATAGTATTAGCACTGGCAACCAGCCATTCAGCTGACTATACCAAATCAAATGTTCCTCTGGTAAAATTGGACTAGTTAATGGCATTAGGTAGGCTACACAGCCAGTAGGTAGTCAGCCGCAGCAGCTTAACAGCTTTGCAACGTACTAGCACATTCCCAGATCCAGACCACTTTCCATGCTAAGAAGGTGGTAATGTTGCATCACACAGCGCCAAAACCGCTACCAAAGCGCTAATCTGCAATCCGGTTTGCAAGTCGCAGTTAACAGAACAAGTTTGTTTACATCATGTCCCTTTTCCCTTTGCTGGCTCTGCTGTCAGTCAGACAAGAGTAATGGAGCCCTAAACCACCACACCCTTTTCTCCAACGCCTAACCTTCCACAGAACATTACTGGATTAAAAAAAATAAAATTAAAAAAATAAATAAATAAATAAAAACCTCACATTTTTTTCCTTCATCCTTTCCAAGAAAGTATTAATTAACTCACTTCTTCAGTTCTCTAATTTCAGTTGGACCTTAAAGGACCCACAAGTACATGAGCTCCAGACAAAAGAAGCCTCTCAAAGTGTCTCGCCGATCAGAATATCCCCGGTTGACCACAGCACACACCACTGGGTCTGTGTGTGTGTGTGTGTGTCATTTGGGGGGTTGGGGGTGGGGTGCTTGCTAGTTGGCTCTAATCTGCTTGATGATGAAGATCCCCCAGTGCTCAGGGGACCTGACGAGTGGCGTGGGGTGGGGTGTGTGTGTGTGTGTGTGTGTGTGTGTGTTGGGGGGGGGTTTGCCTACTGCCTTACGCCGATGCAATCACGGCTGTCGCCCGCCACTGAGCCTGCAGCGCTCACAAACCCTCTCACATTCTCTCTTCCTCACTCCCTCTCTTGCTCACCCTCTCTCTCCCCTTAACACACACTTCCTCCCTCACTCTCTAATGCATACACACACAGACACACACACACACACACACACACAAGCTTCTCCTTTCTCACTTCACCGCTCACTCACTCGCCCTCCCTCTCAGTCGTCATTCTGTAACCGCACGGACACACTCCACTTTGGTGTGTATTCTCCGGCTATTCCGAGGCGGCTGTCTCCGAAGCTCGCGCAGGCATCTGCTCCTTATTCCGCGTGGGCTTAAACTGTACAGGGAGAGCGGGATAATGAAAGAAAAGCACCAAGGAGGAAGGCAGGGTGAGAGAGGGAATTAAAAGAGGAGTAAAAGCAGCAAAGGAGAGAGTCTCCTCTTGTGTTAAAGGTGGGAGGACAGTTTGATTCAGTGAATATTTGGATTAAACTGGCCACGTCTCTGCTCTAAAGTGTCCCACTAAAAGGTAAGTGTGTCTTTCTCTAAGCTATTCTCACTCCGCCTGTAGGCATTTTCACGTGTACCCTAGTTTTCACCTTCATAGAAATTCAACTGAATTTCCAGCAACTGAACTGTCGGTTGCCTTGTGCTGTTGATATACATTTTGTAGCCTGTTGACAGGGATTGACGGAAGAGAAGGAGCATTATTCGTTATTGATTGTTATTGGTATCGTTTCCTTCAGCTGGGTAAGTGTGATGAAATGTGGCTCAGCTGTGCCCTTGACAATGTTTAAGCCAAAAGGAGTTGGTGAAACAAGACCGCTGTTTAAGTCTGGGGACCGCAGACACTCGGGCAGTTGTGCGTTTCTTGTGCTTTCTGTCACGGCTTTGCGGGATGAAATGAGAATTCCGTTAAACGTCAATTAAAGTAGATTGGATTACATGTCAGGCAACATTTCACTCCGAATGTGCTGACCCCATTTGTGGGTCTGAGTTATTTTAGCTCATCTGCATATGAAAGGCTACGTTGCTTTTTTCAGCTCTGCGCTGGACGGTGTTCGACACCGATTATCACGCCGCGACATGTCAAGTGGCTTCGGCAAGTTGATCTAAGCTGTGCGTAAATAAGACAGCAAACTACAAAACATATTTAACCTTTCATTTCCTTCATTAAAAAAAAGGAAAATGAAAATAATAATAATAATGAAAATGGGATTAATATTAATAGTGTACTCCACATGGAAATGGCAGCTTCAGGGATAACAGAATGTGTTCACTTTAAGTGTAACAGATAGTGTAGTATCCGTTTATACAGCGCAGGGCTAATAAAACAGTGTTTTCAGTAGAGTTAGGGCACCCAGGGTCTGACAAGCTCACAGGCTTGGGATTATTCCTTTTGTTTGCACACAGTCTATATCAGCAATATTATTAGTGGGTAAGACCGCTCTTGTGGTGTGGAAAGGGATTAGAGAGAACAATCTGAGGGGATATCAAAAGGGGGCTCGACAGAATCTGATTTGCTGAGAAACATGGGATCACAGATGCAACCTTGCCCCCATTCCGCCGTAGCAGGCGCTCACTCGGGGTGAGCCGAGAAAGGAAAATGTAAGGACACGAAATGTTGAAATGTACCCAAGAAGCGATGCCGAGCTACATCTGCTGCGAATTTACACACGTGACATCAGCGGCCCCGCCGCATGTTGCTACGGTATCGAATTTGCATCCCTTCAAATGTCCCGAGGCACAGTTATCTCAAGTACTCCGTTGCATCGTACGCGTCTGGCGTCCGAGCGACCGGGCAGCCACATGGACGGAGACCGACATAGTCCAGTGACCATTAGGCTATATGATTCTTTACAGACTTCTGAATCCATGTGCGTTCCACTATTGTACTGTTATGCACCAGGCAAACTGCGGATCACTCTCTTCCCTTATTCGGTATGCGTGTAACATTACTTCAGCGTGACTGAAGAGATACCTGTGAATTCCAGCAACGATTTTTAAAGTCAATCCCATCTTCACTTACTGATTAGATAAAAAAAAAAAATAAGCTCCTGCCTGCCACTACTTTAAGCAAATCTAATGTAACTCACTTTAGTGTCAGAAGCGTTGAGTCTTCTTATCAGCTAGCAGCTGAAAACACCTGGCTTTGGAATAATGAAATTACGCACTAAGGAGTCCACTTCCAGGGGAGAGGAAGAGGTGGACGCTTCGAGTACACAGAGGCTACTGTGCAGAAAATGAGCATTCAGGGAATGCAGCCACCAGCCACTCAGGTATTATAACTGCATTAGAGGGGATAAATGGAGAGACATCCAATATACTTGTGGTATATTAAGTGATGACAGTGATAGTACATGGCTCAGGTGCATATCGTGACCGGAGGAAGAAAAAATAAATAAAAGTCACCTACCCAGTGACAGAGTGACGTGGTAGGAAACATTTTTTTCCTAAAAAGTCAAACTTGGTGACAAACTTTTCTGTCATTTGTCTCCCGTTACAAGTGTCGCACACTTTCAGTGCTGCCCTAGATAGGTGGAGCCTCTCTACAAGGACAGGCGGCAGCGGCCTATCACACTGGATTCTATTAAACGGCGTTACACCAGACTGCTTCGTTTCACACTGTCCCACGCTGCCTTCTGTTTACACACATTTTTAAATCGAGTCTCAAGTCTTCATTGCCAGTGTAATTATTTGACCGTCTGCAGTTTGTAAGTAGCACATTTAAATATATAACTCTGCAAATCGAGTTCGACTAGTTTTTGGGATTTATGATCGATTTAACTCACGACACCTTGTGGCAAAAATATAAGCTTGATTTTATTGGCACAAGCACATAAAAGACTCTGCATCGAGCGATTGTGTATTATTCACACTGCGTGACTAATGCCAGTCAATTAGTATTGGATTGTTTTGGAGTCATTAAACATCTCTGTCTTAAGTGCTTTAAAAGCACGTGTAGGACCAGAGGAAACCTGACAGGACCAAAGCAGAACATGATGTTATCAAATCGCCTTCACAGCCTGACGGAAATACATCCGACCCCAGCAGGACAACAGGACCACTTGCCGGGGTGAATGTAAAGTCCGCCCACTCCCCACGCCTTCTCTCTCTCTCCCCTGCGTCAATGTAAATTTAATGGCAAGAGCGAGTGCTTTGCGGTAAATTAAAGCACACGTCCACTGGGCTGTCATTATGTCATCGCATCCACGGCACCGCTTGATGAGGGCGAGCTGTTATTTATGGATGGTCCGTAGCCTTTACCGCAAGCAGCACTACAGTGATCAGTCATCCGGACATGCCACCTATCATCGCATTCCGAAGTAAATGTCCATCAAGAGCCTTGGGCTTAAATAGAATCAATACTTGAGATTATTATAGTCTCCAGACTCTCTTTACCTTGGGCTCTTCAATCTCCACCGCCACTCAATGGACCCATTTTGACATCACTCCACTCTAAATGAGGTGCGTGCCCGCGTGCACCAAGAGTGAAAAGTCTGTGTCCATACGCATTCCTGTAGCACCGTAAGATGTAATAAGCTAAATGACAGAAACTTGTTTGCCCAGTTTAAAGCATCCAAATGCTAATCGGATAGTGAATTTGGTTGTTTTGTCTGCGGCTTCAAGGCCAGTGTGAAATGAGACCATTATACTCGTGTAAACGTGCTTTGTGTCAGGCAGCAATTTCTCTCACAGTGAGCTACACTCAGCCAAGACCCCCGCAGACCTCTAAGAAAAGGCTCTTCCTGGCTCTCAGACAATCATCAGCAAGTCCTAAACATCTGAAATTAAAGTCTTACAGTGATGGATGACTCTCAGTCTCCAGGAGATATTGCGCACGCTTCTGCTCTGAATGATGGGCAACTCCTCCTCACTCCACTTAGCAATTATTTATATAGATTTGTCTCTGTTCATTTGTCAGTTTTTTTGGACATGGTGTTTCTTCCCCTCTGTGGTAGCAATACCCCGCAGAGGTTCAAACTCGCAGCTCCTGCAGCCTACTGCTGCTGAAGCTTTTGTGGAAAGCAAACGAATATAACCTTCCCTGTGGCGAATGTGTGTTGTTTGAAGTAGCAGAGAAAATAGAAGCAGGAAGGGTGCACTTACCTGAAGATACTACTTTGTACCGAGAACAGCTGCTTTGCCCTACGAACATACAAAACAGTGAGGTGTGCTATGTGGCGTGAAAGGTGAGGCAAGGTCCTCTGAGACTTGACTGTGAAGAGTCTGAACATTGATTTTATATATATATCATTGAAACTTTGACGTTTTTAAGCTGCTTTGCTTGGCTTTTAACTGTGTTCCCATTCACAACCATTTATTTTCAAGATATTTTCAGGAAACTCCAATGCGAAGTCAGTTCATTGTTTCTCCTTTTGTCGGGGTATTCTATCGGTGAATGTCCTTTCATATATGTTTTGAATACTGCAGAGCAAAGTCCTGAAAAAGCCCACGGAGACCTACGGGCCTTTGTGCCTTTGAGTACATTTGTGCCATCCCTTTGAGCAATCCACCACAGATTCTCAGCCAACAAGTGGGCAGGAATGGTTGCGGTCATTATTTAAAAATCACTGGAGGCCATGCACAGGCACAAGTACAACAGGATGATGGAGGGTGTTTCTTTGCCAATGTGTTTACTATTTATAAAAAGTTGTTTTTCCCTTTTTTTTTTTTTTATGTTTTGTCTCCATATTTGGCGAGCACTGAATAACAGGTGTTCACGGCTTACCAGTTTCAGGGAAGACGGGCAATTAGCAGGTTACACATTTAATCCTTTGCATTTGCGATGAACTGCTTTTGACGTGACGCGTATTTCATCATCTGGATCCATCCAAACAATAAACAGTCATCTCTGGCTGGATTCGACTCTATAACCTTAAACACAACCTCGCCAGCCCCCAATGGCAACTTGGGAAAGATTTCCTGTCACACAGGTGAATGACTATTAGTTTACTGACCCTAGAGGTAGAGGGAGATTGTAATGATTTTTAGAGAGGGTGCTAGGGGGGCTTTCATTATAGGGGCTGAGCAGCACTGGAGCACTCCTGCAGGAAAGTGTGAGGTAGAAATAGATATGGAATACTCCATTTTAGTGCGCTGATTAAAGCTTGAAGAGGACCCCGAGTCAATTAACATGACCCTCTTCTTTTTTTTTTTTAAACACATAATTGTTTTGGGGGGGGGATCAATAAAATTCATACGTTTTATTTTCTCTTGAGTTGGGGTTTAATCTAAGATGACCAGCAAGATACAGTTCTGTTTATGGAGGATGGCACTGGGACTGCAACTAATGGTTATTTGGATTATCAATTAATTGGTTCATTATTTTTCATTTAGTCTCTAAAAAGTTAAAAAAAAAAATGGTCAAAGACGACAAGTTTCACTGAATAACAGGCCACAAACCAAAGTTACTCAGTTGACAAACATTTTCAATAAGAATCAACATTTTTTTTTTTTTTTTAATTTTACATTTATGAATCCTGGAACCAGATTTGCCTATTTTTTCTTGATAAATGACTGAAATAATAGATTATTAAAATGTCTCTCTCTCTTTCTTTTCTGTCAATCGATCGATTGAACTGCAAAGTATCTTCCTTATTATTTCTTTAGAGTTCTAGAAAATTTGTTTTGGGGGAAGGGGAAGTTGTGAATTTGAACTTTCCCTTTAACGATGCGTTCGGGCGTAACAAGTGAAATACAGTGCCAGGTGTGATTATTTAGTAAGGTAAGGTTTAACATATCACAGTGCAACATCTTTTTACTGCTAAGACATAGACTTTTTTTTTTTTTTAAGGAGTCTCTGGTCTAAAACATTTGATGTAAAAAGCAATGGTTGTGTTGCTCACCTGTCTATGGTAGCAACAGTTTTTCCCCTTTTCCTCCTTCCAGGAAGCCTCTGCAATTAATTCCGTCCTCTACTGTATGCCACATAAAATTTTCCCTTTTATTCATCCACGTCAAAACTCATCTTCATTTCATTAAAAGAAAATGTGCTCCTTAAATCACATCATTTCCCAGTGCACCAGACACTGCCATCCTGTGAAGTACCTCTCACAAAGTATTACATTTCACATTTTGCTTAACACAGTTGAGCAAGTTACACTCCCTAGCATATAGACTAGTTTAAATGCAAACAGTGCAGCATAAATGTTTCAGTCTATATCCTTTCCTATCCTATCCTTCTGCTCAGTATCACCATCAGAGCATCTCAAACCAAATTCATGTATCATTTCGGTCTTGGATACCACGGTGCGCACGGTAGAATGTAACCTATTCTATAAAAACAATTTAAGAAGAAGGAAAACTCCGCAAAATGACAGTTGTTACTAAAAACTGACAGGAACAAAAAGGATGTACGCATTAGGAAACTGCTCTGCATGATTTACAATATCCGAGGTGTAATTCCAAGTCTTTGTTCATAGAACGGCCTGCGTAGGTGCCGAAGTTTAATTTGAAATATTCACCCGTGGAAGTCGCTCCTTCCAGTATCTCCTCCTCTTATCGTTATCGTGGCAGAGGGGAAAATTACATCATAACTTACCGGAGTAGAACAGAGGCTGAGCTAGCACAGCAGCAGGCAGTCATTTGATACGGGAGGATGGGAGCCAACCACAAAACTCAGTTGCATTTAATCCATGAAATAATCGGCCTCGTTTATAGTATTATCATGCTCAGTCTGTGCTAGGGTTAGACTGCCAGTCATGTCACCCAGTGCTGATATGAAGTTCCACCCTGTGACCACATCAAATTAAAGTCCGTTAAACATGCCATGGAACTTTATTGACTTTACTTTTACCACGGATTCAGTTAACAAATACTAGACTATGGTTTTTGCAATGAACTTTATTTTACTCTTTATTTAAAAACCGAAACGTAGCCCACACCTTCCTTTTGATATGAGCTGGTGAAGATGTTAGCGGTAGTCAGGTGGACCAGTATGTTTTATGTCTTTTTATATTATTAAATCTACATTTTCAAAACGGAAGTTTTGCAAACTTTGAAAAAAAAGCATTTTAAAAGGAACGGATTGGGAATTAAATGACAAATAGCAAAGCAATGCAACTCCTGTTCTTAACATCACCCTGCAAAGTAAAAATCTATCAAATAATCTAGTGAAAACTTTTAGTTGGAGCAAAAGAATCAAACTCTAAACTGTGGGCTTAGATGAGAGCATAAGGACAAAGAAACACTTCCCTCTGTATTCACTCATGCTTATCTCGCAGCAAATGCCTCAGTGGAAAATGTCATTGAGGAGATAGGGGACCATTGTCATCTCTTTCTTAGTTTACTATTCAGAAGAGTGCCAATTTAACACAATATTACCAATTCACCCCCCCCCCCCCACACACACACACACACACACACACACCTAAATCACTGTGACTCTTAAGGACATCTTTTTTGTGTACAGGGTTTTTTGACTTAATGGCTTACCATTTCAAACGGGGTTGGCCCTTGTGCCTTATATAAACCATGAACTTGGGGAGTGATAAAGCATTGCACTTCCTTCCATTAAATAGAATAAGAAATCATCCTGACAGACCCTAGATCTTGGCCTGGGTGAGTCTTCTTACGAACGAGACTTCCTCAAGGTCGGCATAATCGTACTTTCCTCAGTTTCTGCAGTGCCTGTGATGAATAGGACGAGGGATAAGGGAGAGAGGAAACTGAGGGCCGGGGAGGGGTTGTTTGTGTGTGTGTGTTGGCGTAAGTGGGGTTAAAGTATCGTGTTTACCACAGAGAGGCCACGGAAAGTTGAGTGTTTCTCAGTTGTGACTAAGGCTAGTGTTACACGTCCCGCATCAGCAAGCAAAAAGACGGTCCACTGGGGTCTGAGTGGGGTACATTTTTTTGAGATCAGAGGGTGTACGCCAGGCTCCGCGCGACCGCCCGTGCACCCTCCGATCTGTTGTGTCCGCCACTACGCTACAAGGCCACCAACTGCACATGGCAAGAACAGCTAAGCATCTGCGGTGTCCACAGCAAAATCACATTAGTCACACGACTTAATTAAAAAATAAACTCTAAAATATTCTTATCTGTCGTGGCCTTGAGTAAATTTAAATTACTTACACCATATCAGGACTCAACCTCACAATTAATTTTAGATATGTAACTCAACAGTTGAGGAAAGTAAAAGTTTATCAATTAATTACCAAGTTTATTTGTTTATCAAGAAATTTTATTAACTTTATCTAAAGGTTAAGAATGCTTAGGTAGGGGCTTCACTGATGAAATGAAAAATTTCCAAAATGAAAGTTACACTACAGCTTTAAGATAAAACTGTTGTATCGACGGGGCCTTCTTCAAAAGTGCAGATCGCAATATTTAATATAAGGGTAACACAATCAGTACAGTTCATTCCTAAAAGTCATGTTATTGTGCCAAAAAAAAAAAAAAAAAAGTCTACTGAGTTTCATATGGTGATATGACAGTGTGAAAAAGCAATCTACAGATAAGCCTATTCAGCAAAGGGAAATCGACGGAAATGACATGGGTAGCTCGTGTTTACATGGTATGCATCCCGGACTGCCGTCTCAAGAGGACAGACAAACTCATGGTCATTTTTTGGTTCAATTTTTCGGGCAGCCGTGAGGGTATCTTTTCCTCACCTAAAATTGAGCTGAGTACCAACACCGGACAATTCACAGAAAGTATTGCTCAGTATATCACCCATTACAAGAAGCCAGCCTAACTATGAAGGAGCAGAATAAAAAGGTGAGAATGGCGTTTTAAAAAGGAGAGGACTGGACCAAAACACAGTGTGGACCTCTGACGTGCAACAGACTGAATGAAAAAATGTGGCAACTGCATCAAACAGTCCCTTCCGCCTTGAAAAACTAAACCGGTTGGTCTAACCGGGCCAGGGTCCCGACATGGAACTGAAGAGAACCCAAAAAAAATGGACAGAACAAAAAGGTGCTACAAATCTGTTTCAGTCAGTGGGGTAGGACTTGCCATATTGACTAATCAGATGACTGTGCTGGTTTGTGTGCCTCTGCGTCTGCATACTTGGGGCGCCAGCATGCCTGTATTAACCCATGCAGATGGCGGTGCTTACACAGGTGCTGTGTCTGTGTCATTCTCTGTTCCATGGGGCTTTTTGCTTTTGACAAGAATCTGGGCATAGGATACGTATCATGATTACAGGGTTTACAATACGACGTGTTGCGATATATTGCAATGCTGTAAGCAAGACGATGTGTTGCGATTTTTAACATCCTATTTCAGGAAAACTGTCATAGTCTAAAGAACGTCATCATATGCATAAAATCCAAGTCAAAAAAAAAAAAAAAAGTTTACTTTTTTATGCAATAAGAACAGTTGGATTTGCATTTATTACAGTCCCTATAACATCCAACATCCCAGCACTACATTTTTGTGCAATCTGAGCACAGGAATCAACATTTGCTTATACCAGTGAGTGCTTGCAGGATCACGTCATAAGAGCTGTTCCACCTTGTGCCAACGTCCATGCTTAACCTGTGTTATGGCGGCTGGAGCAGGTCTTGTTTGTGTTTTAGCTGGTGGCTGGCTGCTGTTTATGCTTTTGAAACAAAGACTAGGACTACTGATCCTGCTGATTAGTCACTCTGTTGGCAATTTCAGTGCTTTCTGCGAGGCGAGATTCAGGCTGTGCGCAACACATCGTACGTTGCTCGTGTCTGCAAGTCCCAGCTGCGGCACTCATATTGTGCATTGTCTGTGACGGGATCTTTCGCTTGGAGCCTCCATTCAGGAACAGGCTCCTTCAGTAACCCTGTGATGCGCTGTCATGGTTACAGATTCATTGCGTTCCCCGGGTATTTGATTTTGGCATGGCCCTTGTCGATATCCTTAGCGCATTCTTCATTGCGGAAGCCAAAATGAGCCCCACACCTCAGCTCTGCACTGCCTGGGAGCCCGTCGAATACTTTCAGATTCAGCTACCGGCGGTAATGTTACTAGTCAGCTTGGTTTGCTAAGGCTAACGTTAGCGGTGTGCCCTTTACGCTGCTTCCTGTATCAGTTTACTTTGTCATGTTGGAGTGGAAGCGTCAAATGGCTGACTATAGATTACAACACCACAATCTAGCTACAAAATGAACCCAGGTGTGCCACGAACCTTTGCTTGTAAACTATTAATTAAAAACCGACCGTTTTTGAGGAATTGCTACCGTATCACAAAACATAATATCGTGGTCCTCAAGCGTATCGATATTTTCTTACACCCTCAAACCTGTATCAAAAAATATCCAACGTAGTTCTTGTGTTTTTGTACTGGATTCACCGTTCTCCATGGGCTCCCACAAAAATCAAGCAGCAGCTAGTATTTTATGTGACACGGTGTCATCTGCCCTTACTGCTTGGGGTCAAAGTTTAATTCATCAAAACTCATTTAGGAAAAATTAAAACCTAGAATCCAGCACTACATTGGAAAATGAAAACTAACTGCCACTAAAAGGTTTTTCTGTACGACAGATGGCTGCTTATATGTTTTGACGTTATTCACAGTGTGCTATTTTGTTCTGTTTTTCTTCAAGTGTTAATGCGCACGTTATGAAGGCCTGGATGTTGTAGCCACCCTACAATACGGTTGTTTTTCTCAGTTTCAAATACTATGAAAATGGACGCGCCATCGCAACAGTATGCGTTGATCTTACCAAACCTCCGAAGTCTCAGTTTTACTTTTCTTCAGAGCAGAACAATGACTCAAAGGAAGCAAAATTCAAGAAAAAAAAAAAAACCCCAAAGGCAGTGTTGTATCTGTATTTGACAGCTGTGACCTAGCCTGCTGAGTTCTGCTGATGAGCAAGGGCCCTTTGACTTCATGGTGTAGAGCATAAACAACTGCCCAGTCACCCTTGCGCAAGCAAGGCCTCCACCAGCCCCATGTCCAATTGTCTACGCAATCCTCTGGACTGACAGATCTATCATCTTTCTAATATAGAGCCATAAATCACTTCAAAATGGTTTAATTTAAGGAGTTGAGGGGCAATCTGTCGCAGTAGCAATTTTGGATGTATTGCAATTGACTGATTCCAAAGAACAGTGATAAGTGAACAAATTAGATGCGTATGAGAAACTAAGTGTGCATGTTTTACAGTGATTCAAAACTGTGCATGTCACATTCTGAAGAGAAGTTATTTTTACTTTATTCTATACCAAAATGTTGGACACAATTCCTCGATTCCTTTTTTTTGAAGATAATAGTTTTGCCCGTGTCTGAAGAAAGCAATGCTTCCTGTTTTATTCCTGTTTTAAAACTCTTCTGATAACTAATCCATTCTGCCATGTGGCAGATTTACTCTTAATCCATGATGCACTCACTTTACATACCACGGAAAACTAGTCTGAGCGCTTTCGTGTACCGACATTGTGAGATCGAGCTAATAAGTTGAGGTTAGCGATCACGGTTTAGATAAAAATGCCGTAAACTTGGATTTTAAAAAAATAAATGAAAAAGGGAGCACAATCACAAGTCACTGTACATATGAACTGCTGTTCCAACAGACATTTTACATTCATTATGATAATATTACTCTGTTTACTTCCCTCCTCCAGAAAATCATTTACTTTTCACCTTAAAGAAATACAATGAAGACACACTGCAGAGGTTTTTCGGTGAGTGATGACTATGTCTCAAGGTGGTAATGTGTGCAATAGTGAAACATTTAACGTCAACAAACATTACAAATACAAATCATGCATGATAGCTATGTAAAAGAGAATTAAAAAAAAAAGACATAACTGAGTCATGTGACTCATTCAAGAAACACGTGGATGATCTGTCATCTTATCATATGAGCATGAATTACACAATTAACAGCTGCTCTGGGGAAATCAGGATTTGAGGCTTGAAGCTGCTGGAAAAAAGCAGCGTAGTGTCGTCACATTAGACAGATGATGTATCACAGTGGCTGCTCATCAACCCTTAATCAATTTTTTCCCTCTATTTAAAATCCCCCCCCCCCCCCTTATAGAGCAGACTCTGTTACCGGGACAAGATAGCCTGTTATAGTTGATTAATTTCCCATTATTTTATGGAAGCAAGTTCTTGTAATTTTCTATGTTGGGGCATTTTACCGATGCTCTATTTCACAGGAATCAAAGCGAATGTGATAAATGATTTTAAGGCTTATTTATCTATTATTTAATATTACACATGTGGAGGTGGGGGGTTGAAGTCAAAATAATGCAAACAATGTCACTTGAAACAAAAGGTGAAAGGATTTTCCCCGTTTTCATCCCATTATCAGGTTACCTGAGCATATTTTACAGCTTTGATAAAAACACAACACCTCATAGAATAGTTTTTCTATATATTCTCTTCAGTTCAGATAATTATGGATAAACAACTTCAATTTTCTGAGGTAGATTTTCCAGTTTAAGAAATACACTAAAACTTACTCCAATTTAAATACATAGCAATAGCTTTTCAAAGTTTACTCGCTAACTGGAACTGAATTATGTAGAGGAGAAAAAAAAAATGCAGTATGTGAAGTTATTCACAGGCTTTTTATAGCCATTGTCAGCATTGACTCCATCTATTCAATATTTCAATAGAGCTTTCAAAGAATCAAGTACAAATGGAAAGAGAGTGAGTGAGATAGTTTTTCCGTATGGGACTTTTAGGGCCAGTATTGTTGCAACACAGACCAAAGATATTGCATATTATCTGAAATACAGAATAATCCTTTTTAAAACTCAACCAGTACCCTATGACAGAAGTGCTTCCATTCCTAAAATGAAATAAAGGCATTTTCACATATATTTTGCTATCTCATATTCAGCAGGGAATATTTTGACTGTTAAATACAGGGGTTTCTATCGTTAGACACGTCAGCACTGGTTTCCCACTGAGTGGCTGTCCCTTCTTCTTGACTTGACAACACAACACAACACAACAGTCTTCTGACACTAGGGAAACAAAATGGCAAAGAGACCATCAGGGCAAAAGGAAGCAGTCACGCAGGCAAAAAATTAACTTCCGTACTCTTTACTTTTCCACTGAGTGCATGGGATAAGTAGATTCCATTTTGTTCCCGTCAGTGTGACTCATGAAACCCCAGCGGACCATCCTCAAATCTTCTTTACCCCAATTCTGTATGCTATACCATTATGCACCATTGACCCGGTGAGACAGAGCCATTACAGAAAAGACTAATTCTTAATCTAGAATATTGCTTTCTCATTATTCTCTCTCCTCCTGGCCTCTTGCGTGATAACTATTTGATTAAGGCAGTTATGTCACTTGAGAGCCTGAGTGAGCCCACCATTTGATATTACCTGGCTGACTGATTATACCCGCGCTGCTTGAGGCTAACAATGTTGAACTGCGATGCTTGATTACGAATGCTGATTGGCCCTCTGTGACAAAGTATCCCTCAGAATTCTCAAATATTAAAATCAATAAACAATGCAAATTAATTTTCCCAAACACCCCAAACTGGATCTCATCGCCACTTAATTTTTTTTTTTTTTTTTAATGCTAAGCACTCAGACAGACTCTGCCCATTTACCTAATTAGCTTAATTCCAATGTAGGCTATGTAGGTTGCATCGTGTGCTAGAGACACTATAGCAGCTGCCTTTCGAAACCTCAAGTTACACGTTGCATCATTTGTCTGCACTGAAAAATAGACTGTGGAGTAAAAGGTAAAGCAGTGGTCCACTTAAGTGAAATGAAGAGACTGTCATACCTTCAAGAATGCTTTGATTAAAACACTCTGGGAATGCTGCTCGTGTCACATTAATTAAGTGCTGAAAAACACCGGTGCTTAAGTAGCTTTCTGAACGCCTCGGAGGTCACACCACTCCACTTTAATAGTGAGGCTCAGATGAGGGACCGTTAGATTATCTGTGATTTGAGATGGGGGCTTGACAGCCTAAAAAAAAAAAAAGGAATCTCACGAAGGGGGAGAGTCATGGCAGTCAAACTGTTCAGAGGCGCAAAACAAAGGGGTAGGTTACTATAACAATAAATAGAGACGACTGTTGTGGCTTGTTTTTTATATAAATCTGCTTTCGATTTCAGACGAGTGTCAGACTTATGGGCCATGCAGTTATACTGAGCGAGAAGATTCCAGCATGTTGGCTATATTAAAAAAAAAAAAATTACCTTTCTAATTGAAAGCGCATCACCCTTGCCTTTCCTAACGCTCTCTGTCAGCTTTTTGCCTCATATTGTTTTCTGTAATCGGAGCCAGATGACGGCAGGCGGTGGCAGGGGCAAACAAACGACACCGCGACCGCTTCCAACGCGATAATCCTTAAAGTCGCCGACTCTCAAAGTTACCTCCCTCCTGGTTGTGCAAATCGTATCACGGGTTAAAGTGGACCTTTTTTTTTTTTTTTTTTTTTTTGCTGGCACTGAGAGTAATATCTCCCAGCAGCACAGACTGCATAGCTGCAAACATCAATAGCCTGCAGTGCCGATTGCTAAAGGGGAGGAAGATGAGATTCCATGAGGCGTATCATTTATATCACATACTGTGGTCACTGAAGGGCTGCCTAAGGCAAAATCCTGAACACAATTCTCTTCTGCGTGCACTCTTTTGATCTGCATTAATTAATTAGATAATTATTACACTGAATTTCTAGCGTGTGCAATGTGCATAATGGCCCATTAGTTTGAGGTGACGAGATCTGAGTAGCTAACACTCGCGAAGTCTATGAAAAGCTTTGAGGGGATGTTTACCGCTTTGTCGGTCAGTCCTCTTACAGTATGATACTGCACATTTAACACTCGCTCTGCGGCTCTTAAAAAAAAAAAAAAGGACACAGGCGTGCACGCAGACGTACACAGATGCACACGTTGATGAACACGGCCATTAGAGCAGCACACACACACACACACACACACACACGGAAAACACAGAGAGCCATTAGCATAACCAATGTGATGATCAT
Source organism: Xiphias gladius (assembly GCF_016859285.1). NCBI lineage: Eukaryota > Metazoa > Chordata > Actinopteri > Istiophoriformes > Xiphiidae > Xiphias > Xiphias gladius. Next base: position 19,798,076 of record NC_053404.1, on the reverse strand, counting down.
AGTTATACATCAGTGAGTTTCAACCCTAATGCTTTTTGAGTTTATCTTTGCCGTGATAATGAGGTTCAGCTTTATGTGACTCTGTGCCTAATAACCCATAACACCATGAGGAAAAAAAAAAAATAAAAATATTTGTTTTTGTCCCTCTTTCTAGTTTTATTATGCAGCACAGCTGAGCAGAAAACGGAGACCACGTATGAGAACATGAAGGAGCCTTTTAAAACCGGGTTAAAAGCAGAGCAGGTTGAGGAGCAGTTGAGGTTGACCGGATGCCACGGCGTGGTAACCCGTCTGAGGTCGATTCACTCCCACCCCCTCTCCCCTTGACGGAGACCGGTGACCACGGAGTTCAACTGCATCATTTTAGGCTCACTGACTTGGCAAAATCTACCGTCTAATGAAATTAGGTCCAGAGGGCTTCGTCTGGGAGGTTTCATTTCAAGGACATAACTCCAACAAAGGGGAAATCAGCCCGGTTCTATTACTGATATGATATTCTTATTCAGGCTTTACTCTCAAAGTTTTGCATTTATTATTCTATTTTAAAAATAAAAGATGTTGAGGGGGCTTCCTGCATCCAGATGAGACACAACACACGTCGATGAATGGGATAATAAATTGATGGACAAATCAATATAAATCCAATATACATTCTAAGCATTAAAAGGTACGCTCAGGAAATCTAATCCAACACACTTTTTAGTTGGATTTAGTTTCGGTTTTTACTCCGCTGTGTTTTGGATACCGTGTGTGCACGCGCATGTCGTTTGTTTGAGGACGTTTTATGTAACAATGTTTGTATAAGACGCTCTGAATCCCGCCATATTTCTCTTTTGGTCAACTAGCTCAGGTGTTACCGTTGTTGCCTGGGCAGTATGCATCCGTGAATTTGTGTGTGTGTGTGTGTGTGGGGGGTTATTTGTTTTGCTGTTGAGTTCAAATATCTACAGTCTTTCTCTAGAATCACTTAAAAGTATCATGACCCAAAGGAGAGTGCATTAAGAAGCGCGCTGACAACACATGTGTTAGCTGTGCTTTTTATCTGTTCGTGTCTCATAAACGGAGGAGGCCCTTAGAAATCGTTTTGCTGTCTACAACGATTCAGCAAAGGCACGTGACTCGGCTCCTTTTTATGCCTGTTGCTTCAACAAGCGCCTTCCGCCTCTGCAACCGTGGTCTGTTTCTCCACTGGAAGTGCTAAACATGAAATCGTTACTCGCCAGGGTTCCACAGTAACAGTCGGCCAGTTGACCCAAGCAAACAGATCCGAATCTGTGTCAGCAATTATGTGAGGTACGGGTGATTCTGCTACCAGCCTGATTTTCAAGGGAAATTATTCACTCGCCTTAGTAGAATCTTCTAGCTGGACAAATATGTAGACAGCCTTTCTGGTAATGTGACAGCCAAACAAGACAGCAAAAGGAGGGAAAAAAAAAAAAAAATCGTCAAAACTTGGGAGGCAACGTAGGGCTGATGAACAGGAGCAGGCAGCTTAAACAATATGGAATAGCAAGGAGCGTTACAGCAGAAGCACAATGGACACCACATCTAAAAGTGAAGACGACAAATCGGGCTCCTGGCAATTCCGAACTGTGGATCCTTTCAAGTCTCAGCTAAGATCTAAGCCCCCATCTAACACAACTGACAATGCAGAAATCTGGTCATACATGCAAGAGGGACTTGTTTTTTCCTAAGGTAAACTGCCCGTAAATAGATTAGCCGCCATGCAAATATGCAGTCTTAACTTAAGCTAACGTGTGTGCACCAAGGTCGGGTGTATTTTCTGTTGAAGCACCTTTTGAGACCACTTTTTCTAAAATGTCTCTGTCATAGAGGGAGGGATGAAGGGAAAATAGTGCGGCGTAAACTCTTTAACCATTCTCGGTACCACTTCAACATTGCTGAAGCGCAGGCTTTGGTTCCGCAGGACCGTTAACCGATAACTGATGACTGATATTAAGTACCCTGTTGGTTATTGAAAAGGCTTGACATGAGGAAACTTGGGTTAAAAACAGTCCAACAGGTATAGTTTACTATATCACAGACTAAAAGTTGTTGAGAGTGTACGTTAAACACTAAACCAGTTTAGCGTCTGTGGCGTTTAAAAATAATTTAAGAATTAAAAAGTACTCTTACTTTTGTATTAATTAGTGTCACATCGGGCAAGCGGCAGGAGCACTGAGTTAACTAGATACGTGTAACACAGTTATCTAAAAACCATATTTGGATGAGACACCTAAAGTAAACCTACTGAAATGTCTGTTACAACTGTTCGTTGTATTATATGGGTTTAATGTTTATTTTCACTCCCAGCTAAGCTCTTTACGTCATGAAAACTTTCAGTGCCCTTTAAATGTTTTCGGATGGAAGAACTGTAAAGCTATTTGGTATCTACACAAACACAGATTAGCGGTAGGGTTTTAGTCCGAACCAAAAAACCTCGAGGAACCCCAGGGGATCAGCACACGCAGGGCTCTCTGCTACTAGGTTACGATAGAAGGTCCAAAGTGATGAATCGACAGGAGAGGTGTGCAGTAACAGAATATCCCGATCGTCCTGAGTGACACATTAGCTCGTGTAGCCCATTTGACCCATGCTCATCTTTGATGACAGTAAAATCAATCTCAGCCAAACCCTGCAAAACGGGGTCATAGGTCAGGGTCGTGCCTCTTTTCAGTATGCTCCAGGTCCCGGGGACGTCTCGGTTGTCCTGCAATAAAAATGTCAAACATCTGATCAGTGCAACACTAAACTTAAGTCTTCTGTCGCACAGAGTAATTACGCAACACAGGGAACCCAAGCACACGCTGATTAACGGTTCTGTGTGATAAATTTACATGTTAATTTGCTGCTCCCCTTGCCAGGATTATAGTGGACCCCCTGCAGTTACTCTGTGTCTTTGTCATTATTCGCTGCAGCAGATGTAATCCAACAATGGCCGATACCTGTGGAGCTGGCTGATCTTGACTCGGACGTGAACATAATCACGGTTCATCTATGTTGATTTTCCGTGTGTATTTTTTTTTTTTTTTTTTTTTTGGTCAGCACTCCCGCACTTCCATCACCCTTTGCGGTTGCAACAGTCATAATAATGGATGACTATTTGAAAAAAAACAGCATTAAGCCCTGTATTTCATTGTTTGACATGCGACTACTTTTAAACTATTGTTTCATCGTGCTTCCAGGAACGTGCTGTAGTTCACACATCGATATGCAAAGAAAACAGATCGATGATAACGGATAACAGAATAAGGGAAAAGGTCTTTTTTTTTCGGATGTAGCACATGTGAGTAAGCAAAGGGGTTTTTTTTCTACCCAAGAAATTCAGCAGATCCAGCTGTTTAGCGCGGAGGGGAAGTTCTGTGGCAGAGTCATTGTCACCTCCTTATCCTCTGTTTGATGTTCATCCATTTGATGTGGACTACTGAATCCATTTGAGGCATTAAATAATTGAGCAGACCTTTCTGAATTTCTCATTATTTATTCTAAATGCTTAATGGACTATGGCAGATATGCTCTCAAACATAATTATCATCAGAAATGATTAAAATGTTTGTACAAATCCATTTCTCGTTCTAAAAAGGAAACTCAGCATGGGTATACCGACATAAATTATTGGAGTATTATCAAAGGCCAACAAAAACTAATTTAATACATTACCATAAGAAAAGTTCAGGAAGGACTTTGACAAGATAACATTTTAAGAGTTACTTTCTTTTAATTCATTGTTATAAAAACATGTCACGATCTTCACACTGTATAGAACAGATTGCACCGGTACTTGATTACCAAGGAATAAGTTGTGCTGTACACACTCACTGCTGTACACAGTAACAATCATACTGTGTGTGTGTGTGTTTTTATATATATATATATATATATATATAAGCGCAAAGAATGACTTTCCTGTGCTTTTAAATAAATCAAAAATAAATAAAAAAAAAAAAAAAGACCTATGGCTACTATGCCCTATGCAAGTTCAACTAGAAGAAGAAAAAAAATAAAAAATAAAAAAATAAAAAAATCAGCACCATGGACAGAGACGGAACAATGCTGGACCTAAAGTTTACCCTAATGTGTCTTATTTACAATTATAGTAGTAGTAATAATAAGAAGAATAATGAGAAGGATAAGAATACGAATAAATAAAGAAACACATTGCATCAGACCATTAACTTTTACAATTCAGAGTTTCTATTATCATATTTATGTGCACATTCAAGAAAACAGTAACAACTAAGACAAGACTCAGTCCAGCCTGTTCCTTTTCTGCCTCTGAATAATGTTGAGTTCATTAGGCTTTGGCTCCGTGTAATTGTCAGTTCACCTTTAGGTGTTATGCTATTTCTGCAACGCAGTGGAGTCCCATTATTAGTAATTGTGTTTTCTAGAGAATTTGATTTACACTCTCGCGTCAATCTGGCGCTGCTCAGTCCCATTATCCTCGTAGTCTGACAGCTCGTTTCAATTGTTTAAACCTTTTCTACTTTTCAACTTGTACTGTTGGTAAGCAGTAGTATTCTTGCATGCACCATCCAGTGGTCCGTGAGCTCTTGTTACTGTACATCTCTCTGGTAAGTGTTCCCTGCCCCCAGTGTTTCCCACGGTTTCAGAATTGCTTGTGTTGGTGGGTGGCATCGCGAGTGTGACCAGCGCGCATGCGGAGACTTGAGTAGTTTAGAGGGGGGAAGAGTGTAACCCAGGTTATTTTCTATAGCTACAATATACAGTCCCCTAAACGCCTCACATGCATAAATCATCTGTAGACGCTACAATTTACCCATGTTCCCTAAATGCCTCACACACACACAGGCTATCAGTGGACGCCAGCTAGGTGGCTCCATAAAAAGGTTAGTCTCTCTAGTCCCCACTCAGTTACTGCAGCGTCTGAAACTCAGACCAAAAAAAAAAAAAAAAAAAACTGTGTGGCCCAAAATCAGTCAGTTTGAGAAGAGTGGAATAAGGCGTTCTAACGTAAGACGGACAAAAGTTGAAACAGTGATTTCATCTACGCGGGCGTGCCGCCCAAGTGGAGCCGGAGTATGGGAAACACTGCTCCACTCCAACTCTAATTCCTAAGATGAGTTGCAACTAAACGTCAAAAGGTTAAATGAAATACTAAATCCACCTTGAACGTTCCAACGACACACACACACACACACACACACACACACACACACACACACACACACAGACAGCACAGTCTGTCAGCTGCGACTGTATAAAATGTGTAATTAGCCTCAGTTGAGAGACCCTTTTGCACTCATCAGTCTCATATCAGGTAGCTCTACCAGCCCCATTAGCAACTGTGGTGTCGGCGTTACTCGGGTCTTTGACTCTCTCCTTTGTTTTTAGAAGAAAGCGTCAGCGAGACTTTTTCGAAAAACTGTCCTATTCGAACGCACTTTGGGAGATTTAAAAGCGATTCGGATGTTCACAGCATAACCAAATGTACCACGAGACCCGTACCCCAAACAAGACAGTTCACATTTCTGGTGGCTCGACAAAAACGCTGGGACACAAATCTGAAAACAGTTCCACAGTTGAGGATGTAGCGTTGAGCAAATCCTATCTAGAAACCCCCTTGTTAACAAGAAAGGCTGTAAAGATAAACTTTGCTTTCTCATGTTAAACATCCTAGACGTGAAAGCCGAAATGTGTCGGGATTTCTTTACCTGGTGTTTCGTTAAACTTGTATTTATCTGATCATTTCTTTGTTGCAGGTTCAGCTTCGCTATGAAAGAGTCCGGCTTCCTTTTGTCAGGCTCAGGCCAAGATTTGACATTTTGTTCTGAGCTATAAAGACGTACTGCAACTCTTCCTACACATTGAGGCCTTTACATTCTCGACATCTAAAACGAACCTGTGCAAACAGAGGAAGCTACGATATAATAATTACCAGGGACACTATTGTACACTATGTCTATGTTGCAGACTAATTTTGTGATTTAGTTTCACGAGAGGCAGATGTGTTTAATTTCAGATAAATGTTGCCTAGCTGTAAGAGACAGTGGCCAAATTAATGATGTGGATACAGATATTCCACATCCGTCTCTAATGAATAAGAGATGATAAAAAAAAGGCCACGTGTCCCCGGCCACAATGATAGAGTACAACTGAGTCGCAGTGCAAAAGTAACCAATGTGCAAAGGAAGATTATTGGTAGCACACCGCCAACATGTGGGTTTTAAAAGTTACCAGGACAGGCACGTTCGGCTCCTGCGCTGCGGATGTATTTACAGTCCTGCGCAAGAGCGGAGATAGGAGACGGCAACTCACTAGGTGTCACTCAGGACTATATCCATGCAGGGAAAATTTATGGCGGGGGCACGGAGGAAGGCAGGAATGATGAAGCCTTTTCACCGCCACCAATCCATATCAGTGCATCCAGGATGGCTGTGGCATCACACTGTGTGTAGACAGTGTGTATAGTGTGTTTTCCTCCTCTGCGTGAGCTATGAAAGTAACTAGGCTGACACCTTCAGTGACAAAAAACTCTGCAAAGCTTCCATTTAAGTCGAGATGGTAAACACAGCACCCCCCCCCCCGCCCCGAGGATTACATTTAAACATTTTATTTAAGAAAGGACTTGATGTTGAAACTGCAATTTGATTAGATTCAAAATTAAGATATGGATCATCGGAGATCACCACCATAAATCTATTATTCAACACACTGATTCCTCTCTGTAGTACAATGATTTATTGTAGTATAATATTCCACTCTTTGGTCAACCCAGTTTTGCCCAGCTGACTCTGTCTGGTTCAGTAGATGCAGACAAAAAAAGTGCCAGAATCTAACTGCGGGGACTTGGTTTTGTTCAATTAGTGACATCTTTCCTTTTACAATATGTCAACGTGATAAGCAGTCTTCATTCGAGATTAAATTTCCAAGAAAACGAGGTAGAATAGGAGGGAGAAAACACATCTCAACCCTAGTGCACATGCTGTGCCAGAAGCATCATTCTGGTGAAAAACAGGACAGTTAAAATTTGCATTTAGATTACTGTGGTAACAGAAAAACCACGGTGATGAATCTTGTTCTGAAAAAGAGACTAATGTGGTTGTATTTTGAATAAAATGATAAAGTTAAACGCTCAGGGCGAATCTGTATGAAAAGATGTGTAATGGAACGGTCATAATCAATCCATCATCATTAAAACAACAACAGCCAAGCCGTCGTTATTAACATGTGGAAAACATTATGCAAAAAGAAACAAATGTTATGATAATGAATGTGACTGTCCACACTGTACGTCCTGCACAGTTACTGTCAGGGGGTGTATTATGTCTTCAGCTAAACAGCTTGCCGCCACCATTGTGTGATGACGGCCCCGTTTGAAGTGTGCTCTAGTTCACACAAAGTTGAAGCTCCCGCTGGTCATGTGGGATTCTTCACACCGCAGCGACAATGCCAGGGTATGACTTTTGGAAATATGAATCTTTTATCTTCTAAATTTCTTCATTCTCTACATATAAATGCCATAGAAGGAAGGAAACCATATATCTTAGAGACATGGGAGATGGGAAATTACTGCATTTCAGTCATGAGAGGCATTTGCCACACACACACACACACACACCACGTCGAACGCTGATTTTCAAAATTCATGAGCACCACATTGTTGTCAGTAGCGCAATACGGAAAGGGCTTAATTTGTTTTCAGTTCTTTTCCCGTCCCCCAATCGCAGAAGTGACGGCTCCACAGCATCAGAGCCACTTAATTAAGCATCACCGAGCCTCTAAAACATACACGCTTTTTAGAGCTGTCTCAAATAATCAAAATAATAAAAAGGCGCTCATCGGGGTTAGAATTCACCCCTTCGGATGCAGTCATTACTGTGGAAAGGAAGGCGTAAACAAAAAGGAGAGAAACACAATTGAACACAAGTTGGAGAAAAGATATTCAGCGTTAGCTTATTTTGTACTTACTTTTCAGGCCGAGAGGGAACTTTGTGCTGCAGCACTGCGTGACAACGAGCCGGCCGTTGCTCCGTGCCAGTCGCGTTATCGACTTTTAATTTATGTACAGAGCGGCAACGATGCAACTGTCTCCTGAATGGCACTGATCTGTCAGATGCTGTTATTAGAATTCGGCCGGCTGCCGAGGTGAAGATGTTAGCGCTGTATAAGCCTCGGTGAACAGCAATCTTGTGGATCTGACTATTTCACACGCAGTATTTGTGAGTACTACCAATGAGCAGTGGAGCAATTCTATTTCAATACATGCTTGCGAGTTTGTTTGTTTGTTTTTTTTCTGTTTTTTTTCTCTCCTTCCTTCGTTTCACCAAACTCAGGAGAGAGTTTTATCACCTGTTGTGAATTGTGAGTTATCTGCTCGCTGCATCGACACGATAAGTGCGACGGAAACTGGGGTCCGTGCGAACGCAGTCGCTGGGTGACAACCTTTTGATCCAAATGTTGAATTTAAGACGCAGTATTAAAGCTGCCACGCGACAACAATTTTCTGTATATAACTGGGGAATCAAATGAAAAAACAAAACAAAATGAAGTAAATCCCCCTCAGATAGGAAGACGGGGGGGGGGGACTGGTTGTAATAATCAGCTCCGCCCGGTTGATTACATGAGGGACTGGCACCTTCAAAATGGTACAGAAGTGAGCATGGCGAGTTCTTTCTTCGGCCATTTAACAGAAGTTCAGGAATTGTTTAGGCCACTGCCCATTCTCTCTCTCTCTCCCTCCCTCTCCCCCTCTTTCTCTCTCATATCTAATTTACTGCCATCTGCTCAGGCTGGGTGTAAATCTGAACGCCGACTGACTTGCTCGCCCAAGCTTTATCTGTTAACATTTAGCAATGTCTAATTAAGCGAAAATGGGAAGCGCGTTGGCTGAAAAATGCTGCGGCCGGATAATGACAGTCATAATAGTTTGGGATATATGTCTGTCAAGGCAAGCAAATGCATTTATTAGATCGGGGTAATTAGAAGAAGACAACAGCTGTAATAGGCAAAAGCCGTTCATCCGTGATTAAAGGGGCCAACTTGCAGTACATCAATTGTTTTCTCATCAGGTTTCAGCTGTGCAAATGACTGATGAAGGTCACAAAGGCAAAATAACTAAAAAAAAAAAAAATTCTCCGTTCAGCAAACCCACTGAAGGCTTGATTAAAATCGCTACAAACATCAAAAATGCTGTTTTGGGTAATCTGATAAAAACAACACTAATTAACTGTCCTGGATCAGCTCCCCGGTACTTAATCAGCACTATATCTTCCTGTGCCGTTCTTCTGCGTGCTAGCTGACCGAGTCATTTCACTCTCACGCATATAATCGAGTTTGTGTTGCAAATAAAGCCGTATTGTCGGGATGCACTGCAGCACTATCTGGTCAGCTATCGCTGCTGCGCTGCCGGGAAGCATATCAGTAACTAACTGTAAGTTGTGTATACTTTACATCATACACACCGAGTTTGTAGATCGATTTCCTGCCCTCATGTTACTGCACGAAAGTGTGAAACCAAAGTTCGGCAGACGGGAGGCTACCTTGAAATCCACGCTCCGTAACCAAGTCAAACTTTTGACACCCATAAACTTCTTTGTCAGAATGATCTCATGGTCTTGTCATGATGCTGTTGCGAGCAAATTTTTCCAGGTTATTGGACATTATTTATATGTTGTTAAATGGGTCAGCTACACTCAGCTCACACCAATGGTTTTGGTCGAATGCTTACGATGGCGTAAGTTATTCAGGGGAACTAACAGACCAAAGGTAACCCCCCTAATGATGCTTATGGTCCACAATTTATCCCTTCATTAAGGGGCTCAACCCATGACTGGATTTAAAGTACTATATTTAAGGGGCTTCTCCTCTACCTCACAAAGTATGGGGATAACTGCTGCATTAAATTCAGTAATTTCAGAGACTCTTGATTTATGTCGCATCGGGGATAATAAAGACATTTTAAACTGGCTTTTTAAAAGAACATTGGTCCCGTGTCCACTGCAGTATCTCCTGAGTCTTGGGCGCCACACTATTAAATAACACTCATGATGGTGGCAGGAGATTTGCGGTTCAAGCCCACTGCGTTGTTGATTTTTCAATAAGAATCGTGTATTTATTGGGTCTGTGGGACAATAACGCATGTCTGCAACACCTGTAGCAGAAAAGTTAATTATCACATTATTTGACAGGTTGTCAGAGTGGACCAGTCACCAAACACTCTCATTAACTGATTGGTAAACAATAAGAAAGGGTTGTGTTTTTTGGGGGTTTTTTTTTCCTGGCAAAAGAAACAGAGGAATATTTACACCGCTGTGAATAAACACTTGATGTGACACAAACACAAATATTTCCCAAAGTTTATACAAAGATGTTTTGGATGAGTTGAGTTTTTTTTCCCCCCACTCCAGAAATGTTACAGCCATTCTATCCTGAAACAGCTCTTAGTTTTAAAAAAAAAAAAAAAAAAGGGGGATTTCAAGCATATTAGAGAACTGTTTATATTCAGTGTCTCACAATTTTCTGAGTCTTTTGTCTTTCACAAATTGATTATACCGCGTTAGTAATGTAACAATCATGACAAACTCAAAAAGTGAGAGGTTTCCTGGAAGACCGTTGCCGATTTTACTTTATAGTGATCCGGTGTTTTGATTACATATGTCTTTCGACTACATTTTATTTTTCATTTTCTTCCTAGGAAAGAAAAGGTGCCCGGCCATCTGAACAATGCTAATCGGTCGTATTATAATCTGACTTGCCGTCTATAACCTCCTCTGTAAATAGTTGATATCACCTCCGGTAAAGATGTAATGACACATTCGGTGACGCGGCAGCAGGGTTCAAAATTCAGCCTTTTAGTCTTTCTTCTCTCCGTTCAAACTGAAGCAGCAGGAGCCGAAGCACAGTCAGAGTTTGCACTGCACATGCTGCAGTAGCAGGTAAAGCAAGCCCCCCCCCCCCCCCTCACTGTCGATTTGGCTTGTGGCTGCGGAATCAAGCTGTGTGCTGACAGGTCTCCACATTCACACCTTTTTTATTTTGATTTCATTTTATTTTTTTATTTTAATGTACATTCATGCAGTTCAGATCAGGAGAACAGCGGCGGCGGCGGCAGCTCCGACTAAAACAGAGCAAACAGGCATCGGTTTTGAGCCGTTCCACTTTCAGCGATACCTTCTTTGAATGTGTGCGCCGTGTGTTCAATAAGTCACAGATTAGCCATAGCACCAAGGAGCTAGGAAGAGAAATCCACCGTTCAGTTTTCTGGGCACCTATCCCAAGTTTTATACACACTCCCTTTTTTAATCATAACCTTTCAATGGAGCCATATCTGTTGCATCATAGACTTTGTTGGCAGGGAATTCAGATGTGTTCACGCTGGGGAGAGCTGAGTCAGTGTGATGCTTCTCTGTTGCCTCAGGCCACTTTTGTCTCTACCGCTAAGCCTTCCATATCTTAGGGGGGGGGGGGGGTTCATTTTTTTAAGCGAGGCAACCTTCGTTCAGTAGGACACACAGCTAATTTATTTTTCATCATCACTGGATTATACTCAAGGTGATATACCTTCTCAGGCGGTGTTACGTACTCCGTGATATGAGAGGTTCGTAATTGGACAAAATTGAACTGATGAAACCACATTGTTAGTATCTAATCTAGTCTAGGGTTTTTTTTTTTTTAATGACAGTATGACTGAAAATAATGTGACGAAAGGTAATCTATGGTGCAACAACATCTCAAAAAAGGGTTTGTTTTTTTTTTTTTACCCTGCAGGATTACATTTTAAAGAAAAAACCCACTTTGCCGACATTTAGTGATTTTGGCCTGACAAATCTTTGGAAAGTTTCTCCTGAGTAGTAAATTGATTTGTGACTGAACCAGATTTTTTAAAAGGTCACAAGTTTGTTTTTGTTTTTTTTAAACACGTGTCCATCAGCTGCTCTGGCAAAGTCTCTGTAACAGCCGGTCCACGCCTGTCTCATTTCAGCCTTGTTTTTCAGTCCTCCATCCCGCGGAAGTGTAAACGGAACCGATATGCTTTATTTTAAAATCAATGCATCCATCTAAACTGGTCCCATAAAATGACGTGCTTCACTTGCGCTTAAAATGCACACCTGCAACCTGAGGCATATTTGTTTTTATTTTTACCTATTTGCTCCTGACGTTACACACATAAGCCCAATAATCATGCTAGAGCACAGACGACCACATAGCAGCAGCGTGACTGAGTGCAATCCGGTTGTGGACTGACACTACTTCAGGGTCCGCTGACGTGCTTTCAATAAGCAGCATCTGGTCTGAACGGAGTGTAAGAGGCAGTGAACATATCTGCTTGCTCAGTATAGATGGTCTTTGATAAAACGAAACTGTTTAAGCAGCATAAGTCCCAGGGTCAAAAAATGTGTTGCGGCCCTACATGTTTGAGAACTGTCTGCCTGGATGACAACAGTTGCCGGCGCACCACTGGGGCTCCACTGCTGCCTCGGGGCAACAGAGCTGTTTCATTTCATCTCTCATATCAATAGCTGCCTGTCTTTCACTGCTCCGAAACTAGATCAGGCATGTATCCTGACTCTTAGCGTTCGTATCTGTCTAAACTTACGATGTCACGGTAAATGATAAGACATGATTAAAAAAAAAAAAAAAAAAAAAAAATAGCCAAGCACTGAATGATCGGTGTATAGCAAACTGAAGGGGTAAAAATAAATAAATAGTTGTTGTCTTTACTGTTTATGGTTGCATAAGAAACATTACTGTAAAAATGATTAGGCCTGAGGAAACTAGAAGTTTTAATGGTTTTTGTTTTTTTTTAATACAATTTAATGTGTTGCCTGCCCAGTATTTACCTGCTATTTGAAGTTTGAATATTACTTATTATTCTAAAGAGTTCAAACATATTAGTATATAAATTTTAACATGGAAAAAATGGTGAATAGGTAAAGCTTAGGCTGAAACTAGTGTCTCCGGCAGAGAGGTGTCAAAGTGAAAATGCAGGACTGATGGAATGATAGACACATATGAAAAAAAAAAAAAAAAAAGTTGACATCTGTTGTATTTCTTGTGACAAACCTAACCTTGTCTTGTTTGCTTTTATTGCCAGACTGTGCTTTATGGCCTTCACTTGTCAAAGCCTTTCCATTATAAACCCTGCATATTGCTGAATCTAGGAGATGTCAAATTATTCTGGCCCCGATCTAAGTCCTGTAACACTGGGTATATCTGCTGATTCCTAATGTGAGCCGATAATTATATTTACTGTTGATGAAATATGTATCAGACGGACTGAATTATCAAATGTAGACCACTAAATTTTGCACACCTTAAGTTTCACAAGCTACTTGATCTAAGTGTTGTAAATCCTTTTTTAAAACTTTTTAAAAAGGTGATTAGCTGCCATTATTGATCTGATATGAATGAAAGTTTAACTGGGAGACTGCGATTCCTGAGATCGATGTGAAAGCTTCAGCTAGAGAGAAGACGTAAATCACTCTCGCTGGCGTAGAACCGACAAAAACACACAGAACACACAGAATCGAGATTAAAATATTTACTGTTGATATAACGGTGGCATTTGTCATTTTACCTGGCGAAAGTGACAGTCAGCACTGGGCACCTCTCTCTGTTAATGAGGAAAAGAGCGTATTGGATTTGGAGCTTGGTGAATCCCTGTGACGTTATTTTGCCAATCCGGGTGTCAAAACACACTTTCACTTTCACTGGTGCGCACGAATACATCCGGTGCACTTATTTTAAATTTTAAAAACTGTAGCATCTAAATAATATCCAGAAGTAATCACAAAACTGATCTTAAAAAAAAAATAATTAAAAAAAAAAAAAAATAGCCAAGCTAAGAGATCGAACACACTTAAAAAATAATAACTTTGTTTGTATTGCACAGGCTGCTCATACCATCTACCAAGTGACTAGAGGTGACAACGATGTGGCAGAGTGGAAAGATTCTGTCTCGCGAATCCACTGCTCTCTCATTAAAACACTGTGCCAAGTTGGCCTGGTG